>NC_140224.1:31244361-31980611 GCF_951802725.1 Rutilus rutilus | reverse complement strand
ATCCATTATCTTATAATGGGTATTTTAGTCTAATGTTGACTGGTAGTCTAATGTTGTCCTCTAAACTAATAAGTAATTTTCTTCAACAGAGTAATGGGCTACGGTTGTTTCAGTAGGCATTTTGTCTTTAAACAACAGGGCAATTCAGAGATATGATAGGGAGTGAACTCAGATCATCTGCAGCCAACAATTTGAAGCACATGTCCCATTTCTGATCAATTTGTGCATTGCTTTATCATACTTAAAAAAGATACACCTGTAGAATTTTGCATATTGTAGAATCAATGGACCTTAGATTTGTTGCAGAGGCACTTAACATGCAAGGACAGAGTATTTGCTTTGCCTATTATTTTTGACTTTATCTGAAATGAGTAGTTGTAGGACATCCTTATTAACCAGTCCTGCACTGGTTTTGGCAGACATCCACGACTGACTTTGGCTGTGTGCCTCGCTTGGCAGAATTATTAATCATAATTAACTTAACGGTAAGGTGTACAGGTCTTTCAGTGCTCTAATGATAATTAAATGAGATGGAGGTCTGTGAGAGAATATACGTTAGTAATGAGGTGGCCTTTCCTGAACGACAATGTTAGTGTATCATTAGTACAGTTCTCCATGTGTACCATAATTTCCATATAGTGTTTTTGGTTTAACTATCAAATGATGGCAAACATTGCAAGCATTTTATGCCCCTTTATAAAAACTGTAAAAAAAAAAAGAAAGAAAGAAAAGAAATCAAACATAAATAACTGCATATTAATATTGATTATATTAGCATTGTAATTTCCATCACTTTTTAGTGAGCAGCTATTGTGTGGAGCCATAAGCAGGCAGATATTACCTCAGAGAAAGAGGGACCTGCAAATCAAAAAATATCAGGTTTATAACCTGCGCTCCACATGCACACGCACACCCACACACTCACACCCATGAAGTATGACACTGTTGCTATGGGACATGAACTGCCCACTCGGGGACTAAACCAGCCATATCGAGTTCTAGAGGTGCTTGTTAGCATAGCCTGAAAGCATACCATAATATCATATTCCACAAAAGAGTCAAGACCCACACATTACATTTAGATTCTATTACACTAGCGACTGAGCGAGGCCTATGGTTGTGTATCGCTTGCGTCGCTACATTACTTCAGAACAATAAGAAATCTATTTTAACAGACCGCAAAGAACTGTCCCTGCAGCTATTGCAATAGGATAGTGTTATGGATCAGTTCAGTGTGTTGTCTAATGTCATAAAATGCATGTAGTGTGTTGGCATGATTTGAGAACATCAAGCTGGACAATACACCATTCAAAAGTCTGGCATCAGCAAGATTTATGCATTGAATTGATCAAAAGTGACAGTAAACAATTTTACTTTCTTACAAACAAATTAAATTTCAAATAAATGCTGTTCTTTTGAATGTTCTTATAACGCAGTTTGTTGTGGGAAGGAGGGGGAGGGGGGTATAAAAAATTAAAAATAAATAGGCCTAAAAAAATAGGCATATTAAAAAAAAGGCCTATTTGTGGACAAACATATGTAATATTTGAGTCAGCCTACATAAAAGCTTTTTATATGTTCTCTTCCTAATTGTCCTTCAAATAGTGGTCAAGAACTCCCCCACCCCCAACACAAAAATGGTTTGGCCACTGATCAAAATTTGATGTTGTCATTTGATTTGAAGTACGCTAAGTACGCTCAAAATGTCCGGTGCTCAGAAAAGGAAAGAAAAGAGAAGAAGAGAAGAAGAAAATAGAGGCCTTAGAGATTTTCTAAACAAATATTTAAAAAAAAGGTGGTGACGGTGAAGCTGGAACTAGTAAAGTCAACGTAGAGCAAGGTAAGAAACAGCGCAGCCAACGTTTACGAGCCTTGTCATTGGTTTTCCTGTATTGAAATTGTGTTGGCGGCCGCCAAAGCAATTTTTTTGTCCCGCCAAAGCCTTATTTGATCGGTGAGTGATGTAGAATAGAATGATTGCACTAGCAGAGAGAGCGCCCCGGCCGCGCGCGCGCACTCTCACGTCTTCAAACAACACGTCGAGCGCTGTCTTGCTCTCTCGCATTTGGATATTTTTTCTCCTTTATTACCGCGGGGTGTAAATAGTGCTAAAAAAAAATAAACGTTGCCTTATCTTCTCTAAAAAGCTTTCCGCTCATTCAGCTGACATAAACCACAATTTCAGTAAACGAAAAAACCTATCCAGTGATTAAATGTTCTCTTACGAGAGGTTCTCTCGTATTGCGTAAGTTGCTTTGCTTGCGTAAGTTGCTGGAATTCAGATTTTTCATGTCTTCAGCGAAGCTCTTCGCTTCGCTGGATCTTGAGAGCCGCCACCGTTGAAACAAGCGACCAGCAAGCCTAGGAAGCGTCTGAAGAAGCTGGCCGTCTTCGCCGCCTTCAGCCTCCGTGCCTGCTACGCCATCCGGCGACATATCCTTTTCTGCTGTGTGTGTTCGCCTTTGCGTCACACACTTTCTCTCTCCTAAAAGAGCACGAGGCGTTTTTCTAAAAATACCTTTCCTGCGGCTCGTTCCGCTCAGCAACAGAGACCGCCACGTCATCCGCGCTCTCTGCCTGGGCCGCGAGCACGCCGCCACCGCACTCCCCGAGTGCGAAGAGCTCTCAATATCGACCCTGCGGGCTCGACTTGAAGCTTTCAACGCAAGCTGTCACTCCGCCTGTCCCTGCGGGGCCACGCAGAAATAAGCGCCGCCCCCAGAGACCACCGGAGGCCGTTGCGGAAACGAGAAGCTCGCCGGATCCGTTCCCTCGAGCTTCTCTCTCCCCCCCTCCCGGCCGCGCAGCCGCCGGCACTCGCCCGCGCCGCCGCCGCTTCAGGGGATGAGGCAGAGGAGCTGGACGAGGACGCCGCCACTGAAAGCTCCCCCTCTGTTCGAGCCGCGCAAACGGCGCCGCTCACAAGGGAGGTCAGAAAGCGGACGGCCACGGGATAGCTTCCTTTACGTTACAAGAAAGCTACCCCGCGCGTCACTCTGGTAACATCAATATTGCAGTAAACGAGCCTGTTATAAATACATGCACGCCTGCAAACAAACGCCGTCACGACGAGCAATGTTCAGCACCCCGCGTGCCTCACTCACCGGCGAAGGGAGAAAGAGAGAGTGTTCTGAGTCCCGCTGAGGCCGGACCAACCTCCAATTCTCGCACATTTCTCAGTCCCCTCTAAGTTCAGGTTACTGGAAATACTAATATTGCAGTGAACGAGCCTGTTTTAATACACGCACGCCTGCTAAACGAACGCCAACACAAAACGTGATGCTCTTTTATATGCTCGCGCTTGCTGATTGCTTATGTGTTCTCCCCCTGTGGCACAGTGGCAGAACACTAGGCTTTCGCGCCAGAGAACCGTGTTCGAATCTGGGCTCTGACAGCAGATAAAGATTATGCTGTTCGCTCTGAGCTTGAGGCCAGATTTCTTACTTCAGAAAGCGAACCCGCCTCTAAAATGCCTCACTCACCGGCGAAAGGAGGAAGAGAGAGTGTTTTGAGTCCCGCTGAGGCCGGACCAACCTCCAATTCTTGCACATTTCTCAGTCCCCTCTAAGTTCAGGTTACTGGAAATACTAATATTGCAGTAAACGAGCCTGTTTTAGTACACGCACGCCTGCAAAACGAACGCCGACACAAAACGTGACGCTCTTTTATATGCTCGCGCTTACTAAATGCTTACGTGTTCTCCCCCTGTGGTACAGTGGCAGAACACTAGGCTTTCGCGCCAGAGACCTGTGTTCGAATCCGGGCTCTGACAGCAGATAAAGATTATGCTGTTCGCTCCGAGCTCGCGGCCAGCTTTCTTACTTCAGAAAGCGAACCCGCATCTGAAATGCCTCACTCACCGGTGAAAAGAGGAAGAGAGAGTGTTTTGAGTCCCGCTGAGGCCGGACCAACCTCCAATTCTCACACATTTCTCAGTCCCCTCTAAGTTCAGGTGGCTGGAAATACTAATATTGCAGTAAACGAGCCTGTTTTAGTACACGCACGCCTGCAAAATGAACGCCGACACAAAACGTGACGCTCTTTTATATGCTCGCGCTTACCAAAAGCTTATGTGTTCTTCCCCTGTGGCACAGTGGCAGATCCTTAAGCTTTTGCGCCAGAGACCTGTGTTCGAATCTGGGCTCTGACAGTAGGTAACATTTATGTTTTTATGAGCGTCTAAACATATGAGCCGTCAAAGCATTTCGCTCTGTCAGTCCCCTAAAAAAGGCGACTGCAGATGTGTATTTTGCAGCCAATGAGCGCGTTGTACAACCCGCTTGCCTGCACCCTAAACACCGTCTTCACGGCACCCCAGAGAAATCTCATAGGAGTACAATTCGGCCAGCCATCTCTGTATGCGAGCCGCCGTATTCAAGCACCAAGAGCGCGCGCGCCGCGCGGAACCGGCGGTTCCGCTCTGTATTTTTCCCCATCATGCGCTGATGTATTAGTGCAGGCCCGCGTTGCTGGTCGCCTATTCTTCACTGTGGCGCTAGGGCTTACACTTTCATACATGGACCGGCGAGGCCGCTCTATATATTTTCCCTTTGAAGTGCTTGTGTACTATGCTGGCCTGCGTTGCTGGCCGCACTCTCCTTGGGTTTATACACAGACCCTCATTGGGCGTGACGTCACGCAGGGCTCACTGGTAGGCTGCTGCAGTTGCTGCAGGACAGCCAATGAGCACGCTCGTACAGCCTGCTATGGTCTGCTGTCTGCCGCACTGCGTTGACAATAAATACAAAATTAAGGATAATTTTTGGCTTCAGATCTCGAGAAAAGACAACTTTACCCGTAGCGTAAGCAACTTACGCAATACTCGTTCCCTCTTCTAGAGAGAACCGAGGTTACATTAGGTAACCGAGTACGTTTTCTGTGTTGACACAAATCTTGTGCGATCTGCGATGTCCTAAACTGCTATGCCGAGATAATCACACAATGCGTGCACGTGCAGTAGGCTACACGTCCACTAATGACACGTCCGATACGCAAACGAATAACTCCTTTGAACCATTCACTTTACTGTCCAACACTGAGCTCACGAGACGTCTGAATCGGTGTGAATTCAGCTTTGCCATCAATGAATAAATAAAACAATTAAAATAGAAATTGGTCGTTTTAAATTGTAATCATATTTTACTATAGGCGCTGTGTTTTCCCCCTGTATTTTTAATTGAATAAACGCATCCTTGGTGAACATACAGTAAGAGACTTTCAAAATCATAATATATATATATATATATATATATATATATATATATATATATATATATATATATATATATATATATATATATATATATTGTGGCAGACAAAGCTTTGAATCGATAAAGAGTCTTAGAGGTCAATATACAATATACCACTGGCCTAATAATCCATAGCAATACATTTTTCAATCAGGTTTGACAATATGTCTATTTTGTCATGACTTTCAGGTCAGAAAAATAAAAGGTTTTCACATGCAGTTAAATAAAATAAAAAAAGTCTATAATAGGATGTTTAAAGCAGGTTCCATTATGAAAACATGCCACACTGCTGGATAAAATGAGCTTGATGTGATCCTTGGCTGTCAAACTTTCAGTTGTTTAAAAAAAAAAGTGAGTTTCTCAGCTGGTAATGTGGCTTTTGAGGCAATCACATCTGTGTCTTTAGAACGGTGCTCAATCAAGGTTGCTGAACGACATCCCAGATAGCTCAGTGAATAGTCCTCCATTATTGTGCCAGTAATGGCTTCATGTGTAGCATCTAAATGTTAACCCAATTTCTCTCTGAAAATAGAAACACACACACAACATAAAATGCACCAACATAGAAAAGAAAGACGAAATAGTAAATATCAGTATCTCAATATCCTTTGGGTGCAGTTCTATAGTTGTATGTGTCTAATGGCAAGTTCACACTACAGGATTTTAAGCCTGATTTAAGCCCGATTTGCAAGTCAATAAGCTCGTTGACGAGTCGGGCTGTGATAGGGGGCAAATCAGCGGGTGATCAGCGCTCGCCAATCTTTATTTACATTTAATCATTTAGCAGACGCATTTATTCAAAGCAACTTACACATTAATAGAGCAATAGAAGCAATTAAACTAACAATAGGACAACAATATACAGGTGCTGTGACCCTTCCCAGTTTAGTCTAACGCAGTAAACGTACTTTTTTTTTTTTTTTTTTACGTGTGAACTACTCAACACAACAAAGAGGCTCGCCGACGCCTCACCGACGCCTCACCGACGCCTCACCGACGGCAGACAAATATCTATAGCATTTTAAATATCTGGAGCTATGGGCCAACTTGACTCGGTGTCAAGTGTCGTGACAAGCTACAGCCAATGAGAGAGCAAGGCATGGGTTGAGGTCACCGAAAAAAAAAAAACAGCAGCAGCAACATGCCAAACCACAACACGAGCAGGCAGCTACTTTTTCATTAGAAACATGTTTTACTCACCTCCAACTCTCTCTGTAGCACAGACAATCTCACTCGGGGTGTGCTGATCCAATCTTTCATCCATATTCATAGTTTTTTAGGGGTTTTTCAAAACAGATCATCACGCAAACAGCTTGCAGCACTAATTTCTTCTCCACGTCCATTTTCAAATAAACAACTCCTGTTTCATGCGTTCTTTCGCGTCATTTCCCGTTCCACTTCTCGTGTGTTTTTGTGACAAAAAGTGGTTTGGGGTCTGGATACAGTCATTAGGTGACAGCTCGTGTAATGTGTGACCCCCTGTTGCGATTCATTTATGCAGTGTCACGTAGTGTGTACGTCTTGGTTACGTATATAACCCTCGTACCCTGAAGGAGGGAACGGAGACATAGTCGACGTGTCTACTGATTGGGATCACGCTTAGGGAGCCTGTCATCTTCGAGTATTGATAAAACGAGCCAATTCACACATTGGCGTGCAAGCTTTGCATCCACGCTCCACCCCGCAGCGAGGGTATAAATACGGAAGTGGATGCACGCACCACTTGTTTTTGCTGAGGAGCCGAGTGGAGCTCGGAGTCAGCGGTGGTCCAGCAATAGTGGTGACTGGACTACATGTCCGTTCCCTTCTTCAGGGAACAAGGGTTACATTCGTAACCAAGACGTTCCCTTTCAGTTGCTCACGTTCGACGTAGTCGACGTGTCGACTGATTGGGATCCCTATTAAAACAGCACTAGTGCTGCCACCTTCCAGTGCCTAAACAAAACCCTCCTGATCCCTTATTATTCGCATCATTGAGGTGGAGATAGGACAAGGCTAAGGCCAGGGAAGTCACTGCTATTCCGCTAGACCCACTCAGTCAGACTTGTTAACAGTGGGAAAGCGTGCCCTTTCGTTGGAAAGGAATACTCTGCGGAAGCCACGTCATACCCTTAGGGAGGTATACATGTGGAGGATACACATATGGACTGGGTGTTACCGGGCAGTACAACATATGGGATGTCACTGAGATGGCTCCAGCTTAACACAGGGGGAGACACGCCGCATGGGAGCCGTACCGTGGAAGAATACACATATGGGATCGCCGTAGGGATCACAACATATGGGCCCAGCCTAGCACAGGTTCCACCAATGCTTACGAGTACTAGGTCTGGCATCTGACGCTCCGCCACGTCTGTGGCCGAAGGGTGTGGAAGAACTCGACAGGGTTCGGTTAAGAGGAACTCTCCTGGAGCAAGAATGGCACACTTAGCCGGTACATAGGAGGGGAATGGCATGGCAAGCCGACACTTTGACGTCCATGTTAACTGCAGGAGCGGACGGGACAGAGAGAAGCGAGGGCTGTCTCTGCCTCCTCCGTGGCAGCGCTTGCAGGTTCACCACCTGGTCCATTTTAAGGGGAGAGGTAGGAACCTTGGGCACATATCAAGGTGGGGGTATCAGGATAAAGTGAGAGTTAGCCGGACCGAATTCCAGGCACGATTCGTCGACCAAAAATGCGTGCAAGGCCAAGCAAGCAGGAGAACTGTTTTTAAAGACAGGACTTTTAACTCAGCTGCCTGCAGGGCTCACAGGGAGATCTCTGTTGTGCGGTAGCACCAGAGATAAGTCCCAAGAGGGTATAGAGGGGGTGCAAGGCGGATTCAGTCTCCTCGCTCCCATCAGGAACCTGACGATCAAGTCGTGCTTTCCCATGGATTTCCATCCACTGCATTGTGATGTGCGCAAATAGAGCAACATGCACTTTGAGGGTGGAGAGAGACAGCCCTCGCTCCAACTCATCTTGCAGGAAAGAAAGCACGGAGTGATCGAACACCTTCGGAGGGTCTTCTCGGAAGAGAAGAACACCATTCAATGAATAGGTTCCACTTCAGGGTGTAAGCAAGCTTTTTGAGGGTTTTCTCGCAGAAGTGATGGTATCTATGACCTGTTTGTGGTAGATCACCTAGAACCTCCACGCCCCGTCCTTTCGGGACCACACATGGAGTTTCCAGAGGTCTGGACGCGGGTGCCAACGATGCCCCGTCCCTGAGAATGTCTCAGAGAATTGGGTCAGGGAGGGCTGTCGAGAGGAGCATAAGTTCGAGGGAACTAGGTCCGGTTGGGCTAATAAGGGGCAACCAGCAAGACCTGCTCCTTCTCCTCCCTGACTTAGCACAGTGCTGTGCAAGAAGGCTCACTGGGGAAACGTATCTTTGCGGCGGCCCCGGGGCCAGCTGTGTGCCTGTGTCTCCATGCCAAGGGTTCTCTGCTCAGTCAGGGAGTAAACAACTGGCAATGGGACGAGTCCGGAGAGGCAAACAGATGTAACTGTGCGGCCCCGGAGTGGTCCCAGAACAGCTGGACCGCCTGGGGATGGAGTCGATTGAGCAGGCCGGAAAATTAAGTGGAATGAAGCGACCTCAGAAGCTTCTGTCTCCATAGGAGGAGGTGGCGGGCGAGTTGTGACATGCGAGGGAAGTGTAGCACAACGGTCGCAATGTTGTCTGTACAGACTAGGGCTGCACAATATATCGAAAAATTATCGTTATCATGATAATAGTATATGTGATATCCGTATCGCAGAGAGGTGCGATAAATTGCATTTATTTTATGTGCCGAGCATTTGTGTGATGCATGCATGCATAGGTTGTTTATCCAAATTCGACTAATCAAATGTGTCCTTACTATCTTTATACCCGCCTCCCCAGTAGGCACTATTATGCTATTGGCTAGATCGGGCCCACAGGGGAACCTAGTGGCTCAGAGCAGAGAGTGGATAATAAAAACTAATGGCGGAAGTAGAGACAAGCGAGGGAAATGACAACAGCGAAGAACCTGTGCCTAAAGAGAACTGTACGTCTGAAATATGGCAATATTTTGGCTTCAATAGAGAAGACGTGTCATAAATGCAGGTACTGTGAAAGAGGCCGTTCACATATCGCGTCTAAAAACGCATGGAAAGCGCGGCCGCGCCACTATCTCCTTCTTTCCACAAGCGCTTGCGTCTGTCGTTGCTATGCAACCATGACCTGCGTGAGCTTGTGGAATTCTGAAAAGTTGAGATGACCTTCTCATCTCATCGCGGCATAGGCGGGCCTGGAAAAATGTGCTTCCATTTTGAGAGTGCTTGCCGCGCGCCTGCATTTGAAATAACGAATTTGCACGCGCATAAAAAAACGCGATATGTGAACATAAGTGACAGAGTCACTAAGTCGTGCCGAAAAATTTTGGCCACGTCGAGAGGAAACTAATCTCCACAGTCATCTGGAACGCAGTCTCAGGGAGCTATTATGAAGACTTAAAAAAGTGTAAGCCCAAATCTACCAAAACTGCTAACGAAATGCCAAGTAACAATAACAACAATGTCTCACAGACAACCATTAATGAAAGTATTGCATGTGTAACGTTAACTCCTTATGAAAAAACTGAGATAATCTTCTGAAGATCAGAAGAATATCTATTAGCCTACCTGTTTATTTTAGTATGATCATTACATATATAAATGATTTAAAAAAAAAACAACTTAAAAATAGCATTTCTCTAGGGAAATGTTATATCGCAAGAAATATCATTATCGCAGTACTCAACAACAATATAGAATATAGCATATTTTCCCAGTATCGTGCAGCTCTAGTACAGACCAGTACATGCTTGCTGAGCAGCGGCATTTTGCGGCGTCTCAAAGCAAGGTGTACTGCTAGCAACTCGAGGCAGTTGATGCCAATGCAGTCGGAGGCCCGCCCATACCATCCTTACTGCATGCCCGTTGTACGTGGCCCCTCAGCCGGTGTTGGTGGACACTTGTTCTAGGGGCGGAGAAACAACAAGGTCTGATCATGGGCTGAGGGTTTGGCGGCAGGCCTGGGTGATTGTCACACGGAGCAGCATGCCGCTCTGCCACGTCCACCTCGGGACTCGGCCATGAAACCAGTGCTGAAGCGGTCTTCAAATGGAGGAAACCATTCTATTGCGGCTGCATCTACCCTTTCTCACTTTTGTAAGCACCGACCGGACATGTTCCTCTTGAGAGATGTGTTGGACTGAGTCCATCTGGAAAAAGAGATCCTCAGCCCGTGGGCGAGTTTACTCGTTTCCCAGTTGACCCGAAGACCCAACTGGTTGTGGAGCAGTCGAAGGGTAGGACTTTGTTGGACTTTGTTTGCAGATGCTGACGCCTTCATTCACCTCCCTCTCGTATTGCGCATGCGTCGCGTCTGAACGCGTTGTTGTCTTTGGAGCTCTACCGATTTGATTTATAACTCTTGATTTTCTCTTTAAACTCACTTACAACGAACATTTTCTACTTTTCCTCACTGAGAAGCACTACTGCTCAAACCTCATAGTTACAACGCGGACTGTTAAGCAGACGCATCTCAAGCCTATTAGTGATCCAACGCCGGATACTCTTATAGGTTACTCCTGTGGATCACGGCTGAACGTGTCTTCTCCACACCCACTTACAAACAAACATATTTTTTTTCGCCTATCGTGCGTCTACTCTACACCCTTACCACTAAAAAGACGGATTATATCCAAGACTTCAGTCATAAATTAGTATTACTATTGATAGCATCACTGGTAGCTTCGTTGCTAACTTACTGTCCATCTGTTAAAATGGCGAATATATCAGATGTAAGTAGTCTGCCTTTTGGTGCAGGTGAGGACACATTTGAGCTGCACGCACTGCAGTCTGAACTGGAAGCTGTTGAGAAACAGATCCACGACCTTTTATTGAGACAGGCCGAGCTGATAGACCGGCGTTTAGCTCTTGAGGCATCACGCGCCGATGCACACAAATCAGTGATTAACGGAACTAACCCGCTGACTCCGACCTCGTCTACTCCGTGCGTTTCTCAGCATCGTTCCCGAGCGCCGAGGTCGCGATCATCCATGGTCTCGTTCACTCCGGCTCTAACACGCCACCACGAAGCCTGGGTGGTTCCGCAGCGGAAGACACAAGTCAGGTCTAGACCAAGACTCTCTCCGACCCTCCCGGTTTTCGAGTTATCCACACAAAACCGCTTCTCCCCTCTTCGCGAAACAGAACGCGATGCTGTGATCATCGGCGATTCCATCGTTCGGGACACGTACACGCTACGTTAGGTAAAAGTAAGGTGCATAGTCACTGCTTTCCTGGTGCTCGTGTTTCTGAAATTGAGATTCTGAACGGTGACGAGCGCGTTGGAACGTTGGTCCTGCACGTGGGAGTGAACGACATCAGGCTGTGCCAGATGGAGGTTCTGAAGAAAGACTTCAGGAATGTGATCGATACGGTACGCAGCACATCGCCTGAAACAACGATCATAGTGTCAGGACCGCTTCCCACGTACCGACTAGGGCATGAAAAGTTCAGCAGATTATTTGCGCTAAATGAATGGTTAATGTTATGGTGCAATGAGCAGAAACTGCTCTTTGTAAATAATTGGAATCTGTTTTGGGAGCGTCCTAGGCTTTTCCGTGCTGATGGCTTACACCCAAGCAGATTCGGAGCAGATCTTCTGTCGGATAACATCTCCAAAATGTCAAATACCTTTTGACTAGTAACCAAAAGTCCAAATCATAGTCTCTGCTGCACCAATTTAACTGATATAAATACTAGTGTAGAACATTGCATAGAAACCGTGTCTATTCCTCGTTTAGTGAGATCAAATAATAAATCTACTGCAGGATCTAGGAAAAATCGAATTGTTATTAAAACAGAAAATGTTGCTATTAGTAAACAAAAACAATTTCTAAAGCTAGGTCTTCTAAACATTAGATCACTCACACCTAAGGCAGTTATTGTAAATGAAATAGTCAAAGATAATAGCTTCGATGTACTTTGCCTTACTGAAACCTGGCATAAACCAAATGATTATTTCGGTCTAAATGAGTCTACTCCAGCAGGATACTCCTATAATCATGAGCCCCGTCTGATTGGTCGTGGCGGCGGTGTTGCAACAATCTATAGAGATATTCTCAATGTTACTCAGAAAACGGGTTATAAGTTTACTACGTTTGAAGTACTTGTACCAAATGTTACGCTCTCAGATGTTAGAAAAACATCCCTATTATCTCTAGCCTTGGCTACCGTATATAGACCGCCTGGGCCTTACGCTGATTTCCTAAAAGAGTTCGCAGATTTTCTCTCAGACCTATTAGTCAATGTCGATAAAGCATTAATTGTTGGAGATTTTAACATACACGTAGATAATCCAAATGATGCGTTAGTTGCTGCGTTTACAGATTTGTTAAATTCATTTGGGGTCAAGCAAATCGTCACCGGACCAACTCATCGTCTTAATCATACACTCGATTTAATTATATCACATGGAACCGATCCAACCGATATAGATATCATTCCACAAAGTGATGATGTCACTGACCATTACATGGTAACTTGCATATTATGTACTGCTGTAATATGTCATGCGGCGCCGCGTTATCAACTAGGCAGAATAATCCTTCCATCCACCATAGATCATTTCTCAAATTGCTTATCTGATCTGTCTCAGCTGCTCAGTGAACCCAAACAAACAGATGAACTAGAAGAACTAACTAGCACTATGAGCACCATTCTCTCTAGAACATTGGATGTTGTTGCACCTATTAAATTAAAAAAGGTCAGAGAAAAAAGTAAAGCACCGTGGTACAACAATACTACGCATGTTCTAAAGAGAGAAACCCGTATTTTAGAGCGTAAATGGAAACAAACTAATTTAGAGGTCTTTAGAATTGCGTGGAAATACAGTATGTCACGTTATAAAAAGGCCCTAAAAGCGGCCAGGGCTGAGCACCTCCGCAAACTAATAGAAAATAACCTAAATAAGCCAAGGTTTTTATTTAACACTGTGGCTAGACTAACAAATAAACAGACGTCACCCGAACAAAATATCCCGTTACAGTTCAGTAGTAATGATTTCATGAAGTTCTTCACTGAGAAAATAGAAAGCATCAGAACCACAATTGTAAACGTTCAATCTTCAATTGCGCCTTATAATTCAGCCTCAATTATCACCCCGCAAGAACAATTACAGTGCTTTACAACTATAGAACAAAAAGAGTTAAATAAACGTATCACTTCATCTAAAACAACAACATGTTTATTAGATCCTATACCAACTAAACTACTGAAAGAAGTGTTACCTGTAGTGGAAGAGCCTCTCCTTAATATTATTAACTCGTCTTTATCTTTAGGTCATGTTCCAAGAACATTTAAACTGGCAGTTATAAAACCACTCATTAAGAAACCACAATTAGATCATAATAACCTAGCAAATTATAGACCCATTTCAAATCTTCCATTTATGTCTAAAATATTAGAAAAAGTGGTGTCCGCTCAACTGGGCTCTTTCTTGCAAGAAAATGATATCTATGAGAAGTTTCAGTCTGGATTCAGACCGCACCATAGCACTGAAACTGCGCTCGTTAAAATCACAAATGATTTACTTTTAGCTTCTGACCAAGGCTGTATCTCAATACTAGTTTTACTTGATCTTAGTGCTGCGTTCGATACTATAGATCACACGATACTCTTAGATCGACTACAAAATTATACTGGTGTTCAAGGACAAGCATTAAGCTGGTTCAAATCATACTTATCTGACCGCTACCATTTTGTCTATTTAAATGGAGAAAAATCGATCATAACTCCAGTAAACTATGGAGTGCCGCAGGGATCTGTGTTAGGCCCTCTGTTATTCTCAGTATATATGATGCCACTTGGAAATATTATAAGGAAACATGGAATTAGTTTCCATTGTTATGCTGATGACACTCAAATATATATTTCATCACGGCCAGATGAAAACGCTAATTTATCCAAATTGACAGAGTGTGTTAAAGATATAAAAGATTGGATGACGCGTAATTTTCTTTTATTAAATCCAGACAAAACAGAGGTATTACTTATCGGTTCAAAAAACCGCCCACAAAACCTTTCACAATACAACTTTAACATCGTAGGATGTCCTGTTACTTTATCCTCTACAGTAAAAGACCTGGGTGTTATACTCGATTGCAACCTGTCTTTCGAAAATCATATTTCGTATGTTACAAAAACAGCCTTTTTCCACCTTAGAAACATTGCTAAGCTATGTAATATGCTATCAGTTTCTGATGCAGAAAAGTTAGTTCATGCATTCATGACCTCGAGACTAGATTACTGTAATGCTTTATTAGCTGGTTGTCCTGCATCCTCAATAAACAAGCTACAGTTAGTCCAAAATGCCGCCGCTAGAGTTCTTACTAGATCAAGAAAATATGATCATATAACACTGATTTTATCATCACTGCATTGGTTACCTATAAAGTTCCATATTAATTACAAGGTATTGCTACTGACTTATAAAGCCCTAAACAGCTTAGCTCCATTCTATTTAACGGATCTTCTATCGCCCTATAATCCATCGCGCTCTTTAAGATCACTAAATTCAAGGCTTTTGGTCATACCTAGGATATCCAGAACCACCAAAGGAGGGAGAGCATTTTCACATTTAGTCCCAAAACTCTGGAATAGTCTTCCTGATACTGTCCGTTGCTCAGACTCGCTCTCCCAGTTTAAAACTAGATTAAAGTCGCATCTCTTCAGCCAGGCATTCATATAATATTTTTAATCTTACAGTTCAAACTACAATCCGGCCTCTAGTTCATAAATGCCAGAGGAGAACTGGCCCCCGACTGAGCCTGGGTTCTCCCAAGTTTTTTTTTTCTCCATTGGGTCACCTGATGGAGTTTTAGGACACCATTAGGTCACTTGATGGAGTTTTTCGGTTCCTTGCCACTGTTGCCTTTGGCTTGCTCAGTTGGGGATATTTTGGGGATATTTAATTTGATTTTATCAATCAATAAATTCCACTAGAAACAAACCTTGTTGTATTATTTTAATTTAATACTGTGAAGCTGCTTTGATACAATCTGTATTGTGAAAAGCGCTATACAAATATACTTGACTTGACTTGACTTGACTTTGAACCCTCGAATGCAAAAACACAGGCATAGCCTGTGTTGCGGAAGGATAGAGATCTGAAGTCCTTCAGGTTGAACACTGCAGACCAGTCTCGGGGATGGAGCATTCGAAAATGCATCTCTGCATTAGCCACTTGAACGGAAGCTTATAAAGGGCCCGATTCAAGAGTCGCAGGTCTAAGATTGGCCGTAACCCACCACCTTTCTTGGGTACAATGAAGTATGGGCCATAGAAGCCGGCCTTCATATCGGCTGGAGGGACCGGCTCAATCGCACCCTTCGCCAGTAGGACTGTGATGTCCGTGCGCATTACAGGTGCACATTTGCTCAACCCCGGAGTGTAGCGAAGAGCACTGCTGAACTTGGGCGGACGCCGGCTGAACTGAATCGTACAGCCAAGTCTGATGGTACAGAGGAGCCGGCCAGAGCGGTTAGGAAGCACTTTCCAGGCTTCTACGAACCGGGTCAGGGAATCAGGGGTACCACAGACGTACCCGGTGTGGGGCAGCGAGGTGGAGGACAGGAACCTGGCTCGGAAGGCCCTGGGGCAGCCCAAAGCGGGGTCTGAGTGTGCGATGCAACACCTACCTGTCTCCACAGGTCTGCAGGGGGTGTGTGAGAAGGCGTAATCGGGTCCTCGAACCGCACCCAGCTGCCAGCTAGCGACACTAGAGGGGGCTGAGGGGTGCAAGGCTTTACAGGGTTGCACACCGCCAGTCTGGCCCTCTTGGGACCCAGGAACAGAGGAATTTGCTCTTTCTTTGACAATTTGGGTACCGCTGGATGCCGGGGAGCCAGCGCCGGAATGTTAACCCTCTAAAGAGCTCGTGCCCCCATCCCTGGGTGACCTGTGTCAGGGACGCTAGGTCTTACACTTGCCACCTGGTTTGGCAGCCTACGGCTGGCTCCACGCTGAGGCCTGATTAGAGGCCCAGCGGGAGCGGAAGTGGTGGCAGGGGGACGCCCTCTGCTTTGGGATGACACCACAAGGCGCCATTCACTTGCAGAACACAAGCTTCTTGAGGGTGCATACTTGTAGGTCTGAAGTAGTGAGTTTAGGTATAGGGGAGCAGAGCCAGTGGTTGTTATGTAGGCAAACATCATTGTAATTTGATGCGAGCAGCACTTGGCAACCAGTGCAATTTTATGAGGAGAGGTGTGACGTGCACTCTCTTCTGCTCGTTAAAGACCACTCTTGCTGCAGCATCCTGTATCAGTTGCAGAGGTTTGATAGTGGATGCTGGAAGGCCTGCCAAGAGAGCATTACAATAGTCCAGTCTGGATAGAACAAGACCTTGGACAAGAAGTTGTATAGCATGCTCCGATAGGAAGGGCCTATGTTGTTCTCCTAATGTTGTATAAGGCAAATCTGCAGGACTGGGTAGTTCTAGCAATGTGGTCTGTGAAGCTTAACTGATCATCAGTCACAACTCCAAGGTTCCTGGCTGTCCTGGATGAAGTTGGGTTTGTCGAACCTAGCTGAATGAAGAAGTTGTGATGAAGTGTTGGATTGGCTAAGACCACAAGCAGTTATGTGTCCGCAAGGTTGAGTTGAAGGTGGTGGTCCTTAATCCAGCAAGAAATGTCTGTCAGGCAGACCAAGATTTGAGCATCTACCATAGGATTATCTGGCTGGAATGAGAGGCACAGTTGTGCTTCTTCAGCATAACAGTGATAGGAAAAACCTTGTTTCAGAATGATAGATCCTAGTGATGACATGTAGATGGAGAAAAGAAGTGGTCCAAGCACTGAGCCCTGAGGCACCCCAGTAACTAGATGTTGTGATTTATACACCTCACCCCTGCATGACACTCTGAAGGACCTACCTGCGTTCCTGAGACCAACCAGTTCCTGAGATGCCCTTCATCACGAGGGTTGACATAGAGGATCTGGTGGTTGACTGTCAAAAACAGCAGTCAGATCCAGCAAGATGAGCACTTACATCTTAAACAGAAAAACGCATCTCAAAAACATTAAACAACATACACACATTTGACAGTAAGGCAAGCAGTGTAGCTTTGTGATTTAGTTTGAAGCGCTTAATATAAAGCAGGTCTCATGTTTCAGGCAGCTTGGATTATGCACTTACCTGGAAGCACCTCAGTCTGTGTCCTTCATTATTTTGTGATGTGTTCCACACATACAGCGGTTAAAACAACAATGTATTTGTTCGGTATACATGTGAAAATGTTCTGTACGAATATGTGTATTGTTACACCCCTATATATGTTCTATAGCCCATTTGTCATTAGTCATTCAATTTCATCCCACCAATGCTGATCTTTTCATTATGTATTTGACATTGTTCAGTTCTGTTGGTGTGTGTGTGTGTGTGTGTGTGTCAGTGTCTGTCTTCTCTGAGTGAAGCAGCACTTTCTGACATCCATTTTCTTGCTGCTTCCTCTCCTGACCTCCATAAACTCCACCATGAGATTATTAGTACAATTTGCCACCATTAGCAGCAGTTATATTAAATAATAGGTCTGTGTTCCATCTTTAAATCAAAGCTAATTATACCCAGGAAAGGGGACCTAGTGCCAGAGGACAGGTTGTCCTCATCCTTGAACAGGCACTGCCTTATTGGCCCCAATCAGAGCGCAAAACACAGAGCAGCTCCAATAATGCTACAGTAAGCTGCCTCTCATTACACATCCGTTACCCCATAAGGGCAGATTTGATAAAGAAAACATGCTCTTATTGACCCTGAATAGATTAGGACCAAAAAACCTCTTACCCAACCTCTTTAGCTTATCGGCTCATACAATTTGTTTATTCATATTTTAAATCAATATTTTGTTACAGAAATGTGTTATTAACAACGTATGCACACTAATAATATTTTTTTGCATGTAATAATGGAGGTTCTTTCTTTTTTTTACTGTTATATTCTGTAGAAATGGCATACAACTTGCTTTTCCAGACTTAGACCTTAAACCCGTATGATTTTCTTCATTCTGTAGAACACAAAAGAAGATATTTTAAGTCAAGGTCTGACTCCTGAAGAAGGATCCGATTACGCATATGAAACATGGAAGCTAACGGCGAACACTGTCCGCAGGATAAACGCATTCCACCAACGATGTCTCCGGCAGATTCTCAAGATCTGGTACATCGACTGCATCACCAAACGAAGAAGTCTTACGGCGGGGAAAATCCAACAGCCTTCAAGTCACAATCACGCAAAGACGACTCAGGCTATCTGGGCATATTCTATGAATGCAACGACATTGCATTCCCCGGGTGGCAATGCACTGGAGGCCCCGGGTGCCAAGTGTGGCCGGGGCCGACCCTACACCACTTGTCGCCGAACCATCATCAACGATCTCAACGATCTCGTATTCTGAGACGAAGCTGAAGTGCTGGCAGAGGACCGGAAATGGTGGAGAGACCTTGTCGCTCGATGTGCTCAACAGCACAGGAGGATCTACAGTAAGTTAGATCCTATATATATATATATATATATATATATATATATATATATATATATATATATATTTATTATTATTATTATTATTTATTTATTTTTTTTCATTTTTTTTTTCATTAATATAGCAACATCGACTGGCCAAGCCTTTTTATATATTGATAATATAAGAGACTCTACATACATATAGTCTCTGCAGACCTAAAAAAAAATACAAAAAAAAAATATTATCCTGTTCAGGGATTTCAGTTGTTTTAGTAAAATAAGCCCCAATCAGAGCTTATTTATTCTTTATTGAGAATAAATAAGCTTATTCTTTATTGGCTTCAGGTGGCCATGTTGCAATCAAGATTAAACATGTTTTTGATGACTGAAGCAAAATCTCTAGGTGATGAAACATTTGTGCCATCACACCACTCTGCCCTATACTGCCATATATATTCAATATAAATAAATAAACATTGAGATGAATTCAGTATGGCAGTAGGGCAGGTTGGTGTGATGGCACACATATTTCATCCCCTAGAGATTTTGCTAGAAGTTGAGAAATTGTTAGGAATATGAGAACATAAGACTTGTGATTATAATGTGACTTTGAAGAATGATAAAAAAAAAAATAAAAAAAAATGAGTGGAAACACTTTTTTAGCATTTGAGCTGAATTTAATACAATATTTCAAATGATGCAACATGAATTAATTTGTCAAGTGAATAGCGATTTTGCTTTTTAATCTTTTTTAAATGTTTCAATTTCGCTTGTTGTGTTAGTCTTTTTCAATGCATCACTGACTGCAGAGAGCAGCTGCAGTTATGAAATGAAAATGAGCGGAAAGCGATGAGGAGAGTGTGTGATTTATTGTGGCGATAGAGTGACCATTTGATTACACTTCCCATAAAAGATGAGAGTGAGTTACAGCCCAAGCTGTACAATTACAAGCTAATAGCGTCCAGCCATCATTACTCATACTTTCAAGCCAGCCAGTAAACACTGAATTAAGCGCTAAAATATTTGTGCCTTACATACACTTTGGAAAAATCGAATGTAGGACCACAAAAGACCATTGACACACTGAATATGGCAGGGTAACTTATTTCTGTAATTTAAAGGATTAGTTCACTCCAGAATTAAAATTTCCTGATAATTTACTCACCCCCATGTCATCCAAGATGTTCATGTCTTTCTTCAGTCGAAAAGAAATTAAGGTTTTTGAGGAAAACATTCCAGGATTTTTCTTCATATAGTGGACTTCAATGGGGACCAATGGGTTGAAGGTCCAAATTGCAGTTTCAATGCAGCTTCAAAGGGTTCTACACAATCCCGATGAAGTCATGGACGTGCATCGCAGAGCTAGTGCAAGACAAGCATGTGTGGTTAAAAAGTATATAAATTATTTGTTTTAGAAAATGGCCGATCGTTTTGCTAGGTAAGATCCTTATTCCTCATCTGGGATCGAGTAGAACCATTTGGACCTTCAACCCATTGGTCCCCGTTGAAGTCCACTATGGAGAAAAAATCCTGGAATGTTTTCCTCAAAAATCTTAATTTTGTTTCGACTGAAGAAAGACAGACATGAATGGATGACATGGGAGTGAGTAAATTATCAGGACATTTTAATTATGGAGTGAACTGATCCTTTAAAACATGCTTTTTCTGTTGAGATGTTGCTAAATAACAGATGAACAGGTTTCTTTGCAAACATGCACATGCTGTGTTAAGTGCATTAGTCCTTTATGAAGGATATCACCTCAAGGTCAAGTGTGAGGGTTTATTAGAGTTGTTGATAGTGGATGAAATCAAAGCGTAAGTGCAGTCATTAGATGCTTATAATGGTTTTAATTGGGCAGACAAAGGAGTATGGTAATTTACTAGGTCAAGTGCTTTGCTGGTTTAGTACTTGACTTTGTGTGAAAAAAAAAAAAAAAAAATCTTATTTACTTGACGATGCAAGTCAAAAGTGAAATATGATGGCCTGTAATGAAGTTACAGTGGCATATTCATTGAGTTCTTTGCATATAGATGAGCTCTTTTCAATAAAACAAGGGGCAAAAGCGGTGCCAGCACTGACAGAATTGTTGAACTGAGCTGGAGGAGAAAGCTGAACCGGAATGTAGCGAATATGTATATTTATTCCAATAAATCAAGTTAAACTCAACCTTAAAAAAACGGAAGAATTTGACCCCAGTCTCTATGTAGGACTAAGGGAGAGTGACGGAGATGAATAAAAAAAATAAAAAAAGAAGCTTAATCTTCCCACTTGTGGATAAAAATGCCAGAGGTATGGTGTCTTGAACAGAAAAACTGTGTGCCTGTAGGTGCGATCACTCTTCCTCAGAGACCTTGCCTGAGGCAACCATCCAACTCCTCAGGGAGAATCATCTCCCACAGAGGTTCCTGGCTGCACCATCGACAAAAAAAGTTATCAGGACAGCTTTCATTCTTCATTCACAGTCTAGTCCTCACTGCAGATATGACGAAACACAAATAACCCGCCCGCATCCCCTGCATGCCGCCGAAGATGCGCAGAGCTCTAAAACTTTAATTAGACTTCATTGAGAATATGGGTTTCTTTGAAGACTGCAGGGATTGTTGGCCTATTGCTACTGTACTCTCCAGCAGTGTAAAAACTTCAAAACATTGCTGCTTTAATAGGCAGGGATTCCTGTGATGTATTCGTTGTCATCGTGTCTTATTCCATCATTAATTTTCTGTGCTGTTTGCGGCCACAATCCAGGGAAGTTCCTACCTGTTTAAATGAAAGTAATTGTGCTGAAGGCTGAAAAAGTTAGTCTTTCAGCTCACCTAAGCTCATAGATAATCATTATATGCATTGAATACTGTGAAGGCTCTTTCGGTTGGAGGCCGAGGGCCCAGTCAGCTTGTCCTCAACTGTTTGAGTGAAATTTGATTAGGAGTCTAATTATGTCCAGCAGAAAAATGTAGCTGGAGGTTGTTTCATAGTTTAGCTTGTTCTTGTTCTAGACATACAGTATATATTTTGCCTGTAATGAAGATGGAATCAGTGCTAAAACATGTCCTTCTTGCCATATAATCTTGAACAATCAGCAGGTCAGAGTGTAGTTATTAATTGTCTTGCAGAAGCTATTGACCTGTACAATAGCAAAGAGAAGTAAATGATTTTGATTGCGCTTTTGTCTGTCTCAAGGTTCTGCTGATTGCAGGCTTGTGAAAGGTTATGAAGCTGCCCTTTACACATCTTTACCAGACGCAAATATGTTTCGAGTTACAAGCATTTTGCCTGTCCACAATTGAATGGGAAGTTATATATATATATAACCTTTATTTAAACTGGAAAAGTCCCATTGAGACACAGTCTCTTTTACAAGGGAGTCCTGTATAGCATATTCAATCATAGGTTACAAGACAATAAATTACAATATAAAATACAAAGCAAATTTACACAAAATTTACAAAATATTTGCATGTAAAGATGCAATAAGTTTAAAATATATAAACAAACAAAATAGTGGCTAGAAGTTAATATCCACCCATCAATAATTAAAGCAATTGCACATGTCCGTCCGCATATCAGATATTCTTTTTTTAAAAGCAGCTAAAGAAATTAGCGCACCAATCTTAAGTCTAGACTGTAGTTCATTCCAGGACGAAGGACCATAGTATGACAGACCCCTCTTTCCTGCTTCTGTCCTCATTCTTGGTACATTAAAAAGTAGTACATCACTAGATCTTAATCGATATGTACTTTGGGTACGAACAAATTTTAAACAAATATAAGACGGCAAGATACCTAAAATCGCTTTATAAATAAAAATGTACCAATGTCGCATCCTGCGCGATTTAAGTGACGGCCAATTTACCATATTGTATAAGATGCAATGATGTGTCTGATAGCCAGCATTTGTAATGAACCTGAGAGCCGCATGATAAAGAGGGTCTAGTATTGACAGAGTAGATGGACAAGCAAATTGATAGACGATATCCCCATAATCTATTTGAGACAGGAATAGTCCTGCAACCAGTCTTTTCCTTATAGTCATAAAAAAGCAAGATTTTAATCTATATAAGAATGCCAGAGTGAATTTTAGTTTCATAGCGAGAGCTTCAATGTGTTTTTTAAAGGTAAAACCTTTATCAAGCCAGATACCCAAATACTTGTAAGTATCAACAAGTTCAATAGCTTCATCTTGGAGTGTCTTAATAGCAAGAACTGGGACTTTAGTACCTACGGGGGCAAAAATCATTGTCTTCGTCTTTTTTGCATTTAAAAGTAGCTTCAAATCAAACAAGGCGGATTGTAATGAGGCAAAATCTGACTGCAAATTCGCACAGGCAGTCTCAGGTGTAGAGGCACTACAATACATAATTGTGTCATCGGCATACAAATGATACTGTGAGTATTTAAATTCACTACAAACATTATTTATATAGATAATAAAAAGCAGAGGACCTAAAACTGATCCTTGTGGGACACCCTTATTTAAGACGACAGGGTCAGACGTAACATTCCCATGTCTTACAATTTGCATCCGTTCAGAGAGATAGCTGTGAAACCAATTTACAGCTCTATGACCCACACCAATATTCAACAAGGTTTTGATTAGCATGAAGTGGTCCACTGTGTCAAATGCCTTTGTAAGGTCAATGAACACAGCCATACAGAATAACTTCTTATCAATTGCCGCTTTTATATCATCGATAACTTTTAAGCAGGCAGAAACTGTGCTGTGGCCAGATCTAAAACCAGATTGCATGTTGTCAAGAATATTTTGTGAAACCAAAAAAGTTTTTAATTGATCAGACACTAAAATCTCCAAAACCTTAGCTAAAACCGAAAGATTTGAGATAGGTCTATAATTATTTGCATCACATGGATCCCCAGATTTTAGTAATGGTGTGACGTATATTATATAATATTCATTTATATTATATGAATTTATTATTATTATTCATTCATTATTCATTTATTATTATAATTAGTGTTATGTTCCTGTTCAGTAGTAGACAGGACTTTAAACCACATTTTATATTTGTTCGCCTTAATTTTTACATTAAATAATATGTTTATTTGTATTTTTATACTATTCAATTCAATTCAATTCAATTCACATTTATTTGTATAGCGCTTTTCACAAAACAAATAATTTCAAAGCAGCTTTACAGAAAGTGCATGAGTCCATATTACAATTTTAAAGGAGTGCAAGAAAATATAGCTTCAGTGTCACTTCAAAAATGCTATTGTTTATTGCCTGGTCTGTTTTACAGCAAAGCTTCAGTATGGATAAAACCGACACTTTCAGTAAATTAAATAAAATCAAGTCTGTTTGGGACTGTTATTGTCTGGTGGTGGTCAAAAGGTTGTGTAGTCCAGACAGGGTCATCATCCCTGACTGACAGCAGCCTTGTCACTGCTATGATCCAGTGCAAGGAAATCTAGTTAGTGCAGGAGGCTTTTTAATAATAGCTTGCTGAGCTGTGATCAGGTGTTGGTGGAAATGTTCTCCCTGTCCAATTTAAGAGGGCACAGGACAGCCTTTCACATAGTTTCTCTGCCCATCACAACCTTTTGTCTGGGGAGAACTGGACAGTCATTTCAGACTATTGATTTGTGGTTTTATATAAGATTTTTCATTTAGTTATTTTTTTGGTAGCTTTTGAATCAGTGCTTGACCCTGGCTGTGAAATCCATATCGTTGTACTTTTTTCAATGTCAGGTTATTTCCAAATTATGAACGTATCAATTTAAAGTTGATGTGTGCAGGTATTTATTTATTTATAATTGTTTAATTATTTCCACTTAAACACTGTGGTCCTATTAACCAGCCCGACATTGCACTAGTGGTTTAATCAATAAGCAGGACTATATGTTTCACCGACCAATGGCAGACAATGTGTCGAGAAACTTGTTTGGAATCAGTCATTGTTTTTCCAGTTTGGCTTAGTGATCGTATGGAGCAAAAATTAGATTGGTATCAGTTAACAACTAATATTAATTTTTCATGTGTCGATATTGTCTGATATTGGGTTTAAAATTGTGCATGCTCATTTTTCATTTCCTTCTATTTTTACATTTACATTTTTACATCTAACAGTCAAAGTTAATCTTAAAACAATCACTAATTATAACACTATTAAATGAAATCTTTAGCAAATCTCAAATAAAATGCTGTACATGTGATGCCTAAATTAATTCATAGCATTTCAAATTATTGATTTTAGTGTTTAATGTAATATAATGTGGACTTCTATTCAGATTCCAAATTGCAATGAGTGGACACGAGCTTCTACATTATCACTGATATATGACTTATTTTAATGTGTTTGTCACACAAAACTTTCAAATTGCTTCAGTTGACTTAAAGTGCACAAGTGATATTAGTGATATTGTGCACAAGTCATATGGCCCACATTTATGACAGTTTAATGGTGCTTTTGTGTGTGTGTGTGTGTGTGTGTGTGTGTGTGTGTGTTTTCTTAAAGAAGTCACTGTGTCTGTTTGTATGGAAAACTGCTGCATAAAATCTACTCTTGTATTCAATGAAAAAAAAAGTCGTACAGGTTTAAGGCCCGTGCACCAACCATAACGATAAAAATCATTCTAAGTATAAAAGAAAAGTCTGTACCACAACTACAGTATACGGATAATGACACAGAGGAAAAATATCAAGTCAAGTCAAGTCATCTTCATTTATATATCGCTTTTAACAATGTAGATTAGTGGCTTTACAGTGATAATAGGAAATTAAAGTAATTGTCCAGCTAAAGTTAGTTTTGATTGATTCACTTCCGTCGCAGCGATCATTATTAACTTAGGGGCCGCTAACACGACACCGTTTTAACAGAAAACTCTTAAAGGGGTCATATAATGCCATTTTTGTAAAAGCTAATATGATTCTTTAGGGTCTAAATTAAAAGTTTGTAATATACTTTAATTAAAAATTCTCATTAGTATTGTAAGAAAACGTCTCGGTTACGTATGTAACCCTCGTTCCCTGAGTACAGCATAGTGCTTTTCGCTGAGGAGCCGAACGGTGTCCAGTCCTCCGCGAAGGTACAGCGACATGGCGAAGGGACGACACGTCTCCGTTCCCTGTACTCAGGGAACGAGGGTTACATACGTAACCGAGACGTTCCCTTTCATCCTGGGAACTCCGACGTGTCGTCGGGGGAGTTCCCTGACGAATTGGGATCCCTAATAAAACGCCATAGTGCTGGCCCCTTCCAGCGCCCAGCTAAGCTACCCTGCAGCAGTTTCGTGAATAAGTGCGGGAGCTAGCTAGGGAATCACACTGCTGTTCCGCAAGACCCGCTCAGTGGATATTGGATAACACTGGGAAAGCGTGCCCTAACCCATTAAAAAAGGGAGGGGAATGCTGCGGAAGCCCCAGCCTGCCTGAGGAAGGCCTGGAATACACATATGTACTAGCCCAGTGGGATAGTGAAACATATGGCAGTCCCTGAGGTGGTCCCAATCCGAGGGAAGTGGGAGCGTACTCAACAGGGACGACAGAACGAGTCCGTCAAGGGGAAGACACGGCTGAACTGCACCCAAGAACAGAACACCACAATCGCCTAGACGCCATTCTGCTCCAGCGTATCAACAATGACGCGCGGACTATGATGACAGCTCGCTCACGAGCGAGGGCGGGTCTGTGTTGAAACGCTGCTGTCAATCAACAATCGTGGGAGGGGCGTCCGATCTTGTGACGTCACAAGATCGAAAGGCTTGATTTGAGACAGGGTAAAACATATAAAAAAACACTGGATGGATTTTGATCATTTTATGATGGTTGTGTACAGGCACTGCCAACACACATTTCAGTACAATCAACTTGTAAAAGTTCATGTACCATTATATGACCCCTTTAAGTTCTCTCTTCTTTAAAACTTTAAAAACACAAACCTGTGAGAACGCTGATGGCGTGCACATGCGTATTACGAGTTTAGTCTATAGGTATGTGCGTTTGAATATATGTGCGCAAGCGTGTAGTGTGCAGGCGTGTAGTCCTTCCCTACAAACCAACCCTCAACAAACTACAAATCCCTTTCAGAATTTTTCTTTTTTTTCTAGCTGATAAATGCTAAAAACATTGACAGCCAATCAGAATCCATCTTGCTTTAAAGAGCTTGAGTATTTAAAGCGGCATATGACAAAATATGTGTTTGGTGTAGATGCTAATATAGTTATCGATGTATTTATTCTTGGTGTGAACTGTGAACGAGCCTTTAGAATGATTGGCAGGTGAGTACATAATGACATAATTCTCGACGGAATAAATGTTTTTATTTTATTTTATGTTTTTATTGATTGATACATTACCTAAAATAATACCTTAATAATTGACACATGTTTTAAGAAGTCTTCTAGTTTGAAGGAAGTAAAAAACCCTCAGATTTATTTCTAATCATCATAAGGTAGTGGTGGGCGGGATGACATTTCAAACGGTAATTTATATGATAAGCACCTACGCAAAAAGTGAGACTCACCTTGTGAGTGACACTTGAATTGGCTATGGTGATGATCTGATTGGTGAGCTTTTGTTAAGCAACCCAAGATGCAGAGGTTTACTGAGGACTGCAATAATGAGGGGTCAGCTGCTGGTAAAACTCAAATTATTCATAGACGGCAGCATAGCTCAAATGCCAAACCGATGCTTACATAAATAATTAGTTCTGCTTTATTCTTTAGTCCTATATGACAAAATAATTCACATCTGCTTGAAATATTGTCAACAATGAAAACAGATAAGACAGGTGGGTGTCACATTTAAATGTATGCATTTGTTAGATCAATGTATCCAAAGTGACTTTCCAGCCTGATCTCATGAAAATGCGTCTCTATAGCACGCATTGTGTTTATCGTGCAATTTATACGCGAAAATTGGTTTTTACGTGCATATGATACGCAGTTTTCCCGTGCATTTGATACGCACTTTATTGCGTGTAATACTAACCAAACGTATAATACACACGTACCCCACACCACTACTAAACCTACCCTAAACCTACCCATGCGTATCATATGCACGTAAAAAGTCATTTTCACGTATAAATTGCACGATAAACACAATGCGTGCTATAGAGATGCATTTAGTGTGACCGTGTTGGACTTTCGGTACATTTAAAGGGGTGCTATTATGCTTTTCCACTTTTTCAACTTTAGTTAGTAATTAATGTTGCTGTTTGAGCATAAACAAATATCTGGAAGGTTACAAAGTTTTAAGTCCACTCCAAATGGAGATCTAAAGAACTAAAACGAACGGCTCCTTTGGACTACAACGGAATTTTTCCGGATCTTATGAAGTCACAATGGTACTTTAAATAAAACCCGCCCTTGGAATACACAAACAAGGGAGAAGAGGCCTAGTTGAGCTGCAGAAGATAAAGAGTGTTGCTGCTATGTCGAAGAGATGCTTTTTTTCCCATCCCGGTTCCAAAACCCCTTTGTTTGGCCTTCTTAAGGCAGGCAGTTCATTTAATTAAATTTATTTGCACATTTTATGGAGAACAGCTCCATTTTCTGTTTTCTGTTGATTTGTAAGCTCTCGCTTTTGTAAGACGGTTCATTCCTCCTTAGGAAAATATTTACACTAGAGCAGAACTCGCAGTTTTGGAGGGGCAGGGCATTTCCCAAACACACGCTATGCTGTGTCAATCACGAAACATTGGGCCCACTAACCAATCACAGCACATTTCATAATTCGGAAGGAGGGTCTTCATTGAAACAGGACCTAGACAGCGTGTTTGAGACAGACTGGGGAGAGAGGTGCTGTAATAATGTAAAATATGTGAAAACGTTCTAGTACACCCCCAAAACAAGATTAAGACTTTGTAAAAGGGCATAACATGACCTCTTTAAGATATTTCTATCAATACTTACATTTCCTTGGGAATCAAACCTACAACCTTGGCATTGCTAGCACATTGTTCTCAGTTGAGAGCATGTTTTTCAAGATTTAGTTGCTAAATCTTTTTATTTTTTGACAGAAAGAACATTTTGTTTCTCAGAGGTTGTTCTATCTATAGGAACAGTCAGGAGACTTGAAGTTCTCATGAACTGTATGTTTAATTTACTGTATGTTTTATATGTTTAACACACAGATCAAGTGTATAAAGCTATCAAATGAATGCGGAAATTATATCTCAGATAAATTGGTCCGAGAAAAACTAAATGAGAAATGTTGAAATATGAGCACACAGTTTGAGATCTTTTCTGCAACTCTTAAAGAGACACATGTGAGACAAGAGCAAACATTCAAGAATTAAAGAGATTGCATTTGCGATGTTACTTGCCTATGGAAATATGATATTTTGATGATAATTTGCCTTGAAGGGATATTTTAATTTAACTGTTTAGTTACCCATATTCTCTAAAATATATTATTTTGTGTTCAGGAGAAGAAATAAATTCATACAGGTTTGAAACAATGAATAAATTATGAAGGAATTTCCATTTTTGGGTGAACTATCATTTAATGCAGAGTGCATTTGTTGGCAGAAATTACAACACTTTAAATATTTGTAAATTTGTAAAGCTGATAAACTTGTAAATAGCCAAATTATTGAATATTACAAATCAAATTGCAATACAATGAAAAGATTATTTTTCAAGAATAAGTGCTAAATAGATTACTTACAAATTGTAGTCGGTCACTGATTCCAACTTACATGACAAAATTGTAGTTAGTAATGCAATCTAGGTTACTCATTTTAGGTAATGCATTCTGACAACTTTTTAGATTACTTTTGACCTAACTTGTTTATCACATTGATTTGAATAGGATAATATTGTACCATATTGATATAAAAATACAAAGACAAAGAAAATATATTCCATTCTTTGTTATCAACAACATTAAGTGCATTAAATATTACATTATATCAGGGTTTCCCATACTGGAGTTATGAAACTGCAGGGGTTTGTGAATTTAAGGAAAAGCTATTAAATATTAAATTATACAAATTTAAATAAATAATTTTAAAATAAAACATAAATAAATAAAATAAAATGAAGTTTACCTGCATGTCACGTGACCATTAACTGAAATCAGAAGACCGTGAACTTTATTTTATTATTATTTATTATTATTATTGACCTAACTTAAAATCTAAGGGGTTACTTCAAGTACATATATTAAGGTAAAGAGTTTCAAGCAAAAAAAAAAAAAAAAGTAGTTGATTCCCTGCATTTCATGTAAATATGAAATGATGTAAATTTGAATGTGTTTGAAAGACAATAGCCTTCAAGAGTCAGTAATGTGAAAAGATTTCTGTAAATCCAGTGATCAAATGCTGTGTGGGTCTCAGTTTTCAGAGTGAAGGTTCATGCCTGGCTGGTTTGTGTGTGTAATTCCACAAACCTGAAAGACTCTCTGAACGAATGTATAAGCAGTAGACTTTTATAGAAAAAAAAAAAAAAATATATATATATATATATATATATATATATATATATATATATATATATATATATATATATATATATATATATATAAAAAGAAGTAGAATCAATGAATTATGAATAATTCTCTGCCATTGTAAGAAAAACATGTAATCAATGTAAAAGTAACTGTAGTGTGATTACAAGTATTTAAAAATGTAATATAATCTAATTACAAGTACTTAATTTTTGGAATCTGATTATGTAATCCAGATTATATGCAATCATTTGCTACCCAGCACTGTATAGGCTACACATTTTTTTTTTTTTTTTGACCTGCAAAGCCTTCTAGCCCAATCTTAAAATTGAACTTTTTCCACAGCGAGTTGAGAATAAATTTTGACACTAATGTAAAAATCCAATCTCAGCCAACTGCCAGTGGATATTAGTTGCTGATGGAGTTTTGTATCACCTGTTTAATGAAAGAACCTGTTTTGACTGGACTGTTGATCTATATTTAGCTAGATGTCACGCACAGATTTGGACGTGTTCCATCAATTTCACTTTGCAGTGGTATGTTAATATAGAATTTGAATAGCTTCCTTGGCAAATGGAACAGACTCGATAAGGCCAATTTTATTATGCACAAGGTAAATTGTATGTGCAGGTAAAATAACGGTGGGACTGGGGGGGTTGTCCTCCTGCCCTCCTCAACGTGGGTATGCTTGACATACTAACAGCTTTGCAATTGGAGTTTTATTGTTTTGCTTTTAACAATATTGTTTTTGTTAAACCTTTTATATCATTCTTTTTGCTCAAAATGTATTGCTCAGTTTTCACATTTCTAAGGTTGGTGTGTGAGTGTAGTTTTCTCTGTTTGAATTAGTTATATATTTTGACTAACCCTAAAATTAGTCTTTGTATTAACATTCAGTCAAGAAAGCATGCATTTATTCATAAAGTGCATGGTGAGCCTACAGAACATAATGCAAGTCTTTACTTCAAAATAATGGTTGGCTATCAGTAAATAAACAAATTACATTTGCAGCACATTAATTAGTTTACCCAAATTAATCACTGATTATGTCAAATTGATTATGATAATTAAGCAAATTAATTAAATCAGAGTACACATTTAGATAATACTTTTTACATACTGAGATAATTTAAAGAAAATATCACGCTGTTTATGATTCAAAATATTCTTTATATGAAGATAAACCAACATCGTGATCTTGCATGAAAATAAAAAATACATGTACATTTTTGCCATACCACCCACCCCTAGTTTGATCCTTGTGAAAATGAAGTTCAGTTGGTTAATAGTAATACAAAGAGATCTTTATATCTATATCTATATCTATATATAGATATACTCAGGTTCCATTGACTGGTGCAAACACAAAAGAGAAGGGAACAGAACAGACATATTTGATATAAGAAAAGTTAGTTGAGAGGTAGTTTAGAGAGAACATGCTGATACCCTTTTGTCCGTAACCAGACCATACTCAATAGGAAATGGTTCATTGCAAAGTGCAAACTGTTTAAAAATGGGGTTTGCCGCAATGGTGCAGGAGGTCTGTGCTGGTGTTCGTTCACAGTAACAGATGTGATGTTCTTGGCCCATTTGAGATCTTTTGGGTAGTAGTCAAGCCCAGTAATTTGCATGATGTGTTGTGTCCATGTTTACAACCGAGCCGAGGCGAGGTGGAAGGAACATTTCCTGATGTCTTGTGCCAGCCTCAGAGTGTCAGGATAATATTCATTTCCAAGTTGTTTCCATGGCACCTGGACACCAGTAGTTCAGCATCCCTCGGTGCCTCTGTGCATGGACACACCACACTTGGAGGTGATTTATGGCAGTTATGCTCCGGTTTGGTTATTTGCTGTTACCATAGATTTACAAAGTTTGTTGTCGTTTTTTTCTAGCTTGCCTCAACAGAGCATAAAAACCCAGCCAAAGACTGCAACAGTGCTTTTTAAATGAAACAACTCAAGCATCAGATTCATCTGTTGGTTTGATTGCTAATTAATATGTAAAGGATTATACATTTGTGTAAATGGAGAACCTGTGCAATGCTCACAGGGCCACATTTATTGAAGCATTTGATGCATTTCTAAGTTTTCAGTACGTGCAATTTCAGAGATATGAACAGCGTGATGGGAATAGCTCCAACAAAAAATAAAAATGATCTCATTATAAACAAAGCCTCATATGTTCCAAAACCTGTATGTCGTTATTTTTCCAGTGGTAGACAACTTTTTCCATGACAGTTCATAGTGACCAGGTTTGTAAAGCACCATAAGTCATAAATTGAACATGTCAATAATGTTTAGTCACAAGACATGCACAAACCAGTAACGTCTGATGCCATTGATGCACAGCTTTAACCATAGACTCCATATTTGATTAGAGTCATGATTAAATATAGAATGGAGGGTATCCTGAACTGTAAATGAATGAAATTAGCAAGTGCAGAGAAAGACATTTATAACTTAAAGCTGTAAGTACATTTTTGAGTTGCTTTGAGACATGTTACTGTCCAATGCGTGGTTACTAGGAACTGTCATTGTATGGAAAAGAGCTCTTTTGTGTTCCACAGAGGGGAAAATATAACCGAATTTAGATGCTGGAACATGAGAGTAAATAATGACTGGATTTTCATTTTGAGGTGAGCTATTTCTTGAAGTAACACTCAAAATTGCTTTCTCTTTTATTATAAAAAAAAAAAAAACAAGAAAAAAAATAAACACCAGTAAAAGCAAATGCATCAGCAAATGTTCCGTCTCCACATCCACTTCCCTTTTGGTCTCGTCAGTCATTGTTTCCCATTGGTATGCGGCAGTTTGTCTGCCCAAATAGGTCAGCCACTTTAATTTCCCCTCACTCTGCCATGTCTGTCCGATCGCAGTGTCATTGCTCTTTAGAGGAGAGAGTGAGTCCCAGCGTCCTCAGAAAACACACCCATTTTTGAGTCTCGTTTATCCCTCACTTACTCCAGACATTACTGCATTGACAATGTCAGTGTCAGTACTTGCAAACCATCACAGTATTCTTGATAGTCATTTTAATGGTACAGTTCTCCTACAGTGTTGTGAGTTTTGCTATAGTGTGTTATTTAGAAATATGTTGTCCTCGTTAACCGTTAAATCCGAGTGTATCTTTCAGCCCTTGGTTTCACTGAGTGTTGCCTGTGGCCGAGGGTAGATGTCATCAGATTCAGGATAACTTTCATCATGTATTTTGACCCTTATCCAGAATGCCCTCCAGCTGGTGGGTCTATGGTGGTGGCCAAGTCACTGCCTGTCTCCTAGCCTGCAGCTGAGCTCTCCTCGTAAGTTCTCGTGCCAGTGCAAGAATTTTTAAAAAATATATTTTTGTTTTTCTTTACCTCTGTCTCAAGTCCACAGCTGACAGAGTTAATTTTATTCACTCTGAACTGACTTGGTTGCAGCCTTCCTTTCTTGCATTTTTTTTTTCTGTCTATAGTGTTGCAACAGATGCTTGAATTTATGAATCTTAGAAACATTTGTTGTCCATATTGATAAAGTGCATTAAACAAACATCGTGTTAGTGTTTTGTGAACTTAAATATACTAATTCAAAATCAATTACACCTTATCCTATAAAAAAAAAAAAAAAAAAAAATTGTGATTAACAGTCATTTATTATTTTTAAATAAATGTTTTAAAGAATCATATGCATTTTTAAATGTCTATATAGCCACATAAATTCTATTTTGGAAATGTAGTATATATGCTATTTTTATTGTTTATTGACTTGCGAATGGTATTTGGCACAGCACAATTTATTATCTCTTAAATACTTTGTTTGTTTGTTTTTTTTGTGATAGAATACTTAAATGGGACCTGTTTTGCAAAATTTACTTTTACATGGTGTTTGAATATAAATGTGTTGGCAGTGTGTGTACACAACCACCCTTTAATGGTAAAAATCCACCCACTCCTCTTTTTTTAATCCCCATAAATCATAAGCAGTGTCTCAGAGCAAGCAATTTGCAGGTTCTAGCTTTTGGGATGTCACAAATGCTTAGGCCCCGCCCACGACTGCTGACAGACTCTGTCCTATTAGCATAGACCCCGCCTTCAGTGAGCTGTACACAGTCTGACATGTGTATCTCCTTACCAGAGCATTTAACAGCAGCATTCAAGTAAGAAATGTATTCTTATGAAAGCTACTAAGTTTTTCAAACAAGAGCAATGAGTGATTTTCTGTTTTCCTTTTGTTTTTTGACTCATATTAAGAGCATGTATAGCAGTGAGTACTGTATATTATGCTGATTTCACTTTAATACACAGATCTAATATACACAGGCAATTTATGTACTTGCTGTTTACATTCACAGACATAACCGACTGTGTTTAGTGTGTTTTTGACATAACTGCAATGACACTTGAGTGTGACCGCGATACAGTTGATAATCAAAACCAAACAGATGTTTAGTTTTTGGCAGAGTATCTGAAGCATGAGCTATAGACTCCACCCTCTTCTGGAAAGTGGGGTGGGGAGCAGCAGCTCATTTGCATTTAAAGATACAGACATGAAAACGGCATGTTTTTCCTTCCACTCACAAATAGACATTTATAACTTTGTATAATAAATTATCTGTAGGGTATTTTGAGCTGAAACTTCACAGACACATTCTGGGGACACCCGAGACTTATATTACATCTTGTAAAAATGGGCATAACAGGTCCCCTTTAAAATGTAATTGAAATATCACCTCTCCAAAATGGAAAAGACACTTGTTTCATAGAATGACTCAAAACTAAAAAAAAATCCATTTCTTTTCTATTATGTCAGAATCTTTATGGCAGCCAGGTTTCTGTCTAGAGTTAATGTGGCAGGAGTTTGTGGCTTTTACAGACTACCCACATGTTTTTAAAAGGCATATTGCAATAACCACATGCCACAAAGGACCAGGTGGCCCTGAGCTTTGGGCTTGAAATGCAAGACATGATCTCACTAAGATGAATTAAAAACACAGAAATAAATAGCTAGCGCTTTGTAGGTACATATATAGTGCATTTTCTGTCTTTCTTTGTGTGTATTAATTGTATTACATTAATTTCTTTTGTAGGATGTAAACCTCTCTCCTTGTCTATTCCCTGTGTAGTATACCGTCCATAATCTCACAAAGTGCAGTCATGGCTACCTGCAATTACATTAGCTTCTGAAAGCATTCTTAGCCGGCACGTCTTACAGCCAGAATATTAAAACATCAAATAATTTGGACAACATGGCCTTGGGAAGACAATTATTGATTTAAAGAAAATAAGAAAGGACTTCATCTCATTCCGGAACGTTGTGAGCGCGGCACAGCAGGTGCGTTTTTGCCATTCTTCTGTTTGTTCGCATTCTTTAAATGTTCAGCTTTTTTTCTTTTTTTTCTGTGTTGGTGGAAATGTTCTTGTCACTTTCTATGGAGGCTTGTTAATCGTTGAATTCTATTCATGCTGGTACCTTTTGGTTGGCATGTGGGATGTCGGCATATGCCACACGTTACTGTAGTATGAGTTCCCTTTGAAAATATTTAAAGTCATATTGTGAGGAATAAAAAAATTACAATAAAAAACATCTTGTAGCTTTTAGAACAACAAAAAAAAAATGCTTAGAGAAAAGACTAAAATTGCTTGTTCTAAAAGATATTTGAATGTTTAACTTAATTAACTTTTTGTTTAACCTTCCTGTAGCTCAACCCGTAGAGAACAGTGCTAGCAATGCCAAGGTCATGGTTTCAATTCTAAGGAAAAGAAAGAACTGATAAATGTGTACATTGAATGCAATGTAGACCATAAGTCACTTTGGATAAAAGTGTCTGCCAAATGAATAAATGTCAATGATGCCTATTGGATGTTCAGATACCTGGCAGTTAGAGCATTTAGGCTTAAAGGCACAGTAGCACAATACAAAACTTTGTTAATTATTAGGCTCAGGAAGAATATGGAAAATAAGGTGACCCATATGCTCAAATATGACCAAAGTTGTCTGTGGTATCAGAACAGGATTTTTTTGCGCACGTGCCATGCATTGTGAAAGGTTAATTTAATGTAAGTCTTGCAATGCAATTATCCAACTGATCTTTGTTGACCAGGGACACCGGGCATCAGGTGAGAAAAGAAGATCTCAATTCAGCCTCTGAAATGGAGGTGGAGAAGAGCAGCTGTGGTTGGCATAATGATTGACATGTGCCAGATTGCAGTTCCGTCCCTCCATGTTGCGTTCTGACCTCTAATGTTTTCTGTGTGTGTTCTGCAGTGCTGCGGAGCCAGATCATATCAGTTTACTCTTATTGGATTAACTCTGAGCTGCCCTTGAGGTAATGCTATCTCTGGAAGATTTTATTGTTTTAAACCAGACCACCTGCTTGAGGACATATTTATGTTCGCAAATATATGTGTGCAGGACTGTGCTGTGATTCAAACACATTGGTTTGTCTTTCATTACAGTTCTTTATTTTGTAATTTGAGTTGTATAAATGTTAGGCGTGTCACTCTTTGAACTAGTGTTGAATAAAGAGTTGTACTATTTCATTCCATTCAGATCATAATTTTATACTTGGAAAAATATTCAACACTTTTAGTCGGATTTTGAAAGTTAAAACGTTCTGAGGAATTAGCAATGGAGAATTCACAAAGATAAAGGTATGTTACTGGTCACAAGTTTGGGGTCGGTAAGATTTTTAAATGTTTTTGAAATAATTATTTAGAACAAAAAATGCTGCCTTGCACAATAATGCAGTCTTGATCAATAAAACAGTAATGTTGTAAAATATAATTACTATTCAAAATATCTGTTGTCATAATTTCAATTTCAACATTTTTAAACTGTAATTTAATTTCTGTGATGGCCACTACTCCAGTCTTTAGTGTCGCTTCATGAACCAAAATCAGCGTTTTTCAGTTAATATTTGAAACTTTTTTTGTTTGTTTTTTAGTGTCCTACAATTATTATTATTTTTTTCTTGTGTGTGTGTGTGTAAAACCTGCCCTCTTCATGCTTCGGAAGTCGAAGTTGCAAATACTGAGAGCATATTTAATCAAACAAGGACAGCTAAAAGGGATAGTTCACCCAAAAATATTTTATTGTGTCATCTTTTATTCACCCTCAGGTTGTTCCAAACCAAAAAGTTGTGGGGTACTATTGACTTTCATAGTATTTTTTTTATTATATATATATATATATATATATATATATATATATATAATATTTATTTATTTATTTATTTATTTTTTTTCACTAAGGAAATCAATGGTGCCCTACAACTATTTCGTTCCAAACATTCTTTGAGGGTGAGTAAATGATGACAGAATTTTCATTTTTGGGTGAACTATTCATCTAAGCATTTATCTATCAATATTACATTAGCATTTGTAGATTAGGTTAGTATTTAAAATAGAATTTATTTATTTAGGATTTATGCTTCATTTAAAATGTAGGATATTCCTACTTGAAAGAGCTCTGACTTTGGAAGCATGAAGAGGGCAGTTGTTTGATTGACAACAAAGAGGTCTCATAGCAACCAAATTACAGAGGATAAACAATGCTATACAACACTAGCATTTGTTCTGCAGGTGTGCAATTACCAACAGAGAGGATCATTTACAGTGTCTCTGCAAACATTTTCATAAACAGTTTTTATATTCACATAATGTAAGAACTTAAGCTGATTGATGGAGGTTATTTACTTATTATTATTATTATTATTATTATTATCATTATTATTTAGTTTTCATATTTTATTTTTAGTTCAGTTCTCAATGGGGTCCAGTGTTGTTTAGACCCCAACATTCTTCAAAATACATTTGCGTAGCGTGTACACAACGCGCATGCACTTTGATTCTCTCATCTACACAGAAGCAGCAGTTTTAATTTTTGCAAATCATACATTATTACAAGGAAAAATATTAACACACGAGAGAAATCATTGTTGTGTCCATGAAGATGTGAAAAAATAGGCATAAATCTAGCTTACACATTTACCCAAATTATCGTACACCTGTTTAACCGAAGCTAATTTGGGTGGGTTTCTCCCATCCCCAGTGTCACTTCTCTGTCTTTTTTACGGCCCTGATGAGAACGTTGGTCTCCTCAGCTGTGAACCGCTCCTGGCGTGCGCCTGGCTAATCCGCCGTTATAATAGCATTCCGCCATGGAACAAGCACGCATGCTCTTAAAGGGAATGTGAGATGTCGCTCTGATTGGTTTATTTCACGTTACACCCAAACCACACCTATGAATAATGAAGCTACTATTAATAATGAAGTTTCACGCTTGCCCCTTTTGTGTGTGCGCGTGTGTGCGTGTGTAAACTGTCCCTTTTAATGCATTTAAACCTTGTATAGAAGCCAGAAGACGTTCCTCGTGAATGATTTTTGTCTATCTCAAGAAAAACAACTGTGTGCATAATGTAAGGCCAGCCATTTGACAAGATAACAACAGTACAGAGTCAGTATCCGTCAAATATACGAGTGATTAGCAAAGTAGCCGACTTGCTAGCTATCTATTTCACTTCATTCTCTGAGCTGTCCGCTGAGCACAGCAACATTTGCGTTTGTGCACTCGTTGAAAACAAAGACATCTGGTTTACCGTCTGCCGTCAACCATGTGTTGTTTGAAAGCAGCATAAGGACAAGCCAGTGTCCACAAACTCGACCCAGACATGCTAAAGGTCACAGGCATGAAGCTGCAGAGAATAAGCCAAGAAGAAGAGACACACTGATGACCCAAACAACAAATCCATATCTCTAATCGGATTTTATGTCATTTTAACATCTTTGTATTATTATTTATAGATATTTCTCTGTCAACAAACAGTAGAGTGTTGGTGCTTGCAACGCCAACATCATGGGTTCGATTCCCAGGAAAAGCAAGAACTGATAAGAATGTAAATGTGTATCTTGAAATGCATTGTAAGTTGCTTTGGATAAAAGTGTCTGCCAAATGATATATGTAAAATGTGATGTTCCTGTGAAATTATATTATATTTTGAATATTTTATTTTTAGAATTTAATATTTGATTGATTTTAGGAATGTTTTATTTCCTATGTAAAACATTTAGACCTTTGTGCAAAACAATGCAACTAAGGTTTCATAATCACCTTGCAACATATATTATCAATACCATTATTTATGAATGGTGTTGTTTAATTTAAGCATAACCAAACTAAGATTCGTTTTTTCTAACATATATAAGAATCCTTAGTCTTGTTTCATTACAGAAGACTCGATTTGATATGCCTGTCTGTGTAATTTAGATGCTGGGCACATTTCTGTAGCTTTAATTGGCAAGTATTTGTACCTCAAGAGGTTGCGATGCTGGGAAATAATGAATTCCTGATAGACTGAGAGATCAATAATAACCTGCGCTGTTAATAAAATAATTACACACTGCCCAACTATGTAAACAAGGGACTTTATAAACAGCACAGAGGCACATATGATCGAGGAGACACATTCCATTTGTGAGAGAAGAGAATTTGAAATTGCATTTTGGGGGTTGGATACATTTATTTAAAGATGCATACACGGTTGTCAAGCCCTCTAATACTCACTGTGTGAAATATTAGCCAGAACGAAGAGAAATTACCACATTCCTCCAGGTCATTAATAAGGAACTGCATTTTTTGTGTACATTTGTTTTTAAATAATTGAATTATTGTAGAATCGAAGAAGCATGAGGGATTTGCCGATTGTTTAACCCTCAGGCAGGTCGGAAGGTTTTGTTAAAGATTTGATTTTTGCATACTAATGTTTGCAAATAAGGTTCGCACAGTACTGTACTCATAATGTGGATAATTATTTTTGCAGGATGCATGATGATCTCCAGGTCACATACTTAAAAGGTATAGTTCACCTCAAAAGAAATTTCATTTCCAAGCTGCTTGGACATTTTGCTAAATATTTCCTTTACAAATTGGATTTGGAGCCAAATGAAGGTAAGACCATTAAGACAGAATTTTAATTGTGGGGTGAACTATCCCTTTAAATTAGGGAGTATAAGTAGATTTCCTGTTTCATGTCTTGTTTATAGAGAAACATAACCTTGGATGCAAATAGAAACATTGATAATTTATTCAGTTACAAATTCCATAAGAAAAGTTTGAAGTTCCTTTGTGGATAGAGAAATGGGACTTGGTAGATTAGTCTCTGGCACTAGTCATGTGATAAAGCACAGTATGGTGTTGGTCACAAAAGCTTGTTTTGATTTCATGTGGAAGAAATATTGAGATCCGAGTATGCCCTGTTGCCACTGTGTCCTTGGCTGCAGATTTTTCCCAGAATCCTCCTTGACAGACACCATGACCCTTGCTATCTGAGTTCCATTCAATAGAAAGTGACAGCTACAGTGAATGACAAAATAACTATACAGCTAAATGATAAATAACTAAATGACAAACTGCAACTCCTGTCCCCACAAAGTGCCCTTGACAAGCAATTTGCCCTTGTCGTTTTCAAAAGTTTCATCTGTGTTTACGTGTCTTTTTGAGCACCTCTAGAATGTAAGAAAAATACATATTTTCACTAAATAAAAAGATTAAATAAAGTGTTGCTGCAGTATAGCTGAACTTTGTGCAAACTTTTTCAAGAATGACTTCCCTTCTTCGAATTCAAGTGACTGTTTGATATTCAGTCTGCCATGAATGCCTCGATCTAGCCAGGTTTTTTACGGCTTTTGAAGCAGCTCTGGCTTTTCCATCTGAAGTTGTTAAGAAACTGTTGTTGGTCTGTTTTGTCTGTATACAGCGGATTCCATCTCAGGTCAGGCTAGGTTTTTATATTTCATGTCTGTACGAACAATTCAGAGGGAGGCTGTAACTGAATGGGCGATCTTTTATTTCATCACAATCACAATTTTGTGTGTGTGTGTGAACAAACAATTCACGTGGCCTGTATTACCATTGGGCGATCTTTCTTGCAGAGAAAGGTTTCTGCCGTCTTCAAGTACAGAGAACTATTGACCTATACTGTGCCCATAGAAAACTGCACATTGTACACACTGCGCATTGTACGTTGTCTATGATTTCGACTTTCTGAAGACAGGGTCACAAATTGAATCTGCAGTAACGGTAGCAGGAGGGGCAGTCTTCCTTTGCTGGTGTTATCCAGAATGGTGTGTTGAATTATGCCTTCTGAGTTCCATATCTCTTATTCTCAGAAGCCTGTATGGCACTGTACTGTATATGCCTTTTGAATTTTAAATTCTTAACAACAGGAACAAAACAGAATGAGATGATTGCCAGATGTACTGTATCGGTGTATGGATGCATTCCTTGAACTTGAAGTCAAGTCAACATTTTAATGTTATGTTTGTATACGACCAGATCTGCTATGAGCTATATATATATATATTTTTTAAGTTTTATTCTGTTTTAGCATGCCATGCTGTTCATTCTTTTGTTGTAGATCCACCCATAGGATACCTGATCTGGCTAAAATATGAGTATATCAGCCCTTTATAAGCAGCAAAAACAATTTGTTCAGAATTAGCTCTCTGCAAGTACAAAGGCTTTTGTTAACAAATAGTGTTACGAGTCAGTTGGACACTAACTTAGACACTGTTATTTGAATTGAACAAATGGTAATCGTGAGTGATATGCAACTATTCTAAAGTTTGAGGTAATAATAACCCTTTTATTCAGCAAGGATGCATTGAATTTATCAAAAGTGACAATTTAAAGACTTTTTTAAGGTTACAAAAGAGTATTTTTTTCAAATAAATGCTGTTCATTGACCTTTATATTCATCAACGAATCCTGAACATTTTTTAACACAGTTCCTCTAAAATATTATGAAGGAATTAAGCACCTATTCATTTCTGAAGGATCAAGTGACACTGAAGACTTAAGACTTCTGGAAATTCAGCTTTGACATAAATAATATTAAATTAGAATATATAGGAATAAATCATATTTAAAAACAATATACATATATTAGGAAAAAATCATGTTTAAAAACTATATTCATTGTGTGTATGTATATGAAGAGTTCAGATGCAAAAGCCTCTAAGTGCCTTCTGATATTTTCTTCTAGAATGATCATTTTTATCAAGCTTGTATATTTAAGTTAATTTCACTTAAATGACAATTATAGGTAAATTGCAGTGCCATTTAAGTGACATTATTGAACTTAAATATACAAGCTTGATAAAAAATGATCATTCTAGAAGAAAATTTCAGAAGGCACTTAGAGGCTTTTGCATCTGAACTCTTCATATATATATATATATATATATATATATATATATATATATATATATATACATATACATACATATATATATATATATATGTGTGTGTGTAAGCAATAAGGTACGAGAGGCTGTGCTGTATCGTGAATAAGTAACGGCTGAAGGGCGTTGTTGCTCAAATAAAAACAACAAACCGTTCTCAAACTTTGTCTCATTCTTTTTATTTTTTACAACACAATATTTGTGAAATTTCCTCACACAAATAGGCATAGCTTATCTCTCAGCATGAGAAAGCGTTTATTTTTTTGTTTATTCCGTTATTTTCTCTCTGCACTAAACTAAATATTTATTTATGTCTTTAATCTATTTTATTAATGTTATTAATTTAGTTGCTAAAATGCTGCCTAACAAGAGATACTTTTTTTTTTTATTGTTGTTTATTTAAATTTATTTGAACATCTCCGTTTATTGTGCATGCATTAAATATTTGTCTCATTTCAATCGGCTCCACTGTGGTGATATTTAACGCGGTTCTCTTTAGTTGGTGCTCAGCACTCAAGAATTTTAGCCTTTTTAATTCTTACGTTTTTTTCTATGTTTATGTTGATACATGTGGTTGTTAAGGGTGTTGTTAAGGGCGCAGTGATAAATAGAACCGTTGGGTGAAGCGGTCATAGCCGTGTTTTATCGTGAATAAAGCACAGCTATTGACCAATCAGAATCAAGGATTGGAACTAACCGTTTTATAAATATATATATATATATATATGTATATATATTTATAAAACGGTTAGTTCCAATATATATATGGAAGCTTGTTTCCGCCACAAAATAAAACATTTGAAAAGATAATTGCGACTTTTTATCTCACAATTGCGAGTTTACATTTCGCAATTCTGACTTTATTTCTCAGAATTGCGAGATATAAAGTCAGAATTGTGTGTTATAAAGTCAGAATTGCGAGATATAAAGTCAGAATTGTGTGTTATAAAGTCAGAATTGACTTTTTTTCTCGCAATTGCGACTTTATATCACGCAATTCTGACTTTATAACACGCAATTGCGAGTTTATATCTCGCAATTCTGACATCTTTTCTCAGAATTGCGAGATATAAAGTCAGAATTGTGAGATATAAAGTCCAATTCTAAGGAAAAAAAAGACGGACTTTTTATTTATTTATTTTTTACCTCAGAATAGTTTATATCTCACAATTCTGACTTTATAACACGCAATTGCGACTTTATATCGTGCAATTCTGACTTTATATCTCCCAATTGCGACTTTATTTCTCAGAATTGCGACTTTATATCTCGCAATTGCGACTTTTTTTTCTCAGAATTGCGACTTTATTTCCAAGAATTGCGACTTTATAACACGCAATTCTGACTTTATATCTCGCAATTGCGACTTTATTTCTCACAATTCTGACTTCATATCTCGCAATTGTGAGAAAAAAAGTCAGAATTACTGAGATAAAAAGTCGCAATTATTATTATTTATTGATTATTCATTGGCGGAAACAAGCTTCCATATATATATAATTTCCAGGCTTGTAAAAATAAATAAATAAGGTTTGTGAGTTATTTTTCAATTGTCTGTCTGATTTCTGTAGCTGGCCTTTGAATTTATCAGTTGTTAGGAAACAAATTGATGCTCTTAAACAAGATTTGGCTGTGAGCTTATTGACATGCAGACCAAATCCTCTCTACAAAACAAAAGATCTTCCTCTGACACAATGCAAAAAGCATGCCTCATTCACGGCATAATTGCTTCTATTATATGCCGTGTCATTTCCACTCCTGGATGGATCCAACAATTTACTGTGAGAAATTATCTGTTGCTGATGTACAATTTCTTTCTAGAGACAGAGAGAAAAATGGTATGCAGGGGTTTTCTAGAGATGCTCAAACTCTCGCTTAGTTTGAAAAGTTTTTTGTATTATTATTGTTTGGCTTGTTCACCATTTCAATTTACAAGATGTCCTCTTTCACTAGAGGACCTTTTGTTATGTCAAGTGTCACCCCAGTAGTGACAAGGTAACAATAGAGCTGAACGGTAAGCCAAATGCTCCTGCAACAACAATGCAAGTCAATAGGGAAAATTACTTTTCGCAGAAAGCATTTGGCAGAGCAGGCTCTCAAAATATTCTCTCTGGTAGCGGTAGGACTCTTTGCCGATTGCTCACTTTCATGGGGAGCCTGACTCTCGGCCAGTCAATTACGTATTGATGAACTGTTCTGTAGTTCTGTACTCAAACGCCATTTGGCACCATATGGTACAACAACAAAAAGAGGAGAACTGCAGTCAGACTCTACTAGACCCAGAAACCTTTCTCTGAAATCTCTCCAATGATTGAACTGTCAGTCTCGGAGACAAGATAGAGACTTAAAATCAGCTCTGAGATTCTTTCCCTTTGACATCTCCAAGGACAGGTGCCTGACCAGGCCTCAAAGGACAAGATGTCTTCTGGCTGAAGTCACTGCTGGCTGGAAGACAGTCTTGGGTAAGCATGACAAACTGATTTTGGAGCAGCCTGGTAACACAAGATTAATCTCTGTAATTATCTCCCAAGGAGAAATTTGCTCACTGCATGCAGAGAGCATTTGGACAAGGTTCATAATGGTCTGCTCACATTTGCCAAGACCCTGATATCACGGAGATATTGGCTGCAACCTCAATAGTCTCATCTCAGTCATTATCATTTCAAATAGGCAATTTGTGCATTAATTTATTTATTTTTCTATCTATTTAGCTATTCCTTCTTTCATTCGCTCAACAGGAGAAAACATTGTTTTGACAACCACTTGTGGTTCCATCTCGGCAAAAAGAGTCCATTTGAAGCCACATCAAAAACCCTTTTATTCTTTGGGAAACATCTCAATACTGAGACATAATCTTGATATCTTACATCTGTTTATTCCGTGCCTTTTCAAATATAAAAACAATATGTCGCTTCCACCGGAGACACGCACGTCCCAAACCATCTGTCCGCGGTGCAGCTCTGATGGAAAATATGGATCATTTATTTCAGACAATCTCCCGCTGGTTCCCTCAGACCACATTAGTAAGTTAAGTTGCAAGACAAAGAGTTTTGTCACAGACACATTTTCAATCACCGATGTCAAGGTCATTTGGTACTACTCACCGTATATGTGTTTTCCTCTTATCGATGAGCCAAAAATCAGCATCTAGTTTGTAAGGGTCAGACAAGTCAATTTAGCTCAAAAGGAATTATTAATTAATTTGCAGGGAATCTTAAAATAATCACTTATACGGCCGAGCAAATGACTCGTCCAGCGTTCATTTGAACAGGCCGTAACTATCAACTCTGCAGCGGATATAAATATCCAAACTAGTGAAAACACTCTTTATTAGCAAGGTAACTTAGATCAGCAGTTTAAGACATTAAATTCATAAGCACATAACACAAGAACACTTATCTTAAAAATACAGACAAGACTTTATTGATTATTCTAACACATAAAACAAAAAGTGAGACGAGTAGTTAGATGGCTTGAATAAAGCTGTTTAACCCATGTTCTTCTGATCTTGTTTTTTTTTTTTTTTTTTTTTGTCTGCTCGTCTACATGGTTACTCGTCCGTCTGGTTACTCCATCATTGCTTCTCCATGATCGTCTGTAAATCTACTGGAGTCTTCTCCTGCATTCTGGATTCTTCTCTAGTAAAACTCTAAGGCTTTGTTCGGGTCCTAAGATTTTAAACTCAAATGTTTGTCCAGCTTCCTGAATGAGTTTTGACCAATTAGGCACTGTCTTTATTCGAGAGGTGGCATTTTCTTCACCTCTCATCGTAAATCACACGTTATCTGTGATCTCTTTACTCTCCAGCTCTAGCAAAGAGCACACAGGGGACATTTTAGACATGATTCCTATTATAAGAATATGAAACATTTTACACAGATTTCAATCAAGCCATCTTCATAATTGTGAACATACAATCGCACTGATAGGAAACATTTTCACATTTTCATTCAAACATCTAATAGTTATAACAATTACATGACTTATATGTGATCTAAGCATAATAGACACATAGGGCCCTATTTTAACAATCTGAAACGCAAGTGTCAAGCGCAAAGCGCAAGTAACTTTGTGGGCGGGTCTTGGGCGCTGTTGCTATTTTCCCGGCGGGATAAATGACTCTTGCGCCCGGCGCAAATCTAAAAGGGGTTGGTCTGAAGTAGCTTCATTATTCATAGGTGTGGTTTGGGCGTAACGTGAAATAAACCAATCAGAGCGACATCTCACATTCCTTTTACGGGAATGTGAGATGGGAACGTTTGCGCCTGAACACGCCCCGGGGAGCGCAAGTGTATTTCTTAGTTAACCGACATGCGTCTGTGGAGGGAAAAGTCCGCTTTGCGCGGGTGCAAAATAGGAATGATACATGCGTCGGGGTACAAAGTCAATTGCGCTGGGTGCAAGATAGGGCCCATAGTCCGTCAAGACTTGTTTTGGGATGATTTTATGTATTTTTATATGTAAAGTCTCAGTCTCTGTGGTTTTAAGAGATTTCAACCCTGGGTTCATTCAGAGGTCCTTATTAAGAAGAAGGAGGTCTGTTTTAAATCCTTTGTCTTGGGATCAAACAAACTCTGCCGTTATCTTGGTGGGTCCTAAGCTGTGCCATCATTGAACCAATCAGTCTCTTCCAACTATCTAACGTTGACAACGTTCTTCCTTTAGTTGGACTCATCTCTTTGAAGCTTGCATGGCCATAAAGTTCTTAGCTGGGGGTTTTCGTTGGTTAGCATAGACTGGCTGGAGCCTGGATTTTATGGTTCTGGATTGGTGATTTGGGGCCTGAGATGTTGAGTTTTGTGTGAAATTTATGCTTGAATGAATCATCTGGAAGGCAAGGCAAGTTTATTTATATAGCACATTTCTTACACAATGGCAATTCAAAGTGCTTTACATAGAAGAAATTAAAATAATAAAAAGAAATAAGAATAATTAAAACAGTTTAGAAAAATTAAATAAAATACAGTACAAACAGTCGGACGAACATTGGCACAGTGCTCATTCAGTAAATGCACAGCTAAACAGATGTGTTTTGAGTCTGGCTTTGAATGTGACTACTGTAGGAGCACATCTGATCTCCTCTGGAAGCTGGTTCCAGTTGCGGCTGGCATAATAGCTAAAAGCAGACTCGCCATGCTTAGAGTGAACCCTTGGTATTTCTAGCTGATATGATCCTAATGATCTGAGTGATCTGTTGGGTTTATATTCAGTGAGCATATCTGCAATATATTGAGGTCCTAGGCCATTGAATGATTTATATACCAGTAATAATACTTTAAAATCAATCCTAAATTTAACTGGGAGCCAGTGTAAAGACCTGAGGACTGGTGTGATATGTTCATATTTTCTGGTTCTGCTCAGAATCCCGGCGGCAGCGTTCTGTATGAGCTGCAACTGTCTTATGGTCTTTTTGGGAAGGCCAGTGAGGAGTCCATTAAAATAATCCACCCTGCTGATGATGAAAGCATGAACAAGTTTCTCTAAGTCTTGTCTGGAAACAAAGCATCTAATTCTTGCAATATTTTTCTGATGATAGTATGCTGATTTAGTTATGGCTTTGCCATGACTACTGAAACTAAGGTCTGAAGATTAATTTGTGTTTGTTTCGCCCACAAATCCTACAATTTGTTTACAGATAGCATTTGTTTGTGTAGTTTATCCAAGTATTTGTTCAAAGTCACCAAAAGCAACAGTGGTAGAAGAGTTTTGTTGAGTGTGGACCCATTGCTTGCATGCTCATTAAGACAGAGCCTCTGATATGCGTCGCTCCTAATGGTGGTCCACATTTTATTTATTTTTTAAATGCCTCATTCACAGGCATGATGGGATGCTTGCATCCTATAATACCTCCTAAGCCACAGATCTTTTGCAGACTTTGAATTATTCCTGACAAACAAATCTAGTTATTTGCATTATTTGCTTTAAATAAACCATTCCTTCTCTCTCTGTTCTTTCACAGATAAGAGTCTAACTGAAATGTTGAAATGTCCAAACAAAGTCTGCATACATACTGTATATACTACAATTCAAATGTTTGGGGTCAGTACTTTTTTTTTTTTTTAAGTCTCTTATGCTCACTAAGGCTGCATTTATTTGGTTAAAAATACAACAACAAAAAACTGTGAAATATTATTGCAATTTAAAATAATAACTGTTTTCTATTATAAACTAATTTATTCCTGTGATGTCCTTCAGTGTCACATGATCCTTCAGAAATCCTTCTAATATTCTGATTTGGTGATTAAGAAAAATGTATTCTTATTATTAATGATGAAACAGTTTCCTTTCTTCAAAAGAATAGCATTTATTTGAAATGGAAATCTTTTGTAACGTGTCTTTACTGTCACTTTTGATCAATTAAATTCATCCTTGCTGAATAGGCTACACTTTGGAATAATGGTGTATATGAAGAGTTCAGATGCAAAAGCCTCTAAGTGCCATCTGAAATTTTCTTCTAGAATGATCATTTTTATCAAGCTCGTTTATTTAAATTCAGTAATTTCACTTAAGTGGCAATGAAAATTACCTATTAATTGTCATTTAAGTGAAATTACTGAACCTAAATATACGAGCTTGATAAAAATGATCATTCTAGAAGAAAATTTCAGATGGCACTTAGAGGCTTTTGCATCTGAACTCTTCATATATATATATATATATGTTTAGGTTGATTTAAACTTCGACCAAAACTTAGCAGTTCAGCAAGTGATCAGCGTGGGCTAATTTATTAGCATGTGCATTTATGCATTTGGCATGATGCTTTTATTCAAAGTGAGCTATACATTGAATTCAAGTTATAGATATGATCTGATCTTGCATTCCCTGAGAATCAAACCCATGATATTGGTGGTGTTAGCATTATGTTCTACTGTTTGAGCATATGCTTACAATAACTCCATTAACCCAATACCTTGTAAACACAGTTTAGTTTGTAAAAAAGGTTGTATTATGTCGTGTGGGCATTCATGTAGTTCAAACAGTTGAGCATGTTACGCTATACCAATGCCAAGGTCATGGGTCTGATTATCAGATAATGCATGAACTACTTTTAATGCAATTTAAAATGCTATATTTTAAAGAGTCTGCAAAGTGAATAAATGTACAATATAATGTAATAGGCACACAGACTTAGACTGTAAACTGTGCAACTACAGTACCTGACACCAATACACTTGCATTAAGTCTGCTGGTATAAAATGTTACTATTTTTGCTTCATCCCTTTCATTCTTCCAGTTAAAGCTGCAAAGGATCAATAACAGGCCACTGTAGGTTCAGTCAGTGTGTACAGTTCAAGTGAGACTCTCAAGGCCTTTATTTAACCTTTAATTTCCCCCCCTTTGATAGTGCTGCCATATTCTCACTGGTCCAAGTCCAATCTAGTCCTGATTCAGAATTATTTTCCTGTTGAAACCAGTCTTATTTTACAAAGCTACCGGACAAGCTTAGAATTCAAATGTTGTCTTGTCAAACAAAAGAGTGTGATCAAACCATTTTGGTAGGCAAGAGATAATTACCATTTCTCTAGTCTTCTATATTGTTGTGTCCTCAAAAAAAAAAAAAAAAAAAAACTTTGTTATGATGTGATTCCAAAGTGTGTATCCCTTATAAAATAATCTGGATGTCATTGAAGCTAGGAGCGTTCTGCCAGAGCTGTAATGTAAGTGTCAAAAAACATGATGATGCTCTCTGCGCCATTTTCCCCCTACGGCATTTTTATTTGTGGTCAAAAACGTGTGAAATAACAACTGGTAAATTATGACAGAAAGTGATCAAAGCCGACAACTCATTATTGGGATGTCAAACTTTCACTCTGTCAGTGTTTGGTTGTTTACTCAGGGATGTGAAAACCTGAAAGACAAGCATCTTTATGAATGAGGAGAACGTTTATGGTGTGGTGCTAAATCATGAGTGTCAGGACAGGAACAGTGAGAATAATAGCTATTTAGAAAGAACTGTGATTTTTTGCAAGTTGCTTAAAACTTATTTGAGAATACAGTAATCCATATGTGTTTGTTAAACAAGCAGCAGTATTATATGCATGCTATCATATTTCGAAGAAAGCAACACAAAAACATTCTCTGATAACCAAAATTACTCTTTCAAAAAAGTGGGAAAGCTTAGACAATTCAGCAAAATAGGGAAGAAACAAAGGAGAGATGTTTTGTTCTGTTGACTCCTGATGCTTTCCCAGGCTGCAAAATAAAAGCTTTTAAGTGCAATGTGCATGTCAAGGCCATGAAAATAGCATCAAAACACTGTAATTAGAGCACAGAGGGAGAAGACTTATAGACGCATTGGTTGATGTGAATAAATTGACATTTTCGACTTTATAAGCCTATTACTAGAAGACATTCTTTCCCAAAAGTCCTGATGTGAAACCCCTGGCAGAATAAATGTGGCCCTTTTCCTTTTGTTTCTTTCAGTTTTTCCCTTTGCTACATTTCATAGTTTGGCTGACATACAAGTGCCAAAATGCACTTGGATAAGGCAAAACTGAGATTTTTACAGCATTCAGAAAATCATTAAGTTACATTTATGTGGTGTATGTTGAGTTGGCCAACTTTTGGGTTAGTCAGTATTAGGGAACCATCTTTTTTCTTCTTTTTTTCCAGTCATGAAATACAATGTCTATTGAGTGGTAACATTTATACGCCCAGAAGCCTTCCAAGATTGATAAACAAAGCATTAATTTGCATGCATTAATACTAAGCAAGCTGTTTGTTCTCAACCTGCAGCAGACATGATAGGTGTTGGTTAAAATATTGATGATGATATAAAGCTCAGTGTTAAAGGTTACTTCTTGATCTTGACACACATTTGCACATGATGCATATTCATGAGGGTCCATGGATGGTTTAAAGTTTGTCAGTCACAGCTTGCAGAAAGAAAATCTCTCATTAATGAAATGCATTTATTTTGGTGGCATTTTCAGGCTTTGGTCACAGTTCAAACTGCTGATCTTATGTTGAGTTTATTATTCTGTTAGATTCTAAATTATGTATCTTGTGTAATGATGGTGCATTCTTTGGTTAATTAACCTTTATGATGTTATTTTTAAACTATTTTCAAATATTTTAATCAAATTGTATTTAATGTATCCGCTAAATCTGACTAAAACGTAGGGGTTTTTTTTCTTTCTTTTTTTTCCGTTATTTGTTTAAGCCCTCATAAAAACTGGACTAAAATATTTCCTTCAATGATATGAAGTTGTATACAATATTCTTCATGAACTGCCCCCAACAGAACAGTTACCGCATTGCAATCTACTGAGATGAATATTTGAAACCGTGATCTACAGACCCTTCAACTACACTGTGACATCTTTAATAGGATTGGCCCATATAACAATGTGCAAATCACTTTATGCATTAAAATTGCTTTTCAATTTTTCCTTCAGATGTGTGTGGAGTTGGAGGGTGAAATGTCACTCAGATCCTGGAAGCACCGTCGCTTACAGAATTGGATTCGGATGTTCATGAAGGTATGAGGTGAGCTGGCACAGGGATAAGGCCACATATTGCACCCCTTCTCTGTGTAGGAGGCCAGTCCATTACAGGCTGACCTGTGTGGGTCATTTAGAGAAAGCAATCAATCAGGCAATCTGGGAATGGATGTGTCCGCTGAATTCTAGTAGGAGGGAGATGGCAAGGTGCGGAGTAAAATAGTGCCTCTGTTATTAAAGGCTTTTCCCAACTGTAATTGTGCTGTAATCATGTGGCTGTAGGAGCCATTAAACCAAACCACTCTTCTGAAAAAAAAAAAAAAAAAGCAGCTTACACCAACATCATAGTTTAAAGTGTCTGGCGGTTGTAATTGGCATCCCATGATGTGTTAGAGATGTCACAGTTCCTGTATGAAGAGAAAGTTGGCGCATTAATGTGACACTGCCATTCTGAAACTTTCACTTTGCACATTTTAGCTGTGACCCCAAAGCACTCGTCCACTTGTCACGGTTTATGACCCTCATTTTATTTAACTTTTGGGCTTTTGCTACTTGTATTGATATAGACATCAAAAAAGGTGAGAAAATGATTGGACAGAGAGAAGAAGAATGAGATTTGGATCTCTTTCTTAAATATTTTTGTAAATATGCTAGATTGAAAATGTGAGAGAAATGGATGGATGAAATATGATTTAGGTAGTAGGGCTGCACGATATATTTATCGCAAAGGCTGCAGTTTAAATAAAAATATGTGCTGTATGTTTCAGAGTGAAGTTCACAGTAAATGCACTACAAAAATATTAGTATTATGTTACATAATCAATATTAATTTTACAGTACAATTTTATTATTTTTTATTACAGTACAATTATATATTATAATATAATTCTTGTTTCTTGTTTCTCGTTCATACTTTTATTAATTAATAAACAATAATGATTATTGTATAGTCACTGAATGGGTCAAAAACAGTGGGAATGTAGCCTATGATGACTCAAGTGAGATTTTTTTTTTTTTTTTTTATCTGTTCACTTTATGGTTACTGAAAGAGGCTTGAGTCTGTTCTAGTAATGAGTACTATACTTGTGAACACCAATATTTAACCCCTCGAACCCCCTTTTTTTTTTTCAATGCAGATCCCCTCCCCTACAGAATCATCCAATCACTATAAAACTATTATTTCTTTCCTAATATAACTATTCTGGTATTCTATATCACTGAGGAATAAAATACCCCAATGTCAGTTTTTATTTTATTCTATTGATAGAGCTTTCTTCATCTTTGTCTAATAAATTCAGTGTTGCCGAGTCATCTCGATTCCCTTTTAAAATCAACATTGTTGCCAACCCATGACAGGCCAAGAACATCTCAATCAAAACAACTTAGAAAACTTCCAGAAATAAATGTGAACTCAGAAGTTGTAAGGACCCATGTGCGCATGCTTTTGTGGGCTTTTGCACAGTTCTTTTCAGTTTGAACCTTTCAATGTCTATTATTCTTTCTCAAGGAGACTGATCCAGTTCTCTTCAGTGCTGTTTTCTATCCCTGAGTTGTGACTCAGCCCAGCTTTTCTCTTCCTTGAAGAGAAATTGATGAGGGTTTTGAACATGATTGCTGGCTAAATCAAGTTGCTAGTTAATCCATCTTGCGCTACAATATTCTTCATGGACTTAATTTCACACAGATAGACAATACCTCATGAGGAGATGCACTGTTGATAGAGGACATATTCATTCATCAAGGGAGCCTTTAGTTGATGGATATGCAGCTATCACTGTTGGACTTCACTCATCCATCATCCTCACAGGAGGTCAGGCCTAAAGATCAGAGCCCAGTCGCTGGGTAGCACTTCTATTCAACCATGACATAGAATTAAAGACACCTTTATTTCATCAGTTCCTTCCTTCTTTATTTCCTTCTATATTTAATTCGCTCATCGTTTTAGTATTTCCTATCTTTGTTTGCTTTCTTATTTCCTTCCCTCATTTCCTTCCTTCCTCCTTATTCCCTTCCCTCCTTTCTTTCAATTCTTTGCTTTCTTCTTTCTTCCTTATTTCCTTTCCACCATTGCTTCTGTTCTTCCTTTCTTTACTTTTCCCTTATTTACTTCCTTCCTTTCCTTTATTCCCTCTTTATTCCCTTCCTTTTCTTTGATTTCTTCTTTCCTTTGGTTCTGCCTAGTTTCATTCCCTCCTTTGCCTCTGTCTGTCTTTCCTTCCTTCCTTTCTCCCCCCCCTTATTTTCATCCTTCCATCCTTATTTATTTCTTTGATTTTTTTTTTTTCGGACTTCATTTGCTTTCTTCTTTCTTCCTTATTTCCTTCTCTCCTTTGTTTATGTCCTTCCTTTCTTTCCTTTCCCCTTATTTATTTCCTTCTTTCCTTCTGCTCTTCCTTCCCTTTCTTTGCTTTCTTCTTTGCTCTGGTTCTTCCTATTTTCCTTCCCTCCTTTGCCCCAATTAATTAATTAATTAATTAATTAATTAATCCTTCCTTCCTTCCTTCCTTCCTTCCTTCCTTCCTTCCTTCCTTCCTTCCTTCCTTCCTTCCTTCCTTCCTTCCTTCCTTCCCTCTTTCATTCCTTAATTTTCTTTGCTTATTTCCTTTGGTTCTTCATAATTTCCTTCCTTTCTTCCTACCTTATTTCTTTCTTCTTTCCATCCTTCCATCCTTTTCCCCCAAATTCCTTCCTTCCCATTAAGCTTTACAACAATACAGTGGAGTAAGGGGTTGCATCTGTTTGTGGTTAAATAGCCTCCAAATATGTTCTTTTGATAAATGAATTGATGGCATGTCAGTTTATTTGGCATACTCATAGGAGCAACAGTCATCAGAGGCTTTACCGCCCGTCTCTCTCTGCATAGGAAGAGTCCCTCATCACTGAAAAACTAAAATTCTCTCTCTCTCTCTCTCTCTCTCTCTCTCTCTCTCTCTCTCTCTCTCTCTCTCTCTCTCTCTCTCTCTCTCTCTCTCTCTCTCTCTCTCTCTCTCTCTCTCTCTCTCTCTCTCTCTCTCTCTCTCTCTCTCTCTCTCTCTCTCTACAGTGCATCAACAGTGATTAATACTACACCTCTCTGCAGTGCTTGAAAGCCCTTTGATGTACTTTACATTTGAACAAAATATAAAAGCCAATGGTGCAGATGAAATTGGCTGTAGTTTCTCACACTCATTGCGTAGTCACATCGTCCTATGAGGCTTTTAGACTTTATGTTCTATCTAGATTCACCATTAGCTAAAATACTGCAGAACTTTGTGACAAGAGATAAAACATAACATTTTATCATATAAATTAACTGGTAAAACTAAATATCATCTGATTAATTAGCTAGGCAAAAATGTCTAATGCACATGTCATCCATACTGGTAAACACAAGTGGCAACAATCAAATCAAAATTGAAAAACATAAAAAAAAACACAACCACTCAAAATTGATTTAACCTGTTTCAAATGATGCCCAAAGACAAGAAGAAGCACACTGATCACATGTTTACTCCTTTGATTTTTGTCCCTTTTAGTATTGTATAGTGTAGTACAGTGCATTGAAGGCTGTATACTGTTAAATGAACAAATTGTACGGCCCACAACATTGTGCTTTCCATTTGTTTACAGTACTGACTGCTGAGGAATAAACTTTTTTTTTTTTTTTTTTTTTTTTTTTTTACTTTTCTTTTTATTTCCTTTTATCAAGTGCAGTCATACAGTATGTCACAAATGAACTTTTTGATGGTACACTCAGGTGTCACGGGTAAGTCTACAAACAGAATAGCAGTCCATAGATATCTTTCGAGAACTATATGTTTTGAACAATGTGTTTTCTATTATTTGGTGTATTGTTTTCTGACTGCTGCTGATAGTGTATATCATTTTGATCACTTTGTTTATGATTTGAGAGCAGTGTTTGATTTTGAACACAGGTAAAACTAGAAATCTAGACGCACCCTAGCGGCAGCAAAATTTATTTTGCAGCCAGGGTAGTCTAGCAACTCTCCGTTGACTTTCGAGCTGGAAAAAACAAAATTAGGTCAGGCCAATCACATCATGTATAGAGTAGGTGGGGAGGGCTTAACATAATGACGACAGAGTTGTGATGGTTCCCTGCTACTTGAAAACAAAGAATGGCGCCTGCTGCTGGGGAACGAATCAGCTTTGGCTGCGACTTGGAGTTAAGTTTTTCTTTGAGAAAAGAGCAAAGAACGGCACTTAAGTCATTCTTAAAAAAGGAAGATGTGTTCGTAGTTTTGCCGGCCAGATTCAAAAGTTGAATCTATCAACTAACGTTAGCTCCGCTGTTGGGAAAATGCTCTGGTTGGTTGAAGCACTGTCCTATTGCGTGCAGAGGGAATTTGAAAGACAGCCGTTTATCCCACTCCTCGGATTGAGCCGTGTCTATGGTGAGTTGCCAGACCTAACATCTTGATGTAGGTCTGGCTTGCCAGGCTAAGGTAAAACTGTTTTGAGGCCAAAGTTTAATTTTGCAAGAGGAGTCAGAGGTTTTGTAAATACTGCTTGAAGATGAGGTTTTGTGTTTAATGTTTTCAGAAAAAGGAGCAAGGTTTCAGAAATTGTGTTATAGCAATTGAGAAAAACTGTAATACACAATGTAAATTTGTAGGTCACAGTCACCTGTGGCTACTTACTGGGGCTTTTTGGATTTCTTAATTTAATCCTGGATTCCATTTTTATTGGGGCCCAATGACATTGGAACATTGACATGCATTTTCTATAGAGCTGCTCTGCACCGATATGAATTGTGAACGGTGCTAAATAAGAAAACATGCCTTGATTTGACATGTATGTTTGATGATTCAACTCTCTAGTGAACATATATGTGCTTGCTATTTTATCAGCAATTTCATTGTTTACACAAAACAAACAACACTGCATTACTTACAACATTCATTCAAAGTGCATTTTTCTGTAATTAATTTCAGTTTCAGTAAGTGGTGTGTGGAGGGAGAGTTAGATGGGGTTAGTGTATTACTAGTCACATTTTCAGGCCAAAAGTGAGCATGCTAGTGCATGTCAGGGCCAGTCACATTTCTAGTCACTTCCGGGACTTGATTTGGCCTCCTCAGGACCAATGGCCAGGGGGGTTTTTTGTTTAGTTTTTTTGGCCCACCATATACTTTGGTCCAAAGTGGGCCAACTGGGGCTTGAGGAGTGATCATGAACAAAGGTGGAGTTTATCTGAGTCAGGAGAGGGTTGGTGTCAGCCTCAGATGTCATGCCCACGAACCATTAGCTAAATGTCTGACTCATATGGCACACAAAATGGGAAACACTTCACGAGTTTCAAAGTCATGATTTGATTGATCGAATTCTACAGGATTCCTCGGGAGATGTGTGTGTCGGGTTCTTTAGCAGTCCGTCTGGAAACAAAGCTTTGAGGAAACAAAGTTCACTTCACATACTAGTTACAGTAAATTTGCACAATGTTCTTGAATAATTTATTAGATGCACACTGGTCTGTTATCATAGGGACATCGACATGTTTAGGACACCCCTAAAGACAAAGCATATGTATTTATTAGGTTTCATGTTTCATCTGTCTCTTACGCCTCTTCCCTGTGCCTTTGTTGATATACCGGACTTCTGTATCCGCAAACGTCATATATTACATAATATTCTCCGGTTATGGAGTATATAGCTCATGTGACTCCTGTTTTCTGTCGGTTAGCAGGCGTGACTGAATAAGTCGGTTATTATGTCTCTATTTTTTATGTGCTATTATGATACATATGGTATAATGATTAATGTGCACTCCTGAAAAAATTTACGGTAAAATTTTAGGGCAGACGGCCGTACGCAAGTCGACTTACGCCAAAAGAGTAACACTTGACGATGTATGACGTAGGATGTAGGAGTAGCGTAAGCTTTGACACCTCTCATGGTTTCGGCCCTGTGGCTCAAGGTCTGAGGCTATTTGAGCCGCCCGGCACGTTGTTAGCCCTGGCTCGCACTGGCCTGACAGTGAAAAAGCGGCTACTGGGAGTGAAAAGAACCAACTAGTCAAGTATTTTAATTTGTTGCAGTTCATGCAATGATACTGAAAACTTTTAAATCTCCTTTAAATATGTTTTAATCATACTCATATGCAAAGCCAGAATTCTCACACCTACTGTTTCTCTGAAAAGAGAAGTTAGTTCTGAGAAAAGCTCCAGCATCAGTACTTTCAGATTCCATGTGATCAATCTAATGCAGGGGTGTCCAAACTCGGTCCTGGAGGGCCACTGTCCAGCAGAGTTCAGCTTTGACTGCCTGGAAATTTCTATTATAAGACCTTGATTAGCTGGTTCAGGTGTGTTTAATTGGGGTTGGAGCTAAACTTTGCTTGACAGTGACCCTCTATGAGCAGGATGGGATACCCCTGATCTAATGCATTGATATTGACTACGTTTACACGTGCACCAATAATGTGATTATTTCTAATAATCAGAGTAATGTCTTCATCGCAGTAAGATGTTTACATGGCACACGCAGAACTCTTCAGTTTTCATTATTCTGATTATTTGCTAATATGCTTACACCACCAGAGGAAAGTAACTAATTACAAATACTTTTGTTACAGTACTTGAGTAGATTTTTAAATGTTTTCTACTTTCTTGAGTATAAATAAATTTGAATAGTTGAATAAAAATAAATAATTCAACTTTGCTACATTTATTTTTCACCAAAACTACAAAGTACTTTGACAAAGGTGCCGACGGAGCAACAGGACGAGCTGACATTTGACAGACACTTTTCAAACTACTGCGGTGGAGCCCTGCACTTTAGCCAATAACAGACAGATCTGAAGTGCTTCAGCCAATAACTGACAGGTCTGACTCGGGTGAAAAACCAATCAAAACTTCCAGTCCAGCTGGGGGGCGGGGCGTTCAATCCGAGCTTTGAGAGTCAATCACTGGCGCTCTTGTTTTGAATCAGTTTCGCTAACGTTTTAATATTTTAGTACATAAAATAAAGTGAGCTATGCTCATATTGTGATTTTAAATTAAATGTGTCATACCATTGATATTACTAGAGCACTGAGCAGTTTAAGTAAATAGAAAACTCGGCTCATACAAGGACACAGTTATTGCATTGATGGAGCAAGAACAAGTGAGCATTTACTGGCACTTTTCTATTCATACTGTTTTAATCCCTCATTTCTGTGATCAGACCTCTCACTTACCCTTCTGTGCTTTTGCCCAGAAAAAAAAAAAAAAAAAAAAAAAAAAACCTTCAAAAGAAACAATCTCTCTTAGCAACAGGGATAGCTAGTATGTTTGCTTAGCATAGTGTCAAACACAACAATCTATGAGATTAATATAATGTTTTGCTCCGAAATCACTATATATACAATAACTTGCTTCAGTGGTCCCATGTTGCTTCTTAACACACAGTGAGGCAGAAAATATATAATTTTATAAAAATTCTATACTCTGATACAGGCTATATCGATTAGCGTTGCATTATATATATACATCATTCTTACAAAAATAATTGAGATGGCTTGAAGAACACAGATAAACACAAATCATTGCAATCGTGTTTATTGTCTTCATTTTTCATTAGTCAAAACGTCTCTATCTGCATGTTATTCCGCTGTAGTGATATCTGATGTCCATATAAGGGATTTCCAATAAGGGTGCCCTCTGGCCTCCAGTGTGAATGAAACAGACATTAAATGAGTGTTTTGTGCCCCATTTTGCTGGAATCGCCTCATTTTGGATAAAAATAGAAAAAATATACTTAAGTACTTTGTAACGTAGTGACTTATTTACTCTTACTTGAGTCATATTATTTTCCAGTACTTCTACTTGTACTCAAGTACATTATTTCTTAGCAATACTTTTACTTAAGTACAGTTTTTTTAGTACTCTTTCCACCACTGTACACCACACTCAGATAGGCTTACAGTATGCATGTTACCAGCCATTGTTTTAATCTACTCAAATCAAATTGAAAATACATTTTTATGAATGTACTGAATATCATTCGGTGCCTTGATGAACATCGCAATGCTGGGCTTGCCTGCATTTCCGGATGAATATACAGCACAGATACTGCACAGTGAGTTGTGTTGACAGAGTTTAGTGATTTGGATAAGAGAAAACTTCAGAATGTCACAGAGTTAATTCATGAAGTTGTGTGAACAACACGTTATTTGTGTAGAACCGAGCACATTCGCACTTTGGTCAGAGCGATAATAATGCCATTACGGGGTTTACATGCCTGTTTATTGCGATTAAAATCGGCGCCACATAATTTAATGTGAATATCGTTATGAGTTTAATCGCATTAGTTTGATCAAAATATTGCGTTTACATGAGGTAGTATAATCACAATCACAATATTGCCAAAATCCCATTATAATCGCATTATGAGGGTGCATGTAAACGCAACATTAAGTGTTACATAAGTGTCTAAATACATTTTGTGCCCACAGTATACATCAGCATACTTTAATCAGCCCTTTTCTCTCTTACTCATTCTCTGTCCTGACAGAAAGACAGCAAATCACAGAGACAGCTTTATTCTCCAGCTGACACCACAGAACAGTGAGTACATTATAAGACTGCCTCAAATAAGTTGTTATTCCTTATAAAACAAGAGAAGGGGCAACCGGGATTGATGGGCAGCTCTTAAATGCTGGCATGAAAAATCATACACCGCTGAGAAAAAAGTGGAGGCAGATTAGGGCATAAATTTATGAATGCATCCTACAACGTTATCTGTTTCTTTCAGCACTACAGTCACAAGCGCCTTCTTTATCATCGCCCTGCATCAGGCAGGTTGAGTGATGACGCTGTATACAAGCATATGCAACAGATGACCAGGGTTAGAAATAGTCCACAGCGCTGCAAAGAATATTACATTCAGACCTTGTTGTGGTCTCTCTCCCTCTCTTTAATGAATGCTAATGGTTCCTGATTGACAGAGGGCATATTTAAAACGTCACAGTCAAGGAATGTGAGAAAAAGCTGGTCTTGGTGCTAACATAAAAGCCGTCACTTTGGACATTGAAAGTGAATTTCCACCTTATTCGTGCAGCATGTTAATTCACTGGTCTCTCCCTACTAGCTCTGCTAAGTGGATTGATGTAAACTGTGGGTTTGACATCACATTTACATTACATTGATTTTCTTGGCAGATTCTTTCTAGATAAAGTGGCATGCAAGAAAGTAGACATGTTTGTTTTTACCCAGGTGGCACTTATCGCAGTAAATATCTGAAGATGCACATCATGTACTGTAGTATAGGTATAAGACATAACACTGTACAAATTAAGGCTTGCATTAGTACTTGTTTTTACTGTTTGTCTTATGTAAATGACCCACGTCGTGCTGCATCAGAGTTTTGACGATGTGGGCGAGAAATGAAAGCTTGCAAATGTACATTGACAGATTCATGCTACTTTCACAAACTCACTTATAGTTTCTGTCAGTCTCTGGCCGGACTTTTCTTTTGTGAGGGGCATCAGGGGTCACTCTGTGAACACAACATGCTTCAGTTTCATTTTACCTAATGTCCTTTCCTTCCTTTAGCCCCTTTCACATTTAAAATTCTGCAAAAGAATACTTGTTTCCAAAATAGAAAGTTAATTTTTCTTGACCACTGGCCATTTTGTAAGCAAAATTGTGTACTCATTTGTAAAAAAAAAAAAAAAAAAATATTATATTATATTATATTATATATAAATTATATATATATATATAGGTACACAATTTTTGTTTGTATTAATATTTTGAATTAGATTTTTTTTTGTTAATTTGTTAAAAAACTTGATATCGTGATACTGTATGTGAAGGTTGGAATATGTTTTAGCAGATAAAGACACGTCTTGTCACATTTTTAATCACTGTTTTATAAAAGTGACCTTGAGTTGCACTCCTCTCGTCAGTTTTAGGCGAGTGCGTAATGAATTTTAATGGAGGGCAGCGAGCCTGGGAACTGCTCTATCAGTCGTCCCTGGATCCAAGACTTGATGGAGCACTGTACTCACCTGCCAGTTTCGTCATAACCCTTCATTCACAACTTTCCTGCAAAATTACACTTTCAAAGAGGCTCCTAGTGAATGTTATGGGTCTATATTTAATGTGAGTCATAACTCTTAAAAGCTCTCATCACTTTTGAGCTGTGGCAGCTTGAATCGCTCACCGTGTGGAAGAGCCAGCGCTTTCTCTCACTGTCGTGCGGTGCAGATTGGAGGCTGTCTGGAGACGTATGCGGCTTCTACAGCCTCATTCATCAAGCTGCGACTTCAGCTTTAAGACTTCAGAGAGGAGGGAGGGAAGGAAGATAGGCACAAGGAATCAAGGAATCTGCACGAGAACAGAAATGGTGGAAAGAACAAAAGAAACAAGGGCTGAAGGTCTTGATGCTAATGCAGTTTCCTGCAGTTTCCTGCAGTTTCCTTCTGGTTTGATGAATAGACTTTACTTTAGTAAGTGCTTTTGCTACTTGACCTAAAAGTAAACAACATTTCTAAACATCCCAACTGACTCAAGACAGCAACATTTGTTCAACCAATAATGTGAGTTTGGGGACAGAACTCTCTGTTTGAGCAGATGCTGGACTTTTGAAAAAGTGGCAAAGTAATGCTTTACAATATTGTGTTACTCCCTAAAAAAGTAACTAATTGCATTACTTAATTACTTTTTATGGAAAGTAATGCTTCACGTTACTTTTTTCGTTAAATAACAAAAAGCAAAAGTTCTATTTTTGGCTAATGTAAAGGCCCTTTCACACCAAAAGTGAAATGAATAAGCCAAATGGAAAATGTCGGTTTACATTTAGTCTAGAACTACTAATAATCATCATGTTTACACAGCGCACACAACACCTCTGCGTTTACTGCTGATTTCTTTCAACATGGAGACAGAAGAGCTGTCAATCAATAATTGGGACAAAAAGGAACTTGTGTTGCTTATTTGAAAAGGTAACTCAGATATTGTGTTATACATTTAAAAGTACTTTACTAGTTATTTGAAAAAAGTAATCTGATTATGCAGCTTGGGTTACTTGTAATGTCATCCAACCTAATGGTAGACCCTCTAAACATGGTATGTTTTTTTTGTTTTATTAATACATGCATTGTCTCAGCAAACTGGCAGATATCACTGGGAAGTGGTCTACACTTTTTTTCAGACCAATCGGAAATATCCTCTCCCCGTTAATCATTTTGCATGTTCAGATTTGCTCATGTTGGGATTTCTGACATGACTTCAGCGTTGATGGAAAGAAGGCACGTGTTTTACAAGATTGGGATGGTCTAATTCAGTGGCCTTCAAATGAACATCCTGGTTAAAAATGACCACTTCGATTTACTCTCAAGGCTCGATTACCAGAAAATACCTTTGTCTTGTCCCTCAGTTTGTACAAAACAACAACAGTACCTGATAAGCGCTGCGGTCCAGAAATATGAAGCTTGTGTTTTTGTAAAGGATTCTACATTCTACACCAAAAATATTTATGTTTTTGCAGTGTTTATGTTGTTTATCTTTTTGAGTTGCTTTTCTAGTAGAATTTCTGATTTTAATTAGTTGCGTCACTTCAGCCCAGTGCCCCCTCTCTGGTATCTCTTGTCAAGATTTAGTGTTTTTTTTTTTTTTTTTTTGCGAAGTTTTAAAAATTAGGTATATCTGACAAAACAGTGTTGTTAAGCTATTTTCAGCCGTCTTATGCTATCCCGCAAGTCATTATGTGTAATGTTAAATGATTTTACATGCAGAAGTGTCATTCATGCTGCTGCCAACTTGCCTGTCAGATTCACATTGCATTGCTTGTATTTCAAACTGAGTGGCTCCATCCGAAAACCTAGGCAGCTGCCTTTCTGCCCTATCAGGCAATGACTCTGCAGGCGGCATTTGTGCATGAAGATATCTCACAAAACTGATTTCGGATAGACTTCTAAGGCAGCTTAATTGTTTAATGATATACAGCAAAACAGTGCAAGCTTTGGTGATAACTAAGCGGATATTTAATTACTATTTGCTACAATAGTAATGTATTGCTAGAAATGACACGAAAAGTGGAAAACAATTGTCAAAAACTTACATACACACAAACTGACCACCAACTAGGGATGTCATGGTACCAAAATTCCAGTAGCCGATACCATTAAAATGTTATGGTTCTTGGTACCAATTTCGGTACCACAGCAAAATCTGTTGTTACTATTTTTCTATTTTATTTAACTATTTGAATTTTTTTTTTTTTTTTCAATTCAATTATTTTATTTATGACGGTAATCATAAGTACATTTACATTTAGTCATTTAGCAGACGCTTTTATCCAAAGCGACTTACAAATTAGGACCAAATAAAGCGAGTCATCATGAAGAGGCAAAAACAACAACAACGTAAGAAGTGCTCAGAATACAAAGTTCAGGCATTATTCAGAGTAGCATAAGTCTGATAAGTGATGTTTCAAAGGAATTTTTTTTTTTTTTTTTTTTTTATGAGGTTAAGTGCTCACGGAAGAGATGGGTTTTCAGCTGTTTTTTGAATGTTGCCAGTGATTCTGCATTCCGGATGAGGCCGGGGAGAGCGTTCCACCAGCATGGAGCTGTTAATGAGAATGTTCTGGAAAGTGATTTTGTGATTTTGTTGTAAGTAAATAATAAATAATAAATATAAGCATTAAAGGCTACATGCTGTTTAACCCTCTGTGGTCTGAGGTGTTTTCTGGGCCCTGGAGGTGTTCTGACATGCTCTGACATTTGTGCTTATTTCTGTTACTTGTGACATTTTCATGGCTAAAGTCTGATTACACTGTATTCAGCACAAACTCTGCTACAATAATATGTCAGCAGCATGTATGTAAAAGTTTGTAGTTTTGAGATAATGACATTTATGTGTGGTTTGTAAAAAAAAAAAAAAAAGTCACTGAAATAAGGTCATAAAACCCATATTGATTATTTCGTCACAAGACTTTTGAAATTTGTATCACGTAGCCTATATTTGCTCCAAAACTATGTGAAAATCATCCTAACAACTCATTCAGATAAGACAATATATTGATTTAAAATTTGCAAGACATGTTTTGTGTGAGAAAGCTTTCTGAGAGTAGGCGAGAACACATCATGAATATTAATGTCTTTCACACCTGAGAAAGACAAAGACCCTCCCCCAATGGCCCTATTAGGGGCTATCAGGCCCTATCATTCTGAGCAACCTTGCACAAAGAATGAGGAGATTTAAAAAAAAAAATGGCTTTTTGATTGTTTGGATTTATTTACAACACAACATAATCCAAAGATACACAAAAAAATAAAATAATAATAATAATAATAATAATATTTAAAAACATTATTTAACACACTGAACTAAAGACAGAGACTTAACCAGTCACAAACCTGTGTGCCATTCCTGAAACATAGTACCTGTCATTTCCATGGTGTTTGATTTTTCACTTTACCATGTTCATGTACGGAGGGGGGCATCTCAGTGGGGCATCTGGTCCCTGAAAAAAAACCCCCGCTGTGAACATACTGATATCAAGAGAAACGTCTCGGTTTACTGTTGTAACCCTCGTTCCCTGAGTGGGGAACGAGACGCTGCATCGATACTCGACGCTTTGGGGAATGCCCTCGGCATGACGCGTCTGAAGTCTGTAATGGAACTATTCCCATCTTGATTGGTGCTGTGTCTTTCGTCACTCATGACGTTGCATGTGACGGTGATCCGGAAGCTATAAAAGGACAACGGAACATAGCTGCGTCAGCTTTTAAAGGGTCGAAGCAAGTCGTTCTCAGGAGCGCGAAAAGTGTGGCCGAGGGATGCAGCGTCTCGTTCCCCACTCAGGGAACGAGGGTTACAACAGTAACCCGAGACGTTCCCTTTCGTAAGGGAACTCCCGCTGCATCGATACTCGATATGCGTTTCAAGTCTATGTGACAAACATTCGCTGAGTTACAGGTCATTTTCTGTTGCGTTTCAGAATGAGTTTCACATTGAGGGAGACGGCAGAACGCGCATCATGTTTATTTTCTTTATTTTACGAAAAACACAACATTTTGTTTTTATTATGAGTGTACACAAATAAAAGAAGACATTTAACAGTTTTGAATGATGTATAACACTTTTATGTAAGATCAAAATCAACAGAGTATTTTGAGTCTCTTTTGCACTGATAAGAAAAAAAGCGAGCAGATCATGCCAGCGTGATTGCCGACCCCAGAGGGTTAAATGTAAATATTGCTTTTTAAAAAAATCCCATGGAGACGCAGCTAAATCTACTGTACAGTAGCCTAATTATTTCTGTCAATTTCTTCAAGTTAAATTTTGACGGGTTGCCATGAAGACCTTTGAGTTTCTGTGTGTGTATGATATGACGATAGTTTTTTTCTCAAATTAAACGGTAAAATGCTCATGAAGTGACTCTCAGAGTGGCTCTGGAGATGAATTTCATCATGTCATCATATCGTGAGGCAGCAGAGACTGAGACAGAGACAGCGCGAGCGTCACTCATGCTTCAGTGTGTGTGTGTGTGTGTGTGAGGTAAATGAAACCGCGCGTCTGCGCCATTCATTCACACAGAGACAAGCAGAACATGCAGGATTAATATTTAGATAGTCTTTTTGCAGTTTAATATACACAGACACTATACACTCACCTAAAGGATTATTAGGAACACCTGTTCAATTTCTCATTAATGCAATTATCTAATCAACCAATCACATGGCAGTTGCTTCAATGCATTTAGGGGTGTGGTCCTGGTCAAGGCAATCTCCTGAACTCCAAACTGAATGTCAGAATGGGAAAGAAAGGTGATTTAAGCAATTTTGAGCGTGGCATGGTTGTTGGTGCCAGACGGGCCGGTCTGAGTATTTCACAATCTGCTCAGTTACTGGGATTTTCACTCACAACCATTTCTAGGGTTTACAAAGAATGGTGTGAAAAGGGAAAAACATCCAGTATGCGGCAGTCCTGTGGGCGAAAATGCCTTGTTGATGCTAGAGGTCAGAGGAGAATGGGCCGACTGATTCAAGCTGATAGAAGAGCAACTTTGACTGAAATAACCACTCGTTACAACCGAGGTATGCAGCAAAGCATTTGTGAAGCCACAACACGCACAACCTTGAGGCGGATGGGCTACAACAGCAGAAGACCCCACCGGGTACCACTCATCTCCACTACAAATAGGAAAAAGAGGCTACAATTTGCACGAGCTCACCAAAATTGGACAGTTGAAGACTGGAAAAATGTTGCCTGGTCTGATGAGTCTCGGTTTCTGTTGAGACATTCAGATGGTAGAGTCAGAATTTGGCGTAAACAGAATGAGAACATGGATCCATCATGCCTTGTTGCCACTGTGCAGGCTGGTGGTGGTGGTGTAATGGTGTGGGGGATGTTTTCTTGGCACACTTTAGGCCCCTTAGTGCCAATTGGGCATCGTTTAAATGCCACGGCCTACCTGAGCATTGTTTCTGACCATGTCCATCCCTTTATGACCACCATGTACCCATCCTCTGATGGCTACTTCCAGCAGGATAATGCACCATGTCACAAAGCTCGAATCATTTCAAATTGGTTTCTTGAACATGACAATGAGTTCACTGTACTAAAATGGCCCCCACAGTCACCAGATTAAAGCAGCTGCCTATTAGTACTACAGAAATGCTGGTATCATAAAATTTTCAGTACCGACTTGGTACCGAAGTACCGGTACTTTGACAACACTACCACCATCCACAACTTTCAGATCCCGTCTTTATTTTTTAGCTCAACTTTCACTGAATGGAAAGCACAGGATTGTGGGATATCGAAGGCAGTGAATGATACATCTATGCTGCCTTCAAAAATCAAGCAGATGATGGTATCTCAGGAGACAGAAAGAGAAGCTAACTTTGGATTCGGACATAACCTTGATGCCTTTCTTCCTTGGAATGTGTCCTCCGAAGGCAGCATTTATCAGTTTTCAGATGCAGCCAAAATGCTCTGTGGTAATCAACAGTGTGCCTCACTGTCCATAAAGCTTTTCATATTCAACCTCTGGAATATTCCTTTAATAAATCTCATTGCAGTGCCTGGGGTCTTAAAATAACTACACCATAATTCAGTCTGCTATTTTGTGAGAAATTACAATACCCCTCAATAATGCTAGAAACGTAAAAAAAAATATATTGTTTACAATCTACCGAACAGTATGACACTTGTTCAAATAGCGTTTACATGCAAAAAATGCCCAATTTTACCGCAGGAGCACAATTTGTGTCAAAGGAGAGCGATTGAAGCTAATTCTGAAAATTCATGTGGCGCTATTTGGGAGTTTACAGGCTGAATCTTTAATCAAGCAAACGCTTTCTTGAGCTAATTTGCATCCATTAGAATGCAGAAATTCCTGTCAGATTCCAATCGATTTGAAGTATCCTTACTTAAAAAAGGCCTGACCTATAGCAGGAGAGGTAATGAACTCCATGGATAATGTGCATAATCTGCTGTCTGCAATTTGAAACAGCCGTGTTGTCGGGAGAGCAAAGGATGTCTAGAAATGCTGCATATTTCACCAGGCTTTGAAAGAACCATTATACTTTCACTTTAAAATAAAAAGTTATAGCTATATTTTGCTTCATGATTTGCCTCGGTATTCATTGTTTTAATGATGACCAGGGAATGCCATCATTGAGCATATTCCCACACTGAGCTCACGGTTGTTATGTTTCAAATAAATATAATGAAGGTCTCCAGTGAAGATTTTGGTATCCATCCTTCAAAAAGAGTGCAGTGTTCAATGTAGGGCAACAGTTGTAAATGTCTTGACCTTTAAGTAAATAATGCATCTAATAGTGGAGTCAAAAGCAAATAACATAGTTGATGAATAGAACATTACCTCAGACCTCCGCTCAGCCGTGTAGCTCATCCCAGAAAAGGAGCCATAACTCCAATCTGTCGTCTCAAGCTTTACTGAAATCCTATTTAACCCTTGGATCAGGACCATCTGCACTTCTTCTTTTTTTTTTTTACACTGTGTTCAAGCAAAACATCAACAACACACACACAGACTAACAATGGAGAGTTTCCCCGCTGGACCAGAGGTTGTCAATACTTAGACTGGCACTATGCTGCCTCGGCAGCCTGTTCATTAACTGATCCCTGCCAACCCCACTAGGGAATATGCTAACAACTCGGATAGGACATTCTGACATTCCGAAGCTGGTCTGGATCTTTTTCATAATGGCTTCATCTGCAACTCTAAACCCACATGTTGTCTGTGCCATGGCCAAGTTAGATGGGGGAAATATTGATAGCTTACCTCTTGAAACATAAGGAGATGGGTCCGTCAAGCACTCGTCTTTTTTCTTCCTGCTGTAATCCCCACACCCCTCAAAAGCTCTAACAACTATAGCCTCATTTACCAACTGGCGCCTTTCTTTATTGATTGGAAAGAGAAATAAACAGCAAATTATGCACTGACTTAGTTCTGACTATGAATGCTGATTCTGTAAGGCCATACAGACTTTCTAAGAATAATGTATAAACTACATTTATATATAAACTACACACACACACATATATATATATATAATATCAATATATTTCAATGCCATCGTACATACATACATACATACATGTATGTATGTATGTTACGTGTGTCTGTGTGTGTTTGTGTGTATGTTATATTTTATATATTAAAAGCATATATTCTCTTTAGCTTGGTCTTGTTTGGTGTGTGTGTGTGTGTGTTTGTGTGTGTGTGTATAATATATATATATACAGTAATGTGCCCATAAAAATGGTTTTAAGTCATTTGTTTATATCTTTGGCTGTAGTGTGTCAGTAGGAAATATCAGTTTACATTTACAAACATTCTTTTTGCCATTAATTGTAATAATCCAGTGAGATTCCTGTATGCACAAGGAGTCTGACAACAGCCGGGAGGATCTGATCTCACCATCATCGAGTCCGTCTGTGATTACATGAAGAAACAGAAAAAACTGAGACAAACTAAATCCAGAAGAACTGCGGGGACGTCTCCAAGATGCTTGAAGAAACCTTCCTGCAAAGCTACAGTACTGTGAAGAGTACTGGCACTTGTGTTAAAATGCTGTAAAGTGAGAATGCGTTCAAAAATAAAATCACAAATTGAATTTATTTATGATTTAACTTCTATTAACTAATTCAAATCAATATATGGTGTAACGACCCTTTGCGTTTAAAACGGCTTTTGTCCAGGTACACTTGCGCATAGTTTTTCAGGTAGCTTTGCAGGAAGGTTTCTTAACTATAGTATGTACATGGGGAACAGGACTGTAAAATAAAGTGCTACCACTATTACTCTGCGTGATTCTCCTGCTTGTTTCCCTTTGGATTTATTATCAAAGACTGTTTGTTATATTCTCCTGTGTCATGCACTTTCTACAGCCACCAGTACAATGTACTTACTCAAGAAAGTACTGGGTAATATAAGACATGGGTTAAGATTAGGTTTAGGGATAGGTTCAGGGTTAATACCCAATTATTGTAATTAAATGACTTAATGACTAAAATGTAAATGTACTATTATAAGTACTTAGTATGTAGGCTACATGGGAACAGGTCTGTAAAATAAAATGCTACCCAATATTGGTACAAATTAAAAGTAAAAAGTTTGTGCTCGCTCATCTGTCAACTACTTTTTTCAGCACAACTTTTTTAAAATCCCAGGTTTAAAGTAAAAACCCTGCAAATCTACTTTTTTTTTTTTTTTTTAGAAATGTACCTCTCTTAACACCTTGGTGCCAAAGCAAGGCAAAAGACAAATGAGATTTGGCAGATAAATCCTTTCCTTTCCTTTGTCACTGTTTAGAAATAAATGTCCTCTTTCTGTTGTCTGCTGGAGTGGGAGGATATATATTCCCACCACAGTGAATTGATCAAAGAAATAACTAGTTTTAGATGTCAGAAAATGGTGGAGATGAAATTGTGCACAGCAGAGGAATGTCTTACAGAATCAGTGAAAATGAAATACAGAAGGAACCCAGGCAAAGCATGATGAGAGCTGTAAAATTGTACGGCAGAAACAAATCGATACTTGGGGCAGATTAATCAAATCCGGCCCCATCAATCGGAATCCTCTGGGATTGTTGAACGCTCCCTAACTCTGCCCTCCCATTAGTTCCCAATCCCTCTAATATCCCTCTAAAATCCAACACATCCCACCGCAAAGCTTCAAACATCCTGCACTGCCATGTTTCTCCAGACAGGGCCTCATAATTGTTTCAGGAACCACCATCATTGTTCAACAGAGTTCGGCTGAACACACAATCGTGGCTTTCCCAAAGACAATACAAGAAACATCTTTGACACCCACTCAGCCTCAGCTCACTCAGTCTTATGTAATGTAATTTACAAATCTCCTTATCAGCCGGGGAACCTTTTGCATTTTTTTTTTTTTTTTTCTGGCATTGCAAACATGTAATTTGTTGGCACAAAAGTGTAATTTCTCCACTCAGTTCTTATAGTGCTGTGTGAAAATGAAAGTCCAACTACAGTATTAGTGAGAATAATTTCAGGATATGATGAGCTTGAACTTTAGGTCTTACTTCATATGAAATGTCATTATTCACTGCAAGCCCTCATTTATCACACAACTGCCTCTTGCAGAACTTTATCTCAGTGATGCTTACTGTTATCCAATTTTATTTATACCACTGAGACATGACTATCCTATATAATCACCATTTTGCAATAAGAAAAAAAAATGCTGTGAAACACAGCTAAAACTGTTTGCCCTTTTCATGACTCGCCTTTTAAAACACTGGAGTTCATTTGAACCAAATGAGCAAAAAATGTTTAAGAGTGAAAAAGATAAGATAAGGTTGGGAAAATGTAAAAAAAAAAAAAAAAATGTTGCTCCACATAATTGTACATTGTATATGACTGAATATGATTTAATTGGAAACTTGAAACACACAAGTGTCACCCTTATTCTAACCCTAACATCAGCCTCCATGAATATTTGACTTTTGACATACTGCTTTTAGCTTACTACAGTATTTTCAACAGAGAAATGTTTATGCAAATGTGTCATTTCAAAGTATTTTAGACTGGAAGTATGGAAGGTAGGCTAACACTTTATTTGTATAGTCCACTTTAGACATTCTGCTAACTCTAAGTAACTTTGCAACTACATGTCAACTACTAGATATTAGAGTGTTAGTAGACTGTCTGCTTAAAGGTGAACTTTTTAAAGTGTCAAAGTGTCTCAAAGGATTTAATCAAAAAGATCTTTGTTTTCCTAAGATGAACGGAAGTGTTACGGGTTTGGAACGACATGAGTTGTGATGACAGAATTTTCATTTTTGGGTGAACTATGCCTTTAAAAACATTTAATTCAGTCTTAGAAAACCTTTGAGAAAAGGAAAATACAGCATTCATACAGCACAGAACATTTTTTTATTGATAAAATGATGGTCCACTGGGGATATATTAGAAAGGTCATGGAGTTTATTCATTATTAAGAGTTCATAAAAAAAAAAAAAAGAGGACGTAAAATCTTGAATCCATACGTCTTTTCTTCATCTCTGCTCGATACAATTAAACTTTTTTTTTAATGAAATCATTCGTACAGAGCTGCCCTCAGTTAATTACCAACCTGACATTCTTCAAATATGTACCAGCTAGAACACACAATAAAAATTATAGAAATTGAACATGAAATATGGAGACTGAAAGCCCAGAGTAGGCTCTAATTAAAACTTATACGTTCAGTATTCAGACCTTTCCTTCAGTCATTAGATATTCCTGTTTTTATCTGCCTTCAGCTTCTGCCACTTCATCAAAATTCAGTGCATAAAGTCTTGAGTTCAGAAGACTGACATATTGGCCTTTATGCAAAACTTGCAAACTTTTAAGCTCCTGTGTGTCTTATCCTGGTTATTTTCATCTAAAATAATATTGTAATTACTGTTTGTCTGTCTATCCGTCTGTCTATCCGTCTGTCTATCCATCTATCTATCCATCTGTCTGTCTGTCAGTATGTAAAGCCTATAAAACTTTAAAATAAAATAAAAATCTTTCTAGGGGTGACCCCGAATAGTCGAAGATTCGATGCTTCGATTGGAGGAGCCTGATTCGACTACCGATCTCACGGTCGAATCTTCGCAGAGGTGTTATGAAACGAGGATCATGCCACTTTGGCAATATTTGGGCGCTCAATGTCTGATTTCACATAGAACTACCAGTTTTATGTCAATACGTTAATATTCAGCCTATTATGATAATGCTGTATATAAAAATGTGCAAAGAAAGAAGCTTTTAATGAATATTTTTTAACGTGCGTGAATAAATTCAAACACCCTGTGACAGATTTAAGTTTCACTTTCAATCCGTGACCGACAGAGGAGCGTCTTGGCGGCAAGGATTTAAATCTTTAACAATGTCTGGGATAAGAAAATCTAAAGTGTGGATGTACACCATTAGAAAGGATATTCTCCAAGGCTGGATTTAGCATCAGGAAAACCATGATCACACTTCTGCCAGCCAACGTTAACAAGTTGGTTTTCCACGGGATATTCTAAAATGCTTAACGTGAAAAAAGCTTTTAAAACGCTTAAAAGGCACTTTAACGTGGCTTAATGCATGTACACAGTACACACTTTATTAAGAAACCATACTATGTGCAGATAAGCAGATGAACCCAGAATATGAACGCAATGCGTTCCTCCTATAGTAAAGCGTTTTCTTTACATAATTTGATATTTTAATTTAACTATTTTAGGAGATTAAAGGGGTGGTTCAGAATTTTGGACATTGGACCTCATTTACAAGTTAGCCTGTGTGTTATTTATCAGTGGAGACAGTTTTCAAAAAAAATCCCCCAGTCCTTCCAGTTGCATAGTTGGCCGGTGCTAGGCTGGCACGAGTCAACGGTATCTGTTAGCCTGCCATTAAAAACAATTTTACCCACTCCACAGTACACCAAAAGCAAATAAATGATAACGCCAGACTATCGATGTAAATGTCTGTTGAGAGAATGTCTGGTGTAAAGACTCCACAGAGACAGAGAAGGTGAGATAACTTGTTCAGATTTCCCATGATTGTGTTTTCCTGATGGTTACAGATATTTTTTGGTTGAGTGAGATGGTTGGTAAGAGCCAGCTCACATTTTTTTATGGCTGTATTTTTCTTTTTTCTTTTTTTATATATATAGTTGTTACGTACGTGTATGTATTTAGAGTGTTGCAGTAGGGATATCTGGGTAGTTTGTTGTTGTTGTTATTGTGTGTGTGTGTGTGTGTGTGTGTGTGTGTGTGTGTGTGTGTGTGTGTGTGTGTGTGTGTGTGTGTGTGTGTGTGTGTGTGTGTGTGTGTGTGTGTGTGTTTCAGATGTTCATTGGATCAATCTACAGCCTGTCAGTTTTCCTGAAGGATGATGATGTCCCGGTTCAAGCATCCAATCACATTACACCACCTTCCTCAAATACCCGTATCTCTTCCACGTCCCCAGCTTTTTGCTCACTTTGGCATTTGTCGTTGTTTGACTCGCTGTTGTTGATTTCTGTGTGTCTCGTTTGAATTAATCAATTGTCGTATAGTGGTTGTGAAGTGTTTTTGTTTGTTTTACTGTTCATCCTTGTTCAGTCATCATGGTGCATGTGAGGCTGGGAAGGAGGGAGCAGGTTAGTAAGTCGCACGACATACATTGCGCACCACGTAGGACAATTTTGCATTGTATTAGACACACTAGTTTAGGAGAGTGCCACACCCTGTAATTTTTGTTATATTGCAGGTAGTATAGTTTGGTTAGGGCGTCTTGACGCCGAAGACTTTTCTTTTCTACATTTTTCGTTTGGTAGTTAGTTTAGTTTCATTAATCTTCTAGCTAGTTTGTTCTGTTTTATTTATTTATTTCATTTGGCATCTCTCAAGCTCGCCTTCCCACCTTTGTTTGTTTTTGTTTAGTATTGTTATGTGTCTTGTTGTTCTCCTCATTGTTTGTAAATATTGTAAATATTACTTTCTCTTTATTCTTTCACTTTTGGGTTCTGTAAAAATAAATACTTTTGAGCAGAGTTTTTGATTTGATCTTTTTCCTTTTATTGCCCGGTCCTTCATATTAAGTTATACGCACATCTTTATTTAAATGTTATACTCCCTTTCTAAATCAAAAAGGGACGTAACAATAGTTTATTAGAAGTGCAGTCCTTTGCCAGCTTGTAAAATGATGTGATAAATATTTTTTTGAAATGTTAGTCATAGTTACATTGTTAATATTAGGGTATGTGAGGGAGAGAGAGAGAGAAACTGATTTTTCTTGTACAGAAGCCTCTTCTCATTTGTTGAAATCTGCTGCACCACAGAAGGCTCGAGTCACTGTAAATTGTAACAGCTGTAAAGGCTGAGATGTTTTTGTAGTGCAGACCTTTCGGGAACACTTCACATGAGTATTATATCCCATCTGGGGTGTTGTACTCGTCCTTTAAAATCTAAAATCTGGGATAAATATTTATCTTGACATCTAGAAATCTTGCCTTTGCACATTTTTATTTTTTTTTCTGGTAAAACTACCATTTTGTTCAAAAATAAACTTTGCTGTGCCTTTGAAAATATATATTCACATCAGGGTAAGTTAGCGAAACCTTAGAGAGTTTCATTTTCAGAGTGTTTTAATTAGCCTATAGTGATATTCTCCCACTCATTTGGTTAAATTAAGTTGATTCAATTGAGCATGAATGACCATTCAAACATTTAAGAGATCAATTATGTTGTCTTATATTTTTTCTATATTTTATTTTTATTTCAGTACAAATGTTTTTAGTTGATTTCAGCACAAATTCAGAATTTACCTTCAACACAGATTCTTGGCCTTGATGATTCATTAGTGCACTTTATTCCAAGCGAGGGAATCTGAATTATGTGGTAAAACCAAATTATATAACATGCATCCCCCATGACATATACACTATGCTAAAAATACAAAGAATGCTCAAATATCTGTTGGCCACACGCATATTTCACAGGGTTCACTAGGGCTGAGTTGCATACCTAAATGTTGTCCAAGTGTACAATATATGATTGACAGGTGGTTGTCTGATGGATCTATTCGGGAACATAGAATACATGTTCTGATATATTTTCTGATGTTTTATAAATGTAAGTGTAGCCACTGTAATCCAAGGTGGGATTTCTTTTGCCTCTTCACATTAATCTCTTTGTAGTGCTGCTCTGGTTTTGGGTGATTTGACCACAAGTGCACAAAACTAAATACTGTTGTAAATAGCTTCCAAAACAGCTTATGATCAATGGTTGTCAAAAACTAATGGGACCCTTTTGCATTCGTACTGTAGACACTAATCTGTCCTCTGCTTCTTGAACAGCACGAACTGACAGGTGTAGGCGGTCTACACCTGTCAGTCAACTTTGTGCTAAAACAAACGTTTTAAAATGTGCCAGTTATCACCCAAAGACAGATGCTAATACCAGGTGCAGGAGCGTTTCTAGTCTTTCATCATGACAAGGGCACACATGCTCCTCATCAAGTAAATAATTTTACCTTTATTCGGTCTCAGTCCCCTGGGAGATGTTTGCTTCAAAATCAGCACCTGGCCGGTGACTTTGGGAGCAACACTGATGCATTTTCTTCAGTGCTTTTCATTCATTATTGTGCAAATATGGGCAACAGATGATCCAAGTTCAGTCGACATTACTGTATCTAAAAGGGCTCAGTATTATTTTTTTATTTTTTTGATTAATACTTTATCATCAAAGACACATTGAATTGATCAAAAGTGACAGTAAAGACATGTATAATGCTTTTGAACTTTATTAATCAAAGAGTCCTGATCAGCACAAAGACCATCAAATTAACATATTAGAATGATTTCTGAAGGATCATGTAACATTGAAGACTGGAATAATGGCTTAAATTGTAATAATATTTCACAATATTACTGCTTTTACTGCATTGTGGATAAAATAAATGCAGCCTTGGTGAGCATAAGAGACTTATTCCAAAAGCAAAAAAAATATATAAACACAACAAAACAACCTGGTCATCTCTCGTCTTGCACTGTCGTCACTCCTCTTATTATTCCGGAGCTCCTCCGTGAGACTCGAGACCGGCGTGGTGTGCAGGTAACACTCATTAACACTTGCACCACAGGCCATTGTGAGGTGACCATTCACCTCCTAAAGTTAGATACAAACAACCCACAAGTGGTGCCATAGTCTCGTTTAGCCAGACCTTCAGATTGACGGCAGAATGTTTGGGCTCGATCGCAGCTTTCATTGGCCAAACACCATCAAAGAGGACGCCTGACCGACATTGTTATGTTCCACATCATGTTTAGGGGCATGGAAATAAGTTGATACCCATACGATAACAGACAGGTGTGCATCTAATGAATTATCCAATTATCTAATGAAAATCCAGCGTTTAGTTGATCGTAATAAACGTTCATTGTCGCAGTTGTAAACATAAGTTTTTTTTTTCTTCCATGAGGGGATTTGGCTTTGCCTTTATTTCCTGGCAGACCATTAAAGAAGGCGACACACACGTCTACCAGAAATTCTGTAGAATTCAACCAATCAGATGACGACGTGTTTCCCATTTTGTGAGCCTTCTGCATCAGACAATCAGCCGTGACGTCTGAGGCTGAGACTAGTGGTGCCATAATGCACAAGCCTTTGTATTGGGTTAGAAATGGTGTCACTGATGGAGACAATGATGTTATAGGCAATTGATCCACCTTAGTCTATTACTTTTCACCTTCACATTTATCATGTTTTTCTTTTCATCTTTCTTGATTTCTGTCATTTATAAGGTGCACATTTTGTGTGGCACATGTGGTTATTGGAGAGTTCAAATTACAGTTTTTCTCAGTCGCTTTGGTGCATTTCTCACATCACTATTTACATTTGCACAACAGTAAATGCAGTTCTCAAAACAATTAGTACAAACTGCAAAACCTAGTTGATAACCTGCAAAAGCGTGTCACTTGCTCAAAATGGATAGCTCATTCCTCAAAAGCAAGTATTCATGTCAATGAAAGTGTCAGTGTCATCAAGATGAAAAGTCCTGACACCATTGTTTATGAACAAGATAATCAAATGGCTTTGTCATGTTTTCATTATGACAGTTTACTCTGTAAATGTTTTCCAATGCAAAAAAGTCAGATCTTGGTGACACTACCTGAAAATGCTCAAGACAGCACTATATACTATTTGCACAGCCATTTGAAAAATACAGTAAAGTTACACATTACTGTATTTAGTGAAGTAACTGAGTACAAGACACTGAATATGTATGTTTCACATTTTTACTGCATATGCTCTTTGCAATTCTAATTTGTTCACAGCATTGTGCAAAAGAAAAAAATACACCCTTATTTACAACAAACATAAACTCCCTTTGGGTAGAGCTGTGCACAACTGTACACAATATTGCAGTACATATTGGAACTGAACATACAACATAGTACTGTAATCATTCATGCACATCCAGACGTTCCTCATCAGTGAAAGCTGAGATTCACCTGAGAGAAATTGTAAAATTTAGGAGACATTTTCAGGAAAAAAAAAGATTTAAAAAAAAGTATAAAATTTGCTTGACAGATTTTGACAACTAGTTCAACATTTTTGTATGTAATGACTCAAGCAATGAAATGAGGACTATTAGTTTTATATGGAATGACTATTCAGCATTCACAAGTATAGTTAATTTTGACTGACATAACATAAGCAAATGATAATGTTATAAAACAGCAGAGAGTTGGATGAAAGCAATTGATGCATGTCCAAAAGCATTTGCAATTTGTTGGAAGGAATGAGAAACTGCTACTATGATGTGCACAAATGACTAAATGTTGTGGCGGTTGAACTAACTGTTGTGCAAATGTAAATAGTGATGTGAGAAATGCACCAAAGCGACTGAGAAAAACTGTAAGAGCATAACATCAAAGTTGGGCTTGAAAAAGCTCCTGCAGAATCTTTACGCTGATGCTCTGTCATGTCAGTCAGCAAGCATCATGCATTTAGTTCTCTGTGGACACAAATCAATAATTAACATTTGAGAGCATGTCAAACTTGATGTGATTGTGATTACTTTGAGCAAATACATTAATGTTGACTCTGTGTGGTATTACACAATCTGTGTAAATACACAGTATCTGCCCCTTCTGTGTTCAGTAATTGCTCCAAATAGGCAAATTTAACAATATGATATACAGCAATTGGCTCATAAGCCTGTGAGCGACGCCCCTGACCAGATGCAAACAGGGCCTTAAAGATTGAGAGGATTGTAATTAGGTAAGACATTGGTGAGGCACACTCAACGTTTTAGTCTGCAGGCATAAAACCTATTAGTGGTGTAGCATTAGTCTTTCTTCCCATTCACCAAATGATCTTCACTTCATTATCTCATTAGGTTATCGCCCTCAAGACTAAGAAAAAGTCAAACTGTCGAGCTCTCCTAAAATCGTGTGAAACTTTTCTTACAGATTTCCCTGCATGCGGTCTGAAACACGCGATCTTGGTTGCCCTGGGTTTCACCTGTTCCACAGTTCACTCCAAGCAGCTTCAAAAATGACTAGACAAATTCACCTCAGGCATTCTCTAAGAGTTCAATTAATGTGGGTTATGCCAGTAGATGCAAATTTGCCCATGTGTGTGACAACTTCATTTACGAGGCCCAGAGAGAGTTTTTTTTTTTTTTTTTGTCCCTAGACACGGAACCATTATGATTGGATGTCTGTTCTAATTCCTCATTTAGACACCGACATTGGCTCTCAAATAAGCCACTGATAACGTGGATTCTTTTTCTCTCTCTCTCCCTGGGACAAACAGAGCCTGGAGAATGATATGGCTGACATTGACAGGTCTACATATGATGCAGTCAACGAAAGAGATTCGTTCTCGTCTGTTAATGTCAGGTGGGGAATGAGTTCATTTAAATGATAGCGGAACACCAGAATATTAATGAAGAGGGAGTTCTGGCATGGAAAACCTGAAGGATTAAAGTCAAAATGAGTATTAGCTGGTTAGACGTGTCATTAGTACAACTCATTAATGATCTTAACAAGCATTATTATGTTATATAATACCAAACAGATCATTAGGCCCACTTAAATGCACAATTCAGCTTGAATATGAAATTTCTGATGCATGTTGTTTCAAACCCATATTCTGTTATTATTTTTGAAAAAAAAAATGTTTATACAGTTCTTACAAGAATAATTCATAATGGTTGCAAAAAAAATAACAGCATATGGATTTCGAATGATGTGAAAAATGACAGAATTGTCAAAATTTGCATTAACTATTCCTTTAATGTTCAATGAAATTGTTAGGAATGTTGCAGAACTTTGATTCATTTTCTTGCATAATATGAATATTAATGTTATTTTTATTGATGCTTCAGAGTACAACACAAAAAAGGTAAATGTGAAGAAAGCTTGAAATGAAACCTGCCAAACTGTGAGATACAAAGTTACATTATACCAAAGGCACATTTGCAAGATATAAATTCAAATGAGGAAAAACAAAGTCAAAGCTGCAAGATATAAAGTCTAATTGTGAGATATAAAGTCACAGTTATGATAAATAGTTGCAAATACTTTTAAAATTGTTCTATTTATCATTATTATTATTATTATTTATATTTAGGTAACTGGCATCTGTAAATGCGATTTTTTTTAATAAGGGTTTTTTTTTTGTAGTAGAGTGGTTTGCTTTGTATACCTCTAAGAATAATTATGTTTATTATGTTTATATGGGCTCCTGCCATTTAATTATTAAATGGGTTGTTAAAAAGATGTCTTTTAGGGTTATTTTGATACTGTAGTATTGTTTTTAGAAGTCAAAAAGATGGCATATGTATTGATCACTGATTCTCGTTATAGCGTTATCTTCAGTTCATCTTGTGTTGAATTGATGTTATTCCTGTCCAACATGAGGTCTGACACTGTTAGATCTCAAGTGTTAGATTCTGACAGAATGGTGTTTAGAAGCTTATATCAGTTGCCTCCAGGAGGCACGCCTTAAAAGCCTCTAAATTTGATGCACATAAGATAAAGCATCTCCTCCTTTTTCATCTCGAACATCTCTGAAAAGCTGACACTTTTATTAGGACAACTTTTTTGAACATTTCTGTTATGAATTAGGCACATCTAAGTGTGACAGCATCTACACAGGGTTCAGGGATAGTAGTGAATTCCCTCAGAACCTAAAGTGTGTGTCACACACACACACACACACACACACACACACACACACACACACAGACACATACACACATATGTCATATGATCTCATGCTAATGGAAGATAGAGATAGAAAGAAAGACTGTCTAAGTAAATAAAACCTTTTTTTTTTTTCAAACAACATCAATATGTGTGTCAGAGGCATTTCTGAAGTGGGTGAGTGTCACAAAAAAGTTGGTTTGTTAGAAAAGAATAATAATCTGCTATGCACAGGAATGAAATGTTTTCTGTCCCCATAAAAAAAAAAAATTATAATAAAAAAATGTACAGGAAAATATGGACAATAACTAAATATTCTCTGCACAACATTATTCCGGCGCATATAGCCTAGGGCCTGATAAGACACACGCAATAACAGGCTGCAGCTGTTCGGTGAACTCACCCTTGAAGCTTTTGGATTTTAATACACCAATTGTAAAACTGAACATCTAATTTCAGTCAGATGATCAAAGATTTCTGTCAAATCAAATGTCCACCAGTGTTGTGTAGAGTAGATTTACTAGCTGTAAAGTTACCTTATAACTTTATAACAATATTTTTAGAAAGTAAGACTTGAATATACTTTATTTATTTTAAAATATTTATTTATATTATTTATTTATTTAAAACCAACAAGCTTATTAGCAGGGGAGTTTTATCAATGCATTTTTCCAACTTTTCTTTCATAATTGCATTAAGGTGATTCCCAATTTAGTATAAAAAGGTTATTGTGAAATAAAGCTTTTTAACATAAAAACAAAGTCATGTCACACTGTGAGAGACAAAGTCACAATTCAATTGACTGTTAGCAAAGACCCGCCCCCTTTAGTTACTGTTGCTATGTCCGACAAGCCACACCGCTCTCATGCCACACACCATGTTTTTACGCAGTGAAAAATACATCGCGGAGCAGAGAGGACACTGATAACGCACTGACAGACAGGACAGACCATAAATACCGTTTTTTGTGGCTCTTTAATGTGTCTGACAGATCGCTGTAGAGCCTCAGTTAAAGCTGCTCGTGAACCGATCATCTCTTCCTTCTAGTTAATTTATAGCATCAAATAAACATGAATGAACATAAGAAGGAATGTTGTTTTAACCGCGGAAAGACGTCAGTACACTCCGTTTTTCAAGTTCAAATCCTCCTGACTGCTTTGTCGGACAAAAATTGTGGATTCGGCGGATGGCGGATTATGATTGGTCAGATCGCCTGTCAATCAAACTCCCTGAGAAGGGTCAATTGTGAGATAGAAAATCACAGTAATGAGAAATAAAGTTACAATTAGATTTGTATTTGTTGTATCTTGAGGTGGGAATGGGAATACGTAAATATTCTTTTATACAATTATTAGTATTATTATTATTTTTTTTTAAATGCTTACAGTAGACAGTTTGAGGCTTTCTCCATTGGGAAATTGATTTTGAATGATAATGTATAAACATTTAAAGACAGCCCTCTTGTGAACTATTGAACCATGATATATGCTTCTGTAGAAGCCGTCAGTCTGCATTTTTTTCAGCTTAATTTCTAAATAATCGTGTTAAACAGTGGAATACCTGGTGGAAAAACTACATTACCCATGATGCTGTAGAGAAAATTACACAAGAAAATTACAGAGAGTAGAAAAAGGCAACATGCGCCAAAATAACTTTTTAGCTCCGGCCATTCCCATGAAACACTGGGTAGGGTCTATCTCCCTACGATCTTAAAATACTCCGTTTTTAATTAGATTGTGCTGCCTGTTCGCAATGCTTCATGGAATTGTAGTTCTTTCCCTCAGTATGGTCGATAAGTACACAGTCTTGTACCTTTGTCTTGATTTTCAAAAATTGTTTGTGGTGTTGTGATTCAGATTACACTTTATTTTGTTAGTCCACTTTAGACATTCTATTATCTATAAGTAACTTTTCAACTACATGTCAACTAACTCTCATTAGAGTATTAGTAGACTGTAGTAGACTGTTAGGTTATGGTTAGGTGTTAGGGTTCGGGTTAGGAGAATAAGTTGACTTGTAGTTGCCAAGTTACTTATTGTCAGTAGAATGTCTGTTGGGGGACCAACAAAATAAAGTGTTAGCAGATATTAAGCAGACAGTCTAATAATACTCTAATGAGAGTTAGTTGACCTGTAGTTGCAAAGTTACTTATAGTTAGTCGAATGTCAAAAGTGGACTATCGAAACAAAGTGTTACCATGATTCACCTCGTAGCTTAATGTCTTGGTTCATGGCTTAACAATTTTTTTTTTTTTTTTTTTTTTTTGTCAAAATACTTCCGGAACCAATGCCACTAAAAAAGGGGACTGGCACTGTTGCACTCTACTGTTGTGGAATTAAGTTTTGTCTGGTGCGTTTATAGTATTTTCTTGTTTAACATAGTTTATAAGTGGTCCAGTTTTTTATTTATTTATTTTTATTCTGAATCCTCAGCTGAGTTTCATACCGAAACGGAACAATTTCTTCTCAGAAAGACCACATCCCAGGAGGTCGACTCAGTCACGTATCCTGGGTGTGGATCAGTTCTGGTCTTCTGTAACACTTATAGCTGTTGCTGACCTAGAAAAGTGGCAGGGCTTCTGTAACCAGTCCAGCTGTGGAATAGATGCTCTCAGAAAAAAAAAAAAAATATATATATATATCATGGTCAAGGGTGAGAAACCAAGTAGGACAGGCAGGTAATTTTTATAAAGAAACAAACACTAAGGAGGTTGAGAAGGAACGGCAGGTTGTGGAATGCTCAGCCAAGCTTCAAAGTCAGGAGGGAAAATGTTACAGAAAGGCCAAACACAAAGAGAGACTCACCTCAAAGACTCACTGACAGACCAAAGGGAAAGACGAATCAAAAAGAGGTCAGCTGCTTTGCCATAAGGGACTTAAAAATATACATACATTAAAATCAATATGGGTCATTAAATGATCCGATTGTATCTACAGGCATGTAGTTTTAAATGGGCAGCATGTACGTAATATTGCTGGTTCGATTACAGAAGTCCTCTGTGTTGCAGTATATTTCATATAGCCTATTAAAGGAGCACTTTGTATTCCCTCAGGCTAAATGTCTGGCTTACAAGATGCTCTGCTTTTTGACCCCCACAATTTTTTTCTGAATCATTCATTTAGCAGGCTTTTAACTTGTGATGTTACATTGGATGCAAGATGTATTATTTACAAGCAGCAGTGTTGTAGTCGAACAAGGCAAACAAGATGTTTGTGGCATAAAAATGGCTTTATGTTGGACGGGATGGTTCTCCAATTTCTCATGTTTATATTCTCATTATATGCAGAGGAAATGTTCAAACTTCAAAGGATGTTTAAATGTCTGCAAAGGTGCAGACAGCAGCATTTTATACACATTTTGTACACACTCTTCTGTCACTAGCACAAGGGTGATATAAAACAGGAAAAAAATGTATAATAATAATAGAAACACTTTAATTAATAGTTTAAATTAAGCACAGTTAGTTTTAACATGATGGTTTTCTGTTTACAACAGAAGCTGGAACTCGATTATATGGAGCCCCTAAAGGGACCTTGGCAAAAATAAAAATATACAGTCTTTCACGTGCTCACGAGAAACTATCGCGCGCACACGAAATGAGTGAAATGAGTGTTCCAAAGATACCCGGATGGTCTACTATTTCCGGTCAGAATCCGAAGTGCAGATCGATGCGCGTTGGACGAGGATTCGGTTAGAACTACAAACACGAGTGAAAAGTGTTAAAGGTTTTCACCCAAGAACAGAACACCACAATCGCTTAGACGCCATTCTGCTCATAGACAGTGCTCCAGCGTATCAACAATGACCGCGCCGGTCCGCGCGGGCTATGATTGACAGCTCGCTCACGAGCGAGGCCGGGTCTGTGTTGAAACGCTACTGTCAATCAACAATCGTGGGAGTGGCGTCGATTTTGTGACGTCACAAAATCGAACGGCTTGATTTGAGATGGGGGAAAACATATAAGAAGATAAAAAAAAAAAACACTGGATGGATTTTTATCATTTTATGATGGTTGTGTACAGGCACTGCCAACACACATTTCAGTACAATCAACTTGTAAAAGTGCATGTACCATTATATGACCCCTTTAAAAAAAAAAAAAACACTACAGACACGGAGGACCCGCGAGTCCGGCGGTTATGTAGAGAGGTTTAGATAAAGGGGTTTGAGTGATTAATTATCAGTATCTAACCTGACGAAAATGTATTTATTCAATGTTGTCTACATTATATTGCACCTGCAGCAGCATTGTGAACTTTTGTAAAGACACGTTTAGCCATTAACTTATGCTAATTATATAAATATAAATATATAAAATATAGTCCTACAAAGCTATTATTACCAGAGCATGTGTTGCCCAGCATGACTATACCAGCTCAGTAGGGCTATTGCAAACAGAAGTCTACTACAGAGAAATTTCACGTTATTTGAGTGGACTTTGCTTTTCCAGTGCGTGATTGGTACATGATTGGAGCGTTTGGGCCGTTAACGACAAAGCAGAACGCGCAGCGCTAACATGGAGCGGAACATTGAGCAGAGAGCGCAGCAGCGCGCCAACACACACACACACACGGAACGGGGAGCGCGGCCATACGATTTTTGCAAAATCGTACATATTTTACGAATTGGCCAATTCGTATGAATTCATACGAATGACCTACCCCTGACCCCGCCCCTAAACCTACCCATCACGTGGGTTTAGACAAATCGTACAAATTCGTACGAGTGAGGTCGTACGAATTAGTACGAATTAGCCAACTTTTTATCATTCGTACGAATTCGTACGAATTGGTCGTGAGATAGCGTTGGCTTTATGTCATGCACCTGTTTATGTCTTGCACCTGTTTGATGATTATGCTTGTTAGTATCCTTATTTAAACCTGTATGTTTCCTTTGTTCAGTGCTCAGGATTGTACGTGTCACACTGCATGATCTAGCTTTGTTTCTAGTTTCCTAGTATTTTAGTCTCCGTGTTTCTGACCTCTTGCCTGCCTGCTTTGATTACCCGACTGCCTGTTCCCTGTTTGTACTGCTGCTGATTTGGACTGCTTATCTGGACTCTGATTACTGCCTGTTTCCCCGTTTGTGCTCTTTGGATTATCCTTCAATAAAAGCCTGCATTTGGATCACCTGTTTCCCGGTGCAGTTTGTGACAATATGACTTTATCATACAATAATTCTGACATTATTATGAAAAATGCATTTTTTGTGGATTGCATTAAAAATAGGGCTGCACGATACTGGGAAAATATGCGATATGCGATATTGTTGTTGAGTATTGCGATAACGATATTTCTTGCGATATTCCCTAGAGAAATGCTATTTTTATTAAGTTATTAATATATATGTAATGATCATACTAAAATAAGCGGGAAGGCTAATAGATATTCTTCCTCTTTTCATAAGCAGTTAACGTTACACATGCAACACTTTGATTAATGGTTGTCTCACTTGTCTGTGAGACTCTGTTATTTTTACTTGGCATTTCGTTTACAGTTTTGGTAGATTTGGGCTTACACTTTTTGAAGTCTTCATATAGCTGAGGTTGCGTTCCAGATGACTGTGGAGCTTAGTTTCCTCTCGACGTGGCCAAAATTTTTCGGCACGACTTAGTGACATGGTCACTTATGTTCACATATCGCGTTTTTGCGCGTGCAAATTCGTTATTTCAAATGCAGGCGCGCGGCAAGCGCACTCAATATGGAAGCACATTTTTCCAGGCCCGCCTATGCCGCGACGAGATGAGAACATCTCAACTTTTCAGAATTCCGCAAGCTCATGCAGGCCATGGTTGCATAGCAATGACAGATGCAAGCGCTTGTGGAAAGAAGGAGATAGCGGCGCGGCCGCGCTTTCCATAAGTTTTTAGACGCGATAGTGAACGGCCCCTTACACAGTACCTGCATTTATGACACGTCTTCTCTATTGAAGCCAGAATTAGAGTTCTCAACGGGTCGGGTCGGCCCGACAAACCCGACGGGACCCGCGGGTTCGGGCCGGGTTCGGGTCGAAAATATAATCAAATGACTCGGGTCGGGTCGGATCTCGGGCTTAATCTTTTCCAGTCAGTGAAAAAAAAAAAAAACATTTATTAATCATCGCTGCTGTTCACCGTAAAGAAAGTCTGGCTGCTGCGTGCAAGCGCATCACGGAGAGGGGCGGGGGCAGACCTGACGCCGCTGCGTGCACGCCTTTAGCCTGGAGAAGAAGATGGAGTTGGTGAAAAGTAAACTTGCCTCAGGTGAATTCATCGTCTCTACTACAGCCTACAGATGGTGGACAACCAAAATGCCTATTACCGCCGCGCCAGCTGCCGCGGCGAAATCACCGCGGCGAAAATAAACCAGCCGCATTTCAAAGTCGTTCCCGAAATGACCGCCAGGTGGCGCAAAGGGACATTGTGCAAAACAGCAGCAATTGCCGCATTTTAAAATGTAAGTGGGTTAAATATAAAACCCTAAGCCAGGCATATTTTTCATATATATAAATAGGCCTATTAGGCTACAACAGAATAGAACCAAAGATAGAATAAATTTTAGAACTGAAAAAATAGAATCAAAAGTTAAAAATAGAGACGATATTAGGAGCAATGACGCGGAATATTTTTACTATTCTATTGAGGAATTAGAAAAATGAAGAGCTCTCGTGAGCGATACAATTGCATAGTAATTTATAGTGATTTCAAAAGCAGTCCTTAAAAAAAAAAATACATGGAGTAGTGTGGCATAATTTTTGAGAGATTACTCGGAACGCGTTTTAGTTAAGATCCTGGTTTCAATGCCCTTAATGTATATAGGCTTGGCTACTGCTTTAAAAAAATGTCACAACGCGTTTTGAGATTGTTTTGAATTAAACATTGAAGTTTAAAATGTAGTGTTTTGGCACACCAGGCCGAGTGGCGTTACGCATTGTTCAAAAATCAGGTTTTATTCCGGCATGTTGAACTGGCGTTATATATATATATATATATTTTTTTTTGATTTATTAGATTTAGATTTTAGATTTCGTTAGATTTATTTTTCTCATAACAGCTAAAATAACTAATATATGCCTTGTCTTAATATGACCTACTTAATATAGGCAATAGGCATATAATAGCCTATATAATAAATTAGCAAAACTTGGCCACTAAATATTTAATTTTCAATTATTTTAATTATCACAATTAAAGTTTTAATTTTATTAAATTGAACAAGCGCAACAATCAGCATTTAATCAAATATTCTAAAAGATGTATTATTAATAATAATATTATTTCAACATAATATTTCGTTTTTTCGACATAATGTGTGCGTGCAACAAGCAAGATGTGTAGCCTATTTGTAAATCCGGTGATGTGTGCATTGATTTTTATCAATAAACTAGTGTTTTCTGACAGTGTCGACTACAAAGATGAAGTTGACGATCGCCATATTTGTAGTGAACGCACCTAGAGAGAAATGCACATATAGACATAATCAGAGAGTAGACTTTTTCTTTTCGTTTTGAATTATTTCGTTTGAAGACATTTCAAGCTTTGTGTATTTGATGTATTTATCATGTCTGTGTGAGTCATACGCTGAGTTTCGTTAAGTTAGGAGGATGAGATGCGCTCCAGCTGACGTGCAATGCAAGTGACCGCGCGGGCGCCTCCATGATTAGTGTCTGTTATATTTGCTTCTCTTACTTATTTAAATACAGGCAATTGGTTGATGAAAAATTGATTAAAATTAAGATACAATTTATAGAAAACGAAATTCACTTTAAAGAAAGGTTTTCTACTAAACAAAACGTAATGAAGTGGTCAAAATCATGTCTGACCCACTCCATATCCATCTCTCGATATAATGCATCCTATCTTACTCGTGCTGTTCACTTTTCATATTCAACATAGATGGAAAAAAATAACATTATAATATTTTAACAAATATGATACTAAATGAGATTATTTAATGGCTACAACAGTATAGTAGGCCTATAGACTTTTTTTTTTTAGAATATAATTTTGCTGTGCACTTGCATATTAGTGTCAGCTGGGAAGGAAATATAGAGACCAGACCTCTTGGAACTTTAACTGAATACATAGCGTTGGTAAAGCATACTGAAATTACATCCCTACAAATTTATTAGGCCCTACTGAAAATAAATGTATCGAATTTAAGCAAAGTAGCCTAAATGTTAAGACTGTAAGCCCTTTGCTTTTTTACGTAGCCTATAAAGGACTCTTATAGCCGACTTTGTGTTAATTTAATTTGTAGAGGATTTTTTTTAACTCAAACATTAACACTGAAATAAATGAAACTAAATTATTGTAAATTTTTTGGCACACCACGACGAGTGGCGCTATGCATTGTTCTAAAGCCAGGTTTTATTCTGGCATGTTGAATTAGTGTTCGACAAACGCGGCGGCGCGTTCATTTGAATGAAGAGCGTTTGAGCGAACACACACTGGAACGTTAGGCCATGTCGCAACGAGTAAATCGTGGCCGAGTGGTTGAACTTACGTTACGATCATTTAGATGACACGGGTTCGAATCCCGAACTAACTTGGACTACTGATATTTTTATATTAGCCTATTAATGCATTAATGCGTTTAAACAACAAACAATAAAATCAGAACCAGTATTCTGTTGCGTTCATGGTTTCAGTGGCAGTAATGCATCCACGGCTTTTCAAAATGTCACAAAGCGTTTTGAGATTGTTTTGAATGAAATATTTAAGTTTATAATTAAGTGTTTTGGCACACCACAAAACGAGTGGCAAACTCTTTGTTTTGTTTTGCAAACTCAGCTAGCCTGTGGGGGGTTTGGAGAAGGCAATAGTTGCTTTATCGTGGGGGTGCAGGACAGAGGTGTTAATGTTCCGTCTTTCATATGGAGAGTGTCGGAGCCAGCCTGATGAGCAGGCAAAGGCTAAATTCTTTTAAGGATTAATCTCAAAATCTCCAAAAGTCCATAGCCTATGTACAGTAGGCCCTATATCTTATTAAATTATATATTGTAGTTTTATTGATTGTATTTAAAGGTTTTCCACACACAATTTCAATTTAGCAGATACAGAGCTCTTTAATTCGCGACCCACCTCGTTTTATTGTAAGGTGAATTCAGCAAGGCATGTTGTATCTTTGAAGGAACAAAAGCTATTTGTTACTGCCACTGAAACCACGAACGCAACAGAATACTGGTTCTGATTTTATTGTTTGTCGTTTAAACGCATTAATAGGCTAATATAAAAATATCAGTAGTCCAAGTTAGTTCGGGATTCGAACCCGTGTCATCTATATGATCGTAACGTAAGTTCAACCACTCGGCCACGATTCACTCGTTGCCACATGGCCTTAACGTTCCAGTGTGTGTTCGCTCAAACGCTCTTCATTCAAATGAACGCGCCGCCGCGTTTGTCCAACACTAATTCAACATGCCAGAATAAAACCTGGCTTTAGAACAATGCATAGCGCCACTCGTCGTGGTGTGCCAAAAAAATTACAATAATTTAGTTTCATTTATTTCAGTGTTAATGTTTGAGTTAAAAAAAAATCCTCTACAAATTAAATTAACACATTTTTTCGATTTTTTCTTTCGTGATTTGTGTGGATGACACACAGCGACATATACAGTATTATCAGCTGTATTATTAATGCTTAATTTCGATAAAGACCCGCCGCGCGCAGTGAGGGAGACCAAACTTAGTAAAAAAATATCCAGCGCGAGAGAGGCAAAGAAAAACGCCTGTTCTTAATTTATGTTGCTTTGAACTTTTTTTCGTTTTGTACCGTTTTGATTTTTTTTTTATTTAGCTGCAATTTCTTTGACAATAGAAATTTAAAATGTTGCAAGAATAAGATTCTGTGTTTCTTATTTTGCATCACAAAGGGAATAAACTCTATCGATGCAACCCTGTTTAAATAAATAAACTGTCCCGACACTTTATTCACCTTGAAATGTGCGATGGGTTTTCAAACTTAATTAATTTTCTTTTTCTTTTACATTTTCATTGTTTATTTTTTAATTGAAAGTAATACTGTATTGAAAGTATTTTTCTGATTTGTTCGATCTGTTTTGAAAAATGTCTTCCGTTGCTATGGCCGGGTATCACTGTCAGTCATCTCAATCTCGTGAATGATTCACACACACAAAAAAAATAATTTAGCAGATTAAAGACGAGCTTCATCATCTTCATTTTCTGGTGCAATCGGCTGACAGTCTTCCTTCATCAGATGTGTCGTCTTTGCAGCGGCACAACTGGAATGTTGCAAATTTATGTTGTAATGTACAATTGATAATTAAACAAGACGATTGACTTTAATAAACAGATGCATTTTTACGCATCAAGAACGGAAAAACATAAACTCTGTCAGCTACACTGAGATTCGATCTCAGATCGTTTGAAGCTCCGAGAGGCTATTGTTAATGCATTGACCACAGAGCTACCGTCTGAATAGCCTAAGTCTATTACTGTTTGTTCGGTATTTGAACCGATTTGAATTCGGCCACGAATTTGTTTTGTTTTATTTTGTTTTAAATGTATTTTTACATATTTTGCTTTCGTTAATGTTAACCAATTCTGTTGTAGCATAATAGGCCTATATTTTTTCCCTAAAAGTTTGTTTTATTCTCTACTTTGTTTGTTTATATTTTTACATATTCAATCAGTCTCATTTTTGTTCAAATAATGATTTTTTTTTTTTTTACAAGATCTTGTTCATTTATTTTTTTCAATTTTTTTTTAAAATAAACAGATAGTAAACTTACCTTTTAAAATGCCGCAGTTGCTGCTGTTTTGCCCTGTCACTTGCGGCACCCGGTATAGCCTAGTCATTTCGCTTCGACTTTGAAATTCGACTGGTTTATTTTTGCTGCGGCAGTAATAGGCATTGTGGTTGTTGATTATTTATTAAATAATTCAATTGATAATCATAACAACATGTAAGCCTATTTAATTCTGAATATAACAAAGAATGCTTAAACCGACTAACATCGGTTTGTAACTGCAAGTCCTGAAAATGTTTTAATTTTATGTAAGTAAATGACAAGTAACCTATTGACATAGCCTTTCTAAATTATAGAAAAACTGGGCACACACTTTTAACGTGTCTACTTTGTTTAAATTTAATGAATTTGAATTCGTTTAACCACAATATTTATCTTGAATTTATCTGTGGCCTCTCAGCTCAGATTACTGCCGCGGCAGATTACGTCATAAAGAGAATAAACTGACACTTTTCAAAGTCTGTGATTACAGCGCCACTCAGCGGTAAAAGGCAGCAAATACACATCCCAATTTTGCCGCCGCGGGAACGGCGGCGGTAAAAGTCTCATTCTGGTTGTCCACCATCTGTATTTATATATTTAAAGTTTATTGTTTCAGTTGTTTGTATTGTTAAAAGGCGTGAACATTAAAGGTTGATTTGAATTTCCGTCTGCTGGTCATGATAATACGTGTATGAGAAAAAAAAAAATCCGACGCGGCGTCGGGCCGCGGGCCGGGTTCGGGCAGATAATTCATGTTGATGTGTCGGGTTACATCGGGTCCGGGCTTTAAAAGCCACGGGCCGGGTCGGGTCGGGTTGTTATTTTCAGGCCCGTTGAGAACTCTAGCCAGAATATTGCCATATTTCAGACGTACAGTTCTTTTTAGGCACAGGTTCTTCGCTGTTGTCATTTTCCTCGCTTGTCTCTACTCCCGCCATTAGTTTTTATTTTCCACTCTCTGCTCTGAGCCACTAGGTTCCCCTGTGGGCCCGATCTAGCCAATAGCATAATAGCACCTACTGGGGAGGCGGGTATAAAGATAGTAAGGCCCCATTTGATTGGTCAAATTTGGATAAACAACCTATGCATGCATGCATCACACAAATGCTTGGCACATAAAATAAATGCAATTTATCGCACCTCTCTGCGATACGAATATCGCATATACTATTATCGCGATAACGATAATTTTTCGATATATTGTGCAGCCCTAATTAAAAATCTATTGAGAAAATGGGGATGATACTTCTGCTAAAGTGCTAAATGGCTTTCATTAGCAGGTCAATATAACCAGAGCACAACTCGTGACTTTGTAGCCTTTATATGTTACTAGAACACTGTTCAAACTAATCAATTACAGGAAAAAGATACTTACTCGGCACAATAAAACCCAATAAGCCGTGTTAGGGAGACATCTTCGCATAGGTGATATTGAGCAGAGGTTTTGTTTGGCTACCTTGTTAAAAATCTGTTTGCTGAAAAGCAATACAAAACCCAAGAGTGAAATGTGACCCACTGTGACTTCAGTAGCCTTAATGTAAATGTTCATATTTATTGAAAAACAAAGGAGATTGTTCAATATGACATATACAAAAGTGCACTCATTTGTTCACTGAATCTATTGCTGTTTTGCCCATCATATTTATTATAAGGAAAATGTATCAAATTAGTCAGTGTTGGTGGTGTCACATTACAAGTAATGCAGGTTACCTAGTCAGATTACTGTTTTCAAGTAACTAGTAAAGTAATGCATTACTTTAAAAAAAATCTATAATTAAATGTAAAATAACACAAATATACTAGTATACAAATATACTAAAAACTGTTTGTTTTTATTGCCAAAGTAAGTGTTGAACTTTCTTCTCCTGCATCAGATTCTTCCGCAATCCAGAATAGCAGCACAGATGAAAGGTTTATTTGAGCTGCGCCCAAAACCATGAATCTGCATTTCCTTCAGCACTAGTCTTATTTATTTAACTTTTGGTGTGAAAGGGCCTTTACATTTGACGCCAACTCTGAATCAACATACACAAATGCCAAATTTTCTATACTGTATATTGTAATCATTATGATCACAAATTGTAATTTCTGTAATGAGATCATTGTTTCTGCCTAAAATGAATACATGCTTTTAGGTAACTGCAGGATTTGTATTATCTTAGAACTGTACATATCTGACATATGGACATTATTTTGACACAGACACTCTGATAACAGTTTCCTCTAAATTGTAATGTAGAAACATGGATTTTATGTAAAGCTGCTTTGAAATGAAAACAGCGCTGTACAAATAAATGTGAATTGAAATGAACTGAACATTTGCCAAGAATAGAACATTTTAACTTTTTTTTATTATTAAAATACAAACAAGCAAGCCAAGCCCAGGTGACAAAATAACGCAACACAGTCATACATACAGTCATACACAGTCAAATAAGTCATACAATTAGTGTGTTTTTTTAGGGAATAATGCAATATTGAAATACATTACTTTTAAAAGTAACAACTGACTGTAGTCATCTTTTGCAGCATTTATTTGTCTGCATTGTCTCTGTACTACAAGTTTATCACAAGTGTGACCTATATGATTTCCTGGCTTTCATAAGGCCTTTTTTTTTTTTCACTTGTATGGATAGGAATGAAGTAAACTGATGATGGAGTAAAGAGGGGTGAACAGGAGATAGATAACCAGAGATGAACTGAACGTGAGGGATGCTAGGCTACACATGCAGCCAATGACTGAACAGATACCACAGAGCCTGGTTGTATTTGATAGGAAGGAGCCTTAATTAGCCCTGTTTAGTAAGATATCATCTCAGTGTGTGGCCAGTGCTGGGACGTTGCTGATTCCCCCAGTACTTTCAGATCACCTTGGTGTAGGATTTGTATTGACCAATTAATCTCTAGTCTGACTTAAATCTGTGTCTTTTCCACTCTCAAAGCTACCGTATGGATTCAGGAGCCTTGGAATATAGCGCACAAACGTCCTTAAAATTATATTTTTTTGTGGTGTTTTTGGAGTTTGCCAGATATGGTCACTATACACACACACGCACACACACACAAGCAAGTGAACAAAACAGTGCTAAAAAGTTAAATCAGTTTAGTTGGTTATTATTTCACTTTCAATTTTGGTGTTCTATTTCAGTTTATTTTAGTTTTAGTTTATTTTACTGGTGTATACATTTTTATTTCGATTGCATATTTTGATGCCTTTTTTTTCAGTACAGTAAGATTGTATCCCTTACAGCATCACAAATGTTTTGCTGTAATCTGATTATGGAGACATGCAGTAAAGCAGGATTTGTATCACACTTTTTTTTTTTTTTTTTTTTTTTTTTAGTATTGCGTCAGATGGCCTGCAGATTCTAAATTACTAATTTCATTTGAGTCATCTTTGTTTGCAGCATTTTGTTGCATGCTGGGCTGTTATATTGTTTGTGCTGCTGATTTCAAATTTGCTCAGTGTGCATTTTAATTATTTGGACTACTAGAGTAAAAACACCTCTGGAGGTCTGTCTTTTTGTGCGGTATGCATATTATCTTATTATCACTACTTTCATCATAACTGGCTTGCTTGACCGAAGTTCAGAATGCCTCGGTTACGACTGTAACCTCGGTTCCCTGAAGAGGGAACGAGACGTTGCGTCGAGATGATGCTGTGGGAATGCTCAGCGTGATTGCGTCGTGAAGCACTTGTGAAATCAGTCCAATGGTGTATAGGCGGGTGATGTCATGGTAGGAAGCTATAAAGTGCACCCAGACCAAACATTGTCAACTTCTGATAGGTCGAAGCAAGTCGACCACAGGCACGCCAGAAGTATGGCAGGATGACGCAACGTATTGTTCCCTCTTCAGGGAACCGAGGTTACAGTCGTAACCGAGGCGTTATCTTTGAAGGGAACTCGCGTTGCGTCGAGATGACGCTGTGGGAATGTCTAGGCTAGTGTGAAATCAGACGAGCACAACAAAGACAGAATCACCTGGGACCCAGGAGTGAAGCCCAAAACTAGGTTGTAAACCCCTACGAGTGTGTGGGGAAAGGATCAGCCTGCCCCATCACACACCTCTTGTAGGGATACCCCTAATACAAGGCTACAAAGCCGCCATACTCCTCCTGCTCCAACGCACCACGGAGGAAACCGGTTTGTTTCCTGTGCAGGGAGCTCTAGAGTGATCGTGGCCTCAACGACCTCAGTTGAGAGACCTGAGTCTATGAGTTGGGCCCCCTCAGAGGCCAAACCCACACTTCCATATCCCCGGAGTAGAACAATCAGGGAAACCATGTACAGACACTGTACAGCCACGTCTGCAACTCCATTTGAGCTCCACCACCTCGGGGTGAAGTCTCCCTTCCCTGGGCCTCAGCCCCTGTCTCTACAGGATGTCTGCTCCCTGAATCTGGTGCCCAGGGATGTAGAGCCTGAACCATCATCACCAGGTGATTAAGTGCCAGGTTAGATGGTGACCAAGGGGTCAAGGGTCTCATGTACAGAAGTTCCCACGCTGCCAAAAAATCTACTAAGAGAACCAGTCACTCAAGTCTGGTCTAGGTGCTACCCGAGTGACCAATTTGGTGCCCTGTACGGCGAACTGGCAGGGAACCACCGAACTGCCTGCTCTGGGACCCTCCTCGGAGGGGCGGGCATCCCAGGACACGTTTCCGGGTGGACCCTGAGATATGTGCTCGCCGGACACCGCTGTGCCCTGAAACACACGAGGTGGCGGGGTTAAGCATAACGGTCCCCTGAGGGCACCAAAGGGCAGTGGGCACCGTATAATGAGGTATTAACCGCTTTACTTCGGAGGAGACTGCCCTCGTTGGCCTAATCCCTCAGGCATCAGGACCTTTTCCCCGCAGCTTTCTTGGAAATAATGACGGTCCTCAGATCCGTCTTACCCCTTGAAGGCTGCGGTTGAGAGCGCCAGCCCGGTCCCCAGTCCTTTAGTGAGGGCTCAGGAGCAGACACTCTGCTTCCGTTGAGATATGTTTGGCAGAAGTTCCCACACTGGCAAAAAATCTACTAAGAGAACCAGTCTCTCAAGATTGGTTCTAGGTGTTACTCGAGCGACCAATTCAGTGCTCTTTACGGCGAACCGGCAGGGAACAACCAAACTGACTGCTCTGAGACCCTCCTCAGAGGGGGCGAGCATCCCAGTGCCGCTACGTTTCCGGGTGACCACGGAGAGATATGGGCTTGTCGGAGACCGCTGCGCCCCGATGCACACAAGGTGCGGGGTTGGCAGAACGGCCCCCCAAAGGCATCATGAGGTGTTAACCACTTCCCCTCAGAAATTAAGAGAACCAGCCTCTCGAGACTGGTCTCTGATATTACTCAAGCGACCAATTCGGTGTCCTGAAGCGGCGCACCGGCAGGGAACAGCCGAACTGATTGCTCAAAGACCCTCCTTGGAGAGGGCGAGAATCCCAGCACCGCTACGTTTCCGGGCGGACACTGAGAGAAGGGCTTGCCTTAGACTAGAACTCACTGGAGACCGTTGCGCCCCGAAGCACACGAGGTGATGGGGTTGGCAGAACGGCTCCTGAGGGCACCAAAAGGGAGATGGGCATTGTATAATGAGGTGTTATTCATTTCCCCCCAGGAATTTCTCCATTTATTTCCTTAGGATTAAATGCAGCCAAATATCAACCAGACAAGTAGAAATGTATGAAGCGAGGGCAGGGAGGAACAACCAATCCAAAATGCTGTTTGCTCGCCATTATATTCTTGTCTAGATATAATATGCTTGTGGACAAACAACAATAAATAGACAGAGACAATTGTCTGCTTCTATGTCTTCAGAAGACACAGAAGCTGACAATGTTTGGTCTGGGTGAGCTTTATAGCTTCCTGCCATGACATCACCTGCCTATATGCCATTGGACTGATTTCACAAGTGCTTCACAACGCAATCACGCAGAGCGTTCCCACAGCGTCATCTCGACGCAATGCGAGTTCCCTTGAAAGGGAACTTAGTATTTTAATGCACATTGTCATGCTAAAATAGTATTTTTAAATGAGCCTGTCTCAATCTGTTCCTGTTCATTTGCACCCCTTATGGGTTGTGAATGTGTCCTGTGCCGGAGCCTTAGTTCTAGAATGAACATACAGTATGCTGTGTTTATGAGAACTCTATTTCTGCAAATTGTTGCAACAGTTAAAAAATTGCAAAAGTTCCATATTTGACACATTCTTTTAGAGTTGTTAGAGAATTTCGAATTCAGTGAAAAGTCACATTACGCATAATCATTACCGGTTATTTACCGATCGATTGCATAATCGATCATTGGATTCATTTAATGGTGCTCTGATGCTTGTGCACATCCCTAATTTTAACAGAATACACAAATAGTCAGATGTCAAGCTTAAATACTAAATAAGAAAATTGTGAACTATTGGAGTTATTGTCTTCAAAAAAAAAAAAAAAAAAAAAAAACTGATTTTGAACTGCCTGAAACAAGTCGTCAGTTAATCCAGTCTCACTTCATGCACGAACCAACGTAGGTTTGTAACAAGTTTGGTTTGTGTTTGTAACAAATTTCTATGGGTGTTTCATTAACGATGCGCTGAATGTGGTAGACAAATCACTGACCGAGCAGAGCAGGCTCTCGGAAAAAAAGGGGGTTTAGAGATACTAAATCCTTTATTGATCCATTTCAGACATTGTGAGAAAAAAACTTTTTTTTTTTTTTTTTACCTTGGATGCATTGTGGTTAAATAGAATAGAACTGGAGAGCACACTTCAAAAACTGGAAAATAAATTATGAAAAAATAACAGAACTTTTATTTCTAGATAAGCTTTATCTTAACATACACTGTATCATATGTAAATGCCCGTGATACACAGCTTAAAATGAAGACTCCAGATTTGCATCCCTCTTATGATACACAGCTCATATAGGCCTACCTTTGCTGCCTAGGTTAGTCATATAGATGCAAACATAGTGCTTATATCTGCAAACAGGTTTGTCTTAATCCTGAAAGATTACAGCCACTATCATGCGCGTCATTCTGTGCACAATTGGCCGTCATCCAATTCATTACATTAGCAAACAATGGCTTATCCTCCATTAAGCAGGGCCAAATGTTGACTTCTTGTTCTCGATTGTAATGTGCAGTCTGTAATTTCAAAGGTACATCACACTTCATTGTTAATGAGGCAATAAATCTTATTTATGTGCTTTACATGAACAGACATGAAATTGACAATGCTTTGAATCGTCTGTATATGCGGGTGAGGTACAAGAGCGCTGTGCTGAAGCTGTGTTCCTCCCCTCCTGCCAAGCTTTAAAAGAAAGACCTCTAAAAGTTTTATGAAGGAGCAGATCAAAAAGGGCTGAGGCACGATTTCAATTCTACTTGTGTCTCTGGCTGTTATTACTTGAGTTCTGATCAGCGCTGGAGTGAGGAGACCACATCCTAAACAAACTAGTTTTATGCCACCATATCTCCCCACTTATTTGAACTGACAGGAATCCGATAAACCTAAATATTTGAGCTACTCTATTGAGCTATCGCTTCCAATCGACACAGTGGGCAAAAAGACCTGTATGCATTCTGTCCTGTAGGCCTCCTTTATCTATTTTGTTTTTTTTTGTTTGCAGAAGATACAGACCAAGTGTTTCCAAATTTCACTGCATTTTAATAATTTCTTCACAGTAATTTAATCATCTCATTAATATTAAACTTTTTCACATCCTTAATGCTTTAAAATACGAATTGCAAAATGTGATATGAGACTGCCACAATCATTTTGCCCATCTGGATGTTAACTTATGTTTATTTCTTTTGTATAAAATATGTTGTCTTGTTCCAGAAATGCACTTTTTTTGATAGCTTGATTTTGAAGCAGCTTTTGTGTCATAGCACCTAGAATTTCTTTCTAATGGACAATCGCAGATATAAATTATATTCCGTCTGAAACTTTGCTGCTCAAGTTTGTCTCAAAATGGTATAATCCCCAATGCAACAGTAATGTTAGGTTTTCTGTATAGAGTAATAGGGAATAATGCTGCATTCCATTTACCTGGGAAAAGGGATGTAGGAGCTGGGAATGATGTCAGACCTGAGTTGACTGCGTTTCAGTAAACCAGTAAGGTGGATGTGTCCAGGCAAACCTTTGTTGTGTTTGCTCTTTTGTAATACAAACACATTAAAAAATTCTATTTTGCACAGATAATGGCAAGTATCATGTCCACAAATTGGATGGACCACTGAGTTTATTGAGACACAGACAAACACAGACGTGCTAATATTGTATTACTGTTTCACCACAGTTGATGTGCTGAGCATCCATATTAGATTCTGAAGGCAGGGTTGTTGCTCTTCCCTTGAGTTCCCCAGCTGCAAATCCTTCTTGAGGCGGTGTTCCAGTTAAAAATATCTACTGGGGCCTAGGAATTTCCCATGGAATGCACCATAATCCACATCCAGCTTCTTCTGGGTGCCATCCAATGTTTTGGAAGAGGATATTGCTCAGCCCATTTTTGAGAATATGAAGATGAAGCCATGAGTAAAAATCTCCCAACTTAAAATCAGAACCGAGTGGTTTGTGTTTTGGATTTTGTTTGTTCAAAGATTGTATTCAATTTTACATTTATTTATGAAATATGATGCTATTTAAGAAATGGCTGCTGAAAAACCAGCTTTGCCATTACAGAAAAAAAAAAAAAAATATATATATATATATATATATATATATATATACACAGACCCTTTCCAAAAAATTTGAATATCATGGAAAAGTTTATTTATTTCCATAATTCCATTCAAAATGTTAAACTTCCATAGATTCAGGGCCCACAACTTAAACAATTTCAAGCATTTAGTTGTTTATTTGTACATAATTTGGGCTTCCAGCTCATAAAACCCACGAAAACAGGATGTCAAAATTTTTGAATATTACATGAAATCACACAGTAATTACACAGTAATACCATGGTCATTGAACCAGGTTTTGGTTATTTTGGCAGTGTGGGCAGGTGCAAATCCTGCATAGAACATAGACATAGAACATCCAAAACATAGAAACCCTTATTGTAATATTGTATTAATCTAATAATAGTACAATATTAATGTTATTACTGTATTTTTGATCAAATAAATGCAGCCTTGGTGAGCATAAAATACTTTTTCCAATAACAAAAAAATAACCTCAAACTTTTGAACGGTAGTGTATATTGTTTTATATGCATTTACACATTAATATAATAATCGCTCGTCACAACGAATTTGAGACATTTTTGATTAATGATCTAGATTTATTGTTCAGGTATTTGGGACATTTTGTTGACAGCATTATCTATTATGTTCCTTCAGAAGCCATATTTCATGTATTTAGAGTCCTCCACAGTTTCTGACAAGTCCACCTCAAGAACAGTTGCTTATTGACAGTAATGCAAATGCTACAAGAGTCCTAGATCTCATTTTAAATTCACTGGCCACATTATAACATAAAAAATAATAATAATAATAATAACAAAAAAAAACAACCAAATCAGTTGTAACACAACAGCTGTAGTATGCGGATATTTGTGTATCTATTTTGCAGTAATTTAGTTAGGTGAGCATTAAACAACTGCTTTCAGCAGCTGTTGGCCTTGGGTTCCTCACCATTACCGCTTATGTGAGCCAAACCAAATTAGTGAATGACAAGACACAAGGATGAGAATTTCAAGCCTAAGCCTCACTTAAAATCCTCTCACATCATGATCAAATCCTCAAGTTGGTTGAAGAAATTATATAGTTTCTTCTTTTCTGTCTCGGCCTGTTTGCTTGCATTCTGATTCAATGACTGTGAGTTGATTTTAATTAACGCGGTATTAATCACAAGCACAGTGTGCTATGTTCTTCAAACCATAGTGGCTTTCATATAGTCTTCAAGCATATGACTCCTCAGAAGTATGTTGCAGTGTTCAAGTAACGTAAAGATAACACCTGTCTGACTAGGATTAAAGGTTAGTTCAAATATTTGAGTAGCACAGCAGAGTGGGTCTCATTAAGCAACACATTAAGACCCAAGGACCACCAGCGTGACTAGACTGCACCAACCTCAGGGGCTGAGCCTTGTATCCTCCTTATACAACAGGATCTGGCTGGTTATCTCAGTTATAGTAAATTGTATATATATACTGTATATATATATATATATATATAGCTTCTTGCATTTTTTTGTATATCAATACTTGAATGTGGGTATGTTTAATAAAAAAAAAAAAAAAAAAAACACATTTTGAACAGAAAGCTGAGAAAATCACATTTTTGTCAAAGATCTGGATTGAATTCAGAATGATGATCAAAACATTGACAGCGTAGATCGAATCCATCAACACCCCCAAAGCTTCACAGTCCTAGCCCTACCTCTTTGTGGGTTCGACATTTCATTCAGTGACATTAGGCAGTTTGGATTTATATGCTGTTTAATGTTTGATGATTGCGTTATGTAAGCAATGCTTCTGTTGCTTGATTGATCTGTGTTTTGATCTTGAGATTCTGTACTATTTCAGAAGATGCGTAATAGCGCCCCTATATCATATAACAGTGAAAATATGGTTTGCCGTAATATTCCGTCAATACCAAATGTTTTTAACTATACATTTTCGTACTTATTTTGTAAATTGATGTGCAAAATTAATTTAGTGGGGGAAAATGAACTCCTTCAAACAGAGAGAGCTGATGTTGATGAAACATCAATACATTACTATATACATTATATACTACACAATATATAATATAGGCTCAGCTAAAATGTGTCATTAGTGATAGGCCTATGTTTAATGACCTTGTGGAAGATTTGCAAGATCTTTAGAATTTGTCACTGGTGTTATTGCGACCTATGGTACAACTCTTGCCTCATTCATGAAATTAAATAATAAAATTAAGATCAAAATTGAGGTATCAAGTTTAAGAATTACCCTTTTATGCTTGAAAAGTTTAAGCAAGGAGCTGCTCATTTGGATTCTTAGACTACCTCTATCCCTCTTCTTTCAACCTTTCTTTCAGATTCTTAAATATGCTAGTCAGTGCTCCTTTTGTACGTGGAATATTCTTTATTCTGAGAGATTCAAATTTTCCAGCCGTGGGATTTATCCTCTAATTATCGCATTGTGATGACAAAAAAGGCAAAACTGCATAAACTGCAAATAACTCCCAGACTGCTGTACAGAACCTGAGCGTTGAACATTCTGACACTGTTCGCCTGATGCATGTCAACATCCTCTTTTAGAGAAACGTATTCAACATTGTATCCTCTGAGGGAAAACAGAGACAGAGGGGAGAAAGCCGATGCTAGCGTGACGGCCATGCCACATTACTCAGTAAATGCTGACTGATTACATTTCACATGCAGCTCTAGCACATTTCAAATTGCTAACCTACTCTTGTCACATTGTTTCCACTGTAAAATAGATAAATATGTCCTGATTCTAAAGACTTTCAGAGATGGACCTTTACTCAGTGTCTGTGAAGAGGATTCAGAGCAAACCCTTAAATTACTAAATTACTAAGTACCTTCTGTTTTGCTGCTGAGAGGATCCTGAAAGTACACTTTTTAAACCAGTTTTCGACTGGTATACTTGCCTACACAATACTGTTTATCTGTAGACTATTGGCATGTGTTGTTCATGCAAGTTTTTGTGAAATGTTAGTTATAAGTGATGCAAGTGTTCTGTAACTTCCTTTAGATTTATCCACTCTATTAGACACGCCCCTTTTCCCAAAAACTCCACCATTCAAAGAGACAGTTGTGAGCTCAGCAGCATTTTTTATTTATTTATTTATTCTTTACAGCCCCAGGGCCTTGATATACATTTTATTTTTTTTCGATAAAGTTGGCTAAGAAATGCTTGCAGCACCTTAATACTCAACTTCAGGAAAAAGAAAAGAAAATTAAAATTATTATAATTTTTTTTTTTTATTAAATATTGATTTATAATTGTGCAGAAAAGTTCTCATGCTTTCATCAGGAGAAATCCGGTCCTTTTTTTTTTACTTTCTCGAATTGCAGTCGATGAACTCTCTGTAACCACAAAGGTGCTACAGCACATAAATAGACTGTCTCAGTTGCTTTCTTGTTGCATCATGGGTCTGATGCCATGCTTTTCTTTATTTTCCTTGTATTTCATGTTTGGTTGTTTATTTATTAATTTATGTATCTCTGCCTCTGATCATATTGATCACAAAGAATATACAAAACAGGACTCTTTTAACACACTGAAGACTTGGACCTTATAAGCAGTAGAATTTTAAATTGATATTTGGTTTGATAACACTAATGGGCCTGTATCTGGACGAGACCGCAAGACACTGAAATGTGTGTGTATATATATATATATATATATATATATAGATGGATCATTGCAGTACAGTATCTCAGAATTGACATAAATAAGTTCATAGAATTTTTCTTTTGTTTACGTAAACTTGTTCAAGGAGAATTATAAAGAAACTGTAAAACCACTTCATAAAATATAGTACAACTGTGGAAAAGATATGGGGAAAAATATATATTCTCTCTTCCTATTAAACTGAACTAATTCATACTCTCCTCTGACTTCCTCCCTGCCTCTGAAAGCAATTAATTGAATGTTAAACTGCTTCTAGACAGGGCAGACATATTTTAATTAATATGAAAAATGTCACTTTTATGGATGGACAGACTGAAGATTTTTGACACTGAAGCCAAGTATATATATATATATATAAAAAAAGGTTTTTTTTTTTTTTCAGCTTAGTTAAAATAAAAAAAATAAAAACTTAAACAAAAAAAATAATAATTTCCCTTTTGTCCTCAAAAACTGTTTTGTGTTGTTTTACTCAAACATATGTACTTTTTTTATTTATGTTTTATTGTAGACAATTAGGTTTTGTATTGGACTACTACTGACCGTTTTGTGGTTCACATCTCTGCAAAACCAAGCTCATGTCAGGCAACAATAGAAACGCTAATTGCAGTGTTTCCAGATGGATGAACCGATAGCAGGTTACCTTCACCTTCTTTACACAAGTCACCCCTACTGCTCCTTGAATTGAACAATGATTGAAGAAATAAAAAGTGTGCCTCGACTCTTGCTGTTCCCTAGCTGGCCTAAACCAAGAAAGAAAAGATGCATGCAGCAGAGAGGAAGTTCATATCAAATATAATAATTCACAAACAGTGATATGGGTTAATTTTGATTTGAGGCACATTTCACCTGAAAAATAACATTCTGTCACCTGGGTGTCCTTATGTGTTTAGAAAGAAAGTCATATGTGTTCGGGTACAACACAAGGGTAAGTAATAACAGAATTTTCATTTTTGGTGAACTGTTCCTTTAAAGTAAATTGTTAGGGTTAATTGGGATTAGGAATTTGGAACACATGCACAAACATGCAGAAACAGAAGGACTGAGGTCCCCTCAGGGTTCATTGTGCATAAGCTCAAAATAACACTTTTTCTCAGCTCTCGGCTTTTATTAAGTAAAAAAAAATAAAATAAAAATAGGACTGCTGGGACTTATGTGAAAGAACAGAGTGGCACTCTATCCAAATTACATTAGATATTGCCATGATGTCCACATGAGTTCTGAGATCATTTAGATGTTCCTTATTTAGCTCATATCCATCCATCCATCCAGAATGTATTCAATCTTGTTTCTTTCTTCTGTCTTCAATTAGTTGCAGTCTTCCTGCTTTTATTTTAAAGGACATTGTGAATAGAGGATCTTTGAACCAAAAATGTTGAACTGAGGATAATTATCATATAATCTAGGCATTCATTTTAAAGATGAAAGACGTTTCCATATATGAAAAAATAAATATCCACAGAATGGAGTCTCTTCACAGACAAATTGGTTTTCAAATTGGTCGGGAAAATAAATACAGAACAGCGAGAGGGGAAAAAGAAATCAACACCGACAAGCTACTTTAAGGGAAAACAACTCTCTCACACACACACACACACACACACACACACACACACACACACACACACACACACACACACACACACACACACACTTGTGCATTATCACAATGACTCAATCTGATATGATGTTCCATAATGGGAGAGTGTAATCTCCACAGCTCTATTGGTCTAATCTCTGTGCCTCAGCTTTATGCTTTCTGTCAGGTAGACAAAGTTGTCAGTCAGGTTGGCAAAGCCATTTTCGGTTGTCAATAGGACACAGGGGGAGTGCTGAGCGTCTCAATAGAAACGGAGAAATTACAGCGTGACTGAGCTCAGTTGAGACCCGTCCTACTGATGATGGATCGACATTCCAAGGAGCCTCCGCTCGTTTCTCTCACTCTTTCCCTTTACCACTATGATTGAAAGACACTCCAGGAGATAGAAAAAAAGAAAGGGGATGAAAGCGAGAAAGAGAAAGGACAGTGGGAAATCGGAATAATAACAGTATTGGTGGTTGTTACTGTGCAAAAAGCAGAGGGTTTTTTGTATATATTCTGGTGAACGGTTTTAGATTGTTTCATGCAAAACACAAACCGTCAGACATACACTCACCTAAAGGATTATTAGGAACACCATACTAATACTGTGTTTGACCCCCTTTCGCCTTCAGAACTGCCTAAATTCTACGTGGCATTAGCCCCATTCACACAGCGCTTTGAACCCGGCAAATTGCCGGCAAATTGCCGGAACGCCTTCTGTGTGAACGCAAACACGACCCGGGTTTAATGCCGGGATCGATGCCGGGTTGGGGACCTAGTAACATTGCCGTGTTCAGTCCCGGAACGCGCGCTGTGTGAACAAAAGCCGTAATAATGCCGTGTCGTAGTGATGACGCTGAAGCAGGGATCATTCGCCAGCTGTGAAACGGTACGAAATGCGCAATTTTATGATCGAATCAGAGAAATAAATGCACAAGCGTGGTTTCTCGAGAGAGAAATCGCAGCTCATAAGCAAACTGAAGACGCTGCTGAGACATTACAAGTCACATCGATGTCACGTGTCTTTACGGGACATACACGGGTTGTGTGTGAACGCGCTCTCTGATTCCGGAAAATCACTGGCAGTGTGAATGAACCAAAATCAAACGAACCCGGGTCAAATCCCGGGTCACTTTATCCGTGTATTTTCCGGAATCTCTGTGTGAAAGGGGCTATTGATTCAACAAGGTGCTGAAAGCATTCTTTAGAAATGTTGGCCCATATTGATAGGATAGCATCTTGCAGTTGATGGAGATTTGTGGGATGCACATCCAGGGCACGAAGCTCCCGTTCCACCACATCCCAAAGATGCTCTATTGGGTTGAGATCTGGTGACTGTGGGGGCCATTTTAGTACAGTGAACTCATTGTCATGTTCAAGAAACCAATTTGAAATGATTCGAGCTTTGTGACATGGTGCATTATCCTGCTGGAAGTAGCCATCAGAGGATGGGTACATGGTGGTCATAAAGGGATGGACATGGTCAGAAACAATGCTCAGGTAGGCTGTGGCATTTAAACGATGCCCAATTGGCACTAAGGGGCCTAAAGTGTGCCAATAAAACATCCCCCACACCATTACACCACCACCACCAGCCTGCACAGTGGTAACAAGGCATGATGGATCCATGTTCTCATTCTATTTACGCCAAATTCTGACTCTACCATCTGAATGTCTCAACAGAAATCGAGACTCATCAGACCAGGCAACATTTTTCCAGTCTTCAACTGTCCAATTTTGGTGAGCTCGTGCAAATTGTAGCCTCTTTTTCCTATTTGTAGTGGAGATGAGTGGTACCCGGTGGGGTCTTCTGCTGTTGTAGCCCATCCGCCTCAAGGTCGTGCGTGTTGTGGCTTCACAAATGCTTTGCTGCATACCTCGGTTGTAACGAGTGGTTATTTCAGTCAAAGTTGCTCTTCTATCAGCTTGAATCAGTCGGCCCATTCTCCTCTGACCTCTAGCATCAACAAGGCATTTTCGCCCACAGGACTGCCGCATACTGGATGTTTTTCCCTTTTCACACCATTCTTTGTAAACCCTAGAAATGGTTGTGCGTGAAAATCCCAGTAACTGAGCAGATTGTGAAATACTCAGACCGGCCCGTCTGGCACCAACAACCATGCCACGCTCAAAATTGCTTAAATCACCTTTCTTTCCCATTCTGACATTCAGTTTGGAGTTCAGGAGATTGTCTTGACCAGGACCACACCCCTAAATGCATTGAAGCAACTGCCATGTGATTGGTTGATTAGATAATTGCATTAATGAGAAATTGAACAGGTGTTCCTAATAATCCTTTAGGTGAGTGTATATTGCCTTCTGAATGCCTTTTCAGTCTGTGGTATGTACAGCTTTTGTAGTCATTAACATATTATTTTGTCACACAGATATATTTTGACTGAATTTGTTCACTAACCCTAGTAAAAAAAAAAAAAAAAATACATTTATTTCATACACTTCAAATCCATTAACATATTTATTGACATATCACTTAAGACTTACTGTTATAAAATTATAATTAATCTTTATTTGGAGTATTTATTTATTGCACAATGCACATTTCTTAATATTAAGTCTAAAATGTGTTTTTTTTAATAAGGATTAGGCCTATATGATCTCTTTATAATATTTAAAGCGTACATTTTTGTTGTTGTTGTTTTATACTTGAAATAGTCCCACTTTAGCACAATCAATTACACTTAATATTTCATTAGTTGGCCTTCAGCACTCTGCACAAAGTGCATTTAGTACAAAAATGAGTTGTTCCAATTTAGCAGACTTTAAGTGTACCAGTTTAGTACACCAAAAGTACAATTGCAGGTTTTTTTTCTTAAGTACATGTAAATGTATTTGTAGTATACTTTCAATTGTTTAGTATTTCAAATATATTTTAGTATATTTTTTTCACTAGGGGAATGCAGTGTAAAAGATAGTTTGTCATTTTTTGTTTATCAGAAAGCTTGCAAAACCCCTACAATAATATTTCATGCTAGGTTCGATTTATACGCCATTGAATGTTTGATGATCACATTAGCTTACTTGTGCATAAGCAACTTCTATCCGCTCCTTCTTCTTCACTTGTTTTTGGATCTGAAGATTCTGTACTATATCAGAAGATCCATAACAGCACCCCCTACACTATAACTGAAAACTCGGATAACTGGAAAAACTCATCAATGGCGGAGAAGCATCGTGTCAATGTGTCAATAATTTGTCAATGCAATTCTGAATGACGTGCAACCCTGTTATCAACAACATAATAGACCTACAATTAACATAAATATAATAACAACACAGAGTGCTGACACGTGGTCAACATATTGAATCTAAAACTACGATGCACCAGATACAGAATTAGCACTCATTTACTTTCTCGTTCCTCAGATATGTGGATGATAGTGGATGTGTCATATACTCGGTGATATATCTGGCACAATGTACAGCGATCATAGCTCAGAGATGAAATTTTTCAAAAGGCAAAGGCCTTCGCTGACATCTTCAATGTGAATACACCATCATTCAGTAGGTTGAAGAGCTCTTTTTCAGACCTTGATGATCAGGATCTGGTGAGTAACTGCAGGAGAAGTGCTTTCATTCAAAGGTATCTGGTGATTTGTTCTGTATCTGATAAAATTTGTGATCTCCACCATGTTCATGTTAATGATTTTGCCAGCATATTTGAGCAGGGCCTGTTCTTCTGTTCAGAAAGACCTTCTGATCCATCTGATCCAGATATCAAGAAACTGAACTGAGATTAAGTTTTTGAATGAATATTTCATTAGAATTACAAGGGAGCCCTAGAATATGCCAGTTATTATTACATTTCCCCAGTATATAGTGCTGTACATGTAGCATGTTTCAGAATCCAATCCATAGACATTCGTGTTCAGACTATAGTACAAAAATTTTGTTTTAATTGAACACCATATGATTTCGAGCACTTTTCCTCTCCTAGGGTTGTCTGAGTGAAGTTTCACCAAGCTTGCGATATATTTTGAGTTTTATTTTTGTCTGTGTCAGGGGTTATGATGTTTAGTTATGGTTATCTGCAGGGAAATACATTGCTGTAGATTTGATGAGTAGATGTATTTGGAAGTTAATCTATTTCACAATAACGCAACTTTGTAAAATTCCATTTCCCTTGCATTTTATTTCCATCCAAAATGTCCATATGTTCAAATCCCAAATGTAATTTTCAAAACATGAAAAGAGACAATTCTGCTGCAAGTCAAAAGCAGCACTAACAAAAACTATTTCTACCAAATCAGCAAACCACACGTATTTCTAATCATACACTTAAAAGGAATTTATGAGAATGTTTCTAGTCTTAATATTTTATACTTTGTCCCTCAGCTCCATTTGCAATGTTAAGCCCTATTCGGACAGGACTAGTGGTGAGGTAAAGTAATTATTACCAGAGCTTCTCTGTGATTTTAGTCCCGTCCGAATGTGCCATCTCAGTGATCATTACGGACGATAAATAATACATCTTTTAGCGTTAGGTAAGTGCCTATTACCAACACAATCCAATCTGAAGTTAATTAATAGATTGTTCGACCAGACATAACTGTTTTATATAAATATAGGTTGTATGCGCACGTGAAATCAGAAAGCAACGTAATACACACATACGACAGGAGTGACAGCGATGTGCAAATCGAGTTACCCCTCCCACTTCTGCTAGTTTTACTGAGATATCTTATCCCGTGCGAATTGGCCATTAATATTACAGACGTTCTGTGGTAAAATTGCATTACTCCATTTACCCTTGTAAAGTTAATCCCATCCGAATAGGGATTTAGTCAAGGTTTCTTGCAATGTGTTTTTTTTTTTTTTTTTTTATTGGCTAACCTCTTTGATTGTGAAATGAGTGGCATTGCTTTCTTCAAGGCTGAGGTTTTTCTGTTAGGCCTGATATTATAGTTGCTGTTGTCCTGCCATTGGAAAGTCTCTTTGGAAAGCCTTCATTGAGATTCACAGGAATAATTTTGTCTGTCTATCTTCTTAATTTCTTGAAGCAATAGTAAATCCAAAATGTAAATTCTGTCATTTTATTTACTCAACTTCACGTTGATCCAAACCTGTTGTTGTTCAGTTTATTGTGACCAGGAGCTGGAAAGCGCACAAAGAAAAAAAGAAAAAAAAAAGTAGTCTTTTAAAGTAGACAACTTATGTGCTACATTCTAAGTCTTTCAAAGTCACGCAAATGCCTTTTAATACTTACAAGTATGGGTTTTCCTGTTGACCTAATGAGTGAATGTTCATGTTTGGGTCAACTATCCCTTTAATTGTGGGCCATGTTACTAAACCAAATAGGTGTGGTTTATGTGGAAATGTTGGTACATGTATGTATGTATGTATGTATGTATATATATATATATAGGCCTAGGCTATAAATGAAGACTTTTATTCAGAAAAGCTACATTAGACTTCCTGACATAACCGCTCTGAACGCATCTTTTGAGGAGAAAGGCAGGCAGGTCATGCAGTTAAGAAATCAAGGGACTATAAATTGCACTAAAGAGAATCAATAAACAGTTTAAGCAGAAGTCAGCTAATTACTATGAGCCCATAAACATATATTACCTTCATCACTGCATTTACAGCTCATAGAATAAAAAAATCCCTCATTTTAATTAACACACGAGCCGCAATTCCTGTGTCTCATTCCTCATTTTCAACTCATCCTCTTCTTCTTTCTTTCCCCGTTCCCCTCTGTTCTCATCGAGCTGTGCGTGTGACCTTGAGCCTGGACTCCTCCTTCTGTCTGCTGCAGTCATGCGAGGCTCAAGTGCAATGATAATGAATCCATCAAGCACCTTCATGAAGCCACAATCTAAAGCTGTGATAACCATGACAAGTGCACACAAACACACACAATTGAGGCATATCAATATGATAGAGCTTTGGATTCTGGAAAGTTAGAAGACCCATTCTCTCAGGAAAAGCCAGCATGAAATGCCCTTTCAAAGTAAAGTTCAGTCAGTGTATGTGATTTTAAAGGTAAGTAAAGCTGTTTTTTTAGTGACACATACTTTCTGCAGAGATCTATGCTTTCAAGGAGCGAATTTCTGTTTGCTGAGAACCAGTTTTCTTTGATCAGTTGAAAGAGCACAGGCCATTTCTGAATATAATGCAGGTCTTCAACCTTTTTTCAGGCTGTGGATAGAGAAATTCAACAGAGACACTCTCTTACAGATATTATGTGTAAAATTGTTGTTTTATCCTCATGTCATGTGCTGGGCTCCGTAAATAATTACTTTATCAAAAACATTTTTTATTTATTTCATATCCCGATGACATCATAATTTTTGCATACTAAATAGTGATTGGTCTGTTCTTTATTGCATCTATTTTTGCAAATGTCGCATTTGTACTGCAAATACAGTGTCATCTTGTGTGTTAATTCTAAAACAGTGTCTGAAAACAAGACACACAGTGAGTGTCATGACAGCAGAAAAACATGTTCTGATGCTAAAAAATAAACCTAAAACTTTAGCAATATTATTTGGTTGCCTTGCAAGCACTGTTATTTTTTTATTTTATTTTTTCTGGGAATGCAAATCTTTTAAATTAGCCCTTTATCCTCACTTCAAAACATTTTCCAGGTAAATGCAATATCAGGCTTATGAAGCTCCAAGAAATAAACCCATCTGTTTTTGTTTTTTCTCCTCACTAATGTACCTCAGAAGAAATATTCAAAAGCTCCATTTGCTCTCAGCGGCTCCGGGTCTGTGCAAATCATGTGTGTAACACTGATCCTGCCTTTATGAGAAGGAAAGGGTGAGGGTGTGATTCACAGATCGAATGCAAATTAAGCTAATGAGTATCGGGTTAGTCACGGAAGGGATAGCTGTGTGTGTTTTTCATCAAGGGCTTTTTAGAGCTCTCTGGCGCTCTTAGTAAAGGGAAGCTAAATCAAGGTGATGACCTGTGTGTGTGTGTATTTGTTAGTTGCATATCTCAGTTTGTGAGTAAAGTCTTATCCACTAGTGCAGGATTGATGACGTCTAATGGGCTTTAATGCCTAATGAAGATTGACAGTAACTCTCTACATTTAGCGAAGCAACCATTTAGCATGCAGTAACGACAACCATGAGTTTACTTAATGATTAGAAGTGATCATATTATATAATCCTGCTCATCTTTTGAAACAGCCTTTGCTATTAGGTCACTATAGGTTTTGGAAGGAAGCCATAACTGTAATTTCTCAAAATTATAATTTATTTGTACTTTAATTTCTCATTTATCTGTAACATGTTATAATCTACTTATGTAAAAATTGCATGTTAACGATTTCTGTTCCAAAAAACTGAAATGTTTAGTACATTGGTGCATGCAATTAAACCTGTGCTAAATAAATATGTGGATGATCTGCTGTGACGTGAGCAGCCGAAAGTAAAAGAGAGGGTATGTTGAGAAATATGGATGTTTAAATCACACATTCAGATGAGTGAAATTATAAATGGAAATAAAATGCATAGTGAAATATTTTGTAAGCTCAACTGTGAAATATTCGTTAAAAAAATGTATATTGTCAACAGAGCCTAAAAGTGTGTCACAAGCCCCATATGTTTCCGTAAACATGTGGACAAAGAAAGATACGATTTATCTCTCTGCATGCAGGGCGCCTTCTTTCCCACACGGAGTAGACAGCAGCTGTGATGACTAACAGCTCAACTTTCACTCTTAACCTCAGGACAGTGACCTTGTTCTTTCTATCATCCCCTATAAACTGCATGTTGATCTCTGTAATACAGACTCTGACCTTGTGCAAAACAGTTGTTGTGTTTATTTTTCATGTAGACAGTAGACTAGACCACAGCCCTTTACTTTTGGACAGGCCTTGTATGACATAGTCCAGCATTAAGATGAAATATTGTAATTGTTTTGCTTTTACACAACCATTTCTCCTGACCTTCAGCTCTTAGTGTTTGCATTCTCAACATGGATGGATTATAATGGTAGCAATCTAGTTTTATTGTGATGCTCACAATGAATATGTGTATATATATGTGTGTGTCTGTGTGTGTATGGGATGCTAGCAAAGCCAAGGTCATAGCTTCGATTCACAATGAATAAACTAAAAAGTGTGTGTGTGTGTGTGTGTGTGTGTGTGTGTGTGTGTGTGTGTGTGTGTGTGTGTGTGTGTGTGTGTGTGTGTGTGTGTGTGTGTGTGTGTGTGTGTGTGTGTGTGTGTGTGTGTGTGTTTATGTTTGTGTTTGTCTACCTATATCCTATACCCCTACTTACTCACCTACATGTATATAGTTTGCTAGCGCCATTCTCTCTCTCTCTCTCTCTCTCTCTGTATGATATATATATATATATATATATATATATATATATATGAGAGCATATATGGTATGGCGCTAGCAAACTATATGCATGTGCATAATGGGTATAGGTTATACATAACTATATACTTTTTGCTAGATCCACCCGATTTGAAGTTGTTACATTTATTTTATTGATTTTGAATAATTTATGTTGCTTTCTGGTTTATGTCACGTAATTAATTTCCACATAGGTGCTCCTTACCACTGAGCAGCCTGCATACACCATATGGGCAGTTGGGCACGTGCCCAGGGGCTCCATGTCCGAGGGGGGCATCATGCAAGGCCGTATAAATGTTTTCGAATAGTGTTGTGTGGGAACAGTTTAACAGCCAAAGATGTTTTAGTAAATATACAGTGTTTTTGCAGCTCATTGGGTTCCTCTGCTGCTCCGGGGCCCAGGGCAAATGTGTGTTAGGTCTGCGCGTTAATCTTTCTGTGGCTACAGTTGTTGTCTTGATTTAGCGAACAGTGCTGTACAAATTTACACAGATCACAGTTTAGTTATTCAACAGAACCACAAACAAATACTTTTCATCTATAAAAAAACATGTAATTTGTAGGGTTTTGTAGTTGGGTTGTATTGTTTTATGGTCATTATTTTAGTCTTGCAGCTCTGTCCAGAAGTGGGACACTAAGGAGATGTATGTCTGAAACCTTGAGTGAGCACAAATGCCTTTGTCTCATTTCACTCCTGACAGCATGTCATCCCTGTGATTCTGTGTTTATTTTCATGTAGTCAGTAGACTAGATCTCAGTCTTTCCCTCTTGGCCAATGTGTTTATGACATATTCCAGAATTGTGATGACTTCTGGTACAGTAATTGTTTTGTGGCTCTACATAACCACTCTGTGTCAGATGTGTCATACCCATTGAGACTGGAGAAGGGGCATGTAACACCTCAGATTTTTCTTCTTCTTTTTTTTTTTAGCTATTTTTGTTTTAGCTATTTTCATACAAAAAAAAAAGTTGTTTATTAAGAAAAATGGTAACACTTTACAATAAGGTTTAATTTTTTAAAGGTGCTATGTATTTTTTTGGTCAACATTTATATCATGAATGAGTACATCTATTTTTTGCGTTATTACGCATCTTCTGAAAGAGTTCAGAATCTTTGGATCTAAACACAGGTGAAAAAGAAGCAGAAACAAGCGATAAAGGCATTGCTTATGTAATATAGCTGTTTGTGAATGTAAAAGGTCTGCAAAGATTTAAAGATCAAAGTGCAAGATCAATAATGTTGTTGTCTCCTAAAAGAAAGAATAGATTCTAAACTGCTGAAACAAGTGGTCAACAATTCCAGTCTAACTTCCTGGTACATATCTACATAATGTAACAAATCTGCATAATGCCAGCCTATGGTCTTCATTCGCTGCCCTGCGAACGACATCTACTTTGACCCGCCCCTCAAACACTGTAGTTGTAGCTGAGGCCATGGAAGAGCTTAGTTCGTGTCAAGAAGACAAATCCACTTTGCATGCATTTCCAAAGGATAAGGACTCGAGCTGGAATTAATATGGGAAAATCAATGCCATCGTTACTGTTCATATCATCGTGTTTTAAGCACTGAGGAAGCCCTTTGGAGCTGAAATTCAAATATGGTTATAAATGGTTTTGTTTCGGAAGACAGAGAATCTTTGAACAAACCGTTTTTTAGACTCTTTGAGAAACAAGGTCATGTGCAATGCATATTATGAGAAGTGTTTTTTTTTTTTTTACCTTAAATGCATGTAATTGTAATATAGTGAAGTAAACTTAGGCGTCCCGCTAACTTTGATGCATAAACTAACCTTACTGTAAAGTGTAACCAGAAAAATGTGTATTAGTTGACCACTAAGTTGTAGGCTAAAAAAGCCTTAAATAAATTTCTCAGGACCGTCAGCCTGATATACAGTGGGGAGAACAAGAATTTGATACACTGCCGATTTTGCAGGTTTTCCTACTTACAAAGCATGTAGAGGTCTGTAATTTGTATCATAGGTACACTTCAACTGTGAGAGACGGAATCTAAAACAAAAATCCAGAAAATCACATTGTATGATTTTTAAATAATTAATTTGCATTTTATTGCATGACATACGTATTTGATCACCTACCAACCAGTAAGAATTCCAGCTCTCACAGACCTGTTAGTTTTTCTTTTAGAAGCCCTCCTGTTCTCCACTCATTACCCAACCCGTTCTCATCTCAGGGCGTCATATAAGGCCGTTTTGTCACGTCCTTCGGCGTTTTCTGCCCACGCATATAGCACCCTTTTGCGTATAGATGACACGCACATGGCTTTCAACCAACTTCAATGTAAAACCATCCGCGATGTAATTACACGCTCAGGGCTTCGCCAGTCGTCAATTCACCTCAACATTAACCGACTGCACAGACTTAAGATGTTTTCAGCAACGACTAATGTTTGCTCTATGATTAGGATTGCCTACACCTAATATAGGAGGTCATTGTTTTCCATTATATATCTTTCAAGAGGAGTCTATTTGCCATTTTCAACACCCTTATCGTCTGTGAGAGACGCTCGCGGTTACCTGTCCACACACTCAATCAAACAGACTCCAACTTCACCTCAATGGCCAAGACCAGAGAGCTGTGTAAGGATAAAAATAAAATATTACAGACTAAAAATTACAGACTTCTACATGCTTTGTAAGTGGGAAAACCTGCAAAATCGGCAGTGTATCAAATACTTGTTCTCCCCACTGTAGGTGTTCATATTCTCAGGTTATTCACTCCCAGTCGAACAGCGTTCTTCAAATCACACAGATCACAATTTAGCTCTATTTAAGTAGAAATGTCATTCAACAGAATTACCACCAAAAATACGTTTCAGCCAGAAAACAACCTGAACTGTGTGGGAGGGTTTTTGTTGTTATTTTGTGCATGACATTTCCGGCATTGCGATGACCCCTGGAAATAGTTTTGTGACCGTGCATAACCATTTCTTGTGATCTTCAGCTCTGGTGTGGGTGATCATATTCTCAAGTTATCCACTACCAGCAGCGGTCATTCTCTTGAGTTAGTGAACACCGCTTTTCAATTTCATACAGATCACATTTGTTAGAGATCACAAGGTGATATTCTGTTAAAAACAACCTGTACTTTTTGTGTGTTTTGGCTGGTCTGCGGCCATTATTTTTAGCCCGGCTTCTCTGTTCTGGAGTGGATAACAAAGGAGTTTGTCTGTCCGAGGCCTTGACCGTGCTCAGAAGCCTTTGTATCATTTCACTCTTGACAGCATGTCATCTCCGTGACTAACTAAATGACCGCCTGCCACAGCTGACAAATCTACCAAAGCCCAGTGACACCCACCATGTCAAAATTATTCCAGAGAAACAGTGAAAGTAAATGTACTGCCCCTGGGGTGGGGTGACTGTGGGGCCAAAGTTATGGCGAGATGACAGCAGATTCAAAACTTCAGCTCGCCGAGCCCTGAAAAGAGGCTATTTTTTCTTCCTGTAACATTGAGTATTTGGCAGGACCTTCTACTGGGAATGAATCTATCTCTCTCCTTCTGTCCTTCTCACTCTACACAAATACACACACGTAGTGTCTCCATTTTTGTCTCAACATGACTCTAAAATATGGATACTGTCCCTACTCCCTACCCTGATTTTCAGCTTGCATGCTTACAATAAATAAACCTGTCACGACGCTGTATACTTGTTCTATTTCTGGACCAATCACTCCCAAGGTAGAGAGACACTTTCATGTCATAAGAAAAGACACTTGTGTGTGCGTGTCCTCGCAAATGTTTGATGCAAACAGCTGCAGATTGTGGTCCTTTGAATAATATTACTGTATTACTGTATTAACTGTATTAATATTACTTTAAGGCTTTCCAGCATTCCATACTGGATTGAGTTTCTTGACCTGTCATTGAGAGTGAACATTAAACTCTGGGAACTCTGGCCTCAATGAAAATATCATAATGGCACTTTCCATGAATAGGGTACACAACTGATCCCGAATCTCTTAAAAAATATGATTTATTATATATATATATGTATATATGTCATGTAGTAGGCCAAGTCTGTAAATGTTGGTTTGTAGATCAATTCCAACAGTAACAATTTTTACAAAATTTTTGTTTAAAAAAATTTAAATGGAGATTTAATTTGTGTGTGTGTGTGTGTGTGTGTGTGTGTGTGTGTGTAAAAGTTTTGTAATATTTTACCCATTTTTTGTAATGGAGGAAAATCATTCGATACTGGTTGCACTCTGGACGAAGCAAAATATAATTGGATTATACAAATATTTTGGATTTAATTATTAAATAAATGAATATTATAATAATACATATTATTATTTTTTTACTATTTTGAAACATCTAGGATTTTTGCCTCCAATACTACTTCAATACAATAAAAATGTAAGTCAAGGACCATAATTGTCACCATTATGTTCAGTTTAGTTTCATTATGATGGACTTTTAGTTTGTTTTTATTCTCATCATGTGCTCCTTTGTTCAGTTTCTCCCACTCCTCATTATTAGTTCATTTGTGTCAGCTGTGTTCTACTAATCATCCTCGTTTGTGTTTGCTATATAAGTTGGTCCCTCACATTCATTCTCCATTTGGTCTATGTTGCTTTACAGGTAGTGTGTTTGCCTGTCTGTTTATTTGTTGTAAAAGGTCCAAAGGGAGTTATTCTCTACTACATCAGTAAGCACTGTTTCTAAACATACACCTCAAAATATTCCTCATTTAAATAATTCCCAAAGGCATAAATAAAATAAAGGGGCAAGGCCTTGTTGAGTTAGTTTGTAGTGTGTTAAAGCTTGTGGTTGTGAAAAGGGAGTTACATTTCCCAAACACACTCAAAGCTGTTGACAAATCACAACACCACAACACTCCAGCTGACCAAGCACATTGCACTTTTTGGAAGGAGGGGCTTCATAGAGACAGGAACTAAACTTAAGAGTGTTACTGACAGACTGGGAAAAGAGGTGCTGCAATAATGTGAAATATGTGGAAAATAATGTTGTTGTTGTTTACCATTCAAGCATAAAAAAACGATTCTAGTAGACCTCAAAAACAAAATCAAGACTTCGCATGCTATGTCTTCTTTTGGATTTTCTCCACATTATATCTTAGATCTGATTCAATGTCTCGCTGACCAATCATCATTGCAATTAAACTCTGGGTACTCTGATCTCAATGGCAACATGACATCATGACTTTGCGTAAACATACACGCCACTTTCAAGTCAAGTGGCGTGTTATCTATACGCATTTTGAGCTATCCGCGTGTATGTCCACGCCGTCATCTTCCGCATGTATGTCTACGCCGTTAAATGTCCGAGTGATTCCGCGTGTATGTCTACGCCGTTAAATGTCCGAGCGAAACGAAGCAAAATGTAAATCTACATCTGGGGAGCGATATTTTTTTACTAGGATGGTAGGGGAAGACTCATAAATGGTATTAACCCCAGTGACGGGTAGGTTTAGGGACGGGGTTGGGGTAAGTCATATATATTTATATAGAGAGTAATGTAACGTTAAGTCAACGGCGTTGATAAACACGCTGAAAAGCGATTATGCGTGTTGATAGCACGCCAAAAATGGAAATACGAATTGGCGTGTCATACATACGCCATTTCATGAGATCAGTCTGTCAATGGGAACATGATGATAGCGTTTGTCATTGTGTTTGTCTTTACTTACTAAATCTTCATTCTCTGTGTCTGCCCTGTACCCTTCCAGACCTCTATATGAAAGCCACTGTGTTCAAGCCACTGGGGGCTTCCCTGTGCCAAGCAAATATCCTCTATCTCTCAGTTCCACTCACCTAAAACCTTTCCTTAGAGACAGTGAGGAAGCTTGTTTCATAGACAATATCATTATGGCTTACAATAGCACTGATGAATATTTCATTGTGTGTATGTTGAGCATTATGTGGATGTGTTTAGAGTTCCCACGAAGTATGAAAGGGACACTCACACTTGCTAAGTGTGCGTGTGTGCGTGCGTGTGTAAATGTGCTTAGTGTCTGCTGTGCTGAGACCACAAAGCTGTCAGTCCAGTGTGGCAGCGGGGAACCTTGGAATCGTGTGTGTGTGTGTGTGTCTGCCACCCTTTTTGTCTGCTTGCATCATTTCTATTCAGACAGCAACATAAACACTCTCCCTCATAAACACTATTAGATTATGGAAATGAGAGCAGGGAGCATCTATTCCAGTGTAATTCCTTTAGGGAGGCGTTTAATTTGAACAAATAAATAAATAACAGCCCTGCATCAGGTGTTTCTTGAAAGGTATTGTGTAAATAAAGCATGGAATACAAAATAATAATCACAGCGTTTGATGAAGAAAGTTCACGCAGATGATGCTTGGCACTTTTAAAGTTGCTCGCTGAATCTTATTATGCCAAAGACTCTATGTATCTGAAACAGAGCTGACATTTGCTACACTGCAGAGATGCTTTTCAAAGAATGTTGAAAATGACCTTTAATTTCTGCAGCGGCTCCACCTTCTTTGTCTGAACTTTCTGCGATCTAACACGTTGATTAGCTATAACTATACAGCACTGTTTATTCATTTTGTAATAATGGGGGTAGGTGATGGTTTACATTGTATGGTGTTCATAGGTTTATGCTGCATAAAGCTTTACAATTTAAGTGTGTTGTAAAAAAAAAAAAAAAAGGTGAAATTCTAAAACTAAACGGGTTTAGTTTTAGAATGGTTTGGGAAAATCTTAAAGTCTTAACTATCTTATTTAGTTTCTATTTTAAATATGAATAAATATGAATTCAAGTGTGGTTTTCACCATGAAAATAGGCACTATATGCACTATATATATGCACTATATGAGTCAAGTCTCTAAAGCCATGCATATAACCACTCTGAGTAATGAACAGAACAACATTTTTATTTTATTTTTTTGGTCACTTTAGTTTAGGGTTCATTTCTCACTATTAACTACGACTTCTGCCTAAATAAACTCCTAAATACTGCTTATTAATAGTTAGTAAGGTAGTTAAGTTTAGGTATTGTGTAGGATTAAGTGATGCAGAATATGGTCGTGTATAAGGAATTAATGTGCTTTATAAGTACTAATAAACAACCAATATATGCATGCTAATAAGAAACCAGTTAATAGTGAGATTTGGACCCTTAACTAAAGTGTTTCTGATTTAATGAGATCTTCCCCTTTTAAACTTGAGAACAGTGACTAGATCATTGAGTCAGTGATAAACGATCAATGATGTCCATAAATTAGTCAATGAATCACCCGATTGTTCGGTTGAATCGGTTGATCCAATTTTGTGAAGTATTACCGTCCTACGGATGAGACGTAAAACCGAGGTCCTGACTCTCTGTGGTCATTAAAAATCCCAGGATGTCTTTCGAAAGAGTAGGGGTGTAACCCCGGCATCCTGGCCAGATTTGCCCAGTGGCCTCTGTCCATCATGGCCTCCTAATCATCCCCATATACTGATTGGCTTCATTACTCTGTCTCCTCTCCACCAGTAAGCTGGTGTGTGGTGGGCGTTCTGGCGCAATATGGCTGCCGTCGCATCATCCAAGTGGATGCTGCACATTGGTGGTGGTTGAGGAGATTGCCCCTTCTATGTAAAGCGCTTTGAGTGCCGAGAAAAGCGCTATATAAATGTAATGAATTATTATTATTATTAACGATCTGACTCAAAATAATGATTTGTTTATTAGTAAGACCTTTCTTATGAGCACTCTTGGACATGAGAGCTGGGGTAGATCAAGATGTTTGATGAAAAATTACTCAAAATTATTATGTTTTCATGAAATATTTCATTATGTATTATAAATTATTAGTGCACATCAATATTTTTAAATAACGTCTCCCTCTTGCAGCAACAAGAGGGAAAAAGTTTTCTCTTATAACGTGTGTACTGGCACGAGCGTGGAACAACCTGTCACTCACATGAGATTGACCAATAGCAAATCACTACGATCCAACCATCCAATCACCTCCAGATGGACAAAATTAAGTCCTTCCATATTTTTTTCTTTTTTCTTTAAATTTACAAATATTACTCCTTTAATATAAACACAATCAAAATAAGGGTGATTGTCATTAATGACACTGAATTGGCCTTATTAGTGTACGATACACAGAAAATATTGATTCCAAATCCAATTTATTAAAAAAAAAACTACACTTGAATAATAGCCATTTTAAACATATTATAAAAAAAAAAAAAAAAAAGAAGCAAAAAAAAAATTGTAGATATACTGTACATATCTTCACTGCTTTTTTACTCTTGTCTTTCACAAATGAACCCTAGGTCGTCCGTTTGCTCTCTTCAGAAACACTGGAGTAATTTCTACGGCTCGGTCTTCACAGGAAACCAGGCCAGTGCGAGAGTGAAAGTCACATGAATTATGCAGCAGGGACACCTGTGTGTGTGTGTGTGTGTCTGCCGTTGGAAGAGTCCAGAATGAGAGATATTTTACATTATATCTGGATCAGTCTGTCGGGACAAGTATATGACCCATTTTCCCCTGCTACCTGAAAGGCAGATGAATCATCATTTGGATACCGTGTTAAGATGTAATAACAAAGATGAATGCATGTGTGTTTGTTTACAGGTTGAGAGTGAGGTTATGACTCTAAAATCATATCTTGTGCTGTCACAATATGATTATGTGCTGGGTTTTTTTTTTTACTGGTTCAGATTTTTATTTTTATTTTAATCCAGGAACTAAAGATTTATCTTTTTTCACTTATTTTGCACTAAGGTTTGTCATCCATAAAACCCTGCCTCTTGTCCTAACCATAAAGCAACTGTTCACTCTAAACATGAAAATGATTAAAGCGCCTTTGTTTACCCAGGAGTCTCCATAGCAATGAATGCGAATTTGAGTGAGGTGGAGGAGATGTTTCCTTCACACAGAAAGGAAAAACATATTAGTCAGCTACTTGAAGAGTCACATACTGTAGCAGGTGAGATGAGATTCTCTCAACCGCAAATGTGTTGATAGAGAGTAAAAGAAAGAGAGGGCATTAAAATGTTTCCCTGCCCACAAATTCTGTCATTATACTCTCTTTCATGTCAACTTACTTTCAACCAGAACAAAGGTTGAAAGAGCTATGGCCGACTGAATATTTTCAGTCAATAAAGACTTACATTTTGCTTTGTTTTTAAGTATTTACATTTAAATTGATGCATTTAGCAGCAACTATAGAGGAACAAAGTAGTATATACTTTATGATACTTTTATGGTATTTTTATGTTCCTTTTAAAGCTTCAAAGATTTGGTCCCTGTTCATTGTAACTCAATAAAAAGCAAAAAGAAGTCTTGAAAGAAGTCTCTTATGCTCGTCAAGCCTGCATTTATTTGATCAAAAATACAGAAAAAAAACTGTAATACTGTGAAATATTATTACAATTTAAAATAATGGTTTTCTATTTTAATATACTTTATGATGAAAATTCAGCTTTGCATCATATAAATAAATTATAATTTAAAGTATATTAAAAACAGAAAACCATTATTTTAAATTGTAATAATATTTCACAATATGACCATTTTATTCTGTATTTTCTATCAAATAAATGCAGCCTTGATGAGCCTTGAAGAGACTTTCTTTCAAAAACATTAAAAATGGTAATGTTTCCAAACTTTTTATAGTACTTTTTTTTTTTTTTTTTGTTAGTTATTTCAGTTTCAGTTTCAAATTTTTATCTTATAAAAATCTATTTTATCTATATATACAGTGGTGGTCAGAATTAATGGCACCCCTGGTAAATATGATCAAAAATGGTTGTAAAAAAATAAATCTGCATTGTTTATCCTTTTGATCTTTCATTAAAAAAAATCACAAAAATCGAACCTTTCATTGAAGTAAAATAATTGAAATTGGGGGGTAAATCACATTATGAATGTTTCTCCAAAACACGTCGGCCATAATTATTGGCACCCCTAGAATTTTTTATTAGTAAAATATCTCTGAAGTATATTCCCATTAATATTTACCTTTATTTAGCACACCAGGGTGACTAGGAACATGAAATTGTCCAGCTAGACTTCTTGTTTCACAGGAGTTTAAATATGACGAATACACAAAGGCCAAATTCCCTTGCTCATCCATCACAATGAGTAAAACCAAAGAATAGTTCTGATGTGCAGCAAAAGATTGTTGAGCTTCACAAAATAGAAAGTGGCTGTAAGAAAATAGCTAAAGAATTGAAAATCCCCATTTTGACCATCAGGGCAATAATTAAGAAGTTCCAATCAACTAAAGATGTTACGAATCTGCCAGGAAGAGGACGTGTGTCTATATTGTCTTAATGGATGGTGCGAGGAAAGTTTGAGTGGCCAAAGACTCTTCAAGGATCATAAATGGAGAATTGCAGAGATTAGTTGAGTCTTGGGGGTCAGAAAGCCTAAAAAAAATTTAATCAAATAACCCCTACATCACCACATGTTGTTTGGGAGGGTTTCAAGAAAAATCCTCCTCGCTCCTCCAAAGATAAACTCCAGCATATTCAGTGGTCAGACACGACTGCATCTTCAAAAGGGACCGGATTCTATGGTCAGATGAAACAAAAAAAAAGGACTTTTTGGCAGAAAACCCACCAGATGTGTTTGGTGCATACAGGGATGAAGAGTACCCCATGCCTACGGTTAAATATACTGCTGGATCTTATATGTTGTGGGCCTATTTATTTGCTGGAGGTCCTGGACATCTTGTTCAGATACATGGCATTATGGATACTAGCAAATACCAACAGATAAAAAATCAAAACCTGACAGCCTCTGCTAGAAATCTTATAATGGGCCGTAGTTGGATCTTCCATCAGGACAACGGTCCAAAACAAACATCAAAATCAACACAAAAATGGGTAACTGAGCACAAAATGAAGCTTCTGCCATGACCGTCCCAGTCCCCTAAACTGAACCATATAGAAAATGAGTGGGGTGAACTGAACAGAAGAAGCATCAACATGAACTTGTGAATCTGAAGGATCTGGAGAGATTCTGTATGAAGGAATGATCGCTGATCTCTTGTCAGTTGTTCTCCAAACTCATCAGGCATTATAGAAGAAAACTCAGATCTGTTATCTTGGCAAAAGGAGGTTGCAAAAAGTATTTAATAACAGGGTGCCAATAATTATGGCCAGCGTGTTTTGGAGAAAAACATTTATTTTATAATGTGATTTACCCCCTACTTTCAATTCTTTTACTTCAATGAAAGATTTGAGTTTTGCAAAAACAGCTCAACTGCAAGTGTCTCTAATCTCTCCGTTTAGAGTTGCACATTTGACATTTGGGAAAAGTCAACAATGATTTTGGATTCAGCAGCAGTTGCTGCTATAGTCCAGATGAGAGAATGCAGTTTCACCTAATGTTGCTGGCTTTCTACAGGGTCTCGCTCAGCAAATTAATTAAGTTTTGCCTTAGGCCAACATTAAATTTAAAGTTCTATAGTTACGATTTGAATTATTCTGTTAGATGATAAAGTTTTACATCTCCTGTGATTTGTTATCAGTTATGCAATCCCTTTATATAGAATTATTCAGTCCATATTTTATATCTTTGTAGAAATCAATAAGAAAATGTGTTTTATGTTACTGCACATTTCACCTTGTATGTCTTGAGTTTGTTGAAATCAAAGAACTCTAAAAATCTTTATGTCCTATAAAACATGATTGAATTTATAAAAAGGAATCCAAGGAATAGTTCATCCCAAAATGGAAATGATGTCCTCATTTACTCACCACATGTTGTTCCAACCCTGTGTTATTATTGAAAAGAAAGTGGGATGACGATTTATATTGCCAAAATTACATAATCTGTATGACTCATTCAATATTTTCAAACTCTTCTAATATGACAGCTATACAACAGCTTTTGTGAGAAACTGACCGAAATGTGTGTTGTTATGCTGCTAGTCCTCCCCTCTTCCAGTGTTATGAAATTCCATTTGTAGTCTCTATTTTTAAAACTAATCATAGAACCAAAGACATTTTGCATCAGTGATGTGAGATATGATCTAAACTTTTTTTTTTTTTATTGAACACAATGAGAAAATATACTTAAGACTCAACTTAAATTTAGATCTGTTTCTCGTAGATGGCTATTGTATGATTTCAGAAAACTTGGAATATAGCACACAAGTTAAAGGGTTAGTTCACCCAAAAATGAAAATTCTGTCAGTAATTACCCTGTCAGTAATTGCCAGTGGCTCAATCTTAAGTTTATAAAGCGACGAGAATACTTTTTGTGCGCAAAAACAAACAAAAATAACGACTTTATTCCACTTTTCATTTCCTTCTCTCTGGGCCTCGAGTCTTTTCACGTAGTGTTTAAGCATCTGTGTTGCAAGTCACCACGTATCACACACATGACCAGCGTCGCCCAATAGTGAGCCTACGTGTGACGTACAACACAGACGCGCTACGCTTAAACACTACGTGAAAAGACTCGAGGCCCAGAGAGAAGGAAATGAAAAGTGGAATAAAGTCGTTATTTTTGTTTGTTTTTGCGCACAAAAAGTATTCTCGTCGCTTTATAAACGTAAGATTGAGCCACTGGAGTCACTTGGACTATATTAACGATGTCTTTAATACATTTTCTGGGCCAGCAAGTTATAATGTCTTAGAAGCCTATGGAGGAGTGATCCAGCACTCAGATTTAATCAAAAATATCTTAATTTGTGTTCCGATGATGAACGAATGTCTTACGGGGTTGGAACAACATGAGGGTGAGTAATTACTGACAGAATTTTCATTTTTGGGTGAACTAACCCTTTAAGTGGATTACTTTTATGATACTTTTAAGTTGCATTGTTTTTTTTTTTTTTTTTGTAGCTTGATGAAATAAATACTATCACTTGTATGGAAAACAAGAACTTTTTTTTTTCATTACTACTGTTGGACTAATGGCCAGAGCACTTCCAGCAATCATATTAATTAACCTTTTTTAACTTTTTGTGTACATCTGATGTAAATTAAGTATCTTTTGTTGTCCATAGTTTGTGTTGTCCGTCATAGATCTGAAACATTTCTCTAGAGTCAATTATCCGTTGATAATTGACTCTAGAGAAATGTTTCAGATCTATGACATATGCCATTGGACCAAGAGTTGCGACATGCTTAACACATCAGTGCTACAGAGCAAATAATGGTGCTTACTGGCAAAGGTTTTAGAAAAGATTTCAAAACCACCTTATTGTCTTGCAGTCTGCCTCTTTCAGCCTTTTGCAGTTCTGACATAAACCATAACTGTTTGCATATACTGCAGCTTAATGTGTTGGGTATATATATATATTTATTTTTGCTTTTCAAACTTGATGACGTGTAACTCCACATCTGCTCATTCCACAAACAATGATTAATATCTCATGTTCAAGCACCTTGTTTTTATCGGTGCAAGCTGTCAGCGAGATGGATATGAAGAGGCACAGAGCATGATGTATTCGAGATAGAGTTCCTGACATGCAACCACAGTGTGAAAATACAGGCAGACTACCTGTCCTCCTTAATATAGAATCTGTCATTCACTTCTAGCAGAAGAACATTGGTTTAGGGTAAAGTGCATACGGGGTTTAAAGGTGAAGTATGTAATTACTGTGCCACTAGTGGCGCCAAATGGAATTGCAATCACGCCCTGCTTTAGCAACTGTCTTTGAGATGATTGCAAATGTTAACGGATTTATTTCTCCAAGAGTGTTCATTATGTTTGCAGTTCGTTTTGTGCCACTAGTGGTGCACGAATGACTCACTTCACTTTAACTTAACACCACCGTTCAGGCCAGATGGAAGCAAAACTAATGTAACATGAAACATTTAAAACATCACACTCAGTTACGTCCTTTTTTGTTAGCATTTTATTGTAGAAATCAGTGTATTACATATTTTACACAAAGCCAGACTGCTTCATTTTAGATAATATGACAGAAATAGAAACAAATGCCCTGCAGAGAGAGTGTGTGTGTGTGTGAGTGTGTTTAAGGATGTGTGTGTGTGTAAGGCTGGCAGCTGAAGGACAGTTTGATGGGTGCTTTGGGACTACGGCATGCCAAGGAAAGGATTTACATCCCTGAAAACACACAGAACATCCTCATCCAAGTGTGATGATCACACACACAGACACACACACTTTTTCCACACATGCATTTGATTGGCTATTCAATAAAAATCAGGCCAAAATTGGATCAGCAAGGACCTCCCTCCTGGCTTTCTTGTCTCCCAAAAACACTTACCCGACAGAAGCAGAATTGCCAGTTTGATAACTGAATGACAAATGTTAGAGAAACAGTCTGAACCATGATCACATCCATAATCCTTCCAGGCCTGTCAGAGAGAGCGGAAAAAAGCCAGAGAAGATGAAGACGCTGCTCAACAAAACTCCATATACAAAGCATTTGAAAGGAACTCCTCTTGTTTAGATAAAATATAAATAAAAAAAATGTGTGTGTGTGCGTGTGTGTGTGGAATTAATGAACTGCCAGCCAACACTACCAGCCTGTCTCATTTTTTTTTTTTGCAAAATATCTCTCAAGTTTTCAAAGGAAATGTCCAGTAGTGCTAATGCTATATCTTGATATTTGATATTTAATTGTGCATGCTCATTTACCCTATTTTTGCTTTTGTTATGTAATGCTCACTTAAATCTTATGATATTAGAAATAGTTGTATAACACTATTAAATGTAATCCTTAGACAATCTCAAAATTAATATTCATTTTATTGTACTGTACATTAAAATGTGTGCTTTTAAAACTCACCTTTAAAATGGCTGATTATTATTGTAATTGTTAGAGAAAAGAGTATTTGACAATTTTGGCAACTATACCTTGCGTATATCATGACTGATCCTAATGCACAACAACTATACGGTAAAATGCAGCAGGAAAAGAGGTGCAATAATAAAAGTTTTGAGTATGAAAACTTTCCCCTAAAATATCCTCATATTTTTCTTTGGCGTAGGTGATTGGGTTTTTTTTCTTTTTTTTTTCTTCTTTCTTTCCCTCAGGGATAATGTGAATTTGAGAAGATGGCATTGATTTATGGAATTGCCATTGCTTAAAACTCTTTATTGGGATTTCCTTTCATATCTACTTTCCATCTTTGTCCTTAAAGGGGTTTTCCTGTAACATTGTAGCTCATCTGATGTATGCTTTTCGTTGTTGTTGTTGTTGCATATCAAATTTTGTCATATAGCTAATGTTAGTTGGCCCAGATCGAAGGCATACGAGTGCAGGATGCAACAAAATCCAAGTGAACAGTCTTAACTTACCATTTATAAGCAATTCTACAGTCTAAAGGAGAGTTATTCAACCAATACACAGCTTTAAGACGCTCCATTAGTCTTCGGTACATTTGTTAGCCTGTAGGGTGTCATTTACAGTAATGGGTAGGAAAGGGTAACATATTAGGGATGATAAAAATAGATGGTTTAAAAACACAGCAAATGGCTCAGAACATCAACAAAATCGAAAGCATGCTGTGGAAACCTCCATTTGGTAAGGCGAAACAGAGGCGTTCTAGAAGCTCGCATGCCCATTTTATATCACTTTACCATAATCTATTCTCACATGGGCTCTCAGGAAGACAGCGATGGTGGGTGAAGAGTTATATAGATTTAGATGTGTAATCTTACAGGAGGGTGCGACGGTATCGCTGCGAGGGCCTTGCTGTGTTGGCTAATAGCAGACGAATTGGCCCCATTAAAATCCTCTGCTGTTCTCCTCTACCTGTCAGCGAGTCTGTAAGGAGACATGTTACAAATGGAGGCTGAAATGATTTCGCGTTCCCCTCCTCCTTATTTCCATCCTCCCTTCCTGAGCAGACCATCAGCGGAAATGAGGCGGAAAATAATGGCTCTTCCCCTTCTGTTTTCCACCCTGACCCTCTCAACGCTGACGACTGCCACTGTTCACAGGTCAGTTCATCCCACTGCCCTCTTCTCTCGAAAGACATTTACCTGCCCACATGACTGTGCAGCTGCATTTCTCAGCACGCCAACAAGACACGGAGGAGACTGGATGGATAGCGGTCACCAACCTCAACAGGTTCTGGAATTGTAACTTGAAACCTTTTTGATGAATTCAACAGTAAACAGAAATATGTAGAAACTAGGGCTGTCCGAATTTATGCATTAAAGAGGCCAAGACCTTTTACAAAGTCTTGATTTTGGAGTCTATTAGAATGTGTTTTCATGCTTGAATATTCAATAAACATTATTTTTCACATATTTTTGATTATCGCAGCGCCTCTCTTCCCATGCAGTCTGTAACACTTTGTGTTTCCTGTACAACGACGTAACTTGCTGCTTAACTACCATAGTACGATGCATCGTTGAAGAAGTCGATTAGTCATGACTGTTGCCCAAAACATTATTGTTGCAAATTGATTGTTCATGGTTAATGATGTCACACAGGTGTTTGAGATCGAATTAATGTTAGATGTTTTGCTATAAAGTATGGACATGGCATCTGAGGACTATTTCTCATTTTTCTCAGTTATTTTGCTTTATTTCCAGATTCAATCATAGGCTCGTTCTTACGTAGTAGAGCATGTTCGCACATGCGCACTCTTCAAAAACGACTCTTTAAATCTCTCGACAAACTAAAATACGTAAATGACATTTGTATGTATTCTAAATAAAAGACACAGGTTGTACTGAATGTCAGTTTACTTATTTTGCTCAAGAGACAGATGTATTGAGTTCACATGCCATGCAAACAAGAAACTATGCTTCTAACCACAGGTCGAGAGCTGTCATTCCAACCACACAACTTTGCGAATGTTCGATAGAACTATGTTTTCGGATATCGACGGAACTTGCGACCATAGTTGGCTAAAGATGCTTTTGGGAAACGCACCCCTGTTTAGTTCCTGTTTCTATGAAGCCCCTCCTTCCAAAAAGTGCATTGTGCTCTGATTGGTAGAACTGCAAATGAGAACTGACTGGTTCTTTTTTTATATATTTATATATTTACTTTTTTTACTTTTTTTTTTGTTTTGTTTGATGAATTAAATGATATTGTCCATTATGTACTCCTGTAAGTAAATGCTCTCATTCTCTTGTCTGCCAATAGCTTGGAGAAGCTTCTTGTTATTTCTAAAATGCTGATGAAAGGATCTGTGTGCTGTAAGTATTTTTTTTTTACATACAATACAGCATGCTAGCAGCTCTTATATGTTGGTCATCAAAGTGCAGTTTGAAAACCATCGATCAGGAAGTGGAACTCTCAGCAGTGTTTATCCATCATTTGTTCTGTTCTTTTCTAAATCTGCTTTGAGTATGTCAAGCCGGAGAGATACATGATTCCGAAGGCTCTTCTGATTTGAGCTGCCACATGGACATACAGTGTGTGCAAAGAACACGCTTCTAAAGGAAGGTGAATTGCAAAGTATTGATGGGATACAGAGAAAGCAATGCAGGCGATGATGGAGAGCAGGATCAAAAGACGTGCAAAATGAGCATCACATAAGCCTTCTTTTGCTTCTAGTTTATTGCATTCATATTCTACAGCTCTATTGAGCTTTTCCCCGCACAGTCTGTCACTGGTTCAAATGCACAGCGCTTTTATTGAGCTAGTGTATTTTATGGGAGGTGTTGGTGTGTTTTAAAGGCAATCTACAACTCTGCTCCAGAATAGCGTGTGAAATGAAGCTCACCGTTGAAAATGATGTGGACCATACCGGCAGTCAATAGGCGCGGGGGTGTAGGGGTCTATTGTGTGGCACCTGGCAGCATTTTAGATTGCTTGCCTGCCAGGAAATGACAGATTGGGTTTGAACAGTGGGATTCCCTCCCCATCAGAGTTTCTTAAAGACTTTGGCGTGGGACGAGCAAAAAAAAAAAAAATTGCAATAGAATATTAGGCCAATCCATTAAAATGGTATTTGGCTTTGATGGAAAAAGCCAAGAAAAAGTGCTACACACACAAACAAGCCGTGACATCCTTGAAAATTATAGAGAAATGTCATTAGATTTTGAAAGGACATTTCCATGCACGCATATGCACACGTTTGACGGTTTAGCTGTGATTAGAGAGTGTTTTGGTCTGGGCTACGGACAGAATAAATGGGAGAGTGAGGCCTCCTGCAGCTCTTCAGAGTTATAATCACCCATCAGCAGGACTCAGGGAGAAATAAGGAGGGTGGAAATACGGGGCCGTTCTCGCAAACAGCTTCAGAGTTAATTACCTCTGGAGATACTGACTGTCCTGAAGTTTGGCTTGCAATAACCATTCTCACTCTAATACACGCATTCTTCAGATGTTCTTTATCGGAACCTTCTGTTGGTTGTGTTTGTGTTTTGTGTTCTGAACAGATATGTCAGAAAGCACTTGAAAAGTCCAAACCGCCTTTACATGAAAGAAATATACAGCTCTTCCCACTGAGATGGAGATTAATGCCAGGTGTTTCCTTTCCACAGTGCAAAATTAGACTCTTTGAAGATGACCAGTGAAGGTGAAATTAAAGAAAAGTTCTGAAGCTATTTATTTGATACGACGCAGGCTATGTTTCCTCTTTAGTGTTCTTGACAATAATTAATATGCATGTTTATTACACTGTAGTCCCCAAATTGGATGCTTGGTGGGTATGGAGAGGATGTGATTGTACATTTTACTTTATGTTGGGCCTTTTGTATTTCTGTTTTGGTTTTGGCCTTTTCTATTCATAGTATTGGAAAGGAAAATAATGGGGAGGGGAAAACAGAACTGTCATTCGCTTTGAATCCACACATTACACTATTCTCTGTGATCAATTCTCAATTCTCATTCTCTCAAGACAAGTGCCAAAGTGCACAGACATCTGCAGTTCAGCTTCTTCTGACTGTTTTTTTTTTTTTATTATTGACTTTCCAGTAAATGTATTTCAACTTTCACAACTTTCTATTGTTCAAAACCTGTGAAATTTGGAATACCCTTGGAGAAGAGTCTCACCTTCCACCATGCCAAATTTGGGGTCTCTATCTCAATCATTTAGTTTTATATGACAGGTTGTAACATTTAGACATTGTTCATGAAAAGGTGGAGCAGTATCTTAATAATTTTGCTTATTTAAATGACCTTGTGACTAGAAATGCGCGGATGGGCTATTATTTCATCCGCAACCGCATCACAAAACTCTTCATCCGTCCGCCATCCATCCGAACCAACGTTTTTTGACCAATTTTCAAAGCTGCACTCGCCCTCCATCTGCTGATTGTTTAGGTCTATGGGCGATGCAAGGCGCTGCTGACGCGAGTCGCGAGGCTAGAAAGCTCTTGGCTGTTCTAGAAAGGATACTGATCCAATGCAGCAAAGATATTTAAAGGGATGGTTCAGAGTAAAATCAACCTAGGGTCCTTTGCACCATGACCTCGAGCCAAACAAACTTTCTAATGCCTCGTTTTATGAGTACAGAACCTATTTGTACTACTGTAGAACTTTGGTACCATCCTGGGCATTATTAGTGGGGTAATTTCCGAGATACAACCTTGGTTCCATTAGCACCTGCACTAAGCCATTCGACTGATATCTCTAAATAAACTCTAAATTGAATTATGTTCGACCAAGGGAAAAAAGGATTTTTGGAGGGGTGTTTGGCTCGAGGTCATGGTGCAAAGGGCCCTAGGTTGATTTTACTCTGAACCATCCCTTTAAAGGCTACTACTAGTATAGCCTATTGGCTATGTTGTATCCCCAGAATTTCAGCAGTGAACTCCGTCTCCTATCGCACAAGGACAAAAATGAATAAACAGCCTAAATAAAACGCACATCGGCAAACCTGACCTTACCTAACTAGGCTACTGTACAATTTTATCATTGTAATATAAAAACGCAATTTGGCACACAATTTCAAAATGCTGCTATTTAGCCTACTACTAATTAATGCTTATTGCACTTTATTTTTTTTGCAAAAAGAAAGAAAGCTCGAATAAAATAACAAGTCATTCACATAGGCAAATTAACTCTTCGCACTGTCATGTCAGGGTAACCGCCAACCGCGCATCTCTTGTGACCACACCCTTGAGTACAATAAGTGTGTGGTTATAGCACCACCTACTGGTCAAAAGTTGTAAATTAAAGATATTTTTGATTATAACATTTGAGGTGACTTTAAGTGCTGCTGCCCTATGATTCTACAGTTTATTCTTGTGTGTGTTCACACATTCACTTTGGTTAACTGGGTGTAAGACACTCCAACGGCTACTAAACAAGAGATAAATATTTCTGAGTGTCAGGAGAGATAGCATAGGAAATATAGAATATAGACAAAACCATGCTACACAATCTATAGGATGTGACATATAGGCAGCACTTCAGAACTGTTTATATGTCTGCTTCTGATTTCTGATGGCTTTATGTGATGGTGTAAAAAATATGTTATGTAATGAAAGTGTATTATGGAGGATATTATAGTTTTGTACTGTACAATAAAGCAACTCAATGTGAATAGATATTATTAACTATAAAATGGTCATGACTCATGACTCCAATTGGATGAACCGTGTTCAATGTCATTGTAAAAGGCGAATAACTGCTCACTTGTCATCACACTTTCTATGCACCATGTTTGTATGTTGCTTAGCAACTGCAAATTAAGTTAGATTAAGGGACTATAATATTTGTTGGAAAAAATTATTCAGTTACTGTTATTGATATGTTTTACAATTTATTGATCAATAGTGTCTTATATATTGTTGTTGCCAACATAAAAAAAAAAAAAAAAAAAAAAACTTGAAAATGACATTCCTACAGGTAGTGTTTACCTGCCTATTAATGAATTAAACCACATCTCATGCATTACTAATTTATCATCACATTCATTTGAAAGCCTTTTTTTTTGTCATCACAGCATTTGCACAGCACTGTACTTTTGTGGAATTGCGGCGATGCTAAAATTGACTCCACATGATTAATGGGTTGTGTTTCTATTTTTTTTTCAAGTCACCTTGAAAAGCCATTGCTAAATGAATGAATGTAAATGTATTTAATATATATATATATATATATATATATATATATATATTCTAGTCAAAGTGACATAAATTTTTTTTTTTTTTTTTTAAACACACAGAGTGTTCCTCCACACTTTCAATTCTTTTACTTAAGTGAAATGTTAGATTTTTGCGGATGTTTTGAATGAAAGATCAAAAGGATAAACAATTCAGATTTATTTTTACAGCCATCTTTGATCATATTTACCAGGGGTGCCAAAAATTATGACCACAACTGTATGTTTGATAATAATGTTATCACTGGCACACAATGCATTATGGGGTAGGCAAGGCTGTGAAGAATCCATCTGTTATATCCTTAATTTCACAGGAAATGAAGGACGTATATGGAGGCTGCATTTGGAGGAGCATTTGAATTGGGACATCTTTGTTGTGCCACGACGACACAATCAGCTTTCGAATCCGGCCTTCAAAGGATGCAGCCTCTGAATTGGGACACAGCAATAGACCTTATGTGCCAGTTAAACATGTGCACAGTCATCTTTAAAATATTGTGTTTGAACTTCCGTCTTTGCGGTACCTGTATATTTCTATGACATCGCTGTCGAAGAATAATTAGCTGGTGGAGTAATGTAACAACTGAGGTATTGGTTCTTTGAAGATCGAAATGATTGTGTACATGATATGCCGATAGCTGCGCAACATATTAGTATTACAAGAATCTTTCTTAGTTTCTTCATCAGAAACCAATCCAGCTGCACATGCAAATGAGCATGCTTAAAACAAAGATTCATAAAACAACCACAGAGGAATTTTGCCGCTTGGAAATTCCACCCTTCTCATTGGGCAAGCAAACCCGGAGAGGTGGGGCCTTTCTCAGGCTTTATTAGAGACAAATTCACAGTGACCCTCCTCTCTCCTCTTCTGGCTCTCTACTGCTGCTTTTTCGGGTTGATGTCTGTGGGGACCCAAAGGCCCCGGCAGGCTGTGACCACCGCCTGCTATGCTTTCACTCTCCCAAAGGAGTCAGACTGTATTTTCTTCAATCCAACTCAGAAGAAAACTGCAACCTTGCCATCACTGAATGGGCAACGATCAACTCTTGGCTTTCTCGGTACGTTCAGGGTGCCGTGCTGTCCTGCGTGGCCTCAGCAGGCCCCAGGGCAGCAGGCCTTGACTCAAAACCAGCCATGTGGTCATTCAGGAGAGAGAGGACTCTCTCAACCACAACAGAATCAAGGACAACCTCAGGAGTTTGACACAACGTCTTCATTCAATGCAGAAGAAGTCCATCACAACTCCCACCATTTGCTCTGCATGTCCTCTCCAGCCCAGGGCCGGCAGGCCACAATCTGCACTCCAGCCATGAGAACAGAGTCGAACTAACCATGCAAGTTCATCATATCTCCTTCATCCAGCGGAGAAGACAACTATTGCAACCCCAACATTTGGCACTCACGGAACCATCAACAACTTCAATGTTCAACCACTTCAAGAATTGTGGCCACTGCACAGACCATGAAAGTATCAATTTAATGAGGTGCTCTGAAAATAAGCTGATGGTTCTTTAGTTAAATGGATCTTTTCCATAGTTCCATTTCCTGCTTCCGGTTCCATTCTATCACTCACCATTTTACCTATGCTATGCATGTATGTATGTATGTGTATGTATGTATGTATGTATGTATGTATGTATGTATGTTTGTTTAGTTTAGTTATGTTTGTGATTTAGTTAATAAAACTTGTGCACAATATGTATTTGGTTCTGATTCTCTGCTTGCAACAAAGTCTATTTTACGATATTGATCTCGTTAGATGCTCTAAGCAATGTACAGGCTAAGCAATAATTATTTTTCGGTGGCCATGAAATATACGCTTTTCTTAGAATAAATGAATAATGAAAAGTGTTCGTTGGACGAACTGATTAATTGATTGTAATATTCATTTAGCTACATCAAGTTAATCCAATTAACTGACCCAAATATTATTAATTAATCATAACAAGTTATGAGTTATTATTAATATTTCCCCTTTGAGCTAACTCGTTACAGTAGATTTACTCATTGCAGAGTTAATGAAAGTTATCATCGGCATGATTTATGTCATAACAATAAATAACATAACATGCTGAGAAAGTACAAAGCGGAAGACCGAACACAATGAGCACAGCGCTAAAAATGTGTTAAAAAAAAAAGTGGGGCAACATATGGTCAAGCTAACATGATTTTCGATCATTAAACAGCATACAAATCAAAACTGCCTAACATTACCTAGGTAGCCTAACTCCCTAACATTACCTAACTGGCACTCTGGCCAGCAGCCATATCACCCTATAGCCCAAGACTGGTTGCCCACTGAAGCTAAGCATTTACATTTATGCATTTGGCAGACACTTTTATCCAAAGCGACTTACATTACATTTCAAGGTACACATTTACATTCTTATCAGTTCCTGCTTTCCCTGGGAATCGAACCCATTACCTTGACGTTGCAAGCGCCAGCGCTCTACTGTTTGAGCTATAGGAAGCAGGGCTGAGCCTGGTTAGTACCTGGATGGGAGACCTCCTGAGAAAAAACAGGTTGCTGCTGGAAGAGGTGTTTGTGAGGCCAGTAGGGGGTGCTATGTGGTCTGTGTGGGTCCTAACACCCCAGTGTAGTGACGGGGATACTATACTGTCAAAAGAGCACCGTCCTTCGGATAAGACGTTAAACCGAGGTCCTGACTCTCTGTGGTCATTAAAAATTCCAGGATGTCCTTCGAAAAAGAGTAGGGGTGTAACCCTGGCATCCTGGCCAAATTTGCCCATTGGCCCCTGTCCATCATGCCCTCCTAATCATCCCTATATACTGATTGGCTTCATCACTGTCTCCTCTCCACCAATAAGCTGGTGTGTGGTGGACGTTCTGGTGCATTTTGGCTGCCGTCGCATCATCCAGGTGGATGCTGCACATTGGTGGTGGATGAGGAGATTCCCCCCTTCCATATGTGAAGCTCTTTGAGGACCCAGAAAAGGTGCTATATAAATGTAACAAATTATAATTAATTAATTAATCGACTTTTCATTCGGTAATTAATTAATTAATTAATTACCGAATGAAAAGTCGAACCCATGAAGAGGTGCAGGACTGGCTCCTTAGGAGTTAATCGCCATTAAACAAGAAGAAGAAGAAGGTGCAGGACTGTGCAAGCTTTGGGGGTGTTGATCTGCTATACTATCATCTATGTTTTGATCATCATTCTGAATCCGATCCGGACGTAGTCTAAATGTTTTTGTTTTTTACTTTTGTTTTATTAAATTGTGAAAATTACCAGAAATTCTTAGCCTGGATCCCAGATGAATTTAGCCCCGGCCACAACATTTTAGGTCGGGAAGTTCGGTCTGGACTTGATCTGTTGTGCAGCAATTATGCTCGAACCAGAGCTGTTCGGACCAATCAAATTGTCAGGGCGGGCTTTACACGATGATGGACAGATGATCAACTGTAACATAATCATCCACATCACCAAAGAGCGCTTGGGTTGAATTAGTTTATAACAAAGTTGACTGCCGCTGGAGAATTGAGAGTTCACACTTACAAATAAGTCTGATGCTGAAAACTGTCAGGGAATGTTAGGTGAGTTGACAGAGAGAATATATATATATATATATATATATATATATATATATATATATATATATATATGCTTCCTCTTGCTGATAGGGTAGACATGATAATTGTTTGATGACAAGTTGAGTGGATTGATTATTTGAACGTGCTCCTCCCGAACTTTGTTTATGAAGCATCATGTAGATTCCGCCATTGCGTCTGTTACACTGTAAAAAAATTCTAACCCTCCCAAATCAAAAATTTCAAGTGACCGATAACATCTAAATTTTTCAATTGGCCCAAGTGAAATTCTGTAAATTTCAATTGGCCCAAGTGAAAATCTGTACATTTAATTTTTTAATTTACAGAATTTCACTTGGGCCAATTGAAAAATGTAGATGTTATCGGTCACTTGAAATTTTTGATTTGGGAGGGTTAGAAATTTTTTACAGTGTATAGAAGATATTGACAGCGCATTCATTTTAAAAGAGGAACAGTGAACCGCGATCAAGGCATTTGTCGATCGGAAAGATGAATGAAGAACATACGTCACTTACTCCGTTGCTCTGATTGGTAGGTCTATCCAATTGAGTGCAGAGGCATTTTCTTTCCTGGTTCGGTTGAAACACGCCCCTTAATCATGGCCCAATGGAGCAGTATCAGACTCATATTCTGACTAGAATCTGAGTATGAGGACGTCAGGCTAAGAAATTCTGGCAGTGGCTGGCACCTTTAAAAAAAATGCAGGTGGGGAAAGAGTTAACATACAGTAACATAGGTTGTACAATATACATAATATGAAATCATATATAACATTGATCATTTTATAAAACTTATTTTTAATTTTGCTCTATTGCTCATTACAGTTATGCCACCGTATTTGCTCTTGAGCAAGCTCATTTACAGCAATTAACCGTTTACAGGGAGTTACACCCATATTTTATGTAAAGCACCGTGCTATGTTAGTTTTATCTAAAAAAAAAAAAAAAAAAAAAAGATGTGAGATCATTCAATAAAGAATAACTATTCCCCCTATTCCTGACCTATGTCTGTACCCCTGTGTCCTGTACCATTTTATGTTTGCAGTGACCTCCAGACCACTCCTGTGATCAGCACTGTCATGAATATTTTTCTTCTCCTCCCCCTCCTCCCTCTCCTCTCATCTCCTCCTTTCTCCAGTCAAGTCCAGGTCGTTTGAGGCTCTTATCTGTCAGCTGCTGAGATGTCATTCACATATTGTGATAATGTTGCCTTCTGCATCAGAATTCTCAGATGAAACAGAATGCTTTGATGGACAGGAGTGCTGTGGGAGTAGGCCACTGAAACTGCTGGTGTAGGTACTCAGAGAATAACGCTGAATAAGTCAGACACGGATAGAGAGTAAAAGAGGCTGAAGGAGAAAGAAAAGCTCACTCATAGAATGTTAGAGTGTAGAGTGTTGACATGTTGAAAATGAATTAGAATGAACTGTCTTTTATATTGTATTTTTAGACTTAGGCAATAATGTATTTTTCTCTTAAAATATTATTATGACAATGCATAATGTTATAATGCCCCCCAAAAAAACATAATTATGGTTGTTGTTTGTGTACCATTTTGTACTTTGCTTCTGTGCCTTAAAATGTTCCTAGATAAACACACTTTTTGTTTGTGAAAGGAGATGCAGAACTTTTGTTGCTTCCAGTGCAGTTTTTTTTTTTTTTTTCTGATTTAATGATCCTTTAAAAAATGACTCATCTGCCATGAATTCAAATGCAGAAAGCAAAGAACAAGCCTTTTATTTTTATTTTTTTGCAGTAGCAAAAAAAAAAAAAAAAAATCATTTTGGACTGGAAGACAATTTTCTGAAAGCTACAGTATATTTCCATAGTTCATTGAACTATTTTATCTCAAAAGATGAAGGACAAGATGATTGTGATGTGATCACTTTCATGTCCATTTACAAAACGAGAAATGATCAGTGCGTTTCATTTACTTCCATTTCTTTAATAGCATGCATTCAGTGGTTTTCAGGAAATCACTAGGTCTATTTCATTCACTAGCACTTGTTATGCACTTAACACAACTCTGAGTGTGGTGTGTTTTGTTCTCTAATGAATGGCCTCTCTTTTTAAAATCTGTGGATTATTACTCTCAAAATAAGCATATATGAGAAGGTTATGCTTTTGACGTTGAATGATACTGTGAATCTATATTCAGGGAACTGAAGAGCCCTTTACAGCCACGACACCTATTTGTTTCCACATCTAAAACACTCTTCTCCATCTTTTCATTATCTCACACACAAACACACACACACACACACACACAGAGACACACACACACACACACAGGTTCAGCTCACTTTGGATATGTCATTAACACTGCTATTGCACCGGGACACTGGGAATAAATGATAACCTAATATCAGATGACACAACTGAATGGAGCTGCTTGTGTGTGTGTGCGCGCATGCATGTGTGCATGGCTTCATGTGGTTGTGTGTTTGAATGAGAGTGTGCATGTGGACAAACGTGATTATACATTTGGAAACAGAAATTAACATGGCATTAAACATTTAGGTGAGCCAATGCAGCACTTTTAAGACTAATTTATTAGAACTCCACTGAAACAGTGTTATTTGAATATAGAACCAATCATTAATCTTAAATGATATAGGGGGGGCTTCCTCTTCAGTCATAATTCATCCACCCCATGAACAGATGGCCCTCTAATCATTGTAGACACTTGCACCTGCTAGACACAACAAACGTTTCACCACTGTAGACAGCCGGCAATTCACAGAGCATCTCAAGATTGCAGAAGTCATGTGTTTCTGTTCTGCTCTGCTGAACATAACAAAACTCTCAGTATAAAGATCAGTGGCAGCTGCCTTTGCATAAAATGCAAGCTCTGAAAGACTAAGATAATGAGATATTTGCAGAAACATGTTGCTTTTTATTAGTGTTTTTTTTTTTTTTTTTTGCTGTCAATGACGCTGATAGCAATGGTTGATACAAAGCCAGTCCATTACAAACCAAGTGTCTTTTATTGTAAAGACAGATGTCAAAAGCAAAATGTTTTACAAATAGGAGTTTGTTAGGTCTGAAATTATAAAAAAAAAAATATTGTTCAAAAACTATTTGGATTGTATGGTTGTCAGATGTTAGCTGAACGCTTCCATAGCTAATGTGAAGAACTGTGTTTGCTTTGTTAGGACACCTGTGTGAACTTGAGACTTCACACATTCACTAAAAATCACCTTGACACCAGCTGGTTAAAAGTCATTGCAAAAATGCTGAGAAAAGTGCAGTTAGTTCTGAGAAAAAGCAGCATTTGTTTGCAGAGGCCATTAGGTTTGATATTTTGTATCAAATGGCATTTATTAATTTTATATAGTTGTTTGACGACTTATTTTTCTTCTTCTTTTTCTACTTATTATAATTAGTAATTTTATTATGATTAGCATAAGACACTAATACATATGTCTTATGCACACCAAGGCTGCATTTAATCAATCAAAAACAGTGATATTGTGAAAAATTATTACAATTTAAAACAACGTTTTATTACATTTTAAAATGTTATTTATCTCTGATACAAAGCATCATTGCATTCTTCAGTGTCACATGATCCTTCAAAAATCATTCTACGTAATATGCTGATTTGCTGCTCAAGAAACATATTATATTTTAATGAGCTGAAAACAGTTGTGCTGCTTTTTCGTGGAAACTGATACTCTTTTATATTATTTAATCAAAAGTTAAAAAGACCAGCATAAATTTGAAAAATACAAAATACATTATCCATTGTATACAATTCTTTCAACCTCAGATTGGCCAACTATCAGCCGATTAATAAATGGTATGATGGTCTTGCACTTTTAGAGTCTCTCATCTTGAAGTCTCTCCAATCTTCCTGACAGAGTGCGAGAGAGAAAAGCAACAACGGAGCAGGCTATCAAGATCTAGCTAGCCTTCAGGGAGACATCCCCCGCCTCCTTGATATTATGGACTATTCTCATGCAGGACAGACTGTATCATGTCAGACAGTGAAGACTGTGCTGGAAGTTTTAGGCCTAATGAGGAAAAAACCTGCCACTGTCCCCTGTGGTAACAACAGAAAACTTGTTTGATGGAGGAGTCATTAAACCTCTACATGTCATCACCTGTTTTTACTTCTCTACATACTACCTCTCGCTTTCTCTCTACCTCCCAGCAACTCCCGCACACCCACCCGCCGCATCATCCCCTCCCTTGCCCGCCGTGTTCTCTGTGGGCTGTGAACACTGGTGTCATGGGCAAAGCATCACACAAGACCTTTTCTAGGTAATTGAGTCTTCTAGCTCACACCACTAATTTGTGAACCTCAGCTCTCCCTGGCAGTTACCCGAGAGACAAAAAAAAAAAAAAAAAAACGAGAAGGAGAAGGAGAAAATAACTGGCCTGAGTACAGTATGTTAATTGGTTTCTTTTAGGTGATCAGATCAGAAAAAGGTCATTGTTCATTTTAAAACGTTCAGAGGCGAGCATCCGTGTTGTTACGGAAACTATCACAGCATAACACTGTTATCACCAATAAGATGTCCTTTTCTTTCTATCTATCTATCTATCTATCTATCTATCTATCTATCTATCTATCTATCTATCTATCTATCTATCTATCTATCTATCTATCTATCTATCTATCTATCTATCTATCTATCTATCTATCTATCTATCTATCTATATCTATCTGTCTGTCTGTCTGTCTGTCTGTCTATATATATATCAATGGTGTGCAAGGGAGGTGTCTGAAAAAAAATGATCAATAAAACAAAAATAAAACACAAATATTACAAAATGTGACATTAATACGTATATAAATCTTTTTTTATTTTCTTTTTTTTTATCTGAAGTAACACTGTTCAACAGCGACACCTGCAGATAAAGTTACAGCTGGAGTCTGTGTCTCTCTTGCCTCCCCTGAGCCCATTGACTTTTAACAGAGCCCCCAAAGCGTGCGGTGGGTTTGGTGGGGGGTAATTGAGAATGAATGGGGGAAAGTCGCGTGAGAGGAGGCAATGCCTCCATCGCGCTATGATTGGAAATGATCGGTTATGATTGGATATGATTGGTTAGTGCGATAAATCCCACATCTTGTTTTTGTGCGCGTTCGCAAATCAGCCTGAATGAAGATAATGATGGTGTTAATGGGAAGACTAATTAAAAAGTAAACAACTCACCCAGTTAGATATCCCTGCTTTATGTAACGTCAAAATCAAACTTGAAATGGCCTGAAAAATTATTGGGGGGGGGGGGTTATTGAGCACTTAGCTTGGGGAAATTAAAGACGTTTTCATGCCTGTGACCAGTGTTTACCGAGCTTGATAACTGTTAAAACATCAGTTCACAAATACAAATATTTTGTAAATGGTTATTTTAGTTATTATTTTGAAATAAATTTAATAATGCATAAAAAACTAAGTTGATGAGATTAATACTTGTTGTAATAAATAGAACGTTAATTGCATAGTGTAAAAATACAAAATAGAATTGCATTTTGTCTTTATGTAATGTTTACTTAACCAGGAAAATGTAACACTTTGTTTATATATATATATATATATATATATATATATATATATATATATATATATATATATATAAGATGACTTTTCCTCGACATTTTATAACACATTTGCATGCCACTGGTATGTAGATGGAGATAAAGCATATGATAATTATGTTTAATGCTTTTGAATTTAGTTGATAAAACCAATGCAATAATGGGTTATTTAGTCCCATTGTTGCTTTGTGTCAGGTTCAGGTTGTGACAGTGACAAGTTGACTGTAAAGTATTACACTTATCAAATGATTACATACTAAGCAAATAATAATAATCAAGCAAATTACATAGTAAGCTAATATATCATTGTTATCTCATTAGTAAGGTATTCAGGTGTGATTATAGCCCTTCCTGTATGTGTGTGTGTACTCCTTCCTGTTGTATCACTCTGCTGTCTCTCACAGCTATCTTCTAGATTGGTTACCTTCAATTATAAAGTTTAGAAGTCATTAAACACAAATATTTGGCTGAAGAATATCACGTCTGACCTATCAGAATCAAGTTTCCCAGGGAGCCATGTAATAAGGGCATTTCACAAATGTTCTAATTATGTCTTAGTGAAATATCCTGCTGTTATTTCTTAATTTTTTTCACTGTATGTCTGACTCTGTAATCAGTCTAATGACCCCATGAGTCCTGGAAAGCCTCTCCTGAGCTGCTGAACTCTGGGGTCGACGTCTGACTCATTGGAGAACGCCATTCCCAATCAGCTGCCGTAAACCAGTGTCATTCAGAGAGATGTCTGCAGTTTCCTGGAGTTTGTGCAGACAAAATGAGAGATTTGACCTGAGATTCACAATGAGAAAAAGGGTATGTTCCAAAACCATGGGCCATACTTTAAAGGTGGCATAAAATGGAAGTTGCGATAGACTTTTCTTCCCTGTAATGATGTATATCTAAGTGAAACGGTTTCTTGAAATTGAAAAAAAGTGTAGGGCGGGACTTGATTTTGTCCATGGGGAATTGATTGGATGGTTGTGGTTTGCTATTGGTCGATCTCATGAGAGTGACAGATTTCCCCACCCATATGCCAGCAAACACGTCAACACACGTCACTGCAAGAGGGAGGGGAAGTTATTTTGATTCAAGATTATGAAGGCACATGGATTTAAAATAAATATTGATGTGGATATATAAATCTAAATTGCATGGTGACTTTAAGGTACCATAGGTATTAAATTAACTTTAATAAATCTGAATTTGTTAGGTACACCAACAAAAGTAATTTTAAATGGTTAGATCAAGAGTCTTCTCACAATGTTTAAAAAAAAAAAAAGCCTAAATATCAAAAACAGACAACCGTATTACAGATAGACAGAGAGAGAGAGACTTATTGTATGTATTGTGTGAGAAAGTGCAAGAGTATATGAAATAGCACAGATCACTATGAGAATTCACATCTAGAGAGTGCCTGAAAGTTTAATTTCGCTCTCTGATCAGGGATGAGTTATTTCATCTTTTGAAGCTCACTCTCCCCAATTCAAACCATAGCAGTTAGAAGCACCTATTCAGTTACAGTGCAATAACAATGCCAAGCCAAGTGTGAACTGCATCATGGGTAAGTGGGTAAAGAGCTATTTCAGCCCTCTGTGTTAGTGACACTTCAGCCAAAGCTCCATCACATCAGTCAGAGCTGAGATAATGAAGTCTGAAGGGGAAGGATGGAAGCGATGCTGGCTTTTAGTTCTGAAGCAGCAACCAAGTGCCTTCATCATGGGCCGTGTTCACTTTCTTTGCCTTGCACATGCTTTTACGCTCCCTTTCTCTCACAGTCTGTCTATTTGTTGATCATTTGTCATCTGCTATAAGACGCTACGAGTTCTGCAAGTAAAAAGGCTTGATGGAACAGGTCATTGACGTGTGTCACAACCCGGCAGTCAGAATATTATATTTAGAGCTTTTTGATGGAGAATTCAACAAAACAGCTTCATTAAGTCAGGTGATGTACACGTTGTTCATTTAATTAGAGACTAAGTTGCTAATTTAGACCTCGATCTAAGATGTTTGCTTATATTTCAAGTTCAGCCTTGCAGGATTTGATTTATGGTATTCTAAGTTTCTGTTGGTGGGCAGAGTTGAATAACTAATAGCAAATGATCTCAGAAACAGCCATGAACTTTAAGCCTAGCTATTCTAAATACTGAATGAGAGATATTGCCTCATATCTGTATTTGTTCTAGCTTTTATGTTTAAGAATTTATTCTTCAAACCACTGAAGTTTAAAACCATGATTTTGCCTTTAGGCACAGAAGTGAAATCAATTTTGAAAACTGACAGATCAACCGGTGAATAGAAGACAATATGGCAGATAGACAAAGATTTTCCATCTTTTCTTAACTATAAATAAATGTATCATGAAGATCGAGACAACGGCTCCCCTAGAACAGGAACTCAGACAGACTTGAAAGTAAACAGTGCCATCTCTGGTAGTTTTTGGTACTGCATACAGTGTATGTCCCCAGTTGATGTCCATAAAGAAAAAATATGCCCCACAAAATAAGTATATATAATCAATGACATCATATAAAAACTGAAAGTATTGAAAAACTATTGCAGATAAGGGAAAAAAATGTTTCAACAAGTGCAATACAATGCTAGAAAATGTGTGAAATTACATATTATGCATGTGAGGTTGCATCAGGGATTAACAAAAAATATTTTAGATTTGCAACATCACACATAATTAGCACCCAACGAGTGTAAATAAGAATGCAACTATAAAATTAACAAGGCAGTAAGGTCTTCTTTTTTTTTTTCACAGAGAGCTCATTAGTGTTTGTCTGTCTGTGTGTTTGTGTGTGTTTTTGTAGTAAACTCTGGCACAAGCTGCCAACAGACACAATTATATTATACAGTTAATAATTTAAGCAACACCAACACAGAAGAAAGCATAAATACCTACAGTACAGTAAGTGGTGCTAATTGGTCTATATGGTAGACAGTTTCAACACTTTTCTGTTAGTTAGTCCCTTGTATTTACTTTGAGATTAAGAGGCCACAGTTAATAAGACATTCTCACTGAAATGCAGAGATCAGCATGAGAAAGTCATGCAGATATTCAGGCTCATCCCATCTTGTGCTTCCTCTGCTTTTTCAGTATATGTAATATTAATGGGATGATAATTTCCTTACCCTCATATGCATGTGCATGGAAGTGTCTCTATCAAATAATTTATTAGAGTCACACTGCAGAGGACACACACACACACACACACACACACACACACAATATGCATTAGATACAGTCTCATTCTATTGGTCTCTCTCTCTATCTGGATAATAACCATGGCTGTGGGGTTTAAAATGATCCTTTAAACTGAGAGCCATCAGCAGTTTAGAACACATGAACATTCTTTAATGCAGGCAGTAATAAAGCAGCACAGTCTGTACAAATGTACCAAACCTCATGTGCTTTACTTCACAACATGAAAAAGAAAGTTGGCAGGATATTAATGTTAAATTTGCATTTAAAGTTTTTTTTTTTTTTTTTGTATCCCTTAGTACAAGTGTTGAGGAGTAACTCACTAACGTGGCAATGCTACTAACTTAACCACATTTTCTCTGTAGATTAACCATATCTCAGCTGTATCTCGATATTGCTTGTATAAGTCATTGCCTGATTGGACAACAAAGCCTTAGGTTTAAGACACAGTCAAAATATATCTTCTCCAGCACTGCCTATACTTGTAACTATGAGTGCTAAATTAGCTTTCAGCACCAACATTAGCTGATGTATTGGCTATAAATGCAGTGCCCTTTGGAGTAGTTGAGTTATCTGGCATATTGTTTTACCCTCATAGCTAACCAGCACTTAAATGTTTGTGTTCTATCCGGTCGGTCGGGAGATTGATTCCCTATGAGGCCAAGCCAAGATGTTCTAGTGCCTCGGAGTATTCTGGGCAGCCACATTATACAGTTATGTTGTCAGGGGTTACTGAAAAGTGTGATTTTTACTTGTAGACATGCGCAAGAGAACTTGTTAGAGTTACAAAATGTGTGAGAATGCAAATGTGTAAAAGAGTCCACATTTATAATCCAACGATTTTAGAATTTTCTGCTTTTCAGATATAGTAACTGTTTGATTATGCAAACAAGGGCTGTTAAAATAAAGATTAAAACTCTCTCTCTCATGTAATCCTCTATTAAATGCTCTGCTGATATGTTCAGTTTGACTGTGCAAGCAAAACTCTCACTTTTCTCTATTGAGTTTGCTTTATGTTATGTGATGTACTGCTGGTGAAAGTGCATATTGCTAATTGGCTGATTTTTCATAGCTTAGGAGACTAAATTGAGTTCTCAATAATTTTTTTATTAACAGTGCATTACAAGTAACTTGAGTTCCCTTTCGTGGTCACTACGAGTTACGTCAGTGACAACAAATGGGGTTTCGCTTAGAAAGCCTCTTACCTTCGAGTATACAAAACGAGCCAATGGCAAGAAAATGTCATGGGTCTGCGGAATTTGCATAGCGTAAGTCCGCCCCACGTCGTGGGTATATAAGGATGTACGCTGGCAACATGCAGATATGTTTTCGCTTCGGAGCCAAGAGTCCTCTTCACACCTACAAGCCATTCTGAATCATCTTCACTCTACGAGACGAGCGGCTCTTCAGTGTGTTGGTGTGACGGCGCGTTCCAGCGAGATCACATTCCCTGCATCCCCATAAAAAAAGCGCTATATAAAATAAAGGTGACTTGACTTGACTTGATCTGTGCAGTGATCTGCCGACAGTGTGTGTGTTTCTCCCTGGGCGCTTCAGCACTCTGCTGAGCTTTTTCCTCTCTCTAAAAGAGCTGCACGCGGCATGTCTTTTTCAAGACGGCTCGGCCGTGTATTTACTGGATGTCGGCGCGTGATTCATCTGCCTAATGGTCACGAGCGCTGTTTCGCGTGTTGGCCTTAATCATTTCATTGCGGGAACATGACCATCGCGATGTTTATAGATCGAGACTCAATGATCTCCGTGTGGGTAGAGTCCCCTCTGCCACACCCCAATCTATCTCTTCCTCCAGAGGGGATACTTTGGCTGGTGGCCAGGGTGATCTGAGGGTTACGGTGTGGCATAATACTGACGAGCATTCCTCGGGCTACGCCCCCCTCCACAACGCAAACCGTGGGGCTTCCGTGTGTGCCTGGTTCCTCTCGGGGACCCAGTGTTTTCATTCGGGGCTCCAGCAGATGGTGTCATGTCACTCACAGCATCACAAGGCGGGCTTGATTCCTCTGGAAATGAGGATTTGACTGTGTTGCCTCCCTCGGGAGTGTCAGCGTTAGTCGAGTCAGATCCAGAGCTGATGGCCATGCTTTCCCGGGCAGCTGAAAGCATCGGTTGGAGTGGCGCCGCCCTCCCCCTGAGCGCTGTAGGCTTACGATTGGTTCCTGTGCACGTGTTGCTCTACAGCACTCGCCCCCAGTGCCTTTCTCCCGGACGTGCATCAGGATGCCTCCGGCTCGCGAGAGTCCCGTGACTTAACGCGGCCCGCAGGCGTCCTCCGCCTTCGCTGCACTCGATCGCGTGGCGATCATGGGCTGTATGTTCTCTGTCACTATCGTGGCACGCGTATTCAGTGCTGTGTGTCGCCTTCGAGGCAGTGCTGAGTCGGGAGTTCTGGCAGACCAGGCCGCCGTGGAACGCTGGTACTTCCCTGGCCAACACTGACAGAACGCGGAAACTCGACCACGCCCCCACGCAGGGACGCTATGCCTCCCATGTCCGGGCTGGTCGAACCAGGTTCCTGAGGCGAGTGGGGGAACGGATTCTAAACCCAAAAGCCTAGTGGTCAGTGCACTCTGCACTGGCATTCATTGTTTTTCACCTTATTACGACCCGAGTTCAATTCCCGGTTCGTCAAACTTTCTTGATACTACTGTCCTATCATAATAAAAGGCAAACAAATATATTCTTTAAACTGATGCAAGTTAAGCTCCATCCACACACAAAAATAAAATCAGCATTTTTTAAGCCATTACGTCAACACCTCTCATAATGGGAGTGGGGGAACGGATTCCGACAGCTGTTTTTTTTGCTGTCGGATTCTGTTCCCCCCATATTTCTGACACACTGAGCTTCTAATATTTATCAAATTGATGCTGTTTAAGCTCCATCCACACACAGCATAGAATAAGCTTATTTTAAGCCGATACATCAACATCTCTCATCATTGGGGTGGGGGAACGGATTTCGACAGCTGAACTATTTGCCGTCGGATTCTGTTCCCCCTATGTTTCTTACACAATGAGGTTCTAATATTTATCACATTGAAACTAATTCCTAAACCCAATGGCCTAGTGGTCAGTGCACTCTACACTGGCATTCATTGTTTTTCAGCTTATTACGACCCGAGTTCAAGTCCAGGTTTGTCAAACTTTCTTTATACTATACTGTCCTATCATAATAAAAGGCAAAAAAATATATTCTTTAAACTGATGCAAGTTAAGCTCCATCCACACACAAAAATAAAATCTGCATTTTTTAAGCCATTACATCAACACCTCTCATAATGGGAGTGGGGGAACGGATTCCGACAGCTGTTTTTTTTTTGCTGTCGGATTCTGTTCCCCCATATTTCTGACACACTGAGCTTCTAATATTTATCAAATTGATGCTGTTTAAGCTCCATCCACACACAGCATAGAATAAGCTTATTTTAAGCCGATACATCAACATCTCTCATCATTGGGGTGGGGGAACGGATTTCGACAGCTGAACTATTTGCCGTCGGATTCTGTTCCCCCTATGTTTCTTACACAATGAGGTTCTAATATTTATCACATTGAAGCTAATTCCCTGACCCCAATGGCCTAGTGGTCAGTGCACTCTGTACTGGCATTCATTGTTTTTCAGCTTATTACGACCCGAGTTCAAGTCCAGGTTCGTCCAACTTTCTTGATACTATACTGTCCTATCATAATAAAAGGCAAAAAATATATATTCTTTAAAGTGCACTCTACACTGGCATTCATTGTTTTTCAGCTTATCACGACCCGAGTTCAAGTCCAGGTTCGTCAAACTTTCTTTATACTATACTATCCTATCATAATAAAAGGCAAAAAAATATATTCTTTAAACTGATGCAAGTTAAGCTCCATCCACACACAAAAAAAAAATCATCATTTTTTAAGCCATTACATCAACACCTCTCATAATGGGAGTGGGGGAACGGATTCCGACAGCTGTTTTTTTTTTGCTGTCGGATTTTGTTCCCCCCATATTTCTGACACACTGAGCTTCTAATATTTATCAAATTGATGCTGTTTAAGCTCCATCCACACACAGCATAGAATAAGCTTATTTTAAGCCGATACATCAACATCTCTCATCATTGGGGTGGGGGAACGGATTTCGACAGCTGAACTATTTGCCGTCGGATTCTTTCCCCCTATGTTTCTTACACAATGAGGTTCTAATATTTATCACATTGTGGCTAATTCCCTGACCCCAATGGCCTAGTGGTCAGTGCACTCTGCACTGGCATTCATTGTTTTTCAGCTTATTACGACCCGAGTTCAAGTCCAGGTTCATCAAACTTTCTTGATACTATACTGTCCAATCATAATAAAAGGAAAAAAAAAAATTCTTTAAACTGATACAAGTTAAGCTCCATCCACACACAAAAATAAAATCATCATTTTTTAAGCCATTACATCAACACCTCTCATAATGGGAGTGGGGGAACGGATTCCGACAGCTGTTTTTTTTTGCTGTCGGATTCTTTTCCCCCCATATTTCTGACACACTGAGCTTCTAATATTTATCAAATTGATGCTGTTTAAGCTCCATCCACACATAGCATAGAATAAGCTTATTTTAAGCCGATACATCAACATCTCTCATCATTGGGGTGGGGGAACGGATTTCGACAGCTGAACTATTTGCCGTCGGATTCTGTTCCCCCTATGTTTCTTACACAATGAGGTTCTAATATTTATCACATTGAAGCTAATTCCTAAACCCAATGGCCTAGTGGTCAGTGCACTCTGCACTGACAATCATTGTTTTTCAGCTTATTACGACCCGAGTTCAAGTCCAGGTTCGTCAAACTTTCTTGATACTATACTGTCCTATCATAATAAAAGGCAAAAAAATATATTCTTTAAACTGATGCAAGTTAAGCTCCATCCACACACAAAAATAAAATCAGCATTTTTTAAGCCATTACATCAACACCTCTCATAATGGGAGTGGGGGAACGGATTCCGACAGCTGTTTTTTTTTGCTGTCGGATTCTGTTCCCCCCATATTTCTGACACACTGAGCTTCTAATATTTATCAAATTTATGCTGTTTAAGCTCCATCCACACACAGCATAGAATAAGCTTATTTTAAGCCGATACATCAACATCTCTCATCATTGGGGTGGGGGAACGGATTTCGACAGCTGAACTATTTGCCGTCGGATTCTGTTCCCCCTATGTTTCTTACACAATGAGGTTCTAATATTTATCACATTGAAACTAATTCCTAAACCCAAAAGCCTAGTGGTCAGTGCACTCTGCACTGGCATTCATTGTTTTTCACCTTATTACGACCCGAGTTCAATTCCCGGTTCGTCAAACTTTCTTGATACTACTGTCCTATCATAATAAAAGGCAAACAAATATATTCTTTAAACTGATGCAAGTTAAGCTCCATCCACACACAAAAATAAAATCAGCATTTTTTAAGCCATTACGTCAACACCTCTCATAATGGGAGTGGGGGAACGGATTCCGACAGCTGTTTTTTTTGCTGTCGGATTCTGTTCCCCCCATATTTCTGACACACTGAGCTTCTAATATTTATCAAATTGATGCTGTTTAAGCTCCATCCACACACAGCATAGAATAAGCTTATTTTAAGCCGATACATCAACATCTCTCATCATTGGGGTGGGGGAACGGATTTCGACAGCTGAACTATTTGCAGTCGGATTCTGTTCCCCCTATGTTTCTTACACAATGAGGTTCTAATATTTATCACATTGAAGCTAATTCCCTGACCCCAATGGCCTAGTGGTCAGTGCACTCTGCACTGGCTTTCATTGTTTTTCAGCTTATTACGCCCCGAGTTCAAGTCCAGGTTCGTCAAACTTTCTTGATACTATACTGTCCTATCATAATAGAAGGCAAAAAAATATATTCTTTAAACTGATGCAAGTTAAGCTCCATCCACACACAAAAAAAAAATCATCATTTTTTAAGCCATTACATCAACACCTCTCATAATGGGAGTGGGGGAACGGATTCCGACAGCTGGTTTTTTTTTGCTGTCGGATTCTGTTCCCCCCATATTTCTGACACACTGAGCTTCTAATATTTATCAAATTGATGCTGTTTAAGCTCCATCCACACACAGCATAGAATAAGCTTATTTTAAGCCGATACATCAACATCTCTCATCATTGGGGTGGGGGAACGGATTTCGACAGCTGAACTATTTGCCGTCGGATTCTGTTCCCCCTATGTTTCTTACACAATGAGGTTCTAATATTTATCACATTGAAACTACTTCCTAAACCCAATGGCCTAGTGGTCAGTGCACTCTGCACTAGCATTCATTGTTTTTCAGCTTATTACGACCCGAGTTCAAGTCCAGGTTCGTCAAACTTTCTTTATACTATACTATCCTATCATAATAAAAGGCAAAAAAATATATTCTTTAAACTGATGCAAGTTAAGCTCCATCCACACACAAAAATAAAATCAGCATTTTTTAAGCCATTACATCAACACCTCTCATAATGGGAGTGGGGGAACGGATTCCGACAGCTGTTTTTTTTTTGCTGTCGGATTCTATTCCCCCCATATTTCTGACACACTGAGCTTCTAATATTTATCAAATTGATGCTGTTTAAGCTCCATCCACACACAGCATAGAATAAGCTTATTTTAAGCCGATACATCAACATCTCTCATCATTGGGGTGGGGGAACGGATTTCGACAGCTGAACTATTTGCCGTCGGATTCTGTTCCCCCTATGTTTCTTACACAATGAGGTTCTAATATTTATCACATTGTGTCTAATTCCCTGACCCCAATGGCCTAGTGGTCAGTGCACTCTGCACTGGCATTCATTGTTTTTCAGCTTATTACGCCCCGAGTTCAAGTCCAGGTTCGTCAAACTTTCTTGATACTATACTGTCCTATCATAATAAAAAAAAAAAAAAAAATTCTTTAAACTGATGCAAGTTAAGCTCCATCCACACACAAAAATAAAATCATCATTTTTTAAGCCATTACATCAACACCTCTCATAATGGGAGTGGGGGAACGGATTCCGACAGCTGTTTTTTTTTGCTGTCGGATTCTGTTCTCCCCATATTTCTGACACACTGAGCTTCTAATATTTATCAAATTGATGCTGTTTAAGCTCCATCCACACACAGCATAGAATAAGCTTATTTTAAGCCGATACATCAACATCTCTCATCATTGGGGTGGGGGAACGGATTTCGACAGCTGAACTATTTGCCGTCGGATTCTGTTCCCCCTATGTTTCTTACACAATGAGGTTCTAATATTTATCACATTAAAGCTAATTCTTAAACCCAATGGCCTAGTGGTCAGTGCACTCTGCACTGACAATCATTGTTTTTCAGCTTATTACGACCCGAGTTCAAGTCCAGGTTCGTCAAACTTTCTTGATACTATACTGTACTATCATAATAAAAGGAAAAAAAAAAATTCTTTAAACTGATGCAAGTTAAGCTCCATCCACACACAAAAATAAAATCAGCATTTTTTAAGCCATTACATCAACACCTCTCATAATGGGAGTGGGGGAACGGATTCCGACAGCTGTTTTTTTTTGCTGTCGGATTCTGTTCCCCCCATATTTCTGACACACTGAGCTTCTAATATTTATCAAATTGATGTTTTTTAAGCTCCATCCACACACAGCATAGAATAAGCTTATTTTAAGCCGATACATCAACATCTCTCATCATTGGGGTGGGGGAACGGATTTCGACAGCTGAACTATTTGCCGTCAGATTCTGTTCCCCCTATGTTTCTTACACAATGAGGTTCTAATATTTATCACATTGAAGCTAATTCCCTGACCCCAATGGCCTAGTGGTCAGTGCACTCTGTACTGGCATTCATTGTTTTTCAGCTTATTACGACCCGAGTTCAAGTCCAGGTTCGTCCAACTTTCTTGATACTATACTGTCCTGTCATAATAAAAGGCAAAAAATATATATTCTTTAAACTGATGCAAGTTAAGCTCCATCCACACACAAAAATAAAATCAGCATTTTTTAAGCCATTACATCAACACCTCTCATAATGGGAGTGGGGGAACGGATTCCGACAGCTGTTTTTTTTGCTGTCGGATTCTGTTCCCCCCATATTTCTGACACACTGAGCTTCTAATATTTATCAAATTGATGCTGTTTAAGCTCCATCCACACACAGCATAGAATAAGCTTATTTTAAGCCGATACATCAACATCTCTCATCATTGGGGTGGGGGAACGGATTTCGACAGCTGAACTATTTGCCGTCGGATTCTGTTCCCCCTATGTTTCTTACACAATGAGGTTCTAATATTTATCACATTGAAGCTAATTCCCTGACCCCAATGGCCTAGTGGTCAGTGCACTCTGCACTGGCATTCATTGTTTTTCAGCTTATTACGCCCCGAGTTCAAGTCCAGGTTCGTCAAACTTTCTTGATACTATACTGTCCTATCATAATAAAAGGCAAAAAAAAAAAATTCTTTAAACTGATGCAAGTTAAGCTCCATCCACACACAAAAATAAAATCATCATTTTTTAAGCCATTACATCAACACCTCTCATAATGGGAGTGGGGGAACGGATTCCGACAGCTGTTTTTTTTTTGCTGTCGGATTCTGTTCCCCCCATATTTCTGACACACTGAGCTTCTAATATTTATCAAATTGATGCTGTTTAAGCTCCATCCACACACAGCATAGAATAAGCTTATTTTAAGCCGATACATCAACATCTCTCATCATTGGGGTGGGGGAACGGATTTCGACAGCTGAACTATTTGCCGTCGGATTCTGTTCCCCCTATGTTTCTTACACAATGAGGTTCTAATATTTATCACATTGTGGCTAATTCCCTGACCCCAATGGCCTAGTGGTCAGTGCACTCTGCACTGGCATTCATTGTTTTTCAGCTTATTACGCCCCGAGTTCAAGTCCAGGTTCGTCAAACTTTCTTGATACTATACTGTCCTATCATAATAAAAAAAAAAAAAAAAATTCTTTAAACTGATGCAAGTTAAGCTCCATCCACACACAAAAATAAAATCATCATTTTTTAAGCCATTACATCAACACCTCTCATAATGGGAGTGGGGGAACGGATTCCGACAGCTGTTTTTTTTTGCTGTCGGATTCTGTTCTCCCCATATTTCTGACACACTGAGCTTCTAATATTTATCAAATTGATGCTGTTTAAGCTCCATCCACACACAGCATAGAATAAGCTTATTTTAAGCCGATACATCAACATCTCTCATCATTGGGGTGGGGGAACGGATTTCGACAGCTGAACTATTTGCCGTCGGATTCTGTTCCCCCTATGTTTCTTACACAATGAGGTTCTAATATTTATCACATTAAAGCTAATTCTTAAACCCAATGGCCTAGTGGTCAGTGCACTCTGCACTGACAATCATTGTTTTTCAGCTTATTACGACCCGAGTTCAAGTCCAGGTTCGTCAAACTTTCTTGATACTATACTGTACTATCATAATAAAAGGAAAAAAAAAAATTCTTTAAACTGATGCAAGTTAAGCTCCATCCACACACAAAAATAAAATCAGCATTTTTTAAGCCATTACATCAACACCTCTCATAATGGGAGTGGGGGAACGGATTCCGACAGCTGTTTTTTTTTGCTGTCGGATTCTGTTCCCCCCATATTTCTGACACACTGAGCTTCTAATATTTATCAAATTGATGTTTTTTAAGCTCCATCCACACACAGCATAGAATAAGCTTATTTTAAGCCGATACATCAACATCTCTCATCATTGGGGTGGGGGAACGGATTTCGACAGCTGAACTATTTGCCGTCAGATTCTGTTCCCCCTATGTTTCTTACACAATGAGGTTCTAATATTTATCACATTGAAGCTAATTCCCTGACCCCAATGGCCTAGTGGTCAGTGCACTCTGTACTGGCATTCATTGTTTTTCAGCTTATTACGACCCGAGTTCAAGTCCAGGTTCGTCCAACTTTCTTGATACTATACTGTCCTGTCATAATAAAAGGCAAAAAATATATATTCTTTAAACTGATGCAAGTTAAGCTCCATCCACACACAAAAATAAAATCAGCATTTTTTAAGCCATTACATCAACACCTCTCATAATGGGAGTGGGGGAACGGATTCCGACAGCTGTTTTTTTTGCTGTCGGATTCTGTTCCCCCCATATTTCTGACACACTGAGCTTCTAATATTTATCAAATTGATGCTGTTTAAGCTCCATCCACACACAGCATAGAATAAGCTTATTTTAAGCCGATACATCAACATCTCTCATCATTGGGGTGGGGGAACGGATTTCGACAGCTGAACTATTTGCCGTCGGATTCTGTTCCCCCTATGTTTCTTACACAATGAGGTTCTAATATTTATCACATTGAAGCTAATTCCCTGACCCCAATGGCCTAGTGGTCAGTGCACTCTGCACTGGCATTCATTGTTTTTCAGCTTATTACGCCCCGAGTTCAAGTCCAGGTTCGTCAAACTTTCTTGATACTATACTGTCCTATCATAATAAAAGGCAAAAAAAAAAAATTCTTTAAACTGATGCAAGTTAAGCTCCATCCACACACAAAAATAAAATCATCATTTTTTAAGCCATTACATCAACACCTCTCATAATGGGAGTGGGGGAACGGATTCCGACAGCTGTTTTTTTTTTGCTGTCGGATTCTGTTCCCCCCATATTTCTGACACACTGAGCTTCTAATATTTATCAAATTGATGCTGTTTAAGCTCCATCCACACACAGCATAGAATAAGCTTATTTTAAGCCGATACATCAACATCTCTCATCATTGGGGTGGGGGAACGGATTTCGACAGCTGAACTATTTGCCGTCGGATTCTGTTCCCCCTAAGTTTCTTACACAATGAGGTTCTAATATTTATCACATTAAACTAATTCCCTGACCCCAATGGCCTAGTGGTCAGTGCACTCTGTACTGGCATTCATTGTTTTTCAGCTTATTACGACCCGAGTTCAAGTCCAGGTTTGTCAAACTTTCTTTATACTATACTGTCCTATCATAATAAAAGGCAAAAAAATATATTCTTTAAACTGATGCAAGTTAAGCTCCATCCACACACAAAAATAAAATCTGCATTTTTTAAGCCATTACATCAACACCTCTCATAATGGGAGTGGGGGAACGGATTCCGACAGCTGTTTTTTTTTTGCTGTCGGATTCTGTTCCCCCATATTTCTGACACACTGAGCTTCTAATATTTATCAAATTGATGCTGTTTAAGCTCCATCCACACACAGCATAGAATAAGCTTATTTTAAGCCGATACATCAACATCTCTCATCATTGGGGTGGGGGAACGGATTTCGACAGCTGAACTATTTGCCGTCGGATTCTGTTCCCCCTATGTTTCTTACACAATGAGGTTCTAATATTTATCACATTGAAGCTAATTCCCTGACCCCAATGGCCTAGTGGTCAGTGCACTCTGTACTGGCATTCATTGTTTTTCAGCTTATTACGACCCGAGTTCAAGTCCAGGTTCGTCCAACTTTCTTGATACTATACTGTCCTATCATAATAAAAGGCAAAAAATATATATTCTTTAAAGTGCACTCTACCCCAGCTAGCAGGGAACGTTCTCAGAACTTTCGCTAACATTCCCTACAAGTTTGGTTAATGTTCTAAAGAAAACATTTGAATGTAATGTTTACCGAACATTTTAAGGATGTTTTCTCATTTAAAAAAATGTTCCTATAACGTTATATGAAAACTAAGATATAACATTTTAACTGCAACATTCAAAAGATGTTTTGGGAATGTTTCTGAAATAACAAGTTGTACTATGATCTCAAAATATCATTGTCCCTATGTTTCATTATAACGAAAGAAGAACGTTCTCTCTGTCACGTTAGGAAAACGTTTTGAGGATATCATTGAGAGATGAGATGTTGAATGTTCTTTATAAAACGTTATTTTAATGTGACGAGTTAACAAAATTATAACATTTTATTTGCAACATTTTGAGAATATTTTGGGAATGTTGTTAAAGTTAAAGTTTGTACAATGATCTCAATATAACATTGTCCCAATGTTTCATGATAACAAAAGAAGAACATTCTCTCTGTCACGTTAGGGAAATGTTTTGAGGATATCATTGAGAGATGAGATGTTGAATGTTCTTCATAAAACGTTCTTCTAATGTGACAAGTTAACAAAATTAGAACATTTTACTTGCAACATTTTGAGCATATTTTGGGAATGTTGTTAAAGTTAAAGTTTGTACAATGATCTCAATATAACATTGTCCCAATGTTTCATGATAACAAAAGAAGAACATTCCACTTGCAACATTTTGAGCATATTTTGGGAATGTTGTTAAAGTTAAAGTTTGTACAATGATCTCAAAATAACGTTGTCTTAATGTTTCATAAAAACAAAAGAAGAACATTCTCTCTGTCACATTTGTAGAATATTTTGAGGATATCATTGAGAGATGAGATGTTGAATGTTCTTTATAAAACGTTCTTCTAATGTGACGAGTTAACACAATTAGAACATTTTACTTGCAACATTTTGAGCATATTTTGGGAATGTTGTTAAAGTTAAAGTTTGTACAATGATCTCAATATAACATTGTCCCAATGTTTCATGATAACAAAAGAAGAACATTCTACTTGCAACATTTTGAGCATATTTTGGGAATGTTGTTAAAGTTAAAGTTTGTACAATGATCTCAATATAACATTGTCCCAATGTTTCATGATAACAAAAGAAGAGCATTCTACTTGCAACATTTTGAGGATATTTTGGGAATGTTGTTAAAGTTAAAGTTTGTACAATGATCTCAGTATAACATTGTCCCAATGTTTCATAAAAACAAAAGAAGAACATTCTCTCTGTCACATTTGTAGAATATTTTGAGGATATCATTGAGAGATGAGATGTTGAATGTTCTTTATAAAACGTTCTTCTAATGTGACGAGTTAACACAATTAGAACATTTTACTTTCAACATTTTGAGCATATTTTGGGAATGTTGTTAAAGTTAAAGTTTGTACAATGATCTCAAAATAACGTTGTCTTAATGTTTTGTCATAACAAAAGAAGAACGTTCTCTCTGTCACGTTAGGAAAATGTTTTGAGGATATCATTGAGAGATGAGATGTTGAATGTTCTTTATAAAACGTTCTTCTAATGTGACGAGTTAACACAATTAGAACATTTTACTTGCAACATTTTGAGCATATTTTGGGAATGTTGTTAAAGTTAAAGTTTGTACAATGATCTCAATATAACATTGTCCCAATGTTTCATGATAACAAAAGAAGAACATTCCACTTGCAACATTTTGAGCATATTTTGGGAATGTTGTTAAAGTTAAAGTTTGTACAATGATCTCAAAATAACATTGTCCCAATGTTTCATGATAACAAAAGAAGAACATTCCACTTGCAACATTTTGAGCATATTTTGGGAATGTTGTTAAAGTTAAAGTTTGTACAATGATCTCAATATAACATTGTCCCAATGTTTCATGATAACAAAAGAAGAGCATTCTACTTGCAACATTTTGAGCATATTTTGGGAATGTTGTTAAAGTTAAAGTTTGTACAATGATCTCAATATAACATTGTCCCAATGTTTCATGATAACAAAAGAAGAACATTCTACTTGCAACATTTTGAGCATATTTTGGGAATGTTGTTAAAGTTAAAGTTTGTACAATGATCTCAATATAACATTGTCCCAATGTTTCATGATAACAAAAGAAGAGCATTCTACTTGCAACATTTTGAGGATATTTTGGGAATGTTGTTAAAGTTAAAGTTTGTACAATGATCTCAGTATAACATTGTCCCAATGTTTCATAAAAACAAAAGAAGAACATTCTCTCTGTCACATTTGTAGAATATTTTGAGGATATCATTGAGAGATGAGATGTTGAATGTTCTTTATAAAACGTTCTTCTAATGTGACGAGTTAACACAATTAGAACATTTTACTTTCAACATTTTGAGCATATTTTGGGAATGTTGTTAAAGTTAAAGTTTGTACAATGATCTCAAAATAACGTTGTCTTAATGTTTTGTCATAACAAAAGAAGAACGTTCTCTCTGTCACGTTAGGAAAATGTTTTGAGGATATCATTGAGAGATGAGATGTTGAATGTTCTTTATAAAACGTTCTTCTAATGTGACGAGTTAACACAATTAGAACATTTTACTTGCAACATTTTGAGCATATTTTGGGAATGTTGTTAAAGTTAAAGTTTGTACAATGATCTCAATATAACATTGTCCCAATGTTTCATGATAACAAAAGAAGAACATTCTACTTGCAACATTTTGAGCATATTTTGGGAATGTTGTTAAAGTTAAAGTTTGTACAATGATCTCAATATAACATTGTCCCAATGTTTCATGATAACAAAAGAAGAACATTCTACTTGCAACATTTTGAGCATATTTTGGGAATGTTGTTAAAGTTAAAGTTTGTACAATGATCTCAATATAACATTGTCCCAATGTTTCATAAAACCAAAAGAAGAACAATTCTCTCTGTCACATTAGGAAAATGTTTTGAGGATACCATTGAGAGATGAGATGTTTATTGTTCTTTATAAAACGTTCTTTTAATGTGACGAGTTAACACAATTAGAACATTTTATTTGCAACATTTTGAGCATATTTTGGGAATGTTGTTAAAGTTAAAGTTTGTACAATGATCTCAATATAACATTGTCCCAATGTTTCATGATAACAAAAGAAGAACATTCTACTTGCAACATTTTGAGCATATTTTGGGAATGTTGTTAAAGTTAAAGTTTGGACAATGATCTTAAAATAACATTGTCCCAATGTTTCATGATAACAAAAGAAGAGCATTCTACTTGCAACATTTTGAGGATATTTTGGGAATGTTATTAAAGTTAAAGTTTGTACAATGATCTCAATATAACATTGTCCCAATGTTTCATAAAACCAAAAGAAGAACAATTCTCTCTGTCACATTAGGAAAATGTTTTGAGGATACCATTGAGAGATGAGATGTTTATTGTTCTTTATAAAACGTTCTTTTAATGTGACGAGTTAACACAATTAGAACATTTTATTTGCAACATTTTGAGGATATTTTGGGAATGTTGTTAAAGTTAAAGTTTGTACAATGATCTCAGTATAACATTGTCCCAATGTTTCATAAAAACAAAAGAAGAACATTCTCTCTGTCACATTTGTAGAATGTTTTGAGGATATCATTGAGAGATGAGATGTTGAATGTTCTTTATAAAACGTTCTTCTAATGTGACGAGTTAACACAATTAGAACATTTTACTTGCAACATTTTGAGCATATTTTGGGAATGTTGCTAAAGTTAAAGTTTGTACAATGATCTCAATATAACATTGTCCCAATGTTTCATGATAACAAATGAAGAACATTCTACTTGCAACATTTTGAGCATATTTTGGGAATGTTGTTAAAGTTAAAGTTTGTACAATGATCTCAATATAACATTGTCCCAATGTTTCATGATAACAAAAGAAGAACATTCTACTTGCAACATTTTGAGCATATTTTGGGAATGTTGCTAAAGTTAAAGTTTGTACAATGATCTCAATATAACATTGTCCCAATGTTTCATGATAACAAAAGAAGAACATTCTACTTGCAACATTTTGAGCATATTTTGGGAATGTTGTTAAAGTTAAAGTTTGTACAATGATCTCAATATAACATTGTCCCAATGTTTTGTCATAACAAAAGAAGAACATTCTCTCTGTCACATTAGGAAAATGTTTTGAGGATATCATTGAGAGATGAGATGTTGAATGTTCTTTATAAAACGTTCTTGTAATGTTATGTGTTAACACAATTAGAACATTTTATTTGCAACATTTTGAGGATATTTTGGGAATGTTATTAAAGTTAAAGTTTGTACAATGATCTCAATATAACATTGTCCCAATGTTTCATAAAACCAAAAGAAGAACAATTCTCTCTGTCACATTAGGAAAATGTTTTGAGGATACCATTGAGAGATGAGATGTTTATTGTTCTTTATAAAACGTTCTTTTAATGTGACGAGTTAACACAATTAGAACATTTTATTTGCAACATTTTGAGGATATTTTGGGAATGTTGTTAAAGTTAAAGTTTGTACAATGATCTCAGTATAACATTGTCCCAATGTTTCATAAAAACAAAAGAAGAACATTCTCTCTGTCACATTTGTAGAATGTTTTGAGGATATCATTGAGAGATGAGATGTTGAATGTTCTTTATAAAACGTTCTTCTAATGTGACGAGTTAACACAATTAGAACATTTTACTTGCAACATTTTGAGCATATTTTGGGAATGTTGCTAAAGTTAAAGTTTGTACAATGATCTCAATATAACATTGTCCCAATGTTTCATGATAACAAATGAAGAACATTCTACTTGCAACATTTTGAGCATATTTTGGGAATGTTGTTAAAGTTAAAGTTTGTACAATGATCTCAATATAACATTGTCCCAATGTTTCATGATAACAAAAGAAGAACATTCTACTTGCAACATTTTGAGCATATTTTGGGAATGTTGCTAAAGTTAAAGTTTGTACAATGATCTCAATATAACATTGTCCCAATGTTTCATGATAACAAAAGAAGAACATTCTACTTGCAACATTTTGAGCATATTTTGGGAATGTTGTTAAAGTTAAAGTTTGTACAATGATCTCAATATAACATTGTCCCAATGTTTTGTCATAACAAAAGAAGAACATTATCTCTGTCACATTAGGAAAATGTTTTGAGGATATCATTGAGAGATGAGATGTTGAATGTTCTTTATAAAACGTTCTTGTAATGTTATGTGTTAACACAATTAGAACATTTTAATTGCAACATTTTAAGGATGTTTTGAGGATGTTGTTGAGATAACAGATTATATAATGTTCTCAGTAAAACATTGGCACAATGTTCCATAATAACAGAGGAGGAACATTATCAAATCAACGTTCGTAAAATGTTTTGAGGATATCACTGAGACCTGAGATGATGAGTGTTTTTAAAAAAAATTCTTGTAATGTGACGTGTTAACAAAACTAGAACATTTTAAATGTAACATTTAGCAATCAAACTACACAATTATTGTTAAATTGAGCTTGCTGGTCAGACAGCAGGCCAACAGGGTTCACGATGGAACATATGGTGCATTTAAGTCCTCCTGGGAAGTTTGTATTCATGAGGTTTTACAATTTTGTTTAATGTTTTAAATTAATGAAGCCACTGTAAACTTTATCATCACATATTATACTGTTACATATTAATGCTGTCATATTTTGTGCAGGCATTAGCTTACTACATTGTCACTGCTAAATACCTAAGTATAGTGGTATCCCACAATGTTTCCCACTGACACACCCCTAACTCTTCAAGATCATGGTTAAAGAAAATCCTGAGCTTCCTACTCATATTCTCATCATTGTGGTGGCGTTCAACTTGTAAATACGATCTTTATGACATGACTTGAATGCACCAATAGCTCTAGCTTAATTAGGGACAATCCATACAAACACTCTTTGCTAAAATACATTACAGACTGTCACAGTGAGAAGTTATTCGTCCTGTATCAACGCTAAAGGCCTAACCACTGCAGTCAACACCTTGGAGTATCCATGCTGTTAAATAAAAGTCTGTAGACAAGGGTTAGGGTTAGGGTTAACCTTAACCCTTAATTTCTAACCCAGACCCGGTTTCACAGAGTTTAGATTAAGCCAGGATTAGGCCTTAGTGCATTTAATTAGCTTTTAAAAATGTGCCAAAGAAAAAAGAAAAAGAAACATTACTGGTGTGCATCTTGAGACAAAACAATGGCACTGACATATTTTAAGATATGTCAGTGCAAGTTGCTTTCAGGTAAAACAGCTCAAACGTGCATTTTAGTCTGGGACTACAGGCTTAAACCTTGCCTGTGAAACCCGGGGTATATGTTGCAACTTGTATAGAATTATGCCAATGTTACCAAAGTGTTGTGTTGGACAGAGGATTTACCCTAAACCAACAGGTTGTGTAACTGTGCCACACAGGGTGAAAAGCAAGTTGACATTATTAGGCATAAGAGTGTCACGATCGCTAGCGGAGAAATGGGTGGATCCAAATGCAGCAACACAGTACTCAGGGCAGTCCAAATCATCGTCATCCATGCAAGCATCTAAGTTATAATAATCAGAATCGTAGTCGTCCATGCCAGTGTCGAAAACCATTTAATCCGTCAGAATAACAATAAAACAAAACAAGCAAGAACAAAAACGAGAACAGACTAGAAACAGACCTTAGTGTAGACGTGTGACATACAATAATGACTCCGTACATGAACTAACACAAACAGGGTATATATGCACAGACACTAACAACATAATTGGGAACAGCAGGGAATAATCACCAGTGATGGGACCAACCAGGATTATGGGAAATGTGGTTCCAGGATGAATGGAAACAGGAAGGAAGGGACCCCTAGTGGACACCCAGTGGAAACACAACAGACACTGTGACATAACCCCCTCCTTACGGAGCGGCTACCAGACGCTCCATAATAGCAAACAAAACTCAACAAAAAGTCCAGGAGGGAGGTGGAACTGTGGGGGATCAGGGGGAGGGACGGAGGGCCAGGACCATGGGAGGGAATGAACACTGGGGGTGACAGTTCATCGGGCGGCCTGGGCAGAGACGACCCTTCAGGCGGCCAGGGCGGAACAGATAGTCCATCAGGCGGTCTGGGCGGAGATGACCCTTCAGGTGGCCACGGCGGAGACGACCCTTCAGGAGGCCACGGCGGAGACTCTCCCTCGGGCGGCCAGGGCGGAGTAGATCGTGCAGGCAGCCAGGGCTGAGACGACCCCTCGGGCGGCCATGGCGGAGACGACCCCTCAGGTGGCCATGGCGGAGACGACCCCTCGGGCGGCCAGGGCGGAGACGACCCCTCGGGTGGCCACGAAACAGGCACCGGCTCAGGAACAGACACCACCGGCTCAGGAACAGAGAACACCGGCTCAGGAACAGAGAACACCGGCTCAGGAACAGAGAACACCGACTCAGAAACAGACACCACCGGCTCAGGAACTGGCACCACCGGCTCAGGAACTGGAACAGACACCACTGGCTCAGACACCACTGGCTCAGGAACTGGAACAGACACCACTGGCTCAGGAACAGAAACCACCGGCTCAGGAACTGGCACCACCGACTCAGGCACTGGAACTGGCACCACCGACTCAGGCACTGGAACTGGCACCACCGGAACTGGCACTGGAACTGGCACCACCGGAACTGGCACTGGAACTGGCACCACCGGCTCAGGCACTGGAACTGGCACCACCGGCTCAGGCTCAGGAACAGACACCACCGGCTCAGGAACAGACACCACCGGCTCAGGAACAGGAACAGACACCACCGGCTCAGGCTCAGGAACAGACACCACCGGCTCAGGCTCAGGAACAGACACCACCGGCTCAGGCTCAGGAACAGACACCTCAGGCTCAGGCTCAGGAACAGACACCTCAGGCTCAGGCTCAGGAACAGACACCACCGGCTCAGGAACAGACACCACCGGCTCAGGCTCAGGAACAGACACCACCGGCTCAGGCTCAGGAACAGACACCACCGGCTCAGGCTCAGGAACAGACACCACCGGCTCAGGCTCAGGAACAGACACCACCGGCTCAGGCTCAGGAACAGACACAGGCTCGACGGCGGCCATCTTGTCAGGGGACACAGGCTCGGCAGGCGTGACATGAACAGGCTCGGCGGCGGCCATCTTGTCCGAAGACACAGGCTCGGCAGGCATGACGTGAACAGGCTCGGCGGCGGCCATCTTGTCCGAAGACACAGGCTCGGCAGGCGTGACGTGAACAGGCTCGGCGGCAGCCATCTTGTCCGAAGACACAGGCTCGGCAGGCGTGACGTGAACAGGCTCGGCGGCGGCCATCTTGTCCGAAGACACAGGCTCGGCAGGCATGACGTGAACAGGCTCGGCGGCGGCCATCTTGTCCGAAGACACAGGCTCGGCAGACGTGACGTGAACACTCTCGGCGGCGACCATCTTGTCCGAAGACCCAGGCTCGGTAGGCGTGCTGTGCTTCCTCCACGCATGCAGTACCGCCACTGCATAGAAGAGGAAGACCGCTCTCTTGGTCGTGGCAGGACTGATGGTGGGCGGCTCCGAGATGGTCTCAGGGATGACAGCGAGCTGCTCGGAGGGGGCGGCCTCCGGGACCACCGGAACTGGGACCACCGGACTCGGGACCACCGGACTCGGGACCACCGGACTCGGGACCACCGGAACAGGGAACACCAGAACAGGGACCACCAGAACAGGGACCACCGGACAGGTCATTGAGGAGGCCTTTCTCTTCCTCCTCCGTCTCCGGACCACCGGAACTGGGACCACCGGAACGGGAACCACCGGAACAGGGACCACCGGAACTGGGACCACCGGACTTGGGACCGCCGGACTTGGGACCGCCGGACTTGGGACCGCCGGACTCGGGACCACCGGAACTGGGACCACCGGAAGTGTCACGGAGGAAGTCTTCCTCCTCCTCCGTCGTCCCTTCTGGCAAGGTGCAGGTTCAGGACGGGACAGGACCCGCGGCGAAGGGTGTTCTGGGCCGCGTATCACTGAACCATGGTCGAAGGAAGACTGAAGTAGAGGCTGGGTCCGGGGCTCACCTCTAGTACTTCCTCCTCTGCGAGCTCCACGGGTCCCCAAAAATCGGGCCAACCGCTCTCCTCTAAAAGACTCTCTGTCGTCGAACGAAAGGTCTTTAGGAACCCTGAGCGTCATAGCCTCCTCCCTTTGACGGACCACAAATGCAAAAGCCTGCAAAATGTTCATGCTGCTGGATCCATTTTGTGACGGAGTCATTCTGTCACGATCGCTAGCGGAGAAATGGGTGGATCCAAATGCAGCAACACAGTACTCAGGGCAGTCCAAATCATCGTCATCCATGCAAGCATCTAAGTTATAATAATCAGAATCGTAGTCGTCCATGCCAGTGTCGAAAACCATTTAATCCGTCAGAATAACAATAAAACAAAACAAGCAAGAACAAAAACGAGAACAGACTAGAAACAGACCTTAGTGTAGACGTGTGACATACAATAATGACTCCGTACATGAACTAACACAAACAGGGTATATATGCACAGACACTAACAACATAATTGGGAACAGCAGGGAATAATCACCAGTGATGGGACCAACCAGGATTATGGGAAATGTGGTTCCAGGATGAATGGAAACAGGAAGGAAGGGACCCCTAGTGGACACCCAGTGGAAACACAACAGACACTGTGACAAAGAGTGTTTCTAAAGGAAAGGTCAATATTTTGTTAAAGTGCAAAAGGATCATTATGGGTCACATGAATGTAACTCTAATGTTACCATGATACCAATCCATTAGTTTTTCATGTAGGTAGGTATACAGAATTGTATATGAATAGCCTACATAATGTTTGCTCTGTTTAATATATAATATGTTTGCTCTTTTAAACTGCTGTTTGGCAGAGCAGTGGTAAATATATGTTGTTATACATGGTATATATTATTTGTGTAATTTATTATTATTATTTATATGTTATTGTAAGTTTATTTATTTTTTATCATGCACTGCAATGAAGACACCATTTAACCAATTGATTAAATATAACAGCCAGCTTACAAATACAACTAAATAAATAGCCGTGCACATTTTTTTCATATTCTTTCTTTTAAAACATGTAATCTTTTCCTGTAATTGCAATGTTACCACATTATTGGCTGTCTCTTCGAGTTGTTTTGAGCATGATTGGCTATTCAGACTGTCATCCAGGAATCTGGCCAATGGCAGCTATGCGCGCCTTTTACTGGTCAAGTTTGAAGTTTGAATATTCGTCTGTTAGAGTGAGAGTGTGTGTGTGTGTGTGCGCGCTGCTGCTGCTCGGGAGGATCTTCAGTACTAGCCTCCTTCGGTTCTGTGGCTTTTACATTGTTTAAAACATGGATTATTTTGCATCGTACTGTTACATTTTTATTTTGAGCGAGTTGCGGGATGTAAATGGACAACGAATTTTAACAACGTAGCCTACGTGTAACGGACATATTGCAATCTGCGGAAGGTAAATAACTTTATTTTATATAAAAATACATTCTGCTACATCAAAATATAGTGTGTTAAATTGAGAAGCTAATTTTAAATGCGACTAGAGCAATATCGATATTATGTCAATGTTTCAGGCTGCATGTGTAACGTTAGGCTAAATATTGTCAGCTAAGTTAGTTTTTGATAAAAATAAATAAAAATAAACCTCAGCATAGTCTGAGCTTTACAATGAGTGAACTGAGAACATTGTGTCTTTATACAGAGAGGAACTCGAACCACACTATGAAAACTAGGCTTTTGAATGATCGCGGGATATCGGCCTAACGTTACCGTCAAAATGATGAGTCATCATCATAATATGTTTTTGAGCTGGTGAGTAAAAATTTGCAAGCTTTTTATGTCTCTTTTAGTAAGTAAATACAAATAGCTAATAATATTGCTGTATGTGTGTGTTTCCCATTATCCAGGAATTTTGGGAATAAATTATCCAGCCACATGATCTTCAGTTGCGGTGAGTATTGTCATAGTAAAATACAGTACACGTGAAATAGAGGCAGAACATGTAAACTCTGCTCAAAGGCACACTGGTCCAAACCCTCCAGTCAAAATTGTACCTGTCTTCTTGATATGAGTTTTTATGGGCCTAGCTGACCCAAACATAAATGTCCTTTCAAAATGAAATTATTTTCAAACCTGTATGACTTCTGTGAAACACAAGAATGTTGGGAATAAAACAACATTGGAACCCATTTTATGGAAACAAATGTTCCCAATGTTTCATGATAACAAAAGAAGAACATTCTACTTGCAACATTTTGAGCATATTTTGGGAATGTTGCTAAAGTTAAAGTTGTACAATGATCTCAATATAACATTGTCCCAATGTTTCATGATAACAAAAGAAGAACATTCTCTCTGTCACGTTAGGGAAATGTTTTGAGGATATCATTGAGAGATGAGATGTTGAATGTTCTTCATAAAACGTTCTTCTAATGTGACAAGTAAAATAAAATAAACCTCAGCATAGGAGCTTTACAATGAGGGAACTGAGAACATTGTGTCTCTTTATACATAACATAAATGTCCTTTCAAAATGAAATTATTTTCAAACCTGTATGACTTACTTCTCTGAAACACAAGAATGTTGGGAATTAAACAACATTGGAACCCATTTTATGAAAAAAAAACAAAAAAACAGTGAAGTCATTTCTCAAGATATCTTAATTAAGGTTATACAAAATAAATTCATACAGTTTTTGGAACAACATGGAGTACCGGTAAATAACGATAGAGAGTCTATTTTTTGGATGAGCTGTTCTTTTTAGGACATGTTCCCAGGGTCCTTTGCTAAATTAACATTAACCATGGTTTTTATTATAGTAAAGTGTAGAAACAATATTTTTATGGTGGATTGATTACAATAATTTATTACCATTTAGTTAGTGTAGCAAAACCATGGTTAATGTTAGTAAGGGTTCTCCAGATTTATCACTTAAGGAAAACATAAAAAATGGTCCTATGTCACCCAGATCAATAGTCTGTTAACACACATTAACACACTTTTTACATTTTCTTAAGATCAAGCATTGGACCAATGTTTACGGAGCAGAACAGGCACCAACAGAGAAACAAGTCCATCACTAGTAAGTATCCACTGCATTTTATAAAACCGTAGTCAATTTTAAACGCACAATGCACTCCAAAATAAAAATGATCTATTTTTTTCTCCCTCGTGCCAGATTTATATCTGTCCCAGATTTATATCTGACTTTCTTTCCACAGAGATTTTTAGAAAAATTATCATTAAAGAGAATCATATAAAGAGAAATGTGGGAGGAGCTTGAATTTATTGCCTAGCCCTGTTTGTTTGAACCGCGAGAGCCGTCAAAGCTTATGCTACTCCTATGTCATGCACCGACAAGAGCCTTTTATAGTCAACACGTCGGACGCAAGCAACTTGCAGTTTTGCCCCCACCAACAACGCATAGTATTGCATACAACGGTATTTTTTACATTTTTATTTTACCAAAAATATTTTTTTCTAAAACAATTACACAAATTAAACGTTGAGACTTTGTTTCAACTTTCATATCAAAAGTAACCTGCTCTGTCTTGTCTCTGCGTTTAAACGTTTCAGCGTTTTTTCTGTGATCCGCAATGTATTTTTCATTGCGTGACAACATGATGTGTGGCGTGAGAGCGCCATGGCTTGTTGGACATAGCAACAGTAACTAAAGGGGGCGGGTCTTTGCAAATTGCATTAACCATGGCTGCCTGTTAATTATCACTGGACTACTTCGCTCTCGCATCTCCCAAAAGTAATTTTTTTGTTTGTTTTCTTGATTCCATTTGAATGGTTTAATTAAATTGCTATAACCAATTATTTAAAATGTAATGATTTAAGCAAAACGTTCTTCAAAGGTTAAACCAAACTTTTATTTGACGGATTGCCGTGTAGACCTTTGAGTTTCTCTGTGTTTTATGATATGATGATAGTTTTTCTCAAATGAAGCTAAAATGCTGCTGAAGTGACTCTCAGAGCGGCTGTGTTGATGAAGTGCATTAATGTTCTCATATAGAAACGACAGCAAAAAAAAAATAAGCCAGAATTGCTTTTTTTTCTCAGGTTTTACTAATTTATCCTGTGATTCTGACTTTCAAACGGCCAATTGCGAGTTTATATCTCGCACTTCTGAGAAAAAAAAGTTTGAATTGTGATTCGCAATTACCTTTTTTAAAAATTGTATTCCATGGCGGAAACAAGCTTTCATATGCACAGACAGTAGCTCACATTTAACATGCAGATTGTGCGCACACAGAAACCTACTGGAGCACAAAAAGTTAGTGTCAACACTGTCCTGTGATTTCTCAATAAGAAACAGAAGTTATAGCATATTTTTCTTTCTGCTTTTGAAGTAACTAAAACTTACAGCTTAGCTAATAGCAAAGAGACGATTCACAGGTATGATTAAATCACACTAGAAATTGTTCTATCTCAAATGCAGTACTACTTTATCTGTATCTGATTTAAAACAAGCAGAAATCTGTAAGAAATGTAACAATCCATAGACAATATAACTGATGAAAATGAGCTGTTACATCAGAGCAAAAGCATCGTGGGCAGTGCTGTGACATGCTGCAGCTGTGCTCAAGGCTACCTGAGTTCGAGGTTCACACTTCTCAAGCCAAGTTTGTAGTTTGTTAAAATAATTTAGCCTCTAGTTGTGTTATTAAAGGGATACTCCACTTTTTTTGGAAATAGGCTCATTTTACAACTCCCCCAGAGTTAAACAGTTGAGTTTTACCGGTTTCGAATCCATTCAGCCGAGTTTCTGATATTTGGAAGAATATCAGTAACCAGACAGTTTCTGGTCTCATTGACTTCCATAGTAGGAAAAAATATATACTATGGAAGTCAATGAGACCAGAAACTGTCTGGTTACTGACATTCTTCTAAATATCAGAAACTCGGCTGAATGGATTAGAAAACGGTAAAACTCAACTGTTTAACTCTGGGGGAGTTATAAAATGAGCCTATTTCCAAAAAAAGTGGAGTATCCCTTTAACATGTATATAATGGATAAAGTATATGTTTTAAATTACAGAAACAAAATAGATACTCATAAGGTATCATATTTATACTTTTAAATAAACTAATCTAATTAATTTCTGATTAATAATTAGGCTGGCTAATTTTGAAAGTTTTCAAAGTCAATATTGCTTGTGATCTTAATATGTAATATGTATTTGTATTATTTTTGTTTACACTGTTGCATGATCTTCTTTTATAGGCTATGAGGAAAAACTCTACCATGCACACAGAGAATGGAGCTCAATTCTGCTAACTGGGATAGCAGCTGAAAAAGAAGAGAAGAACAGTAGAACACCTATTAATGCAGATGACTTTATTCTTTTTCTGCAAGAACCAAGACAACCAAAGACTGATGATGAGCGCTCTGAGCAAACAGCAGTCAAGACGTGTGATTGCACATTGGACTTTACTGAGTTCTTCATTTAATGTTGGGCATCTACTGTACGCAGAACTTCTAATAATTTATGTGAATGCCATTCATAAACCTGTTAGATTTTTGTTTTATTTTAGAGATTAATAAAATTGTATGGTTTAACAATGTTATAGCTAAGCATTTTTTATGTTTAAGAGAACATTTTGGGAACAAAAATAAAACTTCCCACTAAAAAATTTATAAGAATGTTAAGTAGTATTTTTAAGAGTATTTTTAGAGAATGTTATCCTAACTTTTAGAAGAACGTTCTAAGAATAAAAATAAAACTTCCTGCTAAAAACTTTATAAGAATAAAGGGATAATGTTCTAAAAATGTTATGATTAAACATTTATAGAAGGTCATCATCACAAAACATTTTTAGAGTGTTCTTAGAGAATGTTATCCTACCTTTTAGGAGAAATAATGTTCTAACAATATTATTATTAAACATTTTTATAATGTTGTAAAAAAAAAATGTTATCTGAACTTTTAAAAGAACATTCTGGGAACAAAAATAAAAACACCCCCTGAAAACTTTCTAAGAACGTTAGAGAATAATGTTGTAAACATTTTAATAATGTTTTTAAATAATGTTATCCGAACATTTAAAAGAACATTCTGGGAACAAAAATAAAACTATCCGCTTACAACATTATAAGAACGTTAGAGAATAATGTTATAAGAATGTTATTACTAAACATTTTAATAATGTTTTTAGAAAATGTTCTCTAAACATTTAAAAAAACATTCTGGGAACAAAAATAAAACTACCCGCTGAAAACGTTCTATGAACATTAGAGAATAATGTTATAAGAACGTTATTACTAAACATTTTAATAATGTTTTAAAAAAAATGTTATCCGAACATTTATAAGAACATTCTGGGAACAAAAATAAAACTACACGCTAAAAACATTATAAGAACGTCAGAGAATAATGTTATAAAAATGTTACTACTAAACATTTTAATAATGTTTTTAGAAAATGTTCTCTAAACATTTAAAAAAACATTCTGGGAACACAAATAAAACTAGCCGCTGAAAACGTTCTGAGAAAATTAGAGAATAATGTTATAAGAATGTTACTACTAAACATTTTAATAATGTTTTTAAAGAATGTTCTCCAAACTTTTAAAAGAACATTCTGGGAACAAAACTAAAACTAGCCGCTGAAAACTTTCTGAGAACGTTAGAGAATAATGTTAAAAGAATGTTACTACTAAACATTTTAATAATGTTTTTAAAGAATGTTCTCCAAACTTTTAAAAGAACATTCTGGGAACAAAACTAAAACTAGCCGCTGAAAACTTTCTATAAACGTTAGAGAATAATGTTAAAAGAATGTTACTACTAAACATTTTAATAATGTTTTTAAAGAATGTTCTCCAAACTTTTAAAAGAACATTCTGAGAACAAAACTAAAACTAGCCGCTGAAAACATTTATAGAACAATACATGCTAATGTTCTTAGAACATTTTTAGAACAAAAAATTTCTAGCTGGGACACTGGCATTCATTGTTTTTCAGCTTATTACGACCCGAGTTCAAGTCCAGGTTCGTCAAACTTTCTTTATACTATACTATCCTATCATAATAAAAGGCAAAAAAATATATTCTTTAAACTGATGCAAGTTAAGCTCCATCCACACACAAAAATAAAATCAGCATTTTTTAAGCCATTACATCAACACCTCTCATAATGGGAGTGGGGGAATGGATTCCGACAGCTGTTTTTTTTTTGCTGTCGGATTCTGTTCCCCCCATATTTCTGACACACTGAGCTTCTAATATTTATCAAATTGATGCTGTTTAAGCTCCATCCACACACAGCATAGAATAAGCTTATTTTAAGCCGATACATCAACATCTCTCATCATTGGGGTGGGGGAACGGATTTCGACAGCTGAACTATTTGCAGTCGGATTCTGTTCCCCCTATGTTTCTTACACAATGAGGTTCTAATATTTATCACATTGAAGCTAATTCCCTGACCCCAATGGCCTAGTGGTCAGTGCACTCTGCACTGGCATTCATTGTTTTTCAGCTTATTACGCCCCGAGTTCAAGTCCAGGTTCGTCAAACTTTCTTGATACTATACTGTCCTATCATAATAAAAGGCAAAAAAATATATTCTTTAAACTGATGCAAGTTAAGCTCCATCCACACACAAAAAAAAAATCATCATTTTTTAAGCCATTACATCAACACTTCTCATAATGGGAGTGGGGGAACGGATTCCGACAGCTGGTTTTTTTTTGCTGTCGGATTCTGTTCCCCCCATATTTCTGACACACTGAGCTTCTAATATTTATCAAATTGATGCTGTTTAAGCTCCATCCACACACAGCATAGAATAAGCTTATTTTAAGCCGATACATCAACATCTCTCATCATTGGGGTGGGGGAACGGATTTCGACAGCTGAACTATTTGCCGTCGGATTCTGTTCCCCCTATATTTCTTACACAATGAGGTTCTAATATTTATCACATTGAAACTACTTCCTAAACCCAATGGCCTAGTGGTCAGTGCACTCTGCACTAGCATTCATTGTTTTTCAGCTTATTACGACCCGAGTTCAAGTCCAGGTTCGTCAAACTTTCTTTATACTATACTATCCTATCATAATAAAAGGCAAAAAAATATATTCTTTAAACTGATGCAAGTTAAGCTCCATCCACACACAAAAATAAAATCAGCATTTTTTAAGCCATTACATCAACACCTCTCATAATGGGAGTGGGGGAACGGATTCCGACAGCTGTTTTTTTTTTGCTGTCGGATTCTGTTCCCCCCATATTTCTGACACACTGAGCTTCTAATATTTATCAAATTGATGCTGTTTAAGCTCCATCCACACACAGCATAGAATAAGCTTATTTTAAGCCGATACATCAACATCTCTCATCATTGGGGTGGGGGAACGGATTTCGACAGCTGAACTATTTGCCGTCGGATTCTGTTCCCCCTATGTTTCTTACACAATGAGGTTCTAATATTTATCACATTAAAGCTAATTCTTAAACCCAATGGCCTAGTGGTCAGTGCACTCTGCACTGACAATCATTGTTTTTCAGCTTATTACGACCCGAGTTCAAGTCCAGGTTCGTCAAACTTTCTTGATACTATACTGTACTATCATAATAAAAGGAAAAAAAAAAATTCTTTAAACTGATGCAAGTTAAGCTCCATCCACACACAAAAATAAAATCAGCATTTTTTAAGCCATTACATCAACACCTCTCATAATGGGAGTGGGGGAACGGATTCCGACAGCTGTTTTTTTTTGCTGTCGGATTCTGTTCCCCCCATATTTCTGACACACTGAGCTTCTAATATTTATCAAATTGATGTTTTTTAAGCTCCATCCACACACAGCATAGAATAAGCTTATTTTAAGCCGATACATCAACATCTCTCATCATTGGGGTGGGGGAACGGATTTCGACAGCTGAACTATTTGCCGTCAGATTCTGTTCCCCCTATGTTTCTTACACAATGAGGTTCTAATATTTATCACATTGAAGCTAATTCCCTGACCCCAATGGCCTAGTGGTCAGTGCACTCTGTACTGGCATTCATTGTTTTTCAGCTTATTACGACCCGAGTTCAAGTCCAGGTTCGTCCAACTTTCTTGATACTATACTGTCCTGTCATAATAAAAGGCAAAAAATATATATTCTTTAAACTGATGCAAGTTAAGCTCCATCCACACACAAAAATAAAATCAGCATTTTTTAAGCCATTACATCAACACCTCTCATAATGGGAGTGGGGGAACGGATTCCGACAGCTGTTTTTTTTGCTGTCGGATTCTGTTCCCCCCATATTTCTGACACACTGAGCTTCTAATATTTATCAAATTGATGCTGTTTAAGCTCCATCCACACACAGCATAGAATAAGCTTATTTTAAGCCGATACATCAACATCTCTCATCATTGGGGTGGGGGAACGGATTTCGACAGCTGAACTATTTGCCGTCGGATTCTGTTCCCCCTATGTTTCTTACACAATGAGGTTCTAATATTTATCACATTGAAGCTAATTCCCTGACCCCAATGGCCTAGTGGTCAGTGCACTCTGCACTGGCATTCATTGTTTTTCAGCTTATTACGCCCCGAGTTCAAGTCCAGGTTCGTCAAACTTTCTTGATACTATACTGTCCTATCATAATAAAAGGCAAAAAAAAAAAATTCTTTAAACTGATGCAAGTTAAGCTCCATCCACACACAAAAATAAAATCATCATTTTTTAAGCCATTACATCAACACCTCTCATAATGGGAGTGGGGGAACGGATTCCGACAGCTGTTTTTTTTTTGCTGTCGGATTCTGTTCCCCCCATATTTCTGACACACTGAGCTTCTAATATTTATCAAATTGATGCTGTTTAAGCTCCATCCACACACAGCATAGAATAAGCTTATTTTAAGCCGATACATCAACATCTCTCATCATTGGGGTGGGGGAACGGATTTCGACAGCTGAACTATTTGCCGTCGGATTCTGTTCCCCCTATGTTTCTTACACAATGAGGTTCTAATATTTATCACATTGTGGCTAATTCCCTGACCCCAATGGCCTAGTGGTCAGTGCACTCTGCACTGGCATTCATTGTTTTTCAGCTTATTACGCCCCGAGTTCAAGTCCAGGTTCGTCAAACTTTCTTGATACTATACTGTCCTATCATAATAAAAAAAAAAAAAAAAATTCTTTAAACTGATGCAAGTTAAGCTCCATCCACACACAAAAATAAAATCATCATTTTTTAAGCCATTACATCAACACCTCTCATAATGGGAGTGGGGGAACGGATTCCGACAGCTGTTTTTTTTTGCTGTCGGATTCTGTTCTCCCCATATTTCTGACACACTGAGCTTCTAATATTTATCAAATTGATGCTGTTTAAGCTCCATCCACACACAGCATAGAATAAGCTTATTTTAAGCCGATACATCAACATCTCTCATCATTGGGGTGGGGGAACGGATTTCGACAGCTGAACTATTTGCCGTCGGATTCTGTTCCCCCTATGTTTCTTACACAATGAGGTTCTAATATTTATCACATTAAAGCTAATTCTTAAACCCAATGGCCTAGTGGTCAGTGCACTCTGCACTGACAATCATTGTTTTTCAGCTTATTACGACCCGAGTTCAAGTCCAGGTTCGTCAAACTTTCTTGATACTATACTGTACTATCATAATAAAAGGAAAAAAAAAAATTCTTTAAACTGATGCAAGTTAAGCTCCATCCACACACAAAAATAAAATCAGCATTTTTTAAGCCATTACATCAACACCTCTCATAATGGGAGTGGGGGAACGGATTCCGACAGCTGTTTTTTTTTGCTGTCGGATTCTGTTCCCCCCATATTTCTGACACACTGAGCTTCTAATATTTATCAAATTGATGTTTTTTAAGCTCCATCCACACACAGCATAGAATAAGCTTATTTTAAGCCGATACATCAACATCTCTCATCATTGGGGTGGGGGAACGGATTTCGACAGCTGAACTATTTGCCGTCAGATTCTGTTCCCCCTATGTTTCTTACACAATGAGGTTCTAATATTTATCACATTGAAGCTAATTCCCTGACCCCAATGGCCTAGTGGTCAGTGCACTCTGTACTGGCATTCATTGTTTTTCAGCTTATTACGACCCGAGTTCAAGTCCAGGTTCGTCCAACTTTCTTGATACTATACTGTCCTGTCATAATAAAAGGCAAAAAATATATATTCTTTAAACTGATGCAAGTTAAGCTCCATCCACACACAAAAATAAAATCAGCATTTTTTAAGCCATTACATCAACACCTCTCATAATGGGAGTGGGGGAACGGATTCCGACAGCTGTTTTTTTTGCTGTCGGATTCTGTTCCCCCCATATTTCTGACACACTGAGCTTCTAATATTTATCAAATTGATGCTGTTTAAGCTCCATCCACACACAGCATAGAATAAGCTTATTTTAAGCCGATACATCAACATCTCTCATCATTGGGGTGGGGGAACGGATTTCGACAGCTGAACTATTTGCCGTCGGATTCTGTTCCCCCTATGTTTCTTACACAATGAGGTTCTAATATTTATCACATTGAAGCTAATTCCCTGACCCCAATGGCCTAGTGGTCAGTGCACTCTGCACTGGCATTCATTGTTTTTCAGCTTATTACGCCCCGAGTTCAAGTCCAGGTTCGTCAAACTTTCTTGATACTATACTGTCCTATCATAATAAAAGGCAAAAAAAAAAAATTCTTTAAACTGATGCAAGTTAAGCTCCATCCACACACAAAAATAAAATCATCATTTTTTAAGCCATTACATCAACACCTCTCATAATGGGAGTGGGGGAACGGATTCCGACAGCTGTTTTTTTTTTGCTGTCGGATTCTGTTCCCCCCATATTTCTGACACACTGAGCTTCTAATATTTATCAAATTGATGCTGTTTAAGCTCCATCCACACACAGCATAGAATAAGCTTATTTTAAGCCGATACATCAACATCTCTCATCATTGGGGTGGGGGAACGGATTTCGACAGCTGAACTATTTGCCGTCGGATTCTGTTCCCCCTAAGTTTCTTACACAATGAGGTTCTAATATTTATCACATTAAACTAATTCCCTGACCCCAATGGCCTAGTGGTCAGTGCACTCTGTACTGGCATTCATTGTTTTTCAGCTTATTACGACCCGAGTTCAAGTCCAGGTTTGTCAAACTTTCTTTATACTATACTGTCCTATCATAATAAAAGGCAAAAAAATATATTCTTTAAACTGATGCAAGTTAAGCTCCATCCACACACAAAAATAAAATCTGCATTTTTTAAGCCATTACATCAACACCTCTCATAATGGGAGTGGGGGAACGGATTCCGACAGCTGTTTTTTTTTTGCTGTCGGATTCTGTTCCCCCATATTTCTGACACACTGAGCTTCTAATATTTATCAAATTGATGCTGTTTAAGCTCCATCCACACACAGCATAGAATAAGCTTATTTTAAGCCGATACATCAACATCTCTCATCATTGGGGTGGGGGAACGGATTTCGACAGCTGAACTATTTGCCGTCGGATTCTGTTCCCCCTATGTTTCTTACACAATGAGGTTCTAATATTTATCACATTGAAGCTAATTCCCTGACCCCAATGGCCTAGTGGTCAGTGCACTCTGTACTGGCATTCATTGTTTTTCAGCTTATTACGACCCGAGTTCAAGTCCAGGTTCGTCCAACTTTCTTGATACTATACTGTCCTATCATAATAAAAGGCAAAAAATATATATTCTTTAAAGTGCACTCTACACTGGCATTCATTGTTTTTCAGCTTATTACGACCCGAGTTCAAGTCCAGGTTCGTCAAACTTTCTTTATACTATACTATCCTATCATAATAAAAGGCAAAAAAATATATTCTTTAAACTGATGCAAGTTAAGCTCCATCCACACACAAAAATAAAATCAGCATTTTTTAAGCCATTACATCAACACCTCTCATAATGGGAGTGGGGGAATGGATTCCGACAGCTGTTTTTTTTTTGCTGTCGGATTCTGTTCCCCCCATATTTCTGACACACTGAGCTTCTAATATTTATCAAATTGATGCTGTTTAAGCTCCATCCACACACAGCATAGAATAAGCTTATTTTAAGCCGATACATCAACATCTCTCATCATTGGGGTGGGGGAACGGATTTCGACAGCTGAACTATTTGCAGTCGGATTCTGTTCCCCCTATGTTTCTTACACAATGAGGTTCTAATATTTATCACATTGAAGCTAATTCCCTGACCCCAATGGCCTAGTGGTCAGTGCACTCTGCACTGGCATTCATTGTTTTTCAGCTTATTACGCCCCGAGTTCAAGTCCAGGTTCGTCAAACTTTCTTGATACTATACTGTCCTATCATAATAAAAGGCAAAAAAATATATTCTTTAAACTGATGCAAGTTAAGCTCCATCCACACACAAAAATAAAATCTGCATTTTTTAAGCCATTACATCAACACCTCTCATAATGGGAGTGGGGGAACGGATTCCGACAGCTGTTTTTTTTTTGCTGTCGGATTCTGTTCCCCCATATTTCTGACACACTGAGCTTCTAATATTTATCAAATTGATGCTGTTTAAGCTCCATCCACACACAGCATAGAATAAGCTTATTTTAAGCCGATACATCAACATCTCTCATCATTGGGGTGGGGGAACGGATTTCGACAGCTGAACTATTTGCCGTCGGATTCTGTTCCCCCTATGTTTCTTACACAATGAGGTTCTAATATTTATCACATTGAAGCTAATTCCCTGACCCCAATGGCCTAGTGGTCAGTGCACTCTGTACTGGCATTCATTGTTTTTCAGCTTATTACGACCCGAGTTCAAGTCCAGGTTCGTCCAACTTTCTTGATACTATACTGTCCTATCATAATAAAAGGCAAAAAATATATATTCTTTAAAGTGCACTCTACACTGGCATTCATTGTTTTTCAGCTTATTACGACCCGAGTTCAAGTCCAGGTTCGTCAAACTTTCTTTATACTATACTATCCTATCATAATAAAAGGCAAAAAAATATATTCTTTAAACTGATGCAAGTTAAGCTCCATCCACACACAAAAATAAAATCAGCATTTTTTAAGCCATTACATCAACACCTCTCATAATGGGAGTGGGGGAATGGATTCCGACAGCTGTTTTTTTTTTGCTGTCGGATTCTGTTCCCCCCATATTTCTGACACACTGAGCTTCTAATATTTATCAAATTGATGCTGTTTAAGCTCCATCCACACACAGCATAGAATAAGCTTATTTTAAGCCGATACATCAACATCTCTCATCATTGGGGTGGGGGAACGGATTTCGACAGCTGAACTATTTGCAGTCGGATTCTGTTCCCCCTATGTTTCTTACACAATGAGGTTCTAATATTTATCACATTGAAGCTAATTCCCTGACCCCAATGGCCTAGTGGTCAGTGCACTCTGCACTGGCATTCATTGTTTTTCAGCTTATTACGCCCCGAGTTCAAGTCCAGGTTCGTCAAACTTTCTTGATACTATACTGTCCTATCATAATAAAAGGCAAAAAAATATATTCTTTAAACTGATGCAAGTTAAGCTCCATCCACACACAAAAAAAAAATCATCATTTTTTAAGCCATTACATCAACACTTCTCATAATGGGAGTGGGGGAACGGATTCCGACAGCTGGTTTTTTTTTGCTGTCGGATTCTGTTCCCCCCATATTTCTGACACACTGAGCTTCTAATATTTATCAAATTGATGCTGTTTAAGCTCCATCCACACACAGCATAGAATAAGCTTATTTTAAGCCGATACATCAACATCTCTCATCATTGGGGTGGGGGAACGGATTTCGACAGCTGAACTATTTGCCGTCGGATTCTGTTCCCCCTATATTTCTTACACAATGAGGTTCTAATATTTATCACATTGAAACTACTTCCTAAACCCAATGGCCTAGTGGTCAGTGCACTCTGCACTAGCATTCATTGTTTTTCAGCTTATTACGACCCGAGTTCAAGTCCAGGTTCGTCAAACTTTCTTTATACTATACTATCCTATCATAATAAAAGGCAAAAAAATATATTCTTTAAACTGATGCAAGTTAAGCTCCATCCACACACAAAAATAAAATCAGCATTTTTTAAGCCATTACATCAACACCTCTCATAATGGGAGTGGGGGAACGGATTCCGACAGCTGTTTTTTTTTTGCTGTCGGATTCTGTTCCCCCCATATTTCTGACACACTGAGCTTCTAATATTTATCAAATTGATGCTGTTTAAGCTCCATCCACACACAGCATAGAATAAGCTTATTTTAAGCCGATACATCAACATCTCTCATCATTGGGGTGGGGGAACGGATTTCGACAGCTGAACTATTTGCCGTCGGATTCTGTTCCCCCTATGTTTCTTACACAATGAGGTTCTAATATTTATCACATTAAAGCTAATTCTTAAACCCAATGGCCTAGTGGTCAGTGCACTCTGCACTGACAATCATTGTTTTTCAGCTTATTACGACCCGAGTTCAAGTCCAGGTTCGTCAAACTTTCTTGATACTATACTGTACTATCATAATAAAAGGAAAAAAAAAAATTCTTTAAACTGATGCAAGTTAAGCTCCATCCACACACAAAAATAAAATCAGCATTTTTTAAGCCATTACATCAACACCTCTCATAATGGGAGTGGGGGAACGGATTCCGACAGCTGTTTTTTTTTGCTGTCGGATTCTGTTCCCCCCATATTTCTGACACACTGAGCTTCTAATATTTATCAAATTGATGTTTTTTAAGCTCCATCCACACACAGCATAGAATAAGCTTATTTTAAGCCGATACATCAACATCTCTCATCATTGGGGTGGGGGAACGGATTTCGACAGCTGAACTATTTGCCATCAGATTCTGTTCCCCCTATGTTTCTTACACAATGAGGTTCTAATATTTATCACATTGAAGCTAATTCCCTGACCCCAATGGCCTAGTGGTCAGTGCACTCTGCACTGGCATTCATTGTTTTTCAGCTTATTACGCCCCGAGTTCAAGTCCAGGTTCGTCAAACTTTCTTGATACTATACTGTCCTATCATAATAAAAGGCAAAAAAAAAAAAATTCTTTAAACTGATGCAAGTTAAGCTCCATCCACACACAAAAATAAAATCATCATTTTTTAAGCCATTACATCAACACCTCTCATAATGGGAGTGGGGGAACGGATTCCGACAGCTGTTTTTTTTTTGCTGTCGGATTCTGTTCCCCCCATATTTCTGACACACTGAGCTTCTAATATTTATCAAATTGATGCTGTTTAAGCTCCATCCACACACAGCATAGAATAAGCTTATTTTAAGCCGATACATCAACATCTCTCATCATTGGGGTGGGGGAACGGATTTCGACAGCTGAACTATTTGCCGTCGGATTCTGTTCCCCCTAAGTTTCTTACACAATGAGGTTGTAATATTTAACACATTAAACTAATTCCCTGACCCCAATGGCCTAGTGGTCAGTGCACTCTGCACTGGCATTCATTGTTTTTCAGCTTATTACGACCCGAGTTCAAGTCCAGGTTCGTCCAACTTTCTTGATACTATACTGTCCTGTCATAATAAAAGGCAAAAAATATATATTCTTTAAACTGATGCAAGTTAAGCTCCATCCACACACAAAAATAAAATCAGCAGTTTTTAAGCCATTACATCAACACCTCTCATAATGGGAGTGGGGGAACGGATTCCGACAGCTGTTTTTTTTGCTGTCGGATTCTGTTCCCCCCATATTTCTGACACACTGAGCTTCTAATATTTATCAAATTGATGCTGTTTAAGCTCCATCCACACACAGCATAGAATAAGCTTATTTTAAGCCGATACATCAACATCTCTCATCATTGGGGTGGGGGAACGGATTTCGACAGCTGAACTATTTGCCGTCGGATTCTGTTCCCCCTATGTTTCTTACACAATGAGCTTCTAATATTTATCAAATTGATGCTGTTTAAGCTCCATCCACACACAGCATAGAATAAGCTTATTTTAAGCCGATACATCAACATCTCTCATCATTGGGGTGGGGGAACGGATTTCGACAGCTGAACTATTTGCCGTCGGATTCTGTTCCCCCTATATTTCTTACACAATGAGGTTCTAATATTTATCACATTGAAACTACTTCCTAAACCCAATGGCCTAGTGGTCAGTGCACTCTGCACTAGCATTCATTGTTTTTCAGCTTATTACGACCCGAGTTCAAGTCCAGGTTCGTCAAACTTTCTTTATACTATACTATCCTATCATAATAAAAGGCAAAAAAATATATTCTTTAAACTGATGCAAGTTAAGCTCCATCCACACACAAAAATAAAATCAGCATTTTTTAAGCCATTACATCAACACCTCTCATAATGGGAGTGGGGGAACGGATTCCGACAGCTGTTTTTTTTTTGCTGTCGGATTCTGTTCCCCCCATATTTCTGACACACTGAGCTTCTAATATTTATCAAATTGATGCTGTTTAAGCTCCATCCACACACAGCATAGAATAAGCTTATTTTAAGCCGATACATCAACATCTCTCATCATTGGGGTGGGGGAACGGATTTCGACAGCTGAACTATTTGCCGTCGGATTCTGTTCCCCCTATGTTTCTTACACAATGAGGTTCTAATATTTATCACATTGTGGCTAATTCCCTGACCCCAATGGCCTAGTGGTCAGTGCACTCTGCACTGGCATTCATTGTTTTTCAGCTTATTACGCCCCGAGTTCAAGTCCAGGTTCGTCAAACTTTCTTGATACTATACTGTCCTATCATAATAAAAGAAAAAAAAAAAAATTCTTTAAACTGATGCAAGTTAAGCTCCATCCACACACAAAAATAAAATCATCATTTTTTAAGCCATTACATCAACACCTCTCATAATGGGAGTGGGGGAACGGATTCCGACAACTGTTTTTTTTTGCTGTCGGATTCTGTTCCCCCCATATTTCTGACACACTGAGCTTCTAATATTTATCAAATTGATGCTGTTTAAGCTCCATCCACACACAGCATAGAATAAGCTTATTTTAAGCCGATACATCAACATCTCTCATCATTGGGGTGGGGGAACGGATTTCGACAGCTGAACTATTTGCCGTCGGATTCTGTTCCCCCTATGTTTCTTACACAATGAGGTTCTAATATTTATCACATTAAAGCTAATTCTTAAACCCAATGGCCTAGTGGTCAGTGCACTCTGCACTGACAATCATTGTTTTTCAGCTTATTACGACCCGAGTTCAAGTCCAGGTTCGTCAAACTTTCTTGATACTATACTGTACTATCATAATAAAAGGAAAAAAAAAAATTCTTTAAACTGATGCAAGTTAAGCTCCATCCACACACAAAAATAAAATCAGCATTTTTTAAGCCATTACATCAACACCTCTCATAATGGGAGTGGGGGAACGGATTCCGACAGCTGTTTTTTTTTGCTGTCGGATTCTGTTCCCCCCATATTTCTGACACACTGAGCTTCTAATATTTATCAAATTGATGTTTTTTAAGCTCCATCCACACACAGCATAGAATAAGCTTATTTTAAGCCGATACATCAACATCTCTCATCATTGGGGTGGGGGAACGGATTTCGACAGCTGAACTATTTGCCGTCAGATTCTGTTCCCCCTATGTTTCTTACACAATGAGGTTCTAATATTTATCACATTGAAGCTAATTCCCTGACCCCAATGGCCTAGTGGTCAGTGCACTCTGCACTGGCATTCATTGTTTTTCAGCTTATTACGCCCCGAGTTCAAGTCCAGGTTCGTCAAACTTTCTTGATACTATACTGTCCTATCATAATAAAAGGCAAAAAAAAAAAAATTCTTTAAACTGATGCAAGTTAAGCTCCATCCACACACAAAAATAAAATCATCATTTTTTAAGCCATTACATCAACACCTCTCATAATGGGAGTGGGGGAACGGATTCCGACAGCTGTTTTTTTTTTGCTGTCGGATTCTGTTCCCCCCATATTTCTGACACACTGAGCTTCTAATATTTATCAAATTGATGCTGTTTAAGCTCCATCCACACACAGCATAGAATAAGCTTATTTTAAGCCGATACATCAACATCTCTCATCATTGGGGTGGGGGAACGGATTTCGACAGCTGAACTATTTGCCGTCGGATTCTGTTCCCCCTAAGTTTCTTACACAATGAGGTTCTAATATTTATCACATTAAACTAATTCCCTGACCCCAATGGCCTAGTGGTCAGTGCACTCTGCACTGGCATTCATTGTTTTTCAGCTTATTACGACCCGAGTTCAAGTCCAGGTTCGTCCAACTTTCTTGATACTATACTGTCCTGTCATAATAAAAGGCAAAAAATATATATTCTTTAAACTGATGCAAGTTAAGCTCCATCCACACACAAAAATAAAATCAGCAGTTTTTAAGCCATTACATCAACACCTCTCATAATGGGAGTGGGGGAACGGATTCCGACAGCTGTTTTTTTTGCTGTCGGATTCTGTTCCCCCCATATTTCTGACACACTGAGCTTCTAATATTTATCAAATTGATGCTGTTTAAGCTCCATCCACACACAGCATAGAATAAGCTTATTTTAAGCCGATACATCAACATCTCTCATCATTGGGGTGGGGGAACGGATTTCGACAGCTGAACTATTTGCCGTCGGATTCTGTTCCCCCTATGTTTCTTACACAATGAGCTTCTAATATTTATCAAATTGATGCTGTTTAAGCTCCATCCACACACAGCATAGAATAAGCTTATTTTAAGCCGATACATCAACATCTCTCATCATTGGGGTGGGGGAACGGATTTCGACAGCTGAACTATTTGCCGTCGGATTCTGTTCCCCCTATATTTCTTACACAATGAGGTTCTAATATTTATCACATTGAAACTACTTCCTAAACCCAATGGCCTAGTGGTCAGTGCACTCTGCACTAGCATTCATTGTTTTTCAGCTTATTACGACCCGAGTTCAAGTCCAGGTTCGTCAAACTTTCTTTATACTATACTATCCTATCATAATAAAAGGCAAAAAAATATATTCTTTAAACTGATGCAAGTTAAGCTCCATCCACACACAAAAATAAAATCAGCATTTTTTAAGCCATTACATCAACACCTCTCATAATGGGAGTGGGGGAACGGATTCCGACAGCTGTTTTTTTTTTGCTGTCGGATTCTGTTCCCCCCATATTTCTGACACACTGAGCTTCTAATATTTATCAAATTGATGCTGTTTAAGCTCCATCCACACACAGCATAGAATAAGCTTATTTTAAGCCGATACATCAACATCTCTCATCATTGGGGTGGGGGAACGGATTTCGACAGCTGAACTATTTGCCGTCGGATTCTGTTCCCCCTATGTTTCTTACACAATGAGGTTCTAATATTTATCACATTGTGGCTAATTCCCTGACCCCAATGGCCTAGTGGTCAGTGCACTCTGCACTGGCATTCATTGTTTTTCAGCTTATTACGCCCCGAGTTCAAGTCCAGGTTCGTCAAACTTTCTTGATACTATACTGTCCTATCATAATAAAAGAAAAAAAAAAAAATTCTTTAAACTGATGCAAGTTAAGCTCCATCCACACACAAAAATAAAATCATCATTTTTTAAGCCATTACATCAACACCTCTCATAATGGGAGTGGGGGAACGGATTCCGACAACTGTTTTTTTTTGCTGTCGGATTCTGTTCCCCCCATATTTCTGACACACTGAGCTTCTAATATTTATCAAATTGATGCTGTTTAAGCTCCATCCACACACAGCATAGAATAAGCTTATTTTAAGCCGATACATCAACATCTCTCATCATTGGGGTGGGGGAACGGATTTCGACAGCTGAACTATTTGCCGTCGGATTCTGTTCCCCCTATGTTTCTTACACAATGAGGTTCTAATATTTATCACATTAAAGCTAATTCTTAAACCCAATGGCCTAGTGGTCAGTGCACTCTGCACTGACAATCATTGTTTTTCAGCTTATTACGACCCGAGTTCAAGTCCAGGTTCGTCAAACTTTCTTGATACTATACTGTACTATCATAATAAAAGGAAAAAAAAAAATTCTTTAAACTGATGCAAGTTAAGCTCCATCCACACACAAAAATAAAATCAGCATTTTTTAAGCCATTACATCAACACCTCTCATAATGGGAGTGGGGGAACGGATTCCGACAGCTGTTTTTTTTTGCTGTCGGATTCTGTTCCCCCCATATTTCTGACACACTGAGCTTCTAATATTTATCAAATTGATGTTTTTTAAGCTCCATCCACACACAGCATAGAATAAGCTTATTTTAAGCCGATACATCAACATCTCTCATCATTGGGGTGGGGGAACGGATTTCGACAGCTGAACTATTTGCCGTCAGATTCTGTTCCCCCTATGTTTCTTACACAATGAGGTTCTAATATTTATCACATTGAAGCTAATTCCCTGACCCCAATGGCCTAGTGGTCAGTGCACTCTGCACTGGCATTCATTGTTTTTCAGCTTATTACGCCCCGAGTTCAAGTCCAGGTTCGTCAAACTTTCTTGATACTATACTGTCCTATCATAATAAAAGGCAAAAAAAAAAAAATTCTTTAAACTGATGCAAGTTAAGCTCCATCCACACACAAAAATAAAATCATCATTTTTTAAGCCATTACATCAACACCTCTCATAATGGGAGTGGGGGAACGGATTCCGACAGCTGTTTTTTTTTTGCTGTCGGATTCTGTTCCCCCCATATTTCTGACACACTGAGCTTCTAATATTTATCAAATTGATGCTGTTTAAGCTCCATCCACACACAGCATAGAATAAGCTTATTTTAAGCCGATACATCAACATCTCTCATCATTGGGGTGGGGGAACGGATTTCGACAGCTGAACTATTTGCCGTCGGATTCTGTTCCCCCTAAGTTTCTTACACAATGAGGTTCTAATATTTATCACATTAAACTAATTCCCTGACCCCAATGGCCTAGTGGTCAGTGCACTCTGCACTGGCATTCATTGTTTTTCAGCTTATTACGACCCGAGTTCAAGTCCAGGTTCGTCCAACTTTCTTGATACTATACTGTCCTGTCATAATAAAAGGCAAAAAATATATATTCTTTAAACTGATGCAAGTTAAGCTCCATCCACACACAAAAATAAAATCAGCAGTTTTTAAGCCATTACATCAACACCTCTCATAATGGGAGTGGGGGAACGGATTCCGACAGCTGTTTTTTTTGCTGTCGGATTCTGTTCCCCCCATATTTCTGACACACTGAGCTTCTAATATTTATCAAATTGATGCTGTTTAAGCTCCATCCACACACAGCATAGAATAAGCTTATTTTAAGCCGATACATCAACATCTCTCATCATTGGGGTGGGGGAACGGATTTCGACAGCTGAACTATTTGCCGTCGGATTCTGTTCCCCCTATGTTTCTTACACAATGAGGTTCTAATATTTATCACATTGAAGCTAATTCCCTGACCCCAATGGCCTAGTGGTCAGTGCACTCTGCACTGGCATTCATTGTTTTTCAGCTTATTACGCCCCGAGTTCAAGTCCAGGTTCGTCAAACTTTCTTGATACTATACTGTCCTATCATAATAAAAGGCAAAAAATATATATTCTTTAAACTGATGCAAGTTAAGCTCCATCCACACACAAAAATAAAATCAGCATTTTTTAAGCCATTACATCAACACCTCTCATAATGGGAGTGGGGGAACGGATTCCGACAGCTGGTTTTTTTTTGCTGTCGGATTCTGTTCCCCCCATATTTCTGACACACTGAGCTTCTAATATTTATCAAATTGATGCTGTTTAAGCTCCATCCACACACAGCATATAATAAGCTTATTTTAAGCCGATACATCAACATCTCTCATCATTGGGGTGGGGGAACGGATTTCGACAGCTGAACTATTTGCCGTCGGATTCTGTTCCCCCTATGTTTCTTACACAATGAGGTTCTAATATTTATCACATTGAAACTACTTCCTAAACCCAATGGCCTAGTGGTCAGTGCACTCTGCACTAGCATTCATTGTTTTTCAGCTTATTACGACCCGAGTTCAAGTCCAGGTTCGTCAAACTTTCTTTATACTATACTATCCTATCATAATAAAAGGCAAAAAAATATATTCTTTAAACTGATGCAAGTTAAGCTCCATCCACACACAAAAATAAAATCAGCATTTTTTAAGCCATTACATCAACACCTCTCATAATGGGAGTGGGGGAACGGATTCCGACAGCTGTTTTTTTTTTGCTGTCGGATTCTGTTCCCCCCATATTTCTGACACACTGAGCTTCTAATATTTATCAAATTGATGCTGTTTAAGCTCCATCCACACACAGCATAGAATAAGCTTATTTTAAGCCGATACATCAACATCTCTCATCATTGGGGTGGGGGAACGGATTTCGACAGCTGAACTATTTGCCGTCAGATTCTGTTCCCCCTATGTTTCTTACACAATGAGGTTCTAATATTTATCACATTAAACTAATTCCCTGACCCCAATGGCCTAGTGGTCAGTGCACTCTGTACTGGCATTCATTGTTTTTCAGCTTATTACGACCCGAGTTCAAGTCCAGGTTCGTCCAACTTTCTTGATACTATACTGTCCTATCATAATAAAAGGCAAAAAATATATATTCTTTAAACTGATGCAAGTTAAGCTCCATCCACACACAAAAATAAAATCAGCATTTTTTAAGCCATTACATCAACACCTCTCATAATGGGAGTGGGGGAATGGATTCCGACAGCTGTTTTTTTTTTGCTGTCGGATTCTGTTCCCCCCATATTTCTGACACACTGAGCTTCTAATATTTATCAAATTGATGCTGTTTAAGCTCCATCCACACACAGCATAGAATAAGCTTATTTTAAGCCGATACATCAACATCTCTCATCATTGGGGTGGGGGAACGGATTTCGACAGCTGAACTATTTGCAGTCGGATTCTGTTCCCCCTATGTTTCTTACACAATGAGGTTCTAATATTTATCACATTGAAGCTAATTCCCTGACCCCAATGGCCTAGTGGTCAGTGCACTCTGCACTGGCATTCATTGTTTTTCAGCTTATTACGCCCCGAGTTCAAGTCCAGGTTCGTCAAACTTTCTTGATACTATACTGTCCTATCATAATAAAAGGCAAAAAAATATATTCTTTAAACTGATGCAAGTTAAGCTCCATCCACACACAAAAAAAAAATCATCATTTTTTAAGCCATTACATCAACACTTCTCATAATGGGAGTGGGGGAACGGATTCCGACAGCTGGTTTTTTTTTGCTGTCGGATTCTGTTCCCCCCATATTTCTGACACACTGAGCTTCTAATATTTATCAAATTGATGCTGTTTAAGCTCCATCCACACACAGCATAGAATAAGCTTATTTTAAGCCGATACATCAACATCTCTCATCATTGGGGTGGGGGAACAGATTTCGACAGCTGAACTATTTGCCGTCGGATTCTGTTCCCCCTATATTTCTTACACAATGAGGTTCTAATATTTATCACATTGAAACTACTTCCTAAACCCAATGGCCTAGTGGTCAGTGCACTCTGCACTAGCATTCATTGTTTTTCAGCTTATTACGACCCGAGTTCAAGTCCAGGTTCGTCAAACTTTCTTTATACTATACTATCCTATCATAATAAAAGGCAAAAAAATATATTCTTTAAACTGATGCAAGTTAAGCTCCATCCACACACAAAAATAAAATCAGCATTTTTTAAGCCATTACATCAACACCTCTCATAATGGGAGTGGGGGAACGGATTCCGACAGCTGTTTTTTTTTTGCTGTCGGATTCTGTTCCCCCCATATTTCTGACACACTGAGCTTCTAATATTTATCAAATTGATGCTGTTTAAGCTCCATCCACACACAGCATAGAATAAGCTTATTTTAAGCCGATACATCAACATCTCTCATCATTGGGGTGGGGGAACGGATTTCGACAGCTGAACTATTTGCCGTCGGATTCTGTTCCCCCTATGTTTCTTACACAATGAGGTTCTAATATTTATCACATTGTGGCTAATTCCCTGACCCCAATGGCCTAGTGGTCAGTGCACTCTGCACTGGCATTCATTGTTTTTCAGCTTATTACGCCCCGAGTTCAAGTCCAGGTTCGTCAAACTTTCTTGATACTATACTGTCCTATCATAATAAAAGAAAAAAAAAAAAAATTCTTTAAACTGATGCAAGTTAAGCTCCATCCACACACAAAAATAAAATCATCATTTTTTAAGCCATTACATCAACACCTCTCATAATGGGAGTGGGGGAACGGATTCCGACAACTGTTTTTTTTTGCTGTCGGATTCTGTTCCCCCCATATTTCTGACACACTGAGCTTCTAATATTTATCAAATTGATGCTGTTTAAGCTCCATCCACACACAGCATAGAATAAGCTTATTTTAAGCCGATACATCAACATCTCTCATCATTGGGGTGGGGGAACGGATTTCGACAGCTGAACTATTTGCCGTCGGATTCTGTTCCCCCTATGTTTCTTACACAATGAGGTTCTAATATTTATCACATTAAAGCTAATTCTTAAACCCAATGGCCTAGTGGTCAGTGCACTCTGCACTGACAATCATTGTTTTTCAGCTTATTACGACCCGAGTTCAAGTCCAGGTTCGTCAAACTTTCTTGATACTATACTGTACTATCATAATAAAAGGAAAAAAAAAATTCTTTAAACTGATGCAAGTTAAGCTCCATCCACACACAAAAATAAAATCAGCATTTTTTAAGCCATTACATCAACACCTCTCATAATGGGAGTGGGGGAACGGATTCCGACAGCTGTTTTTTTTTTGCTGTCGGATTCTGTTCCCCCCATATTTCTGACACACTGAGCTTCTAATATTTATCAAATTGATGCTGTTTAAGCTCCATCCACACACAGCATAGAATAAGCTTATTTTAAGCCGATACATCAACATCTCTCATCATTGGGGTGGGGGAACGGATTTCGACAGCTGAACTATTTGCCGTCGGATTCTGTTCCCCCTAAGTTTCTTACACAATGAGGTTCTAATATTTATCACATTAAACTAATTCCCTGACCCCAATGGCCTAGTGGTCAGTGCACTCTGTACTGGCATTCATTGTTTTTCAGCTTATTACGACCCGAGTTCAAGTCCAGGTTCGTCCAACTTTCTTGATACTATACTGTCCTGTCATAATAAAAGGCAAAAAATATATATTCTTTAAACTGATGCAAGTTAAGCTCCATCCACACACAAAAATAAAATCAGCAGTTTTTAAGCCATTACATCAACACCTCTCATAATGGGAGTGGGGGAACGGATTCCGACAGCTGTTTTTTTTGCTGTCGGATTCTGTTCCCCCCATATTTCTGACACACTGAGCTTCTAATATTTATCAAATTGATGCTGTTTAAGCTCCATCCACACACAGCATAGAATAAGCTTATTTTAAGCCGATACATCAACATCTCTCATCATTGGGGTGGGGGAACGGATTTCGACAGCTGAACTATTTGCCGTCGGATTCTGTTCCCCCTATGTTTCTTACACAATGAGGTTCTAATATTTATCACATTGAAGCTAATTCCCTGACCCCAATGGCCTAGTGGTCAGTGCACTCTGCACTGGCATTCATTGTTTTTCAGCTTATTACGCCCCGAGTTCAAGTCCAGGTTCGTCAAACTTTCTTGATACTATACTGTCCTATCATAATAAAAGGCAAAAAATATATATTCTTTAAACTGATGCAAGTTAAGCTCCATCCACACACAAAAATAAAATCAGCATTTTTTAAGCCATTACATCAACACCTCTCATAATGGGAGTGGGGGAACGGATTCCGACAGCTGGTTTTTTTTTGCTGTCGGATTCTGTTCCCCCCATATTTCTGACACACTGAGCTTCTAATATTTATCAAATTGATGCTGTTTAAGCTCCATCCACACACAGCATAGAATAAGCTTATTTTAAGCCGATACATCAACATCTCTCATCATTGGGGTGGGGGAACGGATTTCGACAGCTGAACTATTTGCCGTCGGATTCTGTTCCCCCTATGTTTCTTACACAATGAGGTTCTAATATTTATCACATTGAAACTACTTCCTAAACCCAATGGCCTAGTGGTCAGTGCACTCTGCACTAGCATTCATTGTTTTTCAGCTTATTACGACCCGAGTTCAAGTCCAGGTTCGTCCAACTTTCTTGATACTATACTGTCCTGTCATAATAAAAGGCAAAAAATATATATTCTTTAAACTGATGCAAGTTAAGCTCCATCCACACACAAAAATAAAATCAGCAGTTTTTAAGCCATTACATCAACACCTCTCATAATGGGAGTGGGGGAACGGATTCCGACAGCTGTTTTTTTTGCTGTCGGATTCTGTTCCCCCCATATTTCTGACACACTGAGCTTCTAATATTTATCAAATTGATGCTGTTTAAGCTCCATCCACACACAGCATAGAATAAGCTTATTTTAAGCCGATACATCAACATCTCTCATCATTGGGGTGGGGGAACGGATTTCGACAGCTGAACTATTTGCCGTCGGATTCTGTTCCCCCTATGTTTCTTACACAATGAGGTTCTAATATTTATCACATTGAAGCTAATTCCCTGACCCCAATGGCCTAGTGGTCAGTGCACTCTGCACTGGCATTCATTGTTTTTCAGCTTATTACGCCCCGAGTTCAAGTCCAGGTTCGTCAAACTTTCTTGATACTATACTGTCCTATCATAATAAAAGGCAAAAAATATATATTCTTTAAACTGATGCAAGTTAAGCTCCATCCACACACAAAAATAAAATCAGCATTTTTTAAGCCATTACATCAACACCTCTCATAATGGGAGTGGGGGAACGGATTCCGACAGCTGGGTTTTTTTTGCTGTCGGATTCTGTTCCCCCCATATTTCTGACACACTGAGCTTCTAATATTTATCAAATTGATGCTGTTTAAGCTCCATCCACACACAGCATAGAATAAGCTTATTTTAAGCCGATACATCAACATCTCTCATCATTGGGGTGGGGGAACGGATTTCGACAGCTGAACTATTTGCCGTCGGATTCTGTTCCCCCTATGTTTCTTACACAATGAGGTTCTAATATTTATCACATTGAAACTACTTCCTAAACCCAATGGCCTAGTGGTCAGTGCACTCTGCACTAGCATTCATTGTTTTTCAGCTTATTACGACCCGAGTTCAAGTCCAGGTTCGTCCAACTTTCTTGATACTATACTGTCCTGTCATAATAAAAGGCAAAAAATATATATTCTTTAAACTGATGCAAGTTAAGCTCCATCCACACACAAAAATAAAATCAGCAGTTTTTAAGCCATTACATCAACACCTCTCATAATGGGAGTGGGGGAACGGATTCCGACAGCTGTTTTTTTTGCTGTCGGATTCTGTTCCCCCCATATTTCTGACACACTGAGCTTCTAATATTTATCAAATTGATGCTGTTTAAGCTCCATCCACACACAGCATAGAATAAGCTTATTTTAAGCCGATACATCAACATCTCTCATCATTGGGGTGGGGGAACGGATTTCGACAGCTGAACTATTTGCCGTCGGATTCTGTTCCCCCTATGTTTCTTACACAATGAGGTTCTAATATTTATCACATTGAAGCTAACTCCCTGACCCCAATGGCCTAGTGGTCAGTGCACTCTGCACTGGCATTCATTGTTTTTCAGCTTATTACGCCCCGAGTTCAAGTCCAGGTTCGTCAAACTTTCTTTATACTATACTGTCCTATCATAATAAAAGGCAAAAAAAAAAAATTCTTTAAACTGATGCAAGTTAAGCTCCATCCACACACAAAAATAAAATCATCATTTTTTAAGCCATTACATCAACACCTCTCATAATGGGAGTGGGGGAACGGATTCCGACAGCTGTTTTTTTTTTGCTGTCGGATTCTTTTCCCCCCATATTTCTGACACACTGAGCTTCTAATATTTATCAAATTGATGCTGTTTAAGCTCCATCCACACACAGCATAGAATAAGCTTATTTTAAGCCGATACATCAACATCTCTCATCATTGGGGTGGGGGAACGGATTTCGACAGCTGAACTATTTGCCGTCGGATTCTGTTCCCCCTATGTTTCTTACACAATGAGGTTCTAATATTTATCACATTAAAATAATTCCCTGACCCCAATGGCCTAGTGGTCAGTGCACTCTGTACTGGCATTCATTGTTTTTCAGCTTATTACGACCCGAGTTCAAGTCCAGGTTCGTCCAACTTTCTTGATACTATACTGTCCTATCATAATAAAAGAAAAAAAAAAAAATTCTTTAAACTGATGCAAGTTAAGCTCCATCCACACACAAAAATAAAATCATCATTTTTTAAGCCATTACATCAACACCTCTCATAATGGGAGTGGGGGAACGGATTCCGACAGCTGTTTTTTTTTTTGCTGTCGGATTCTTTTCCCCCCATATTTCTGACACACTGAGCTTCTAATATTTATCAAATTGATGCTGTTTAAGCTCCATCCACACACAGCATAGAATAAGCTTATTTTAAGCCGATACATCAACATCTCTCATCATTGGGGTGGGGGAACGGATTTCGACAGCTGAACTATTTGCCGTCGGATTCTGTTCCCCCTATGTTTCTTACACAATGAGGTTCTAATATTTATCACATTGATGCTAATTCCTAAACCCAATGGCCTAGTGGTCAGTGCACTCTGTACTGGCATTCATTGTTTTTCAGCTTATTACGCCCCGAGTTCAAGTCCAGGTTCGTCAAACTTTCTTGATACTATACTGTCCTATCATAATAAAAGGCAAAAAATATATATTCTTTAAACTGATGCAAGTTAAGCTCCATCCACACACAAAAATAAAATCAGCATTTTTTAAGCCATTACATCAACACCTCTCATAATGGGAGTGGGGGAACGGATTCCGACAGCTGGGTTTTTTTTGCTGTCGGATTCTGTTCCCCCCATATTTCTGACACACTGAGCTTCTAATATTTATCAAATTGATGCTGTTTAAGCTCCATCCACACACAGCATAGAATAAGCTTATTTTAAGCCGATACATCAACATCTCTCATCATTGGGGTGGGGGAACGGATTTCGACAGCTGAACTATTTGCCGTCGGATTCTGTTCCCCCTATGTTTCTTACACAATGAGGTTCTAATATTTATCACATTGAAACTACTTCCTAAACCCAATGGCCTAGTGGTCAGTGCACTCTGCACTAGCATTCATTGTTTTTCAGCTTATTACGACCCGAGTTCAAGTCCAGGTTCGTCAAACTTTCTTTATACTATACTATCCTATCATAATAAAAGGCAAAAAAATATATTCTTTAAACTGATGCAAGTTAAGCTCCATCCACACACAAAAATAAAATCAGCATTTTTTAAGCCATTACATCAACACCTCTCATAATGGGAGTGGGGGAACGGATTCCGACAGCTGTTTTTTTTTTGCTGTCGGATTCTGTTCCCCCCATATTTCTGACACACTGAGCTTCTAATATTTATCAAATTGATGCTGTTTAAGCTCCATCCACACACAGCATAGAATAAGCTTATTTTAAGCCAATACATCAACATCTCTCATCATTGGGGTGGGGGAACGGATTTCGACAGCTGAACTATTTGCCGTCAGATTCTGTTCCCCCTATGTTTCTTACACAATGAGGTTCTAATATTTATCACATTAAACTAATTCCCTGACCCCAATGGCCTAGTGGTCAGTGCACTCTGTACTGGCATTCATTGTTTTTCAGCTTATTACGACCCGAGTTCAAGTCCAGGTTCGTCCAACTTTCTTGATACTATACTGTCCTATCATAATAAAAGGCAAAAAATATATATTCTTTAAACTGATGCAAGTTAAGCTCCATCCACACACAAAAATAAAATCAGCATTTTTTAAGCCATTACATCAACACCTCTCATAATGGGAGTGGGGGAATGGATTCCGACAGCTGTTTTTTTTTTGCTGTCGGATTCTGTTCCCCCCATATTTCTGACACACTGAGCTTCTAATATTTATCAAATTGATGCTGTTTAAGCTCCATCCACACACAGCATAGAATAAGCTTATTTTAAGCCGATACATCAACATCTCTCATCATTGGGGTGGGGGAACGGATTTCGACAGCTGAACTATTTGCAGTCGGATTCTGTTCCCCCTATGTTTCTTACACAATGAGGTTCTAATATTTATCACATTGAAGCTAATTCCCTGACCCCAATGGCCTAGTGGTCAGTGCACTCTGCACTGGCATTCATTGTTTTTCAGCTTATTACGCCCCGAGTTCAAGTCCAGGTTCGTCAAACTTTCTTGATACTATACTGTCCTATCATAATAAAAGGCAAAAAAATATATTCTTTAAACTGATGCAAGTTAAGCTCCATCCACACACAAAAAAAAAATCATCATTTTTTAAGCCATTACATCAACACTTCTCATAATGGGAGTGGGGGAACGGATTCCGACAGCTGGTTTTTTTTTGCTGTCGGATTCTGTTCCCCCCATATTTCTGACACACTGAGCTTCTAATATTTATCAAATTGATGCTGTTTAAGCTCCATCCACACACAGCATAGAATAAGCTTATTTTAAGCCGATACATCAACATCTCTCATGATTGGGGTGGGGGAACAGATTTCGACAGCTGAACTATTTGCCGTCGGATTCTGTTCCCCCTATATTTCTTACACAATGAGGTTCTAATATTTATCACATTGAAACTACTTCCTAAACCCAATGGCCTAGTGGTCAGTGCACTCTGCACTAGCATTCATTGTTTTTCAGCTTATTACGACCCGAGTTCAAGTCCAGGTTCGTCAAACTTTCTTTATACTATACTATCCTATCATAATAAAAGGCAAAAAAATATATTCTTTAAACTGATGCAAGTTAAGCTCCATCCACACACAAAAATAAAATCAGCATTTTTTAAGCCATTACATCAACACCTCTCATAATGGGAGTGGGGGAACGGATTCCGACAGCTGTTTTTTTTTTGCTGTCGGATTCTGTTCCCCCCATATTTCTGACACACTGAGCTTCTAATATTTATCAAATTGATGCTGTTTAAGCTCCATCCACACACAGCATAGAATAAGCTTATTTTAAGCCGATACATCAACATCTCTCATCATTGGGGTGGGGGAACGGATTTCGACAGCTGAACTATTTGCCGTCGGATTCTGTTCCCCCTATGTTTCTTACACAATGAGGTTCTAATATTTATCACATTGTGGCTAATTCCCTGACCCCAATGGCCTAGTGGTCAGTGCACTCTGCACTGGCATTCATTGTTTTTCAGCTTATTACGCCCCGAGTTCAAGTCCAGGTTCGTCAAACTTTCTTGATACTATACTGTCCTATCATAATAAAAAAAAAAAAAAAAATTCTTTAAACTGATGCAAGTTAAGCTCCATCCACACACAAAAATAAAATCATCATTTTTTAAGCCATTACATCAACACCTCTCATAATGGGAGTGGGGGAACGGATTCCGACAACTGTTTTTTTTTGCTGTCGGATTCTGTTCCCCCCATATTTCTGACACACTGAGCTTCTAATATTTATCAAATTGATGCTGTTTAAGCTCCATCCACACACAGCATAGAATAAGCTTATTTTAAGCCGATACATCAACATCTCTCATCATTGGGGTGGGGGAACGGATTTCGACAGCTGAACTATTTGCCGTCGGATTCTGTTCCCCCTATGTTTCTTACACAATGAGGTTCTAATATTTATCACATTAAAGCTAATTCTTAAACCCAATGGCCTAGTGGTCAGTGCACTCTGCACTGACAATCATTGTTTTTCAGCTTATTACGACCCGAGTTCAAGTCCAGGTTCGTCAAACTTTCTTGATACTATACTGTACTATCATAATAAAAGGAAAAAAAAAATTCTTTAAACTGATGCAAGTTAAGCTCCATCCACACACAAAAATAAAATCAGCATTTTTTAAGCCATTACATCAACACCTCTCATAATGGGAGTGGGGGAACGGATTCCGACAGCTGTTTTTTTTTTGCTGTCGGATTCTGTTCCCCCCATATTTCTGACACACTGAGCTTCTAATATTTATCAAATTGATGCTGTTTAAGCTCCATCCACACACAGCATAGAATAAGCTTATTTTAAGCCGATACATCAACATCTCTCATCATTGGGGTGGGGGAACGGATTTCGACAGCTGAACTATTTGCCGTCGGATTCTGTTCCCCCTAAGTTTCTTACACAATGAGGTTCTAATATTTATCACATTAAACTAATTCCCTGACCCCAATGGCCTAGTGGTCAGTGCACTCTGTACTGGCATTCATTGTTTTTCAGCTTATTACGACCCGAGTTCAAGTCCAGGTTCGTCCAACTTTCTTGATACTATACTGTCCTGTCATAATAAAAGGCAAAAAATATATATTCTTTAAACTGATGCAAGTTAAGCTCCATCCACACACAAAAATAAAATCAGCAGTTTTTAAGCCATTACATCAACACCTCTCATAATGGGAGTGGGGGAACGGATTCCGACAGCTGTTTTTTTTGCTGTCGGATTCTGTTCCCCCCATATTTCTGACACACTGAGCTTCTAATATTTATCAAATTGATGCTGTTTAAGCTCCATCCACACACAGCATAGAATAAGCTTATTTTAAGCCGATACATCAACATCTCTCATCATTGGGGTGGGGGAACGGATTTCGACAGCTGAACTATTTGCCGTCGGATTCTGTTCCCCCTATGTTTCTTACACAATGAGGTTCTAATATTTATCACATTGAAGCTAATTCCCTGACCCCAATGGCCTAGTGGTCAGTGCACTCTGCACTGGCATTCATTGTTTTTCAGCTTATTACGCCCCGAGTTCAAGTCCAGGTTCGTCAAACTTTCTTGATACTATACTGTCCTATCATAATAAAAGGCAAAAAATATATATTCTTTAAACTGATGCAAGTTAAGCTCCATCCACACACAAAAATAAAATCAGCATTTTTTAAGCCATTACATCAACACCTCTCATAATGGGAGTGGGGGAACGGATTCCGACAGCTGGGTTTTTTTTGCTGTCGGATTCTGTTCCCCCCATATTTCTGACACACTGAGCTTCTAATATTTATCAAATTGATGCTGTTTAAGCTCCATCCACACACAGCATAGAATAAGCTTATTTTAAGCCGATACATCAACATCTCTCATCATTGGGGTGGGGGAACGGATTTCGACAGCTGAACTATTTGCCGTCGGATTCTGTTCCCCCTATGTTTCTTACACAATGAGGTTCTAATATTTATCACATTGAAACTACTTCCTAAACCCAATGGCCTAGTGGTCAGTGCACTCTGCACTAGCATTCATTGTTTTTCAGCTTATTACGACCCGAGTTCAAGTCCAGGTTCGTCAAACTTTCTTTATACTATACTATCCTATCATAATAAAAGGCAAAAAAATATATTCTTTAAACTGATGCAAGTTAAGCTCCATCCACACACAAAAATAAAATCAGCATTTTTTAAGCCATTACATCAACACCTCTCATAATGGGAGTGGGGGAACGGATTCCGACAGCTGTTTTTTTTTTGCTGTCGGATTCTGTTCCCCCCATATTTCTGACACACTGAGCTTCTAATATTTATCAAATTGATGCTGTTTAAGCTCCATCCACACACAGCATAGAATAAGCTTATTTTAAGCCGATACATCAACATCTCTCATCATTGGGGTGGGGGAACGGATTTCGACAGCTGAACTATTTGCCGTCGGATTCTGTTCCCCCTATGTTTCTTACACAATGAGGTTCTAATATGTATCACATTGTGGCTAATTCCCTGACCCCAATGGCCTAGTGGTCAGTGCACTCTGCACTGGCATTCATTGTTTTTCAGCTTATTACGCCCCGAGTTCAAGTCCAGGTTCGTCAAACTTTCTTGATACTATACTGTCCTATCATAATAAAAGAAAAAAAAAAAAATTCTTTAAACTGATGCAAGTTAAGCTCCATCCACACACAAAAATAAAATCATCATTTTTTAAGCCATTACATCAACACCTCTCATAATGGGAGTGGGGGAACGGATTCCGACAACTGTTTTTTTTTGCTGTCGGATTCTGTTCCCCCCATATTTCTGACACACTGAGCTTCTAATATTTATCAAATTGATGCTGTTTAAGCTCCATCCACACACAGCATAGAATAAGCTTATTTTAAGCCGATACATCAACATCTCTCATCATTGGGGTGGGGGAACGGATTTCGACAGCTGAACTATTTGCTGTCGGATTCTGTTCCCCCTATGTTTCTTACACAATGAGGTTCTAATATTTATCACATTAAAGCTAATTCTTAAACCCAATGGCCTAGTGGTCAGTGCACTCTGCACTGACAATCATTGTTTTTCAGCTTATTACGACCCGAGTTCAAGTCCAGGTTCGTCAAACTTTCTTGATACTATACTGTACTATCATAATAAAAGAAAAAAAAAAATTCTTTAAACTGATGCAAGTTAAGCTCCATCCACACACAAAAATAAAATCAGCATTTTTTAAGCCATTACATCAACACCTCTCATAATGGGAGTGGGGGAACGGATTCCGACAGCTGTTTTTTTTTGCTGTCGGATTCTGTTCCCCCCATATTTCTGACACACTGAGCTTCTAATATTTATCAAATTGATGCTGTTTAAGCTCCATCCACACACAGCATAGAATAAGCTTATTTTAAGCCGATACATCAACATCTCTCATCATTGGGGTGGGGGAACGGATTTCGACAGCTGAACTATTTGCCGTCGGATTCTGTTCCCCCTAAGTTTCTTACACAATGAGGTTCTAATATTTATCACATTAAACTAATTCCCTGACCCCAATGGCCTAGTGGTCAGTGCACTCTGTACTGGCATTCATTGTTTTTCAGCTTATTACGACCCGAGTTCAAGTCCAGGTTCGTCCAACTTTCTTGATACTATACTGTCCTGTCATAATAAAAGGCAAAAAATATATATTCTTTAAACTGATGCAAGTTAAGCTCCATCCACACACAAAAATAAAATCAGCAGTTTTTAAGCCATTACATCAACACCTCTCATAATGGGAGTGGGGGAACGGATTCCGACAGCTGTTTTTTTTGCTGTCGGATTCTGTTCCCCCCATATTTCTGACACACTGAGCTTCTAATATTTATCAAATTGATGCTGTTTAAGCTCCATCCACACACAGCATAGAATAAGCTTATTTTAAGCCGATACATCAACATCTCTCATCATTGGGGTGGGGGAACGGATTTCGACAGCTGAACTATTTGCCGTCGGATTCTGTTCCCCCTATGTTTCTTACACAATGAGGTTCTAATATTTATCACATTGAAGCTAACTCCCTGACCCCAATGGCCTAGTGGTCAGTGCACTCTGCACTGGCATTCATTGTTTTTCAGCTTATTACGCCCCGAGTTCAAGTCCAGGTTCGTCAAACTTTCTTTATACTATACTGTCCTATCATAATAAAAGGCAAAAAAAAAAAATTCTTTAAACTGATGCAAGTTAAGCTCCATCCACACACAAAAATAAAATCATCATTTTTTAAGCCATTACATCAACACCTCTCATAATGGGAGTGGGGGAACGGATTCCGACAGCTGTTTTTTTTTTGCTGTCGGATTCTTTTCCCCCCATATTTCTGACACACTGAGCTTCTAATATTTATCAAATTGATGCTGTTTAAGCTCCATCCACACACAGCATAGAATAAGCTTATTTTAAGCCGATACATCAACATCTCTCATCATTGGGGTGGGGGAACGGATTTCGACAGCTGAACTATTTGCCGTCGGATTCTGTTCCCCCTATGTTTCTTACACAATGAGGTTCTAATATTTATCACATTAAAATAATTCCCTGACCCCAATGGCCTAGTGGTCAGTGCACTCTGTACTGGCATTCATTGTTTTTCAGCTTATTACGACCCGAGTTCAAGTCCAGGTTCGTCCAACTTTCTTGATACTATACTGTCCTATCATAATAAAAGAAAAAAAAAAAAATTCTTTAAACTGATGCAAGTTAAGCTCCATCCACACACAAAAATAAAATCATCATTTTTTAAGCCATTACATCAACACCTCTCATAATGGGAGTGGGGGAACGGATTCCGACAGCTGTTTTTTTTTTTGCTGTCGGATTCTTTTCCCCCCATATTTCTGACACACTGAGCTTCTAATATTTATCAAATTGATGCTGTTTAAGCTCCATCCACACACAGCATAGAATAAGCTTATTTTAAGCCGATACATCAACATCTCTCATCATTGGGGTGGGGGAACGGATTTCGACAGCTGAACTATTTGCCGTCGGATTCTGTTCCCCCTATGTTTCTTACACAATGAGGTTCTAATATTTATCACATTGATGCTAATTCCTAAACCCAATGGCCTAGTGGTCAGTGCACTCTGTACTGGCATTCATTGTTTTTCAGCTTATTACGCCCCGAGTTCAAGTCCAGGTTCGTCAAACTTTCTTGATACTATACTGTCCTATCATAATAAAAGGCAAAAAATATATATTCTTTAAACTGATGCAAGTTAAGCTCCATCCACACACAAAAATAAAATCAGCATTTTTTAAGCCATTACATCAACACCTCTCATAATGGGAGTGGGGGAACGGATTCCGACAGCTGGGTTTTTTTTGCTGTCGGATTCTGTTCCCCCCATATTTCTGACACACTGAGCTTCTAATATTTATCAAATTGATGCTGTTTAAGCTCCATCCACACACAGCATAGAATAAGCTTATTTTAAGCCGATACATCAACATCTCTCATCATTGGGGTGGGGGAACGGATTTCGACAGCTGAACTATTTGCCGTCGGATTCTGTTCCCCCTATGTTTCTTACACAATGAGGTTCTAATATTTATCACATTGAAACTACTTCCTAAACCCAATGGCCTAGTGGTCAGTGCACTCTGCACTAGCATTCATTGTTTTTCAGCTTATTACGACCCGAGTTCAAGTCCAGGTTCGTCAAACTTTCTTTATACTATACTATCCTATCATAATAAAAGGCAAAAAAATATATTCTTTAAACTGATGCAAGTTAAGCTCCATCCACACACAAAAATAAAATCAGCATTTTTTAAGCCATTACATCAACACCTCTCATAATGGGAGTGGGGGAACGGATTCCGACAGCTGTTTTTTTTTTGCTGTCGGATTCTGTTCCCCCCATATTTCTGACACACTGAGCTTCTAATATTTATCAAATTGATGCTGTTTAAGCTCCATCCACACACAGCATAGAATAAGCTTATTTTAAGCCGATACATCAACATCTCTCATCATTGGGGTGGGGGAACGGATTTCGACAGCTGAACTATTTGCCGTCAGATTCTGTTCCCCCTATGTTTCTTACACAATGAGGTTCTAATATTTATCACATTAAACTAATTCCCTGACCCCAATGGCCTAGTGGTCAGTGCACTCTGTACTGGCATTCATTGTTTTTCAGCTTATTACGACCCGAGTTCAAGTCCAGGTTCGTCCAACTTTCTTGATACTATACTGTCCTATCATAATAAAAGGCAAAAAATATATATTCTTTAAACTGATGCAAGTTAAGCTCCATCCACACACAAAAATAAAAGAAGCATTTTTTAAGCCATTACATCAACACCTCTCATAATGGGAGTGGGGGAACGGATTCCGACAGCTGTTTTTTTTGCTGTCGGATTCTGTTCCCCCCATATTTCTGACACACTGAGCTTCTAATATTTATCAAATTGATGCTGTTTAAGCTCCATCCACACACAGCATAGAATAAGCTTATTTTAAGCCGATACATCAACATCTCTCATCATTGGGGTGGGGGAACGGATTTCGACAGCTGAACTATTTGCCGTCGGATTCTGTTCCCCCTATGTTTCTTACACAATGAGGTTCTAATATTTATCACATTGAAACTAATTCCTAAACCCAATGGCCTAGTGGTCAGTGCACTCTACACTGACATTCATTGTTTTTCAGCTTATTACGACCCGAGTTCAAGTCCAGGTTCGTCAAACTTTCTTTATACTATACTATCCTATCATAATAAAAGGCAAAAAAATATATTCTTTAAACTGATGCAAGTTAAGCTCCATCCACACACAAAAATAAAATCAGCATTTTTTAAGCCATTACATCAACACCTCTCATAATGGGAGTGGGGGAACGGATTCCGACAGCTGTTTTTTTTTTGCTGTCGGATTCTGTTCCCCCATATTTCTGACACACTGAGCTTCTAATATTTATCAAATTGATGCTGTTTAAGCTCCATCCACACACAGCATAGAATAAGCTTATTTTAAGCCGATACATCAACATCTCTCATCATTGGGGTGGGGGAACGGATTTCGACAGCTGAACTATTTGCCGTCGGATTCTGTTCCCCCTATGTTTCTTACACAATGAGGTTCTAATATTTATCACATTGAAGCTAATTCCATGACCCCAATGGCCTAGTGGTCAGTGCACTCTGTACTGGCATTCATTGTTTTTCAACTTATTACGACCCGAGTTCAAGTCCAGGTTCGTCCAACTTTCTTGATACTATACTGTCCTATCATAATAAAAGGCAAAAAATATATATTCTTTAAACTGATGCAAGTTAAGCTCCATCCACACACAAAAATAAAATCAGCATTTTTTAAGCCATTACATCAACACCTCTCATAATGGGAGTGGGGGAACGGATTCCGACAGCTGTTTTTTTTGCTGTCGGATTCTGTTCCCCCCATATTTCTGACACACTGAGCTTCTAATATTTATCAAATTGATGCTGTTTAAGCTCCATCCACACACAGCATAGAATAAGCTTATTTTAAGCCGATACATCAACATCTCTCATCATTGGGGTGGGGGAACGGATTTCGACAGCTGAACTATTTGCCGTCGGATTCTGTTCCCCCTATGTTTCTTACACAATGAGGTTCTAATATTTATCACATTGAAGCTAATTCCCTGACCCCAATGGCCTAGTGGTCAGTGCACTCTGCACTGGCATTCATTGTTTTTCAGCTTATTACGCCCCGAGTTCAAGTCCAGGTTCGTCAAACTTTCTTGATACTATACTGTCCTATCATAATAAAAGGCAAAAAAAAAAAAATTCTTTAAACTGATGCAAGTTAAGCTCCATCCACACACAAAAATAAAATCATCATTTTTTAAGCCATTACATCAACACCTCTCATAATGGGAGTGGGGGAACGGATTCCGACAGCTGTTTTTTTTTTGCTGTCGGATTCTGTTCCCCCCATATTTCTGACACACTGAGCTTCTAATATTTATCAAATTGATGCTGTTTAAGCTCCATCCACACACAGCATAGAATAAGCTTATTTTAAGCCGATACATCAACATCTCTCATCATTGGGGTGGGGGAACGGATTTCGACAGCTGAACTATTTGCCGTCGGATTCTGTTCCCCCTAAGTTTCTTACACAATGAGGTTCTAATATTTATCACATTAAACTAATTCCCTGACCCCAATGGCCTAGTGGTCAGTGCACTCTGTACTGGCATTCATTGTTTTTCAGCTTATTACGACCCGAGTTCAAGTCCAGGTTCGTCCAACTTTCTTGATACTATACTGTCCTATCATAATAAAAGGCAAAACATATATATTCTTTAAACTGATGCAAGTTAAGCTCCATCCACACACAAAAATAAAATCATCATTTTTTAAGCCATTACATCAACACCTCTCATAATGGGAGTGGGGGAACGGATTCCGACAGCTGTTTTTTTTTTGCTGTCGGATTCTGTTCCCCCATATTTCTGACACACTGAGCTTCTAATATTTATCAAATTCATGCTGTTTAAGCTCCATCCACACACAGCATAGAATAAGCTTATTTTAAGCCGATACATCAACATCTCTCATCATTGGGGTGGGGGAACGGATTTCGACAGCTGAACTATTTGCCGTCGGATTCTGTTCCCCCTAAGTTTCTTACACAATGAGGTTCTAATATTTATCACATTAAACTAATTCCCTGACCCCAATGGCCTAGTGGTCAGTGCACTCTGTACTGGCATTCATTGTTTTTCAGCTTATTACGACCCGAGTTCAAGTCCAGGTTCGTCAAACTTTCTTTATACTATACTATCCTATCATAATAAAAGGCAAAAAAATATATTCTTTAAACTGATGCAAGTTAAGCTCCATCCACACACAAAAATAAAATCAGCATTTTTTAAGCCATTACATCAACACCTCTCATAATGGGAGTGGGGGAACGGATTCCGACAGCTGTTTTTTTTTTTGCTGTCGGATTCTGTTCCCCCCATATTTCTGACACACTGAGCTTCTAATATTTATCAAATTGATGCTGTTTAAGCTCCATCCACACACAGCATAGAATAAGCTTATTTTAAGCCGATACATCAACATCTCTCATCATTGGGGTGGGGGAACGGATTTCGACAGCTGAACTATTTGCAGTCGGATTCTGTTCCCCCTATGTTTCTTACACAATGAGGTTCTAATATTTATCACATTGAAGCTAATTCCCTGACCCCAATGGCCTAGTGGTCAGTGCACTCTGCACTGGCATTCATTGTTTTTCAGCTTATTACGCCCCGAGTTCAAGTCCAGGTTCGTCAAACTTTCTTGATACTATACTGTCCTATCATAATAAAAGGCAAAAAAATATATTCTTTAAACTGATGCAAGTTAAGCTCCATCCACACACAAAAAAAAATCATCATTTTTTAAGCCATTACATCAACACCTCTCATAATGGGAGTGGGGGAACGGATTCCGACAGCTGGGTTTTTTTTGCTGTCGGATTCTGTTCCCCCCATATTTCTGACACACTGAGCTTCTAATATTTATCAAATTGATGCTGTTTAAGCTCCATCCACACACAGCATAGAATAAGCTTATTTTAAGCCGATACATCAACATCTCTCATCATTGGGGTGGGGGAACGGATTTCGACAGCTGAACTATTTGCCGTCGGATTCTGTTCCCCCTATGTTTCTTACACAATGAGGTTCTAATATTTATCACATTGAAACTACTTCCTAAACCCAATGGCCTAGTGGTCAGTGCACTCTGCACTGGCATTCATTGTTTTTCAGCTTATTACGCCCCGAGTTCAAGTCCAGGTTCGTCAAACTTTCTTGATACTATACTGTCCTATCATAATAAAAGGCAAAAAAAAAAAATTCTTTGGTAACACTTTATTTTACGGTGCCCTTGATACAGAGTAATTACTTAATTAGGTACTTAGTAATAGACGTTGTAATAACATGTAACAAAATGTACTTAACATGTAACTAAGTTATGGAACAGCCTGTACTTACAGATTGTAATTACACACATGTAATAGGCAGCTACTGTTACACATGTGTAACAAGCCGAGTTGGATGAGGTTTATAGATACACATGAAGTACACTTAAGTACATTCTTGATACACTTTATTTTACGTAGCTTATACCTGTGTAATATTATGTAATTACAATGTAATAAGGAAACTACTGCATGCATTTAAGCTGTGAACTAGTGAGTTAAATCAAACTAAGGCAGAGAAAGATAAGGTATGTATACACAAAGTACACTTAAGTACATTCTTGATACACTTTATTTTACGTAGCTCATCCCTGTGTAACATTATGTAATTACAATGTAATTAGGAAACGACTGCATGCATTTAAGCTGTGAACTAGTGAGTTAAATCAAAGTAAGGCAGAGATGGATAAGGTATGTATACACAAAGTACACTTAAGTACATTCTTGATACACTTTATTTTACGTAGCTTATACCTGTGTAATATTATGTAATTACAATGTAATTAGGAAACTACTGCATGCATTTATGCTGTGAACTAGTGAGTTAAATCAAACTAAGGCAGAGATGGATAAGGTATGTATACACAAAGTACACTTAAGTACATTCTTGATACACTTTATTTTACGTAGCTTATACCTGTGTAATATTTTGTAATTGCAATGTAATTAGGAAGCTAATGCATGTATTTAAGCTATGAACTAATGGGTTAATTCAGATGGATACCATTTGTAGATACACAGGAAGTGCACTTTAGTACAATCTTGATACACTTTACTTTGTTACATACAAGTAATGTGTATGTAATATGTAACAGACTCGGCTTGTTACACATGTGTAACAGTAGCTGCCTATTACATGTGCGTAATTACAATCTGTAAGTATAGGCTGTTCCATAACTTAGTTACATGTTAAGTACATTTTGTTACATGTTATTACAAAGTCTATTACTAAGTAATTAATTAAGTAATTACTCTGTATCAAGGGCACCGTAAAATAAAGTGTTACCAATTCTTTAAACTGATGCAAGTTAAGCTCCATCCACACACAAAAATAAAATCATCATGTTTTAAGCCATTACATCAACACCTCTCATAATGGGAGTGGGGGAACGGATTCCGACAGCTGTTTTTTTTTTGCTGTCGGATTCTGTTCCCCCCATATTTCTGACACACTGAGCTTCTAATATTTATCAAATTGATGCTGTTTAAGCTCCATCCACACACAGCATAGAATAAGCTTATTTTAAGCCGATACATCAACATCTCTCATCATTGGGGTGGGGGAACGGATTTCGACAGCTGAACTATTTGCCGTCGGATTCTGTTCCCCCTAAGTTTCTTACACAATGAGGTTCTAATATTTATCACATTAAACTAATTCCCTGACCTCAATGGCCTAGTGGTCAGTGCACTCTGTACTGGCATTCATTGTTTTTCAGCTTATTACGACCCGAGTTCAAGTCCAGGTTCGTCCAACTTTCTTGATACTATACTGTCCTATCATAATAAAAGGCAAAAAATATATATTCTTTAAACTGATGCAAGTTAAGCTCCATCCACACACAAAAATAAAATCAGCATTTTTTAAGCCATTACATCAACACCTCTCATAATGGGAGTGGGGGAACGGATTCCGACAGCTGTTTTTTTTGCTGTCGGATTCTGTTCCCCCCATATTTCTGACACACTGAGCTTCTAATATTTATCAAATTGATGCTGTTTAAGCTCCATCCACACACAGCATAGAATAAGCTTATTTTAAGCCGATACATCAACATCTCTCATCATTGGGGTGGGGGAACGGATTTCGACAGCTGAACTATTTGCCGTCGGATTCTGTTCCCCCTATGTTTCTTACACAATGAGGTTCTAATATTTATCACATTGAAGCTAATTCCCTGACCCCAATGGCCTAGTGGTCAGTGCACTCTGCACTGGCATTCATTGTTTTTCAGCTTATTACGCCCCGAGTTCAAGTCCAGGTTCGTCAAACTTTCTTGATACTATACTGTCCTATCATAATAAAAGGCAAAAAAAAAAAATTTCTTTAAACTGATGCAAGTTAAGCTCCATCCACACACAAAAATAAAATCATCATTTTTTAAGCCATTACATCAACACCTCTCATAATGGGAGTGGGGGAACGGATTCCGACAGCTGTTTTTTTTTTGCTGTCGGATTCTGTTCCCCCCATATTTCTGACACACTGAGCTTCTAATATTTATCAAATTGATGCTGTTTAAGCTCCATCCACACACAGCATAGAATAAGCTTATTTTAAGCCGATACATCAACATCTCTCATCATTGGGGTGGGGGAACGGATTTCGACAGCTGAACTATTTGCCGTCGGATTCTGTTCCCCCTAAGTTTCTTACACAATGAGGTTCTAATATTTATCACATTAAACTAATTCCCTGACCTCAATGGCCTAGTGGTCAGTGCACTCTGTACTGGCATTCATTGTTTTTCAGCTTATTACGACCCGAGTTCAAGTCCAGGTTCGTCCAACTTTCTTGATACTATACTGTCCTATCATAATAAAAGGCAAAAAATATATATTCTTTAAACTGATGCAAGTTAAGCTCCATCCACACACAAAAATAAAATCAGCATTTTTTAAGCCATTACATCAACACCTCTCATAATGGGAGTGGGGGAACGGATTCCGACAGCTGTTTTTTTTGCTGTCGGATTCTGTTCCCCCCATATTTCTGACACACTGAGCTTCTAATATTTATCAAATTGATGCTGTTTAAGCTCCATCCACACACAGCATAGAATAAGCTTATTTTAAGCCGATACATCAACATCTCTCATCATTGGGGTGGGGGAACGGATTTCGACAGCTGAACTATTTGCCGTCGGATTCTGTTCCCCCTATGTTTCTTACACAATGAGGTTCTAATATTTATCACATTGAAGCTAATTCCCTGACCCCAATGGCCTAGTGGTCAGTGCACTCTGCACTGGCATTCATTGTTTTTCAGCTTATTACGCCCCGAGTTCAAGTCCAGGTTCGTCAAACTTTCTTGATACTATACTGTCCTATCATAATAAAAGGCAAAACATATATATTCTTTAAACTGATGCAAGTTAAGCTCCATCCACACACAAAAATAAAATCAGCATTTTTTAAGCCATTACATCAACACCTCTCATAATGGGAGTGGGGGAACGGATTCCGACAGCTGTTTTTTTTTTGCTGTCGGATTCTGTTCCCCCATATTTCTGACACACTGAGCTTCTAATATTTATCAAATTCATGCTGTTTAAGCTCCATCCACACACAGCATAGAATAAGCTTATTTTAAGCCGATACATCAACATCTCTCATCATTGGGGTGGGGGAACGGATTTCGACAGCTGAACTATTTGCCGTCGGATTCTGTTCCCCCTAAGTTTCTTACACAATGAGGTTCTAATATTTATCACATTAAACTAATTCCCTGACCCCAATGGCCTAGTGGTCAGTGCACTCTGTACTGGCATTCATTGTTTTTCAGCTTATTACGACCCGAGTTCAAGTCCAGGTTCGTCCAACTTTCTTGATACTATACTGTCCTATCATAATAAAAGGCAAAAAATATATATTCTTTAAACTGATGCAAGTTAAGCTCCATCCACACACAAAAATAAAATCAGCATTTTTTAAGCCATTACATCAACACCTCTCATAATGGGAGTGGGGGAACGGATTCCGACAGCTGTTTTTTTTGCTGTCGGATTCTGTTCCCCCCATATTTCTGACACACTGAGCTTCTAATATTTATCAAATTGATGCTGTTTAAGCTCCATCCACACACAGCATAGAATAAGCTTATTTTAAGCCGATACATCAACATCTCTCATCATTGGGGTGGGGGAACGGATTTCGACAGCTGAACTATTTGCCGTCGGATTCTGTTCCCCCTATGTTTCTTACACAATGAGGTTCTAATATTTATCACATTGAAGCTAATTCCCTGACCCCAATGGCCTAGTGGTCAGTGCACTCTGCACTGGCATTCATTGTTTTTCAGCTTATTACGCCCCGAGTTCAAGTCCAGGTTCGTCAAACTTTCTTGATACTATACTGTCCTATCATAATAAAAGGCAAAAAAAAAAAATTCTTTAAACTGATGCAAGTTAAGCTCCATCCACACACAAAAATAAAATCATCATTTTTTAAGCCATTACATCAACACCTCTCATAATGGGAGTGGGGGAACGGATTCCGACAGCTGTTTTTTTTTTGCTGTCGGATTCTGTTCCCCCATATTTCTGACACACTGAGCTTCTAATATTTATCAAATTCATGCTGTTTAAGCTCCATCCACACACAGCATAGAATAAGCTTATTTTAAGCCGATACATCAACATCTCTCATCATTGGGGTGGGGGAACGGATTTCGACAGCTGAACTATTTGCCGTCGGATTCTGTTCCCCCTAAGTTTCTTACACAATGAGGTTCTAATATTTATCACATTAAACTAATTCCCTGACCCCAATGGCCTAGTGGTCAGTGCACTCTGTACTGGCATTCATTGTTTTTCAGCTTATTACGACCCGAGTTCAAGTCCAGGTTCGTCCAACTTTCTTGATACTATACTGTCCTATCATAATAAAAGGCAAAAAATATATATTCTTTAAACTGATGCAAGTTAAGCTCCATCCACACACAAAAATAAAATCAGCATTTTTTAAGCCATTACATCAACACCTCTCATAATGGGAGTGGGGGAACGGATTCCGACAGCTGTTTTTTTTGCTGTCGGATTCTGTTCCCCCCATATTTCTGACACACTGAGCTTCTAATATTTATCAAATTGATGCTGTTTAAGCTCCATCCACACACAGCATAGAATAAGCTTATTTTAAGCCGATACATCAACATCTCTCATCATTGGGGTGGGGGAACGGATTTCGACAGCTGAACTATTTGCCGTCGGATTCTGTTCCCCCTATGTTTCTTACACAATGAGGTTCTAATATTTATCACATTGAAGCTAATTCCCTGACCCCAATGGCCTAGTGGTCAGTGCACTCTGCACTGGCATTCATTGTTTTTCAGCTTATTACGCCCCGAGTTCAAGTCCAGGTTCGTCAAACTTTCTTGATACTATACTGTCCTATCATAATAAAAGGCAAAAAAAAAAAATTCTTTAAACTGATGCAAGTTAAGCTCCATCCACACACAAAAATAAAATCATCATTTTTTAAGCCATTACATCAACACCTCTCATAATGGGAGTGGGGGAACGGATTCCGACAGCTGTTTTTTTTTTGCTGTCGGATTCTGTTCCCCCCATATTTCTGACACACTGAGCTTCTAATATTTATCAAATTGATGCTGTTTAAGCTCCATCCACACACAGCATAGAATAAGCTTATTTTAAGCCGATACATCAACATCTCTCATCATTAGGGTGGGGGAACGGATTTCGACAGCTGAACTATTTGCCGTCGGATTCTGTTCCCCCTATGTTTCTTACACAATGAGGTTCTAATATTTATCACATTGAAGCTAATTCCCTGACCCCAATGGCCTAGTGGTCAGTGCACTCTGCACTGGCATTCATTGTTTTTCAGCTTATTACGCCCCGAGTTCAAGTCCAGGTTCGTCAAACTTTCTTGATACTATACTGTCCTATCATAATAAAAGGCAAAAAAAAAAAATTCTTTAAACTGATGCAAGTTAAGCTCCATCCACACACAAAAATAAAATCATCATTTTTTAAGCCATTACATCAACACCTCTCATAATGGGAGTGGGGGAACGGATTCCGACAGCTGTTTTTTTTTTGCTGTCGGATTCTGTTCCCCCCATATTTCTGACACACTGAGCTTCTAATATTTATCAAATTGATGCTGTTTAAGCTCCATCCACACACAGCATAGAATAAGCTTATTTTAAGCCGATACATCAACATCTCTCATCATTGGGGTGGGGGAACGGATTTCGACAGCTGAACTATTTGCCGTCGGATTCTGTTCCCCCTAAGTTTCTTACACAATGAGGTTCTAATATTTATCACATTAAACTAATTCCCTGACCCCAATGGCCTAGTGGTCAGTGCACTCTGTACTGGCATTCATTGTTTTTCAGCTTATTACGACCCGAGTTCAAGTCCAGGTTCGTCCAACTTTCTTGATACTATACTGTCCTATCATAATAAAAGGCAAAAAATATATATTCTTTAAACTGATGCAAGTTAAGCTCCATCCACACACAAAAATAAAATCAGCATTTTTTAAGCCATTACATCAACACCTCTCATAATGGGAGTGGGGGAACGGATTCCGACAGCTGTTTTTTTTGCTGTCGGATTCTGTTCCCCCCATATTTCTGACACACTGAGCTTCTAATATTTATCAAATTGATGCTGTTTAAGCTCCATCCACACACAGCATAGAATAAGCTTATTTTAAGCCGATACATCAACATCTCTCATCATTGGGGTGGGGGAACGGATTTCGACAGCTGAACTATTTGCCGTCGGATTCTGTTCCCCCTATGTTTCTTACACAATGAGGTTCTAATATTTATCACATTGAAGCTAATTCCCTGACCCCAATGGCCTAGTGGTCAGTGCACTCTGTACTGGCATTCATTTTTTTTCAGCTTATTACGACCCGAGTTCAAGTCCAGGTTCGTCCAACTTTCTTGATACTATACTGTCCTATCATAATAAAAGGCAAAAAATATATATTCTTTAAACTGATGCAAGTTAAGCTCCATCCACACACAAAAATAAAATCATCATTTTTTAAGCCATTACATCAACACCTCTCATAATGGGAGTGGGGGAACGGATTCCGACAGCTGTTTTTTTTTTGCTGTCGGATTCTGTTCCCCCCATATTTCTGACACACTGAGCTTCTAATATTTATCAAATTGATGCTGTTTAAGCTCCATCCACACACAGCATAGAATAAGCTTATTTTAAGCCGATACATCAACATCTCTCATCATTGGGGTGGGGGAACGGATTTCGACAGCTGAACTATTTGCCGTCGGATTCTGTTAACCCTATGTTTCTTACACTATGAGGTTCTAATATTTATCACATTGAAACTAATTCCTAAACCCAATGGCCTAGTGGTCAGTGCACTCTACACTGGCATTCATTGTTTTTCAGCTTATTACGACCCGAGTTCAAGTCCAGGTTCGTCAAACTTTCTTTATACTATACTATCCTATCATAATAAAAGGCAAAAAAATATATTCTTTAAACTGATGCAAGTTAAGCTCCATCCACACACAAAAATAAAATCATCATTTTTTAAGCCATTACATCAACACCTCTCATTATGGGAGTGGGGGAACGGATTCCGACAGCTGTTTTTTTTTTTGCTGTCGGATTCTGTTCCCCCATATTTCTGACACACTGAGCTTCTAATATTTATCAAATTGATGCTGTTTAAGCTCCATCCACACACAGCATAGAATAAGCTTATTTTAAGCCGATACATCAACATCTCTCATCATTGGGGTGGGGGAACGGATTTCGACAGCTGAACTATTTGCCGTCGGATTCTGTTCCCCCTATGTTTCTTACACAATGAGCTTCTAATATTTATCACATTGAAGCTAATTCCCTGACCCCAATGGCCTAGTGGTCAGTGCACTCTGTACAGGCATTCATTGTTTTTCAGCTTATTACGACCCGAGTTCAAGTCCAGGTTCGTCCAACTTTCTTGATACTATACTGTCCTATCATAATAAAAGGCAAAAAATATATATTCTTTAAACTGATGCAAGTTAAGCTCCATCCACACACAAAAATAAAATCAGCATTTTTTAAGCCATTACATCAACACCTCTCATAATGGGAGTGGGGGAACGGATTCCGACAGCTGTTTTTTTTTGCTGTCGGATTCTGTTCCCCCCATATTTCTGACACACTGAGCTTCTAATATTTATCAAATTGATGCTGTTTAAGCTCCATCCACACACAGCATAGAATAAGCTTATTTTAAGCCGATACATCAACATCTCTCATCATTGGGGTGGGGGAACGGATTTCGACAGCTGAACTATTTGCCGTCGGATTCTGTTCCCCCTATGTTTCTTACACAATGAGGTTCTAATATTTATCACATTGAAACTAATTCCTAAACCCAATGGCCTAGTGGTCAGTGCACTCTATACTGGCATTCATTGTTTTTCAGCTTATTACGACCCGAGTTCAAGTCCAGGTTCGTCAAACTTTCTTTATACTATACTATCCTATCATAATAAAAGGCAAAAAAATATATTCTTTAAACTGATGCAAGTTAAGCTCCATCCACACAAAAATAAAATCATCATTTTTTAAGCCATTACATCAACACCTCTCATAATGGGAGTGGGGGAACGGATTCCGACAGCTGTTTTTTTTTTTGCTGTCGGATTCTGTTCCCCCATATTTCTGACACACTGAGCTTCTAATATTTATCAAATTGATGCTGTTTAAGCTCCATCCACACACAGCATAGAATAAGCTTATTTTAAGCCGATACATCAACATCTCTCATCATTGGGGTGGGGGAACGGATTTCGACAGCTGAACTATTTGCCGTCGGATTCTATTCCCCCTATGTTTCTTACACAATGAGGTTCTAATATTTATCACATTGAAGCTAATTCCCTGACCCCAATGGCCTAGTGGTCAGTGCACTCTGCACTAGCATTCATTGTTTTTCAGCTTATTACGCCCCGAGTTCAAGTCCAGGTTCGTCAAACTTTCTTGATACTATACTGTCCTATCATAATAAAAGGAAAAAAAAAAATCTTTAAACTGATGCAAGTTAAGCTCCATCCACACACAAAAATAAAATCATCATTTTTTAAGCCGATACATCAACATCTCTCATCATTGGGGTGGGGGAACGGATTTCGACAGCTGAACTATTTGCCGTCGGATTCTGTTAACCCTATGTTTCTTTCACTATGAGGTTCTAATATTTATCACATTGAGACTAATTCCTAAACCCAATGGCCTAGTGGTCAGTGCACTCTACACTGGCATTCATTGTTTTTCAGCTTATTACGACCCGAGTTCAAGTCCAGGTTCGTCAAACTTTCTTTATACTATACTATCCTATCATAATAAAAGGCAAAAAAATATATTCTTTAAACTGATGCAAGTTAAGCTCCATCCACACACAAAAATAAAATCATCATTTTTTAAGCCATTACATCAACACCTCTCATTATGGGAGTGGGGGAACGGATTCCGACAGCTGTTTTTTTTTTTGCTGTCGGATTCTGTTCCCCCATATTTCTGACACACTGAGCTTCTAATATTTATCAAATTGATGCTGTTTAAGCTCCATCCACACACAGCATAGAATAAGCTTATTTTAAGCCGATACATCAACATCTCTCATCATTGGGGTGGGGGAACGGATTTCGACAGCTGAACTATTTGCCGTCGGATTCTGTTCCCCCTATGTTTCTTACACAATGAGGTTCTAATATTTATCACATTGAAACTAATTCCTAAACCCAATGGCCTAGTGGTCAGTGCACTCTATACTGGCATTCATTGTTTTTCAGCTTATTACGACCCGAGTTCAAGTCCAGGTTCGTCAAACTTTCTTTATACTATACTATCCTATCATAATAAAAGGCAAAAAAATATATTCTTTAAACTGATGCAAGTTAAGCTCCATCCACACAAAAATAAAATCATCATTTTTTAAGCCATTACATCAACACCTCTCATAATGGGAGTGGGGGAACGGATTCCGACAGCTGTTTTTTTTTTTGCTGTCGGATTCTGTTCCCCCATATTTCTGACACACTGAGCTTCTAATATTTATCAAATTGATGCTGTTTAAGCTCCATCCACACACAGCATAGAATAAGCTTATTTTAAGCCGATACATCAACATCTCTCATCATTGGGGTGGGGGAACGGATTTCGACAGCTGAACTATTTGCCGTCGGATTCTATTCCCCCTATGTTTCTTACACAATGAGGTTCTAATATTTATCACATTGAAGCTAATTCCCTGACCCCAATGGCCTAGTGGTCAGTGCACTCTGCACTGGCATTCATTGTTTTTCAGCTTATTACGCCCCGAGTTCAAGTCCAGGTTCGTCAAACTTTCTTGATACTATACTGTCCTATCATAATAAAAGGAAAAAAAAAAATCTTTAAACTGATGCAAGTTAAGCTCCATCCACACACAAAAATAAAATCATCATTTTTTAAGCCGATACATCAACATCTCTCATCATTGGGGTGGGGGAACGGATTTCGACAGCTGAACTATTTGCCGTCGGATTCTGTTCCCCCTATGTTTCTTACACAATGAGCTTCTAATATTTATCACATTGTGGCTAATTCCCTAAACCCAATGGCCTAGTGGTCAGTGCACTCTGCACAGACATTCATTGTTTTTCAGCTTATTATGACCCGAGTTCAATTCCCGGTTCGTCAAACTTTCTTGATACTACTGTCCTATCATGATTAAAGGCAAAAAAATATATTCTTTAAACTGATGCAAGTTAAGCTCCATCCACACACAAAAATAAAATCAGCATTTTTTAAGCCATTACATCAAAACCTCTCATAATGGGAGTGGGGGAACGGATTCCGACAGCTGTTTTTTTTTTGCTGTCGGATTCTGTTCCCCCATATTTCTGACACACTGAGCTTCTAATATTTATCAAATTGATGCTGTTTAAGCTCCATCCACACACAGCATAGAATAAGCTTATTTTAAGCCGATACATCAACATCTCTCATCATTGGGGTGGGGGAACGGATTTCGACAGCTGAACTATTTGCCGTCGGATTCTGTTCCCCCTATGTTTCTTACACAATGAGGTTCTAATATTTATCACATTGAAGCTAATTCTCTGACCCCAATGGCCTAGTGTTCAGTGCACTCTGCACTGGCATTCATTGTTTTTCAGCTTATTACGACCCGAGTTCAAGTCCAGGTTCGTCCAACTTTCTTGATACTATACTGTCCTATCATAATAAAAGGCAAAAAAATATATTCTTTAAACTGATGCAAGTTAAGCTCCATCTAAACACAAAAATAAAATCAGCATTTTTTAAGCCATTACGTCAACACCTCTCATAATGGGAGTGGGGGAACGGATTCCGACAGCTGTTTTTTTTGCTGTCGGATTCTGTTCCCCCCATATTTCTGACACACTGAGCTTCTAATATTTATCAAATTGATGCTGTTTAAGCTCCATCCACACACAGCATAGAATAAGCTTATTTTAAGCCGATACATCAACATCTCTCATCATTGGGGTGGGGGAATGGATTTCGACAGCTGAACTATTTGCCGTCGGATTCTGTTCCCCCTATGATTCTTACACAATGAGGTTCTAATATTTATCACATTGAAGCTAATTCTCTGACCCCAATGGCCTAGTGGTCAGTGCACTCTGCACTGGTATTCATTGTTTTTCAGCTTATTACGACCCGAGTTCAAGTCCAGGTTCGTCCAACTTTCTTGATACTATACTGTCCTATCATAATAAAAGGCAAAAAATATATATTCTTTAAACTGATGCAAGTTAAGCTCCCATCTAAACACAAAAATAAAATCAGCATTTTTTAAGCCATTACATCAACACCTCTCATAATGGGAGTGGGGGAACGGATTCCGACAGCTGTTTTTTTTTGCTGTCGGATTCTGTTCCCCCCATATTTCTGACACACTGAGCTTCTAATATTTATCAAATTGATGCTGTTTAAGCTCCATCCACACACAGCATAGAATAAGCTTATTTTAACCCTCTGGGCTTCTTCGCCCGAAAACGGGCGAAAACTTGAACGTTTCGAATTGTTTAATTTTTTTGCTTCATCGGATGGGGGTGAAACTTGGTGACTTTTCTTTTATTACCTATATGAACACACAAAAAAATCAAGGAGATGATTCTGATATGTTAAAGGGTCGTAAAAAAAAAAGTCACACTTAGCTTCCTCCCGCCCGAAAACGGGCGACATAGGAAATGAATGGGAAATACGAAAAAATAGGAAAACTCAGAGAAACTTTTGGTGGTACAAGCTACAGATCAGCCACTGTGCTGAAAAAAAGTGTTCAGCAATGAAGGGGTGACACTCTAAAACATCAAGAGTGCAAAAAAGACACCCTCCCCCCCACACACACACACCTACACACACAAACACACACACACAGAGAAATGAACTGGTAAGACTGAAACAGCACATTTTGCCCCAAACTATATAAAAATTATATAATCATAATAACTCCAAAACTACAGCAAGGAGAGTCAAAAGGTAGGTATCGTTTGAAAGAACTCTTTTTAATTTTTTTTAAAATATAAATTACATTACATTTGGACATTGTCCTGCCAAGAAACGGCGGATAAAAGACAATATATATATATAATTTTTATTATGATTTTGCATATCTTTCTTATTTGTCATGGAATAACTCAGGAAGGAAATAAGGTAGGAGGAAAATTCTTTTTTAGTGAAGTCCCCCTACATGTTAGCTGCATCTGGATAAAAAAATTATAATTTTTGGATAAAGGAATCAAAAATTACAGCATTTTGAAAAGAGATAGCCTTTTTGTACAGTCTTTGACACCCCCTCATGGGCAATTTTTTCTCCATGAAGAATATCTTGTCATAAAAGCAATAGATTATGTTAATTTTGGGCTCATTTTAATTGTAATAATATGCTGTAAAAAATGAGGTGCCATTTTCAATTATCTGAGAATGTTTCATGAGCTGTATGATGTTTTTGACACATTGCAGTACATTATTTTATAGATTATGAAAAAAAAGAAATTCTATTTATCAGCAAATTACTCAGCAATACTTAAGAGTTTTTCAAAGTGGATACATTCACTGTAAAGTTCAGACTCTAAGCTTTCAAATGACATCAACTTTGTGTTAATCAAGGCAAGATTTTTGAAAAATATGGTAATGAATATTTTCGCAGCTAGGTGGCGCCTGCTGGCGGTACACTTGGTTTTAGAGGGATTACTCAGCACTCGTTAGGAATTAATAAATATAATTAGATGCATTAAAAAGCTGAGATCCTAAGCTTTAAAATGATATATAATTTGTGTTGTTCCATGCAGTGGTTGATTAGTAATAAATTGTTTTCTTTCCGAATGGAATAAATCAAATAAATAAATAAAAAAGCTATAGGCCGCCTATAGGCGCTTATAGGACATGACACAAATTTATAAATTTTGAAGCCACTAGGTGGCGCTCTTCTCACTTGAAATTTTTTTTTTTTTAGGCCTGCACTCTAATTTGATGTGAAATGTTGCATTTATTGAAAAATAAAATAAAATAAATAAAATAAAAATATATATATTAATTCTAATGGAAAAAATAGCTAATAAAAATTATATAATTAATGCAAACTATCATAAAAAATTCAAAAAATTCTAAATAATAATCAGAAAACATTATAGAACAAAAATATATTTGATTGGTTATCCTGGGAAAAAGTAAAGTAAGATTTTAAGGCTTCGCCCGTTTTCGGGCGGGAGGAAGCTAAGTGTGACTATTATACGAAGAAGCCCAGAGGGTTAAGCCGATACATCAACATCTCTCATCATTGGGGTGGGGGAACGGATTTCGACAGCTGAACTATTTGCCGTCGGACTCTGTTCCCCCTATGTTTCTTACACAATGAGGTTCTAATATTTATCACATTGAAGCTAATTCCTAAACCCAATGGCCTAGTGGTCAGTGCACTCTGCACTGGCATTCATTGTTTTTCAGCTTATTACGACCCGAGTTCAAGTCCAGGTTCGTCAAACTTTCTTGATACTATACTGTCCTATCATAATAAAAGGCAAAAAAATATATTCTTTAAACTGATGCAAGTTAAGCTCCATCCACACACAAAAATAAAATCAGCATTTTTTAAGCCATTACATCAACACCTCTCATAATGGGAGTGGGGGAACGGATTACGACAACTGTTTTTTTTTGCTGTCGGATTCTGTTCCCCCCATATTTCTGACACACTGAGCTTCTAATATTTATCAAATTGATGCTGTTTAAGCTCCATCCACACACAGCATAGAATAAGCTTATTTTAAGCCGATACATCAACATCTCTCATCATTGGGGTGGGGGAACGGATTTCGACAGCTGAACTATTTGCCGTCAGATTCTGTTCCCCCTATGTTTCTTACACAATGAGGTTCTAATATTTATCACATTGAAGCTAATTCCTAAACCCAATGGCCTAGTGGTCAGTGCAGTGTGCACTGGCATTCATTGTTTTTCAGCTTATTACGCCCCGAGTTCAAGTCCAGCTTCGTCAAACTTTCTTGATACTATACTGTCCTATCATAATAAAAGGCAAAAAAATATATTCTTTAAACTGATGCAAGTTAAGCTCCATCCAAACACAAAAATAAAATCAGCATTTTTTAAGCCATTACGTCAACACCTCTCATAATGGGAGTGGGGGAACGGATTCCGACAGCTGGGTTTTTTTGCTGTCGGATTCTGTTCCCCCCATATTTCTGACACACTGAGCTTCTAATATTTATCAAATTGATGCTGTTTAAGCTCCATCCACACACAGCATAGAATAAGCTTATTTTAAGCCGATACATCAACATCTCTCATCATTGGGCTGGGGGAACGGATTTCGACAGCTGAACTATTTGCCGTCAGATTCTGTTCCCCCTATGTTTCTTACACAATGAGGTTCTAATATTTATCACATTGAAGCTAATTCCTAAACCCAATGGCCTAGTGGTCAGTGCAGTCTGCACTGGCATTCATTGTTTTTCAGCTTATTACACCCCAAGTTCAAGTCCAGCTTCTTCAAACTTTCTTGATACTATACTGTCCTATCATAATAAAAGGCAAAAAAATATATTCTTTAAACTGATGCAAGTTAAGCTCCATCCACACACAAAAATAAAATCAGAATTTTTTTAAGCCATTACATCAACACCTCTCATAATGGGAGTGGGGGAACAGATTCCGACAGCTGGTTTTTTTTGCTGTCGGATTCTGTTCTCCCCATATTTCTGACACACTGAGCTTCTAATATTTATCAAATTGATGCTGTTTAAGCTCCATCCACACACAGCATAGAATAAGCTTATTTTAAGCCGATACATCAACATCTCTCATCATTGGGGTGGGGGAACGGATTTCGACAGCTGAACTATTTGCCGTCGGATTCTGTTCCCCCTATGTTTCTTACACAATGAGGTTCTAATATTTATCACATTGAACATATTCCTAAACCCAATGGCCTAGTGGTCAGTGCACTCTGCACTGGCATTCATTATTTTTCAGCTTATTACGACCCGAGTTCAAGTCCAGGTTCGTCAAACTTTCTTGATACTATACTGTCCTATCATAATAAAAGGCAAAAAAATATATTCTTTAAACTGATGCAAGTTAAGCTCCATCCACAAACAAAAATAAAATCATCATTTTTTAAGCCATTACGTCAACACCTCTCATAATGGGAGTGGGGGAACGGATTCCGACAGCTGTTTTTTTTTTGCTGTCGGATTCTGTTCCCACATATTTCTGACACAACTGAGCTTCTAATATTTATCAAATTGATGCTGTTTAAGCTCCATCCACACACAGCATAGAATAAGCTTATTTTAAGCCGATACATCAACATCTCTCATCATTGGGGTGGGGGAACGGATTTCGACAGCTGACCTATTTGCCGTCGGATTCTGTTCCCCCTATGTTTCTTACACAATGAGGTTCTAATATTTATCACATTGAAGCTAAGTCTCTGACCCCAATGGCCTAGTGGTCAGTGCACTCTGCACTGGCATTCATTGTTTTTCAGCTTTTTACGACCCGAGTTCAAGTCCAGGTTCGTCAAACTTTCTTGATACTATACTGTCCTATCATAATAAAAGGCAAAAAATATATATTCTTTAAACTGATGCAAGTTAAGCTCCATCCACACACAAAAATAAAATCATAATTTTTTAAGCCATTACATCAACACCTCTCATAATGGGAGTGGGGGAACGGATTCCGACAGCTGGGTTTTTTTGCTGTCGGATTCTGTTCCCCCCATATTTCTGACACACTGAGCTTCTAATATTTATCAAATTGATGCTGTTTAAGCTCCATCCACACACAGCATAGAATAAGCTTATTTTAAGCCGATACATCAACATCTATCATCATTGGGGTGGGGGAACGGATTTCGACAGCTGAACTATTTGCCGTCGGATTCTGTTCCCCCTTTGTTTCTTACACAATGAGGTTCTAATATTTATCACATTGAAACTAATTCTCTAACCCCAATGGCCTAGTGGTCAGTGCACTCTGCACTGGCATTCATTGTTTTTCAGCTTATTACGACCCGAGTTCAAGTCCAGGTTCGTCAAACTTTCTTGATACTATACTGTCCTATCATAATAAAAGGCAAAAAATATATATTCTTTAAACTGATGCAAGTTAAGCTCCATCCACACACAAAAATAAAATCATCATTTTTTAAGCCATTACATCAATACCTCTCATAATGGGAGTGGGGGAACGGATTCCGACAGCTGGGTTTTTTTTGCTGTCGGATTCGGTTCCCCCCATATTTCTGACACACTGAGCTTCTAATATTTATCAAATTGATGCTGTTTAAGCTCCATCCACACACAGCATAGAATAAGCTCATTTTAAGCCGATACATCAACATCTCTCATCATTGGGGTGGGGGAACGGATTTCGACAGCTGAACTATTTGCCGTCGGATTCTGTTCCCCCTATGTTTCTTACACAATGAGGTTCTAATATTTATCACATTGATGCTAATTCCTAAACCCAATGGCCTAGTGGTCAGTGCACTCTGTACTGGCATTCATTGTTTTTCAGCTTATTACGCCCCGAGTTCAAGTCCAGGTTCGTCAAACTTTCTTGATACTATACTGTCCTATCATAATAAAAGGCAAAAAATATATATTCTTTAAACTGATGCAAGTTAAGCTCCATCCACACACAAAAATAAAATCATCATTTTTTAAGCCATTACATCAACACCTCTCATAATGGGAGTGGGGGAACGGATTCCGACAGCTGTTTTTTTTTGCTGTCGGATTCTGTTCCCCCCATATTTCTGACACACTGAGCTTCTAATATTTATCAAATTGATGCTGTTTAAGCTCCATCCACACACAGCATAGAATAAGCTTATTTTAAGCCGATACATCAACATCTCTCATCATTGGGGTGGGGGAACGGATTTCGACAGCTGAACTATTTGCCGTCAGATTCTGTTCCCCCTATGTTTCTTACACAATGCGGTTCTAATATTTATCACATTGTAGCTAATTCACTAAACCCAATGGCCTAGTGGTCAGTGCACTCTGCACTGGTATTCATTGTTTTTCAGCTTATTACGACCCGAGTTCAATTCCCGGTTCGTCAAACTTTCTTGATACTACTGTCCTATCATAATAAAAGGCAAAAAATATATTCTTTAAACTGATGCAAGTTAAGCTCCATCTAAACACAAAAATAAAATCAGCATTTTTTAAGCCATTACGTCAACACCTCTCATAATGGGAGTGGGGGAACGGATTCCGACAGCTGGGTTTTTTTGCTGTCGGATTCTGTTCCCCCCATATTTCTGACACACTGAGCTTCTAATATTTATCAAATTGATGCTGTTTAAGCTCCATCCACACACAGCATAGAATAAGCTTATTTTAAGCCGATACATCAACATCTCTCATCATTGGGGTGGGGGAACGGATTTCGACAGCTGAACTATTTGCCGTCGGATTCTGTTCCCCCTATGTTTCTTACACAATGAGGTTCTAATATTTATCACATTGAACATATTCCTAAACCCAATGGCCTAGTGGTCAGTGCACTCTGCACTGGAATTCATTATTTTTCAGCTTATTACGCCCCGAGTTCAAGTCCAGGTTCGTCAAACTTTCTTGATACTATACTGTCCTATCATAATAAAAGGCAAAAAAATATATTCTTTAAACTGATGCAAGTTAAGCTCCATCTAAACACAAAAATAAAATCAGTATTTTTTAAGCCATTACGTCAACACCTCTCATAATGGGAGTGGGGGAACGGATTCCGACAGCTGTTTTTTTTTGCTGTCGGATTCTGTTCCCCCCATATTTCTGACACACTGAGCTTCTAATATTTATCAAATTGATGCTGTTTAAGCTCCATCCACACACAGCATAGAATAAGCTCATTTTAAGCCGATACATCAACATCTCTCATCATTGGGGTGGGGGAACGGATTTCGACAGCTGAACTATTTGCCGTCGGATTCTGTTCCCCCTATGTTTCTTACACAATGAGGTTCTAATATTTATCACATTGATGCTGATTCCTAAACCCAATGGCCTAGTGGTCAGTGCACTCTGCACTGGCATTCATTGTTTTTCAGCTTATTACGACCCGAGTTCAAGTCCAGGTTCGTCAAACTTTCTTGATACTATACTGTCCTATCATAATAAAAGGCAAAAAATATATATTCTTTAAACTGATGCAAGTTAAGCTCCATCTAAACACAAAAATAAAATCAGCATTTTTTAAGCCATTACGTCAACACCTCTCATAATGGGAGTGGGGGAACGGATTCCGACAGCTGTTTTTTTTTGCTGTCGGATTCTGTTCCCCCCATATTTCTGACACATTGAGCTTCTAATATTTATCAAATTGATGCTGTTTAAGCTCCATCCACACACAGCATAGAATAAGCTTATTTTAAGCCGATACATCAACATCTCTCATCATTGGGGTGGGGGAACGGATTTCGACAGCTGAACTATTTGCCGTCGGATTCTGTTCCCCCTATGTTTCTTACACAATGAGGTTCTAATATTTATCACATTGTAGCTAATTCGCTAAACCCAATGGCCTAGTGGTCAGTGCACTCTGCACTGGCATTCATTGTTTTTCAGCTTATTACGACCCGAGTTCAATTCCCGGTTCGTCAAACTTTCTTGATACTACTGTCCTATCATAATAAAAGGCAAAAAAAAAAAAAATCTTTAAACTGATGCAAGTTAAGCTCCATCTAAACACAAAAATACCATTAGCATTTTTTAAGACATTACATCAACAACACTCATAATGGGAGCGAGGACACTGAATCCACCTCGCGCCCCCTCTAAACCCTCTTTGGACTTGTCTCTGGTGCTGACCGCACTGCAGACACCTCCCTTTGAGCCATTGCAGGCAGCTGAGTTAAAAGTCCTGTCTTTAAAAACAGTTCTCCTGCTTGCTTTGGCCTCCATCAAGAGGGTAGGGGACCTGCATGTATTTTCGGTTAACGAATTGTGCCTGGAATTTGGGCAGGCTAACTCTCACGTTATCCTTAGACCCCGGCCTGGATATGTGCCCAAGGTTCCTACCACTCCCTTTCGGGACCAGGTGGTGAACCTGCAAGCGCTGCCCCCGGAGGAGGCAGACCCAGCCTTGGCTTTTCTCTTGTCCTGTCCGCTCCCCTCAGATCAGCTCTTCATCTGTTACGGAGGCCAGCAGAAGGGAAAGGCTGTCTCCAAGCAGAGGTTGGCCCACTGGATAGTGGATGCCATCATCTTGGCATATGAGTCCCAGGATGCACCTTGTCCCCTGGTACTGCGAGCTCACTCTACTCAGAGTGTAGCCGCTTCCTGGGCGTTGTTGCAGGGTGCAACTACTAACAGATGTTTGTAGAGCTGCGCACTGGGCGACACCTAACACGTTCGCTAGATTCTATAGCCTACGTGTCGAGCCGGTTGCTTCCCTTTTGCTCTCTTCGCATAGAAGCCAGTTAACACCATAAGCGATGTGTTGGCTTGCTGCGCTCTTCCTCTCCTTTGGACTGGATACGTGCGCCATTCTTGCTCCAGTTGAGTTCCCCTCTAGCCGAACCCTGTCGAGCTTCTCCACACCCCTTCGGCATTGGACGTGGCGGAGCGTCCGATGCTAGGCCTACCACTTGTATGCACTGGTGTAACTTGTGCTAGGCTGGGTCCATATGTTGTGATCCCTATGGTGATCACATATGTGTATTCTCCACGGTACGGCTCCCTGAAGCGAGCCCGTGTCTTTCCCTTGGCAGAGTTTCTCTGCCGTCGCTGTCGGTTGAGTCTCCCCCTGTTATAGGCTGGAGCCACCTCAGTGACATTCCATATGTAGTACTGTCCGATAATTTGCCCAGTCCATATGTGTATCCTCCACATGTTACCTCCCTGCGGGCTGGATGTGGCTCCCGTAGCGTCTCTCCTTCCATTGAAAGGGCACGCTTTCAGAGTTTTATCCTAGTCTAACTGAGTGGGTCTTGCGGAACTTTCCTGGCCTAAGCCCTGTCCTATCTCCGCCTCAATAATGCGGGGGTTCAGGTAGCTTTTGTCTAGGCACTGGAAGGTGGCAGTTCTAGTTGCGTTTTCATGGGTGATCCCATTCAGTCAACGTCAACTACGTCCTGAAGGAGGGAATGGAGACGTAGTCCCTTCGCCTCTATTGCAGGCCCACCGCTGACTCTGGGCTAGGCTCGGCTCCTCAGCAGAAAACAAGTGGTGCGTGCATCCACTTACGTATTTATACCCGCGCTGCGGGGCGAAGCGTGGATGGAAAGCTGGCATGCCAATGTGTGCATTGGCTCGTTTTAACAATACTCGAAGATGACAGGCTCCCTAAGAGTAATCCCATTCAGTCAACGTCGACTACGTCTCCGTTCCCTCCTTCAGGGAACGGGGGTTGCATACGCAACCAAGACGTTTCATAATCAGATTACTTTTTTCAAGTAGCTAGTAAAGTAACACATTACTGTACAACAAAATATATGATTTACTTTTTTTCGAATAAGTAACACAATTTACTGTTACCCATTTATTGACTGACAGCTCTCCTGTATCCATGTTGAGAGAAATCAGCAGTAAATGCAGAGGTGTTGTGTGCGCTGTGTAAACATGATGATTACTGTAGTTCTAGACTAAATGTGAGCAGGCATTTACTCATCTCACTTGCACAAAACAGATTCAGTATTCCTTAAAATTAATAAAAACTGTGAAATGCAAACTCATAAATATTACCCAAACCAATTAAATTTGTTAAATAACACAAATATACTTTATGTAATTAAACTCACTTTATAAACCTTGTCTTGGTTGTCATATATTGGTTGTTGCTGACGTTTGATGATCCAATTCAACCATACCAACCAGCAAAAAAAAAAAAAAAAAAAAAAAAAAGTTTAAGAAAGTAAGAGTGTTCTCATGTGTCCTATTCTTCTGCAATCCAGAATAGCAGCACAGCTAAAAGGTTTGTTTTTGTTTTGGGTTTACTAATGCAAAAGTAATGTAATGCATACTTTCCTTAAAAAGTAACTAAGTAACACAATTAGTTCAATTTTAAAGTTAATGCATTTGCTATTTAAAAAAACATTGCGTAGGACGTGAAAACACTTGTCGCGCCTGGCGCCGCATTGCGCCGGGTCAATGATAGGGCCCATTACTTTTAAAAGTAACTTTCCCCAATACTGTTTATTAAGGTTACAGCTTGGATGTCTTATACAGTATGTCAGAGAGCTATACAACATAACATATAACATAGAGAATATGGTCTTAAGAGAAAATTATGAGATATATTGAGATTTCTGACTTTGTATCGCAGAATATGCAAAACTGAGCAAAGTTTGAGATGTTGCTGAATATCTTGAAGGGACATTTGCGAGATCACTAGGGTCTTAAGATGGAACATTAAGCAGTTTGTTTTCACAGTGGACTCGTTTGAAAAATTGAGATATATTGTAGGATAATGACAGAAAAATGACTTGACATTGTTCTCTCCAGGAGGAATCATGAGAAGCAAGAACAACCCCAACCCCACCTCCGACCACCCTCTCCTGCCTGTTTCCTAGGGTTGATTTACTTATTATGGGCTCTTTCTCCTTCATTCCAGTGTCATTGCGCACAGATTAGATGGGTTTCGGATTGGACATCATATATCAGCAAGTCAATCCATCATGGATGTTTTCTTTTTTAGGTGACTTGCTACTGCCATCTGTTGAAGTATTTTGTGTCCTCTGGGCTGTATTTTGCCACACTTTTAGTTTTGTCTCTCAAATACTGTGTAGTTTAGCCTCTAGTTTCAGTGAAAAACATTTTGCACCATTTTCACCATTTATGCATTTGACTGACATTTTTATTAAAAGCAACTTGCATTACATTTTAACAGTTCATACATGTCAGTTCATGCATTCCCTAGTAAATCAAACCCAGGACCAAGATTTTTTTTTTTTTTTTTTTTTATCTTCACAAAAATTGGGTCAGATCATTTTCAGACCAAGCCTTACAAAAATGACAAAGGATTTTTAATTTCCATCTCCTTTTCTTTAACAAATCAATAGTAAAATTGACAGCAAGGCCACCAAACTAGAAGCGTGGTTGTATCTTGGCAATGCTGCTACTTTTTGAAATTTAATATATACTGTAAAAGTTTGTAAAAATGGTTCCGTTTCTCCAATAGCCTAAAATTATGATTTTGCCAATATCTGGCTCTTTCAGTCATGCCTGATGTGGGTATTTTGCATACCTGTGTCTGGCCTCATAATTATCATTAGCCATATCTTATTACTGAATCTTGTTCAAGAATAAAGGGCCTCGGCATCTTCACCAAATGAGCGGTTTGGCTCGAACACAAAATGCCATTTCCTCCCACTGAAACAAAATATATTTTGAATATTCAAAGACCTGATAAACTCCCAATTCTTTACATTTTCCTGCACATGCTTGGAATGATCGACAACCTTAATCTGTGGTCAAGTTGAATGGTTGTTGAAGGCTAAGGGTTTTTTTTTCTTCTTTTTTTTTTTTTTTTTTGCCTTCTCCCACACTGAACTTTTCCAAAGTGAGAAAATGTTCTTCTAACCAGGGGCCTTTACACTGAAAGTGTAGAATATGTCAGCATGCAAAATCAGGTCAATATAATCTAAAAAATAATCATGGTTGAACTGCTGTTCTAGTGTAGATAGGAACTGACCAGTCACAAAGTGCAAAAAATTAATGATTCGGAATTCACGATTTTATGGTCAATGATTGCTTCATGTCAAAACGTCTTAATTCTTGTTCTGCTTATTGAATGCAGGGTCATTTTTGTTATTTTCTTTTGCAAACCCACTTAAACCCTTTTTTCACTCCCAGTGACAGACAGAAAGAATGAATGAATTTTAATGTTTCTGTTTGAGTCTTCTTGCACTTCTTGAGTCTCTCTCTCTCTCTCTCTCTCTCTCTCTCTCTCTCTCTCTCTCTTTGAACCTCAGTACATGTGAAATATATAAACGAAAGTGGGACACTATAGCTGAAGTAAACTTAAGGTAAATAATTGTATCCACCTTATTCTTCTCTAAACAATGGGCGCTGCCATAACGACGACTCCGGTTCCCTACTTCCGGTTCGTAGCGCTTGACCTGTACTAGTAGCGAGAGAAGTTCAATTTTAACGCTAACCACTCTAAACGTTTACTTTATTGAATGTATCTGATACGGAACCGGACATGGGCATTATCTTATGCTCGAAACACTCAGTTTCTAAAAAGTTTGAAATCTTATTTGAATTGTTAAAACAAATAACAAAGGCACACGAGGAGCTTGAACTCATTCTCTCGCTGCTAGTACAGGTCAAGCGCTACGAACGGAAGTAGGAAACCGGAGTCGTCGTCATGGCAGCGCGCATTGTTTAGACTGAGCAGAAAAAGGTGGATACTTTGAGTAATTTTCTCCTCTCTTCTTCGATCTGTCTGTCTGCCTCTGTGGCTCTCAGGCAGATGAAGAGAAGTTTCCCGCAAAGAGTGTGGACATGTACATAACCTTTTCTGCACAGGCTGAATTTAAAGATTACCAATGCTGAGGAAATACATCATGTTACACCAGAGGAAATATTTGATTAAATTTGCCTAGAAATGGATTCAGTTGTGCTTCACAAATGGAAGCGAGGGCACACGACAGGGATTTGATAAATGAGTTCCTTTCGCCCAAGTCTCGAAAGACAGATTCTTGGTGAGCTTACAAATGTGGGAAACCTGCAGTGTGATGTCAGAATATGATCTTTGCCACTTAGTTCTGCGGTTTGCTACATATCTCAGTCACAGTGTTTTGACTGACTAATCTGCTTTTTTGAGCTTTTGCTTTTTATACAGAAGAAAAATATTAATAGTTAGAATATTTTAGTTTTAGTTACATTTAAGGTTTGTTATAGATAGTCATACATACATTTATATGTGTCTACCAAATTATGCATTTAAGCATAATACTTTCATTCTAAAAATGATATGATCAGTAAGTCATGGCAACCTATGGTTTTAGTTTGTTTTATGTTTTTACATTATTTTGACTCATCAAAGTTAAGCAATTTCAACTTTTTTTACTCCACAATGTAAGTCAGTTAAATATAATTTTAGTTAAAATGACTTGTACAACCAAGTTGATTATACTTAAACATTAAGGCAGCAACTGGTGGAAAATAAGTGGACATTTGTAACTGTTTGATTTCTACTTTGAAAACAACATATTAAATATCATAGTTATATGATGGCAAGTATATAACTATGCAATTAAAAGTGGCAATTCAAATTATTTTAATAATGCAATAATAATAATAATGTGATGGGATTATTTATACCCCTGTCCATGTGAATAACATTAATAATTATAAAGAGATTGCTGCCACTGGTTGCTGCCACTGACTATAGCCCCATTGATCTAGCCTGTGACGTGGTTGTGTATGATTTGGCAATAGGGGACAGTATATATGCTGGTGAAAATCGGGCCGACTCCCCGAATTTTTTTTAATAGTCTGCTCATAGCAGACTAACGGTTTGAGGGGAGTGGTTAAGCGTTTTCAACCCAAGCCGTCAAACTGACGTCATCAGAAAAGGAACGCCATTCCGGACCGGAGGTAACTTTTCAGATTTTGATTAAAGGTTACCAAGGCAAACTATTATTTTATTTTTTCTGTGTATTAACTTGCACGGATTAATTGTTCACCATAAGACTAGTAATGCGCTAACAAAGTAGGCTAAATATGTTTAAAGTCGACATGAAATCAAAATTGACCATTTAAAAATTATCGGGAGGTCGGGAGGTGCTTGTAACGTGCTCGGCTCGGCTGGTAATTCCTCTCACACGCTGCGAGCCGCGACCATGTGAGCATCACCGATTTCCACTCGATTTCTCCCGAATGAAAAAAAAATCATCTGCGAGCTCATAAAAACAGTAAAAATTGCATCGTGTACGCCCGCCTTAACAGTACTCTACTGACAAACTGACTGCAGTAATGAAGAAAATAGAGAGAGAGAGAGAGAGAGAGAGAGAGAGAGAGAGAGAGAGAGAGAGAGAGAGAGAGAGAGAGAGAGAGAGAGAGAGAGAGAGAGAGAGAGTTCTGTACAACATAAGGGCTGTAGACATTTTGGCTGGCACTGAGAAACTTTAGTAGAGCGGAAATGTCAGCTGGGCTCTCAAACAGTCACACATTCTAAAGTCTGTAAAGTCTTTGATTGCTGGGAATCTTTTTTCCTTCAGACTTCATTATCTCAGCTCTGACTGATGCAATGAGCTTTGGCTGCAGTGTCACTAGCACAATGCACTGAAATGACACTGTAACCACTTACCCATGATGTAGTTCACACTAGCGATGACACTGTTATTGTCACTCAAACTGAATATTCTTATCTGGTTGTTCATAATGGGCAGAGAAGGAAGAAACATTAAACAACTTGTTGCACATTATAAACTGGGATTACAGCAAAAACCAAACAGAGAATAATGCATTCTATTGGATAGATGAAGATGATAATCCAGAATTCAGTCTCAATTCAAACCCATTCCTTTTGTACCCCTTTTTAACAAACATATATATTACCACAGCTACTATTTCTACTTGAGCTAATAATAATGATAATATTGGGATGGTGGTGGGGGAGATCACTGAAATCACATTCCAGTTTGAGACTCAAACCTGTGTTGTCCATATGAGCACTACAGATCAATGAGTTTTTTTTTTTTTTTTTTTATATATATGTGCTACCATTTAGGCCACAGTTCAGACAAAACATTTCTAATATAATATGTGCTCATTATTCTTGTTTTTTGCCCAATCCAAACTAGTATAGAACCCGTTGAACCACTGCAGGCAGAGACAGAGTACACACAAATGTATTTACTCTGCATTCACAGTATGTTGGATAACAAAACCAAATGAAAAATAGCAGGTTTAGTTGAGGTGCATGATGGTAGAGTCTTTGTTGAGATTCAGAATGAGGAGCCGGCAGAATGATCAATCAACATGCACTTTTTTGAGAAGATATGACTTGAGGTGATGTATGGTTATTTTTTTTATGTTTTATTTTTTTAACAGTTATGTGGTTTGAGTGGCAGGAGCGCTCACGGTTTATCTCTCACTTTGAACTCTTGCTTATTTATTCTCAAACATAAGCGCCAACTTGGTGAGTCATTGCTGTGCTTCCTTATGCGGAAAAACAGCAGTAATTGATCGTTACCACGCGTGAATCCGACATTCACTGACGGTTTTAGCTACAGTCCCCTTTCAGTTCCCGCCGAGTAAAATGCTTCTCGCAGTCCTCTGAAATACTCAATGACCTTTCCAAAGCCTGTCAATTACAGGAAACCAATTAACATATTGTACTCAGTCCAGTTATTTTCTCCTTCTCACTTTCACTCCTTCTTCCCGTTTTTGTCTCTCGGGTAACTGCTCGGGAGACTCGAACTTCGCAAATTAGTGGTGTGAGCTAGAGGACTCAATTACCTGGAAAAGGTCTCGTCCATGACACTGCTGTTCACAGCCCACAGAGGAAAGCAGGGAGGGGATCGGAACTGGCGCTGGGAGGGAACGGTTGGGAGAGAGGAAGAGAGAGAAAGATAAAAAGGAAGATGGATGGATAGGGGGTGAGAGAGGAAGTGGACGTGGATAAAAAACAGAAAGAAAAGAAAGCAGGTGATTTGATGTGGAGTGGTGTGGTTTGCTTTGCGGCTGTGCCAAAAAATACGAGTGGAACTCGTTGGTCGCTGTCCATGGTGCCGAACTGCTTAAACCACTGGCTGTTGTCCATGGTTCTGAAACCCTCGTGTCTAGCATGTGCCAATGTCTGCAATGATTAAAGGGCCATCTGCTCCGGGCTGGATGAATTATGACTGAGGGGAAAGTCCCTTCTATAACGTTTGATATGCATAATTGGCTCCGTTGTAACTCGTCTCTGCACTTTGGATTTTCGGATGTAGCGCGCTCTGTGTCGGTCCATTAGGTGTTATTTTGAGGATGTATGAGTTCTCTGTTGGAGCTTACCTTTGACAGTTAATTCATCTTTCTCCCTCTCTCATTTTATTTATTGTCCTCCAGTAGCTGAATCAGTGTTCTCTACTGTCTAGTGTTCTCTCTCCATGTCCCCATTCACATGTGTCATCCTATATTATTGCAATAATTGTTTCAGCCCTCTGAGTGTACCTGGTGCAATAACAATGTTAATGACCTCTCCGAAGTGAGCTGAACCTATGTGCATGCATGTTGAGATTATGGGGAAGAGTTTTTTATATGTGGAAATAAATAGGTGTTATTGTGGCCATAAAGGGCTCTTCATTCTGCCAAATACAGATGTATACACAGTGTCAACTGCAGAACCTTTCCATACATCACATACTGTAGGCTATATACTTACAGTCATAACCTGTGGAGGTTCAGATAGCTTTGTTAGAGAACAAAAACTACTAATGATTCAGTGGTGGAGAAGAATGTTTTAGTGTTTTATTTGAAATGTAAAGATATTGAACCCTACAATGCAAGTGAATGGGTGCCGTTTGATTGACGCTTGAAAAACCACACACAAAGATCATGACAGTAATCCATACAATGCCAGTGGATGAATCAATGTCTTCTAAAGCGCCACGATAGGTGTGTTTTAGAAAAATACTAATATTTGAAACTTTATATCAAAGTATAAATCATTGCTTCCAGTCAACTGTCATACAAGCGTTCATGACACGAGACGTGATGGTCCTTTGTGCTTTCTTGCAGTGGTTTAAAGTATTTGAGTAAATGTAATTAGTTACTATATGTTTGACTACTTTGTAGTTTTACTGAGTATCAAAGAAATTAGGAACTTTTACTCTCTACTTGACTACATTTTAAAACAAGTATGTCCTCTTTACTCCAATATATTTGTGATGAGTAATGTAATTACTTGTTACATTTTACATCTACAGGGCATTGAATGCACTATATCGTGTATTGCACTTACTCACACAAACTTGTCAATAAGGCAACTTTATGTGAAAGTGAGTGCATTATCAGGTTGCTGAATCACAGGTGTTTCATAATAAGTGATGAGGACGAAACCAGCACATCCAGTGCTTTGACTGTTTAATTTCCCCTGAAGAAATACCCCTGAAGAAATACATCGGGGATGGTAAAGGGTGACTAAATGATGAAAGAATTTAAATTTTTGGGTGAAATATCCCTTTAACTCTAAATATTGTTTTACCAGCCTCCATCCTATCAGAAGGACAAAAATATGAGCAAATGAACCACCTTTCACATCCAGTTACTAAATGACTTGCTGTGTTTTAGTAGGCCAGCTCCCTGCAGATCGGTGCAGAGCATGTCCATCCTCTTCATGCTCTCTGTTCCTCTAAGTGCTTTCCATTCTATGACACTGATCGATGGAGAACAGTCATAAACTCTCCCACTGGAGAGGTTCTTCACTCATAATGGGAAACACCAGGACAGTGTTTTCCTGTCATTTTGTCACACATAAATCTGCTGGTTGTAGATGAGTGTTTCTTCAGCTATGGCCACTTTTGGCCTTGCGGACACATTTTTCACACTCCGACTAGTTTATTTAATTTGTCTACTAACAATGTCCAACTGTGGACAGACATGCCTCACAGGATAATTCTGTCATTTTTGTCATTTTGTTGTGAAAGTCGTGAACGTTTTCCCCCCAGTGTCATTTCCATCACATTTCAAAATATGTATTGTGCTTGAAAGCCTTCCGTGATTACCATTTTATTCCAAAAATGTTTAAAATGCACTATAATACTCTATTGCTATGATTATTTTCATAGCTATTTTTTATTTATTTTTTGTCCTAAATACACACAGAAAAATAATATTTTCACACATTTTGGATCTGACAAACGTATTCTATTCAGTTATATTTACCTTCATATTTTTTCATATTGGTCATATGTCTTTCATTATCGCACATTTACTTTCAAGCATGCTTATTACTGTCATATTTCTCTCTCTAAGTGGGGTAATTTACATCACAACCAACAATTTTGCCCCTGATAGCGTTACTTCAAAATATATTTTACTTGGTATTCAAAGAGCAAATATGTCAATGAAGAGCATAATGAGTCAATATGAATTATTTGATATAAATAAACACTTCCCATCATGGTATTCCCTACATTATGGTGACCAAATGTCACCACAAGTATAGAAATACCAGTAAATTTTGACCTTGTGGGGACATTTTTTGAAAATGTAAAAATGCAAGATGTTTCTGTGATGAGTAGGTTAAGGTTTAGGGGTGGGGTTAGTGTAAGGGTATAGAATATACAGTTTGTATTGCATAAAAACCATTACGTTTATGGAACGTACCTATAAAACATGGAAACCCCACGTGTGTGCGTGTTAATATTTATTTATTGGCAATATACAGTGCTTAACTCCTCCAAATGTGCTTCAACAATTGTAGTTCTTAAAGCATGATGGTTCACCACCCAGAGATCGCAACAGTGGGTGCTGAGTGAAGTTTCTGAAACATTCACTGAACAGAAAACAGGAATACATCTGGGACTGAGACAGTGAACAACAATCTAAAAGAAGACAAAACTTAACTAGTGTTCCCTTAAGAACCTTAACTGTACATAAAGGCTACTAATAATATTAAATACTAGAGACAAGGTTATTAAAGGTCATTTATACCCACACTCACTGCAGCTTTATAATTAATGGTGCATGAACTTCTAGTTTCATCCAAAAACAAATAAACAGATAGATAAATAAAAATAGAACAAGGGCCCATGAAACCTCCAAAGCAAGTCCCAGAGGAAATTTTGTATTCAAGTGCTCAAATCTCAGGACAGTCAGTGCATCCAGTGGTAATTAACTCTAAAACAGTTTGTGAGTACAGCCCCGTATTTCCACCCTCCTTATTTCTCCCTGAGTCCTGCTGATGGGTGATTATAACTCTGAAGAGCTGCAGGAGGCCTCACTCTCCCATTTATTCAGCCCGTAGCCCAGACCAAAACACTCTCTAATCACAGTTGAGTGTGGATCTTTGCATGTGTGTCTGACTGACTCTGAGTCTATTTGCACATTGATGCTTTTTCTGCAAAATCAATTCACTATCATGAGAGAGGTAGCCGAAATAGTGTCTATTTTCTTACTTGTCCAGTAATCAATTTGATAATTTTCTGTCTTATTTTTCCACACAGCTCAAGATTTATTTCATTTTATTTTATTTTATTATTTGTGAGTGTGTGCGTGCGGGCGTGTGTGTGTGTGTGTGTGTCTGTCTGTCTGTCTGGTATTCCCTACATTATGGGATCAAATTTCCCAACAAGGATAGTAATACCAGTAATCTTTTTTTAATCAAAATGTATTATTATTATTATTTCTTTTTTTGTCCACATAAGGAAACCGGCTTATAAATCATACTAAATGGAGTGTTTTGAAAATGTAAAAATGCAGAAAGTTTTCTGTGATGGAGTTTAGGGGTAGGGTTAGTGCTGCAGTGGGACAGAATGTGCAGTTTGTACAGGATCAAAATCATTATGCCTATGTAAAGTCCCCATAAAACACGGAAACCAGTGTGTGTGTGTGTGTGTGTGTACGGCTGGGTTAGTTAAAGGTCCGAGGCTGTTTAATGGGGTGAACACCAGCACTGGGAAGAACGTTGAGTTTAGCTTGGTAAAGAACATCTCCATCTTTCGAGAAAGACAAACGAGTCTCACAAACAGAAGGGAACAGTTTGTTCTGTCTGCACGATAAACGCTTCAGTTTAGTTTTTGTAAGGGTTTAACGTCAAGGAAAAGTTTAAGATGAACAAGTGTTTTCCCTTCCACTTTTCCTAGTTTCTCACTCTCAAAGTGCCAAATATTGCCATAACAGCCTTGCATATCACAATATAGATGCAAATGTGTGTCTTTATATTGTTTCTCATTTCAATGATAAACCTTTGTTATGGCATTTTATATATAAATCTCTCACTATATCCTGATAATGTTGCTGGCTAAAATATGTTCATGTTTGTTATGATATGTTTATTTATATTTTTTATTTATTATTATTTAATTTTATTCTATGCATTTATTATCTATGCACTGAAGATATGCTTGGTATAATTTTCAGTTTGAACTCAGCAACATTTGTTAACTCACAGTGGTTAATGTTATGGGGCCAAATTTACTAAACAGGGCAAATTAGCGTGAGAGCGCAATTCTATAAAAGCGCCGATAGGAGTGTAAAGTTCTTTGCGTGATCTACTGACGACGTGCAAATCAAAGAACAGCGACAGAGCTGGATCATTTCCATAATGACCAACACAATCTGCCAAGAGCAGCGCAAATTAGCATCTGGTTTTAAAAAAAACATGTACCACTGAGTGCCATATGAAAATTACACCAACAAAGTATTATCACCACTTACTTCAGATGCAGGTTCAGCTGATTAAGTGTAGAATAACTTCATATATAAGTGTAAATGTATAAATAAAAATGTGTCATGATAAAATACAGCCCCTTTGGTAGTTTCCAAAAGTCCTGCAAGTTATGCATCATTATAAATACCAACGCGTTGCTTTTTTTTTTCCACACCCAGTCAGGGGTTTTGTCGATGTAATGCCCACCCAGACGCATTGCTCATTAAATATTCGTAATCATTATCAGATGGCGGTCCAGATGGTCCGTGGCGCAGTTCATATTACCAGGTCATTTTTACAGATGTGCTTTCACATATAAATCATCCAGGTTATCACGGAGAAAAGAAAACCCATGATGACATTTTTCTTAATCATTTTGATTTCACTACATGATTGAAACTGAGAGCTGACAGCCGTCTGTATCCTCCAGGTGTACAGAAACAAATACACAAGTATAAACCTTCACTGTTAACATCTTTCAAAGAACAAGACGGAGCTGTACAGAACAGAATTCCTTTTTCCTCCCTGTCCTGAAAAGCTGTTCTTTGGGGTTTACAAGGTTTTCATCTTGACAGCTGAAGAGAAAAACACACCTCAGTCTAAGACAGAGAGACATAAGATGAGAAATATGGACAAAGCCTGAGAAAGGAATTCAAGTGATGCACTGAAAGAATGGGCTGGAATGGAGTTTGAAGTCGCGACATCTATTTCTCTCCCTTATATGTCCTCACAGGTTCCATCCATCCATTAATCACCTCCACCAATAAATACTTTTCTACCACCCTCCTCTCTCTCTTTCACCTCCCTGCAAATGGTTGTTTGCAGTTCCAGTGTGTGGCCTCTGTGAGAGGAGTCTGGGGAGTCATGTATCACTTCTGCTAACACCATTCAAGGCTGTTTCAGGAGACAAACAAGGATGATGGGGAAACGCCACAGAGACCTGCTCATGATACATGGCTCTGCAGCTCCACTTTACAAAGATATATTAGCTCTGTCCAGATGGACAATGTCAGTATTCAGAGAGGGTGGCAAGTTAAAGGTGTGCAATTTTGATTGAAATACCCAGTGTATATCAGTAATTGACTTATTCAGAGATTGACTTGTCGACGTGTCAACTTTTAGCCTAATCAAAACACTTTGCATATCTTTTGTATTTGAGCGTGAGCCAACAGAGAGATTTATACTATAGATGGATGGATGGATGGATGGATGGATGGATGGATGGATGGATGGATGGATGGATGGATGGATGGATGGATGGATGGATGGATGGATGGATGGATGGATGGATGGATGGATGGATGGATGGATGGATGGATGGATGGATGTTTGGGTCTTTGATCACCTAGGTGCATTTAACTGATCAAAAATAAGTAAAAACAGTAATGTTGTGAAATTGTATCACAATTTGAAATGATTGTTTATGTCTATCACTGTTTAAAACAGCTATGCTGCTTAATATTTCTTATAATATTGTAGATTTTTTTAAAGTGTCACTTTTGATCCATTTAATGCATTGCTAAATAAAAGTGTTAATTTCTTTAAAAAATATTGTTGGCCATATTTAATTCATTCATTCATTCATTCACTCACGCATTCACTCATGGACAATACTGTTTGGTGCTACTATACTAAACAAAAAAGGTGTTTATTTGTTATTTTAAGATTTTTTTTTTTTTTTAGGTTTAAATACTCCTTTCTCAGATACATATAACATTTGGAGTTTTAAATTCACCTGAAATATGCAATCAAACCATTGATTGAGCAACCCTGTTGCTCTCTCTTTTGTTAATTCCAGAAATTGCATACTTCACCTTTAAAAGTACTATTGAAACTTAATTTAGTGCAGAATGCAGTGAAGAATTTTCACACTTCATTTTTAAGGAAAGATGTACAGCAGTTTTCATCCATGAACTGCTGTATTTGAGTGTAGCGCTCACTTCAGGAACATATGAATACCGTTGCTTGTAGAAATGTGTTATTTGTGCAAATTATGGCAGATTTCCATTGCAGTGATGTGTTTGAGAACTCTAAATCAAAATACCTGAATACCTTGAATGTCAAACACATTAAGACGCAGATCTATAATGAATCACTTTGCATGCAGTTTCATCCTGTTGACAACACAGCTGCCATAGATTCTGATCATCCATGAGAGCCTGTTAGTTAATATACTGTTCACTTACATAATCCCAGACCAATCAAATTTGATATCAAAAGTGTTAATCTCTAAAGGTTTACTTAGCAAAACCGTACCGATGATAACGAAGCCTATTACGTTAGAAATTGGAAACCGTCTAATTTAGACAAAGTAATTATAGTTAAGCCTTGTCCATTATGAAGCTTGAAATAGCTCCGTTCTTTGTAGTGTTTTTCCTCATACTTTGTCAGATTAGATCTCCAGTTGGACGACAGCACCTGTGACTGTTGAGTCTGTAGAGCAGGTACTCATCATCAGCCAAGTTAATTGAAATCATCCAATTATAAATCAAGGGCCTACTCAGTAATGAATCAATTTCTATGCGGTTTTATTCCTCTGCCAGTTAGGTTGTGAAAATGTCTAATTAACAATATTATGGGAAGTTAATGAATTGTTTTCTGTTGATCTCGGGATAATCTCTAAGCAATCAGTCGGGGGGTCAGAATTGCACTGGCAAAGGTTAACTCATTCAGCACAATCAGAGATGATGCCTGTTATATCCCTGTATATTTTTAACAAACCCGCTCACCGATAATTCATTCCTTGATATTAAGTAATTGTTATGAACCGGTGACTGTCAATCGGTGGGTTGTGACCCCCCCCCCCCCCCCCCCCCACCCCCCCCACCCCCCCCCCCCCAAAAAAAAACTACAATAAAAAGTGAAATGCAAATTATAAACTGCAACTAACCATATAGTGTACGTGACAGCAAAATAAATAAGCTTATCAACTTTTAAAAGAAAAGAAAAACACTTAGCATATATTTTGTATTTGACATCAAAGGTTTTCTAATTCAGATTTTGAATCAAATTAATCTGCCCATGGTAGAAGTTATGTAGATATCAAAATGGACATACCAGTATGGACAAATAAATGCAGCCTTGGTGAGCATGAGAAATACTAATAATAAAATAAAAAATAAAAACATTTAAAACTCTCACAACCCAAAAGTTTTGAACAGAAGTGTAAGGTAGAAGAAAACACACCTTAATTACCAGCACCTTCTTAGCAATATCACTTTCATTTGTTTCCAGTATCCAGGCTTGATTCGAGGCTTCATTATGATGAAAACGATCCTTTACAGCACTAACATAACAATCCTGAACAGTTTTACGTTTTGTAATGATGATTCAGATAGGAGTGCACTGCACCTTGGGTAGCGCATCTCTTTGAGGCATGTGATAGGTATTCTACAGCATGGTGATGAGAGAGGGTCTCCATTAAGCAATTAATCAAGACACTGAGTCATACAGAATCCCACAGTTTTCCTTATAATGCTAATGCACACTTCTCTTCATCAACACACTGTTTTTCCAATATGAGCTGTCACAGACAATTTCCTGGATGCGGTCTTAAATAAATAGATGGTGATGAAGGGGCTTAACAGGACAGAATAAGCAACTGTGGGGAGGTTTAATGTATTGCTTCACTGGAAATTGTAAATTAAAAGTGAAGTGTGTAATTTATGCACCTCTAGAGTTGCCAAATGCAAGGTAAATGACATATTTTAGTTACAAGGACTACACCTGAAAGTTAACTGTCTGCTCTTGATCTTTCTAATAAAAGAGTCAATCGTTTTTGATTTGTTTCGTACAGAGCCCCTAAAGCGACATGGTGATGTGAAAAAAAATGAGATGGGAGGAATAATATATTTAAATGCTCTTGCATTCTATCTCACAAATGTTTTGCGTTCTCTCTCACAATACCTTTAGCCACCTGTGCAAAGCATTCGCACACAAAGAACAAAGTTTATCGGGGGAAGGCAAAAGCATTGACATTGACATCTCATCTTAATTATTTCATTATTATAATTTTGTTCTATCACCATGTCCATTTAGGGGCTCTAATTTCGAGATTAGTAAATTTCGAGTAAACAAACTATAAACAAATCCAAAATAGCCAATGACCAGTGTTGTTGTTGTTAACTAAAACTAAATCTATCAAATGTTTTTTTTTTTTTTGTTGTTGTTGTTGTTTTTTTTTTTTTTATTAAGGCTGAAATAATATACAATAAAATATAAATATTGGATTAAAAATAAATGATGAAATGTTGCCTTGGTAAGCCTTTGGAAGTTTGAGTTTGAGTACTAAAATTATTACTAAATACTAAAAATTAAATTAAATAAGTAATAGTAATATTTAAAAGTTTAGATTACTAAAACTTAGAATAAAATATAAAACTGAAAATATAAAAATAAACGCTAATTCAAAATATGAATAAATACTATAATAATGTAGGTAACACTTTACAATAAGGTTCATTAGTTAACATGAACTAAGAAGGAGCAATACTTCTACAGCATTAATTAATCTTAATTAACATTAATTTCAACATTTACTAATACATTATCAAAATCAAAGTTTGTACTTGTTAACATTAGTTAATGCACCATGAACTAACTTGAACAAACAATGAACAGCTTTATTTTTATTAACTAACATTAACAAATGTGAATAAATACTGTAACAAATGTATTGCTCATTGTTAATGTTAGTTAATACATATTGTAAAGTGTTACCATAATATATAAATAAATATAAAACAGATGCCTGAAGCATTACTCATCTCATTCCATTTCTCTCAGACTCTGTACAATATAAGCTATATAAATATATCATAAAGTGATAAATAAATAACATTTAGGATGAAGCCACTTAGGTGTACAGTTTGCCTGCCGAATGACTCACCGGATTGAGTCAGTCTGGTTTCCCCTGTGATGTGGTGAGAAGTAGAGCCTCACAGTCGTGTGTTTCGAGAGAAGAGTGTAGTGGGATGAACTGGCCTGTGAACGGTGGCAGTCATTTAGGTTGAGAGGGTCAGGATGGAAAACAGACGGGAAAGAGCCATAATTTTATGCCTCATTTCCGCTGATGGGCAACAAGAAAAAGGTGACAAAACTGTTGAGGTAAAAAAAACTCAGGAAGTCATTTTAAAATCGATTTGGTAACATTTCCTCTCACAGGCCATTTGGTAGTGAGAAATCGAGGTTTTTAACGCTGCTGAATCATATGCTATTAGCAGACATGGCAGAGCCTTCAGGAGATAAACCCTGTATCCTAAAGGATTACCACTTCCTCTCTTTAAGTTCAAGCCGGTCATGCTCTTGGGAACACCATGAAAATAAGTTCCACAGATAATATCCTCTAAATGAGTGCTGGGAGCTTGCTTGCTTTTCTTGCTTGCTTGCTTGCTTGCTTTTCTTTCTTTCTTTCTTTCTTTCTTTCTTTCTTTCTTTCTTTCTTTCTTTCTTTCTTTCTTTCTTTCTTTCTTTCTTTCTTTCTTTCTTTCTTTCTTTCTGTTATATTACCTTTTTTTTTTTCTTTTTTTTTTTTTTTAAATAACCTGCAGCTTTAATGGCCAGAAAGTCACTTCGGTCAATAACTTTTTTGTCGTATAATTGTCAGTGCCATTGCATATGCCAATGAGGGTGTTTTTTTTATTAATATGATTCAAGCTAGATGTGCCCTGTGGAGCCCATTACTGTTAATGATGTATAGCTGACTTACTGTAACAAAAAAAAAAAAAAAAAAAACCCTTAATGGGGTAAAGCTGGGTAATGACTAATTTCAAACCTCCCCCATGGACATGAATTATCATGAACTATAGAACCATGGCATGTATAATATGGATCATAAGGGGACTTATTTAAGGCATAATCTTCTTACATGGATCAAACTTGAAACACAGATGAAATTATGCAGTTCACACTTTGCTTATGCCATATATATTGTAATAAGTGGGTGACCAAATTATCTGTCACTGACAACACGACATTGTTGACAGTATTTAAAGGTTTATAGGGTATAATGGGGCTAAAATATACTTTCCTATATTTTAAAATATATTAAAATAGAAAACATTTCTGTAACACTTTCTATGAAACCCATGCTCATAATGAATTGTAGCCCCATGTATACTTATTTATAAGTATTACTATTTTAAAAACTGCACTGCATTATAAGAACAGTTATAGTTACATTTATATATATATATTTTATAATTACTTATAAGTGATGCATTTGCTGTTAAATGCATGCTCATAATCCATTGTACACTGAAGTATTAATTAGTCAAATGGTTCCATGAATGTATTGTTATAATGTTATTATATTATAACTACAGTGACTTAATAATTCAGATTTATTTCTGTCAATTTTTTTTTTATTGTTTAATATTGTTATCAATGGCCGTGTTGTGTCGTCTCATAAGTGTCGTCACTTTGAGCGATTGAGTGATAATACAGTTATCTGTATAAATGCATCATCTTTCACTACACACATATCATTACAAATACAAGAGAGTGTTTTAGCCTCACTGTACATTTGTGACCCTGGACCACAAAACCAGTCACATGGGTCAATTTGATGAAACTGAGATGTATACATTATATGAAAGCTGAATAAATAAGCTTTCTTTTGATGTGTGGTTTGTTAGGATAGGACAATATTTGGCCGAGATACAACTATTTGAAAATCTGGATTCTGAGTTTGCATAAAAATCGAAACATTGAGAAAATCCCCTTTAAAGTTGTGCATTTATGTTCGCGATTGTACTGCATTCACTCACAAAAATAAATATTTTATATATTTACGGAAGGACATTTACTAAATATCTTCTTGGAACATGAAACAGCATAATAGAATAATTGCATAATTCGCTGTTTGGTGTAAATCAGAGAATTATGCAATTATTCTATTATGCTGTTTTAGGTAGTCTTTTGAATTATGGGATGCAAACTTGGTATGGCAATCTTTCGGTCCAATTAAAATCACAGCTTGCTCGTCTTGTGAAAATTGCAATGAAAGTTATGGGTGTAAGAGAGTACTCATCACTTCAATAAATTTACGAATCGTTGATTTTTAAAAATGCACAGACAATAGTGAGTGATTCAAGCCATGTTTTATTCCCAGTGTATCAGCTTCTGCCATCAGGGAGACGGTATAGAGTCCCATTGTGAAAGAGCAACCGTTACAAAAAGTCATTTAGTCCTGTATCTATTAATATGTTAAATAGCAAGATGTAGTAATATAGTCGTGTTGAAATGTAGTGTAAATTCATTATTGGATTCATTTTCAATTTGCCTATATGGTGGGAAGAGGGACCGTAGTGTAAATTCATTATTGGATCCATTTTCAATTTGCCTATATGGTGGGAAGAGGGACCGTTGATGCTGTTAATATTTGTAGCTCTTTATTGGTTGTGTGTGTATATGTGTATGTATGTATATGTTGTGTATCAATGCAGCTTTGAGTCCAAGACAAATGTCCTTAAAAAGGACATTAAAGTATACAAACAAACAAACAAAACAAACAAACAAACATGATCTTTACTTAATATCCTAATGATTTTTGGCATAAAAGAAAAAACGATCATTTTGACCCATACAATGTATTGTTGGCTATTGCCACAAATATACCCGTGCGACTTAAGACTGGTTTTGTGATCCGGGGTCACATTTGATCAATGACACAATGAAACACCATTTGTGTAGCAAATACCTTTTACAGCTGTGGACTCCTTTTGTAAAGTAAGTGCAACTTACACTGTAAATAGAATAATAGATTAAACCAAATAATGTCTTCATAATAAAAGTTGTTTTCTTTGTTTTAGGGTCTATTGAGCAGGGTATTCATTGTGTCTGGCTTTTTTCCACTCTCTCTGACAGGCCTGGAAGGATTATGGATGTGATCATGGTTCAGACTGTTTCTCTAACATTTGTCATTCAGTTATCAAACTGCCAATTTTCTTCTTTGGAAAGAGGGTGGAGGGTGAGAGGATGGTGGGTTTGAAATAAGCGAGAGCCAACAGAGAGATTTATACTAATCCAAATCTTGGATTGATGTTCATAGAATATCACGGCCGCGCATGTGTGTGAGGAGTGTGAGTCATTCTCTTTAGATTAGGAAATTCAATGTGTATTCAAGGACCATTTCTTGGAGTGTCACAATCCAAAATCAGCAATTAATTGCCAGAAAATACCACCCGCGAGCTGCATAGTACATCTGTCATCTTCTTCATGACGTTTTTTTGGAAGTGTCAGCATGTGAATATTAAATACCTAATCTCAATCCAGCATATTATTCTTCGAAATATCCACTGGACATTAATTTGACATCGCAGCTCCTTGAATATTAGAACTAACTAGTCTGGCTTCATATTTAGATGCGAGAAACTGTTTAGAATGCATCATGCTTTTTGCCTCTCAGTATTAATCTCAATTACAATTTATTGATGAAATCTAAGGAGTTTTGAAGTCAGATATTAATCATTGTTTGTGCAAGCAATACTAGTCCATCTCTGTGGATTTGAAAAGCAAAAGGCTCCACATTAAGACATGAAACAGACCAAGACCAGCTGCAGCTACAGCCGGTCCTGCTAATTAATAATGGTTTATATCAGTACAATGAGATTCAGTTTGGAAGTGGCGAAACAGAAAGAAAGAACAAAACAATGGGGGGTTTTGAAATGCATTCTACGTTGAACTTCACAGCCAAAGAAAACTGCTTTCGTGAATAATGAATTGTTTTCCTTTAACTGTTTTAGTCCCTTTCAAACACACACATGTGTATCGCCCACATTGAATCTGATAATTACGAAAAACAATTCAAAGGTAACAAACTGTTTCTGGTGGCTTATTGCATGTGATGTTGTTTATGTTCTGCAAAGCATTACTTCAGATCTTCGTTTGGAACATTAAAGTCCATTACGTACTTTCTAAACATAAACCAGTATAAATAAAACCACAGCGTTTTAATCTGGTCTACTGTATTCCGTATTAGCATGGCTTTGATTTCTCTCCCTTGATTCAGTCACACTGAAGGTCATTTGAAATCTCTTTGATGCACAGCTACTCCGATCTTGTAATCGGATGTAAAAACAGATGTAGTCCGCCTCATTATTTTTAATAAAAGGAAAAACAAACCAGAGGAAGAAAATCATGCGGCAGAGGTAAACAAAACCACAGTAATTAAAAAAGAAGAAGTGGAAATAAATCAATAGAAAAAGTTTTCATGAATTAGTCAGATGACGAACTTCATGATTGCACATGACCAGCTTGTTAAAATGCAAATTTGAAAGTAATGACGGCACAAGAGAAGACACATTTCTTCAGGTATATGAGCCATTTTGATGATCCATCAAAGTAGCGAATAACAAAACCATTAGATGCAGCTCTTAGTTCCTTCTGCTGGCCGTCACGCAACCATATGTATCTTATCAGATTCATGCATGACGCATTTGATGTGCACACTTTAATGGACAGAATAATTATGATGGTTATTATTTGTATGGAGACACATCTGTTTTTCTAGAATTAAATTTTAGAAATTGCACGCAAATGTAAAGTACAGGCATGTCACTCTTGTATAATTGTCCTTAATCATCAGAACAGATTGTGGTATATCAGTTTTTTGAATAAAAGTAATATATGAAGGTGTTTCTCCATCTATATGCACTTTCGTTCAGTTTAACTCTTACAATATGTTTTACACTCTCACTAGAACATTTGTTCAACAGTGTAGGCCTACAGTATGATTACTGCACCTACTGCATGAATCCAGGAGAATTTTGTCTTTTGTTTTCTGAAACATGAACATTTCCACCACATTTCTATATGTAGTTTAACATTCATATTTTTGCAATAAAATAAGGGTAATTGTATTGCTAGCATTTTTAGTATGTATGCGAAATACACAATTAAATATTTCTGCACTTTGACAAAATTATAGATTGATGCACAGTAAAAAACAAACAAAAAAACATTCTGTTTAGAAGTGATATTAGCCTTGATATTCCTTCTTCTTATCTTAAGTATGTTCTTCACTGACACTGTTGTTTTCTTTAGTAAACAAGCACACTAACTTTTTTCTTTAAATTATTAACTCTTTTCCTGCCAGCGTTTGTTTTTTTTGTTTGTTTTTTTTTGCCGCCAGCACCAGCATTTTTTTATCAATTTCACAAAACTTTCATGGCCCTCAGAATATTTTGTTGTATGACTATCTGAGCATATAATATCAAAAGCAAGCACAAAGCAACAATTGTATTCCTTCGTAATGCCTTCTTTTCCTATGGCGGGGAAAGAGTTAGAGCAAAATTGCTAATTCTGATGAAAATTACACCTGTGGCGAAAAAGACTTTGGAAAAATGTATATAATTATTTTCACACTACAAATATTGAAGGTGTAAATGAAATGTGTCATGTGTGAAGACTGTTCATGAACATTTTCAAATTTGTGAATATATTTATTCTGATAATCACATTTTGTTCAAAATAAATAGTTATGCCCTCCCCCATCACCACCCTTTAATTTTAATAATTCAGATAAAACATTAACTGACTGTGCTTGTGCAATGTGCAAAAAAAAAAAAAAAAAAAAAAAAAACTGTGTTATTATTTTTATTTGCACATAAGATTCAAAGGAGATACAAATGCTACAAAGTTGTTAGAAGTTAACACGGCACTTCTATCGTGATGCACCTGCTGTTGTGGGTGGAAGGTGGAAAAAGATGCAGAATAAAACCTTGTCCTGACAAACTGAGCCAGATATAATGTAAAATATCTCTCATTGCGGACTCTTCCAGCGGCAGACACACACACACACACACACAGGTGTCCCTGCTGCATAATTCATGTGACTTTCACTCTCGCACTGGCCTGGTTTCCTGTGAAGACCGAGCCATAGAAATTACTCCAGTGTTTCTGATTGCAGAGAGAGAGACAGAAGGTCTAGGGTTCATTTGTGTTCTGTGGGAGACTAGACAAAAGAACGCCATTTATTTTCTCCTGCTCCTCTTCTGTAGTCTGGCATTTAATGTCGTTTCTGCAGCAAAGTTTTAAAGAAGAAGTACCTATGTGATTTGAATGTATAAAGAGAAGCAAAGTGTTATATAGCAGTTTAACAGAGAAAAGCATTCAGTGTAACCTCAATCCATTATTTTAAAGTTTGGATTCCTGGTACTGGTCAACATTTTATGATTACATTTTTTCTATATGCATTAAACTCATTGGATATATCCATCTCATCCAAAAAGTTGCCACACATTTCTAAACAGCTGGCAACAGTTCATTTTAGGCCCTCAGGTGTTTCTCATTCACATGTGATTAACTTCCAAGTATCTTTATGTGAGCACAATTTCACTAATAATGTGCTTCAAGAAGAAAATAAACACACATTATTATTTTGTGGTCCTGAAAAGATCTGACCATTTAATTATTATCATTTAATGTTACAAATTCAATGAATGCCTCATATATTTAATTAAGCACAATGCATCCTAGTACTTAATCACCAAAGATACAATTCTGCTTGTATTCACCTTGGCAACGCAGAAATAAGCTATTTTTTGTGATTGTGTGGGCACTTCCGATTCATTAGCTGCTATAGTAAATAACTGGAAGAATAACTAAATGCATCTTTTTTGTTTGTGTTTTGCCCATTAAGTTTCAAATGCAAGGACAAAATATTTTTAATTTGAGTTTAATTATCTTGATTTTCCAAAAATAGACACTACCAAGTTTTCATTAAATTTATAACAAAGAAAATGTGTAATATATACAGATTACTGTGATACAAAATGACTCATTATAACTCCTACATGCTAATTTTCCAGGTCTCGTTTGAAAAAGTTAGTCGCTGAACCTCCAGGCAAAAACCACCCTAGCTAGAGAACTAAGAATAACTTAGTTCTCCATCTCTTACACAATGATACACTGGTGCAAGCTTCTTGAAACTGGTTTCTGCATTCCCAACCAATTGTTTGTGACAGTATATCATAACCTCAGATGTATTCTGTAATTTCAGTAATAGCGTCGCATCAGTGAGTCTGTTGATAGTCTTTTGATCATCAGAAACAAAGTCTCTGAAGAGCATTAACGAGGCACTGTGTCAGGCGTGTTAGCGTTTCCCCATTAGATCCTGTGCTTATTATTCCATATTCTGCATTATATTTACACAATAGCCTTCACAAAACACCTGATGCAGGGATGTTTTATATTTATTAGTTCAGATAAAAAGCCTTCCTTTAGGAATTAAGCTGGAATAGATGCTCCCCGCTCTCATTTCCATAATCTAATAGTGTGTTTATGAGGGAGAGTGTTTATGTCGCTGTCTGCATAGAAATGATGCTAGCAGACAAAAAATGAGTGCAAGAGAGAGAGAGAGAGAAAGAGGAAAGGAAGGAAGGAGGAAGAGAAAGAGAGTGTTTAACATCCTCCTCAAGCCGCATTGTTAGTCTCAGTAGACGTTGAAAAATATACACACACTCTTAAACACACGCATACAGGCATGTATTAATAATGTAGTAGCGATGTCTCACTGGGGTTCCCATATGAAATATTATTTCCTTCATTAATGGAGTTTAGAAGGGGACAGAGTGCAGTTGCTTTTCTCAGCAACTGAATGTAATTGTGTGTCTCTCATCTGAACTCAGAGCCAGAACCCCTGAATGCTCCGGCTAAACAAGAAACGCACACATAATGAAATATTCATCAAAACAATTGAGTGTAATAATTGTATTGACAGTGGGACAGGCTTTGTGGTCAACTGTGTGTGTGTACATCTGTTTTTGCTTGAGGGCGTGTGTGTGTGCTTTGTATTCAGAAATGTTTGTGTAGGAGTGCTTTAAAGGTCCTTGCGTTTGGACTTGAATAGATTGTGAAGGTCTGGATGGAAAAATGTCATTCAGAATACCCATAATTGATTTTTTTTTAGATATTGTATAAACTTTTTTTTTTTTTTTTTTTTTTGACAGAACTACAATGAGCTCCAAGGCTGCTAAGCAATAGTACATGCTTCTGTAATCAGTTTCATTTTTAAAAGAGATCCAGTTCCCAAAATACTACATTACTGACAAATTTGAAGTGAAATCCACCAATCAGAACTCACTGTCACCATGGAAATGGAATTTGCAAGCAGAGTGTTGATGAATTTTTGGCATGCTAGAAAAATCTAGATACCTGACTAACGTTAGTTAATATGGGATATTAACGGACAAGAAAACATTTACAGCCGAAAAAGAAATAAAGAAAACTAAGGTTTCACTTTATTTTAAGGTGTCCTTGTTACAGTTTTATTAATTAACAACATGTACTTACAATAGGGTTAGGGTTAAGATTAGGGTTTGGTTTGGGGTTAGTTGCATGCACTTATGCATACTTTTCTGTTATTACTATAGTAAGTACATGCAATGCGTAACAAAGACACTCTAAAAGCAGGTGGAGTAGAACCGGTTACAGAGAATAAAACTTTTCTTTACTGGTGGATGTCTAGAAATAACATGTCTTTTCACTGGAGATTGATACCACCAGTCGTAGGCCAGACTTGGTGCTTGTAAACCATCAGAAAACCCTATAGTGCAGACTTGTAACAGGGCAAAACACCATAGTGCATTCTTTATAAATTGGGTGAAGAGCTTTACAGCAACATCCACCATCAAACAGCTGATGTAGCCTGAGATTTATGGTCAGTCAAAAGGCCAAAACTACATCTCCTGGGTTTCATAGTAATGTCAAAAAATGAGGAGACACAACAGGGATGCCAGAAGTCATTATGAAGCTAATCAATGAGCCATGGAGAAAGGAGTGTGTCCACTTCAAAGCCTCTTTATGTCAACCTTGTGACACATTAAACATACAGCAATTTCAAGCAAGTGACACCCAATGGCCAACATCAAGACTCAGAGATGTTTGGTTTGATTCAAGTTGTAGGGGAGCGCGGGGCACAACCTAACGCGGGGTTAGTTGTAACGCGCTTGTTTTAAATACTTCCGCACATGCTTGGATGACGAAACTTTGTTTATTTACTAGTTGCCATATCAACACTATATAGAAAAAAAAAAATCCGCTAAATTTTTTTTTTTTTTGGAAGATATCCATAGACATTTATTAAACCATAGCAAAAGTACATTTCTTACTTAAGTTAATTTTTCATCTCTATTTTTTGTGTTTATTTAAAATAAGACAAATCTGATATTATTTTAATCTCCAAGATGTTATTTAACAGTTGAGATAGTTATTTAATGCTTCGCTAACTAGCAGAAGACACTAGCCGGGTTTAAATCCCAGTTGTGCAGGCGGGGGCATGTTGTAACACTGCGTTACAATGTGCCCCTATTAGAAATATGCTATTCTATTCTATACTTGTATTAATTTTATTGAGAAAACGTGAGAAAAAAGGTGAATAAAGACTGAGAGTCAATGTTCAGAAATGACTAATTATTTATTTGTTTTGAACTATGTTGTATAGCTGTGTTTTCATGTGTTCGTAGTCAAAACTCAAAAATGAGTTTATATTTAATTATTAAAAATTGCCATTATTTTATATGAAAAAGTTTTTCAATTGTATTTTATTTAGAAAATATTTTAATTTGTTTTGTATATATTTTTTTATTAGATCAGATAACATTTTAAGCTGTCATATGTTATGTTACAATGTGCCCCTCGACATGTTACAATGTACCCCACCTATGGGGCATGTTGTCACATTTCACTTCCATTCTTTCGGGGTATATCAAGAAAAAAGTATATACTGTATTAATAAAACAAAAACACATAATTGTAGTAGACATGTGGGAAATTAATGTGGGGGAAAAAAAAATACTCTGAACCATAAGTAGATTTACACAAACTGAGAAAGTCAAAAAGCGTTACTTTGTGCCCCGCTCTCCCCTACCACTTTTTTTTTTTAAATCCACTTTCACAAAATTGATAGGGGAAAATCATTGCAAATGCAAACCAGAGAGTCGTTTGCAAAGAAGAGTCGTACGTTCTCCATGGCTGCATGTATTTATAAAAAAAATACAGTAATTTTTTTGTTTTTTTTAACAATGATAATTTTTATCAAGCTTGTATATTTAAATTCAGTAATTTCACTTAAATGGCAATGAAAATTACCTATTAATTGTCATTTAAGTGAAATTACTGAGCTTGATCATTCAAGAAAAAAAAATTCAGATGGCACTTAGAGGCTTTTGCATCTGAACTCTTATATATATATATATATATACAGTGATCTTCTGTTCCCTGTAACAGTTCTCACGGTCAGCAGACCCTGACTGACAAACACTATCACTGTTCTTGCTGAAAGCAGATACCTCACTTTTAAAGACAGATTGGCAACTGAAACTAACAAAAGAAGGTAATTGTCACATATTGATTCCTGTCCACAATGACTCTCTTTAAAAGCTCGACAATACTAAAGTATAAAGCATGTTCCTTCAAGTTGGTCTTTTCTGTCTTATAATCGAGAATATGTCTTCTTAGAAATTCTGTCAATGTCTATGGCCTTGGTTCAGTCTGAAGATGTAGCTACATGCATTATTTGTGTGTTCTTTGGGGACATTTCTCTCCAATAGCATTAGTAAAGCTCTTGTTAACGGCACATATCACCTTGCCGCTAATGTCCTCAAGGAGTTATTAGTCTTGTTTAAAATAACACAAGTTTAAATAATTCATAATTCAGGCTCATTTAGCTGAAACAGGGTGGGTGTCTCTTAGCGAGCAGGGGGACAGGTCTTGCATTATAAAGACTATTAATATTCCATAAGGCACATAAGCAGCTCGACTCATTTATCCATCACGTCATAATGAAGGACTAACACCTGGGAGCTTCCATGAAACAGGCTGATGTCAGATGACTATATTAGTGTGTTACATTGATGTGTCTGTGTGTGTTTGTGCATTTAGGCGATACTCATCAGATTGAGTTACTCCCAAATTCCCAGAAGAATAACCTGCCCAAATTGCTTCTTTCTCCCTTTTTTCCTCTCTGCCACCTAAACAGATGTTGACACTCTCTATCCATCTAAGAGTCATGGACAATGCCCTGTGGAGGACTGACAGGGGAATTGAGGCTGATACACATATTGCTCCACTCACGGTCACTGTAGGCACAGTTTGAAGTCAATATCCATCATTTGAATTGCAAATTGGTACATTCACCAAAATCACCTCACTGTTTGCAGGGGATGAATGTGAGGACAAGGTCATGGTTATGGGATTAGAAACCCTGACCAGGTACTTGTCATTTACAGTACAGACATTGGCTCTGCTGTTATTATAATTAAAACTCTAATGGAGGAATTCACTCAACAGTCAATACGTGTCGTATTGAGCACATGAACCTGCTTATTCTCTAGTGACCACACACACACACAATACAGCTTTTATGACTTGAGATTTAACTGCAATAAAAAAATAAATAACATGACAAGATCTTATGTTTCTTAAACGTATTACATTTTGTACACCTGTCTAAAAGCAAGTTTGCTGTCTTGTGCTCGGAAGACACTGTTTGCAGAAGATTAAGCGCATATTCCTTTCATCCGAACCACCCACCTGTTTCTGACTAAAGCTCATCTTTTGGAATAAATCTATTCCACACATGAGAAAAAAGTACACTTTTTTGCACTCTTAATTAGTAAGAGTGGAACACATTTGTTTGGATCATTTTTCATTATGTCACTCATCTGAAGACATTTAGAAATGATCTAATGCGAGAGTATAGCAATGGAAATCTAATTACAATCATGCGCCTGTGGAGTGCATCCAGGTTGTCAATGTGCATCTGTATAAATCATTTATTTTGAGTTGGATGTCATCCAGCTCCTTGTCAAATCAAATCTCATGATAATCAAGATAACCACAATAATTAAATCTAGTAAAATGTATTATGCGATGCAAGAAGCCGAAATTTATAAGCAACTTTTTTCTTTGAGGAGACAATGGAGGCAGTGCCTTCTCAAAAACAAACATTAGAATAAAATGTAAAAAATTGAAGAGGAAAGCAGTCTCTCTTGAGCTTTTTCTGTTCTCAATGAGATTCTGAGGCATGAATGCGAAAGGAAACATACAGCCAAAAAGTCACACAACAGGAGGCAGTGTCTCCATCTTGCTGTGATTGGCTGAATGTTCTCAACCACTCCACAAATTTGCCTTAAAATTGTGGAAATGGGTGGACTAATTACAAATTAAACGGCACACCACTTTTAGTGATGTTCAAATCAGAATGAACTTGAAGGAAGGAAGGAAGGAAGGAAGGAAGGAAGGAAGGAAGGAAGGAAGGAAGGAAGGAAGGAAGGAAGGAAGGAAGGAAGGAAGGAAGGAAGGAAGGAAGGAAGGAAGGAAGGAAGTAGTGTTGCTTTCGTCAACGAAAATGATGACGAAATATTGTCGTCAACGAACCGTTATCACCTGACGAAAACGAGACGAGACTAGACGTAAATGCATGGTCATGTGACGATGACTAAAATACATGTATAATGCAATATCGTTGACGAATAAAAACGAGACTAAATGTGGTTTAAAAAAAATAAAAACTATGCTAAAATGTCTCTTCATTTTCGTTGACCAAAACGAGACGAGACGAAATGTTATAACGTCACGACGAATGAGAGAGTTGTGCGTGAACCCATAGTTTTGTCGGCTTTAAATTCTGGATTGCGATCTGGTCACCCGATTATCAGCGAATTTAACAATATATTACTCCATTAGTTATTCTATTAAAATGTCTCATTGATATATTTGACACATTCATAATCATTACTTTTGCCGGTTCTTTGTGACAGCTGCATGTTATTGGCAGCGTCTCTGTTTACATGAACACGTCACCGCATCAGCGCCAGAACATGGAGATTTTATTTTAGAGAATAATCGCACAACCTATTCGATATCCTATAATTAAATAAACTAATCGAATATCCAAAAATCGTGACTCATCCCTGCATGGAATCTCTTGTTTCTTTTCCCAAATCTTCACTCACGTCACGTCTCACCCATTTTCTAAAGGTAGCCTATTATAAACGTTTCTTGGTTCGCTAGGCCTATTATATTCGTATTCTTTACTGTGGTAAAGTAGAAAAACGCTGTAGGACAGATAGCCTACATTTGTACTTGCATGTCAAATTCTTTTTAACAGAACTTGCTTCTTGTTATATTAGACATAGGGTGCGTCAAGTTTAGTTGTAAGCGCGTTTCACACGCGCGGGTGATTTTTAGTTTCACTTTCTCTGGCAGCGCAATCTCAAACATAGCCTAAATATTTCGCCCTTGTGGAGGATAAAATTCGCTCTTCAAACCAATTTACATCAAGTAGAAAACACAAAGATATCATAAAGAGATCGATGGAGATCGATATCTTCGTGTTTTCCTGCCTGTGTCCCACATGCCTCTCAAAGCGCAGAGTTTATATCACGCGTCTTTGTGTGGAAATATAAAACGAGTTTTTTTTTTTAAATAACCCCCCAACCACCGCCGGTAGTTGGTCCATTACCGCGGTGGTAAAAAAAACCTGCCACCGTCACAGCCCTAAATATAGGCCTACTAAATAGCCTATAATAAGATAGCCTTGTTTGAAATTCTATATTGACTGGGTTAAATAGAATCACATTACTAAAAAGAGACTAAAATACAATTTTCATTGACTAAAACTAGATTAAAATGTCATCAGTTTTTGTCGACTAAAACTAGACTAAAATATCATCAGTTTTCGTTGACTAAAACTAGACTAAAATGTCATCAGTTTTCGTTGACTAAAACTAGACTAAAATGTCATCAGTTTTCGTCGACTAAAACTTGACTAGACTAAAAAGAGTATGAATGTGACTAAAAGTAATAAAAACTAAAATGACAGCCTGACACAAAGACTAGACTAAAACTAAAATTAAAACAGGCTGCCAAAAACAACACTAGAAGGAAGGAAGGAAGGAAGGAAGGAAGGAAGGAAGGAAGGAAGGAAGGAAGGAAGGAAGGAGAGTAACTACAGTACAGTGGCCTTAGGCTGGTTACTGCTACATAAATACTGATTGGTTTTATAACAATATGTGAAACGTTACAGTGAATTTTCTTCAGTGTGAATGCTCTGTACTGGATTGGGACACACACACACACACACACACACACACACTCCAGTGTCCAATGCAAACTAATATCCTTTTCATGATTTGATCACACCTCAACCAAAGAACGTTTCTCACCTTACATTGCAAAGACTGCAAAACTAGTGTATTATACTGTCTTCACACAAACTACAGAGAACAAGATTAAATCTTTACTGGTAGAGGTGTAACAGTACACAAACTTGACGGTTCGGTACGAACCTCTTTATTGAAGTCACGGTTCAGTACGGGGGGAGTAAACTGAACACAAAATTGCTTATGTTTTCTACGTTTTTTATTAAACAGTGGTTTATTGAACATAATTGTGTCTCTCTCTTTAAATGAATTCAATTATAATTAACATTTTCTTAAGGATAAAAAAAATCTATATCAGCTAGCTAATACTGTACACTATATATAGGGAGCCCTTTCATTACACATTACATTTAACAACAGAGCCCAAACTATTAAATGCATTTGCTATTTATTTTTAGATATACTAAAAATTGCAATTTTTTCTTGCTTGCTAAAACACTATAACTGGTTCATTTGGCCCAATTTCCCAAACTATTAATTTAGTTCTAGAAACAAAGACACATTTCTCAAAACATTTTACACATTTCACCTGTTTTCACACACTTTCCAGTTCCCTCAATGTTTTCTGCAAAACTCTATACATAAACGCCCTCATTTTGCACAGGTTTAACCATGTTCTCATTCAGAAAACACAAACACTTAATATAATTACCTCATTGTTCACACTGTAAACTCAAATAGCACACATGTATCCATGTGTAAACATTAAGGGGTTGAGCAAAACAGATGACACACCAATCAGAATCTCAGGGTAATATAAATAGGGACACGGGTGATTATGTGCTTTGAAAAATGAATCCTAGTGGTGGGTTACAAAGAGGAAGAGGAAGAGGAGGAGGAGAGGATAAGAAAAATGAAGGGGACGGGGTCAAAGGATGAGGGAAGTTGGTCTACAGTTTTTTTTTTTTTTTATTACTTACACATACATTATAATTACAGTACACAGTAGCAGTAATTTAGATGAGAGAACTTTCACTATTCTATGTACAACAAATTCTGTAGCACATCTTGTACACCCTCTAACTCGTTATTGTCAAACTGATTTGTAGCCAAGTACTTCTTACATTTCATATTTTTGCAGAACTGAGAGATGACTGCCTAGGGGTGGGAGAGAAAGTCTGTTGTCAGAACACTAAGAAACTGCTCTAGTATGGCAAAAATAGTCATGTCAGTACTGCAATGCAATTTGGCTGAGTTTGCAGAATGTTCCATTTTTTTTTAACTGTACTGTAATTGACAGTATATTGTATTGTATTGCAATTCCAAGTTCATGTTCAATTCTTTAGTATTTCACTTTTTTTTTTATCTACTGCAAGATCTCTTTACAATAGTGTAATGAAAATAAACTTTTCTTAAAGCTTATTGTTGAATTTCACTGTATCTGCACCCCTCTATTAAAGTTTTTCTCGATTGCTTAAACACTATAAAAAGGCTTTTGAACAAAAATTTCAAAACCATAATGCCATTTATCAAAAAGCACAGCCATTTCCCTAAACTATAAACACTATTCCCTGTTTTGACACATGAGTCAGATTTGTTTAACTGTCACTGCAAAACTCTACACACAAATCCCTTAATTTTAGAGGAGGACGAAGGGCAAGGGCAAGAAGACAAGCAGTCTTCAAGCCACTCTAGTTGCCCATGTCTTTATCAATGGTATGACTATGAGGGAGGCTGGGTGTTACGGTAGTGTAGTGCAGGAGGAAGGTGAAGACGACAGAGCTCTTCAATACAAGGAGTTTAATTCAAAAGATCTCAAAACACAGGAACAACGGGCAGAACACACACTATACATTAACGAGAACCGACAAACACTGAAGGAAACACAGGGCTTAAATACACAGGAAAACTCATCAGGGAACAAGACACAGCTGACAAGACTAACGAGGGCAGAACAGGTGATACAAATGAACTAATGACAGAAACCATGGAAACAAAGGAGTGGCGGGAAAACATATGATCAAAGACAAAAACAGAACTCAGAAACACCATACATGTAACATTACTCCCCCCTTCCCCAAAGGCGCGTCCTCGCGCCTATAACATCCAAAGGGGTGGGAGGGTGGGCGCCCTGGAGGCTGACAGGGGAGACCAGGCAAGGGAGACACAGTGGGAAGCCTCCAGGGCGGAGCAGGCTGTGGGCGTGGAGCAGACTGTGGGCGTGGAGCAGGCTGTGGGCGTGGAGCAGGCTGTGGGCGTGGAGCAGGCTGTGGGCGTGGAGCAGGCTGTGGGCGTGGAGCAGGCTGTGGGCGTGGAGCAGGCTGTGGGCGTGGAGCAGGCTGTGGGCGTGGAGCAGGCTGTGGGCGTGGAGCAGGCTGTGGGCGTGGAGCAGGCTGTGGGCGTGGACATGGCGGAGCAGGCTGTGGGTGTGACCACGGCGGAGCAGGCTGTGGGTGTGACCACGGCGGGGAAACCCCTTCGGGCGGCCATGGCGGGGAAACCCCCTCGGGCGGCCATGGCGGGGAATCTTTTTCAGAATGCCAGGACAGAGGTATATGGCCCCCCCCCAAAAAATACTTGGGCAAAGTCCCGGGTGTCAAAGAGGGCTCGGTGCAGGGCAGCGATGAGGGCTCTGAGCTGTGCAGGAACAGCGGCGAAGAGGGCTCGGAGCTGCGCAGTAACAGCGGCGAAGAGGGCTCGGAGCTGTGCAGGAACAGCGGCGAAGAGGGCTCGGAGCTGTGCAGTAACAGCGGCGAAGAGGGCTCGGAGCTGTGCAGTAACAGCGGCGAAGAGGGCTCGGAGCTGTGCAGGAACAGCGGCGAGGAGGGCTCGGAGCTGTGCAGTAACTGCGGCGAAGAGCGCTCGGAGCTGTGCAGGAACAGCGGCGAAGAGGGCTCGGAGCTGTGCAGTAACAGCGGCGAAGAGGGCTCGGAGCTGTGCAGTAACAGCGGCGAAGAGGGCTCGGAGCTGTGCAGTAACAGCGGCGAAGAGGGCTCGGAGCTGTGCAGTAACAGCGGCGAAGAGGGCTCGGAGCTGTGCAGGAACAGCGGCGAAGAGGGCTCGGAGCTGTGCAGTAACAGCGGCGAAGAAGTCTCTATGCTGGACGGGACCAGCGGTGAAGGATCTGTGCTGGACGGGACCAGCGGTGAAGGCTTTGTGCTGGACGGGACCAGCGGTGAAGAAGTCTCTATGCTGGACGGGACCAGCGGTGAAGGATCTGTGCTGGACGGGACCAACGGAGAAGGCTTTGTGCTGGACGGGACCAGCGGTGAAGAAGTCTCTATGCTGGACGGGACCAGCGGTGAAGGATCTGTGCTGGACGGGACCAACGGAGAAGGCTTTGTGCTGGACGGGACCAGCGGAGATGAAGACACTGTGCTGGACGGGACCAACGGAGAAGGCTTTGTGCTGGACGGGACCAGCGGAGATGAAGACACTGTGCTGGACGGGACCAGCGGAGAAGAATGCCCTATGCTGGACGGGACCAGCGGAGATGAAGGCACTGTGCTGGACGGGACCAGCGGAGAAGAATGCACTATGCTGGACGGGACCAGCGGAGAGGAAGTCACTATGCTGGACGGGACCAGCGGAGATGAAGACACTGTGCTGGACGGGACCAGCGGAGAAGAATGCCCTATGCTGGACGGGACCAGCGGAGATGAAGGCACTGTGCTGGACGGGACCAGCGGAGAAGAATGCACTATGCTGGACGGGACCAGCGGAGAGGAAGTCACTATGCTGGACGGGACCAGCGGAGATGGAAGCACTATGCTGGACGGGACCAGCGGAGATGAAGGCTCTGTCTCGACGTTCATAGACTCCTGCAGGCAGGCGACAGGCTCTGGCTCTAGCGGGCAGGCGACGGGCTCTGGCTCTGGCGGGCAGGCGACGGGCTCTGGCTCTGGCGGGCAGGCGACGGGCTCTGGCTCTGGCGGGCAGGCGACGGGCTCTGGCTCTGGCGGGCAGGCGACGGGCTCTGGCTCTGGCGGGCACACGGTGAAGGGACACCCATTGTGCCATAGTACCCAGTCCACAAACTCCATAAAGTTCCCTCGAGGCCCATCTCCGGGCAGGCGTGCTTCGGTCTCAGCGTTGAGACCTGCCCGGAAGAACACACAGAGGCTGATGTCATCATAATGAACATGAGGTTGTAAGTCCAGATACCTCTGTGTGTGGGCCTCGAGGGACTGATCCTCCTGGGAAAGTAGGAGGATCTTCACTGCTGGATCCATGATCGTCGTTTTTGGGTCGGTTCTTCTGTTACGGTAGTGTAGTGCAGGAGGAAGGTGAAGACGACAGAGCTCTTCAATACAAGGAGTTTAATTCAAAAGATCTCAAAACACAGGAACAACGGGCAGAACACACACTATACATTAACGAGAACCGACAAACACTGAAGGAAACACAGGGCTTAAATACACAGGAAAACTCATCAGGGAACAAGACACAGCTGACAAGACTAACGAGGGCAGAACAGGTGATACAAATGAACTAATGACAGAAACCATGGAAACAAAGGAGTGGCGGGAAAACATATGATCAAAGACAAAAACAGAACTCAGAAACACCATACATGTAACACTGGGCTACGAGTAAGGCCAAATTTGAGTCGCTTTACCGTCACCTCGAGAACCTTCAGGGAGGTGTGGTGGCAAACAAAATTTTATCACTGAATAAGAGACAAACATTTCCAATAGTCTTTGATGAGGTGTATTTTCTTGCAAGAAAAGGCCAGCAGTCGTACAGTCACACAGAGTGGCTGCAGAGTGTGACAGTGAAGGGAGGGCATCCTTTCTGCTTTATAGTCTTGACTCTCAGAATGTTATCTTTCTAGGCCAATGATGGTATTTTCAACTATACGTGGAACATTCTTAGACGTGTTCATCATATTGTATGAATAAAAATGTGCCAATGTATCCATTGGTTGTGTCTTTTGTGTTCATCATGTGAAAAGGTTTGTGAGGGGGGGGGGACCACAAGCAACATAACTTACCAGTTTTGGAAATGTTGTTTTGAATTTATTGCACCAGTGTGTTAGACTATGTTGTAGTGTGTGTGATTTTGAGGGCTTGTGTGTCCTGTCTGAGGGCAAAGTTTGGTTTTTCAGCAAGAGTGAATGGTTTTGAGTCTAGAGCTTCATTTTGACCTGAAAATAGGATGTTTGGGGAATTGGGTGAGACGTTATGGATTTGTGTTTACAGTTTTGAGAATACGAGGCATAGTTTCAAGAAATGTGTTTAAGCAATCGAGAAAAACTGTAATGTTGTATACTGTAATAAACATCAAGCAGTAAAATGATACCTGATTGACAAAATGAGTTTTTTTGTAACAGTGTTTTGAGTTGATCTCATAGTGTTTAAGACTATGCTGAAGTGTATGTGTTTTGAGGGCTTGTGTGTCATGTTTGAGGGCAAAGTTTGGTTTTAGAGTGGAGAGCTTCATTCTGACCTGAAAATAGGAAGTATGGGGAATTGGGTGAGAAGTTGTGGATTTGTGTTTAGAGTTTTGAGAAAAGAAGGCATAATTTCAAGAAATGTGTTAAAGGAATGGAGAAAAACTGTAATAATAATAAATAAATAAAAACTTATTCCACTTAAGGAAGGTTTTTGCATTAACTTCTCCAATTCATTTTTTAAATATAATCATTAGCACAGTTACTGTCATAACTTTTCATGACAAATTAATGTAAACATATTAAAATATACATGTATTAAAATAATTAATACATTACTAACAGGTGAAGCAAATATAATGAATATGTAAGCTAATATAGTGCATATATTTAGTGAAATGCCCCCTCTAGAGTTAATTTATCTTGTGAACTAACACGCTGTGACAAATGACTTGCCTGAGTAAAATGTAATGCTACGTGAGATATTATTCTCAAGCTGTTTTATAAATATCTTTCCACGTTTGAAACACTGATTGAGAGATTACACGTAAACATATGCCTAGATCGTCTGTTCTTCTTCTTCTGTGCTTTCTGTGTTGCATTACCATGTGCGTCCCCTTCTGGATTGGAGTGTGGATCGCCTGTGACTGACTGTATTCGTTGCCTGACTGTATGCACCGAACCGTGACGGTTTGTGACAAATACATGTACTGTATTCCAGGATTTTTTTAAGCCTAAGTTGATTTATTTTTTATATATATACTTTTTCTTTTTTTGCTGCGTGCTTTCCTCTCAATAACGAAATAAACACAACTTACAGCGGTGACAAAACTGTAGTTAAGAAAGCTTCTTATCATAGTGATGTGGATATGTTTGCACCAGCTCTGCAATTCGTCACTCCAGTCAAGTCACTTCACGTTTATTTATATAGCACTTTATACAATAGTGTAGAACAACTTTACAAATTTTGTCAGTCTCTTTCAATTAGAATTGCAAATTTAATTTCAGCTATAAAGTATGTATGTTTTACTTGCAGATATCTGATCTCGACAGACTGAACAGAAGAAACGAACCAGAGGAGATTTCCACATCAAAAGAAGGCGGAGCCTCAGAGCACACCTACCTATTACATAATCGCCAGAGACCAACGGTAGCACAAAGATGTTTACCAGCCAGAGCAAACTTTTCCAGAAAGCTGTTTTGAACCAAAAAAATTACAAAACAAACTTTGTTTTGGCCTGATTTTGTTCAAATGATGTCACACCAGTTATTCGTTCTTCGATTTTGCTTGAAGTATATCTGGGCCTTTAGTTTAAGAGATTCAGGCCCAACGTTGTACTCTATTTGTGGAAAGTACACCGGGACCAAATGTCAGACTGAATGGGGGTCACACAGCTAGACAATTTCATGCAAATCTTCACAAACCTTCTTATCTCTTTAAAGAAATGCTGTAGATCTCAGAGATCTGGATCACTAAAACAAAGCAAAACCCACAGCATGCATGGAAAGCATTTATCAACAAGCGGTGTAAAGCCTCATGCCAAGGCAAATTTAAAGCACACATAAAGAAAACAACAAAGTGAAAGGGTTACGTACTTTGGGAGAACTGCCTGCACTATCTGTTGGTGAAATGGTCATCGCCCGAGGAGTTCTATACAGATAGTCAGAAAGCAGACCTTTTTCTGGACACAAGCGGGAAAGAAGAGAACAAAGGTCAAACCTATCTGACATGAAGTTGCACGGTTGAAACACAGCATAGAGGTATCCAATGCACCGGACAGATTTTAAAGGGAATTATATATAGGTTAAAGTCAGCATGAAACAGAAGTTGGGATAAACTTTTCTTCCCTATTGTGCAGCATAGCCAAATTAAATGGTTTCTTGAACATGAACAAACTTTGCATTTGCTCGCAAAGGACTCAAAAGTTTTGCAAGCGAACGCAAGGTTGAATGGGGGAACACAAAACATTTGCGAGAGAACGCAAAATCATTGACATATCTTTTTCCTCACATCTCAAGATTTTTTTATTTTTTATTATGTCCCTTTAGGGGTTCCGTATATATTTTTGATTTCATGGTGACTTTAGGTCTGAAGCCACATTGATGTGTTTTATCATTATTATTCATTATTAATCAACATTATGTTTTATATTATTATTGATGTTGTTGTAAAATGAATCCAGTGTGTGAATATCACTCCTTATATATCTAATCTACCAGTTAAACATATGACCATCAATCAACAGCAAATAAGAGCAATCTGAAAAATGCCTCTTTTCGAAAGTCTTATAATAGGAAAAATGTGGGGTCAACATTCACATTCACAGTTCACATTCACTGAAGCAAATTCTTTCATGCCACTTTTAATCAGAAAGGCCCTCTTAACTTCTCACAATAATTCTGACCCTTCACACTGACGTTTCATCGTGTGTGTGTGTGTGTGTGTGTGTTTGTTTGTCGTGGTTATCACATCTTTAGACTGTGGCTCTGAGTTCTTGATGGATTCATCATCATCGAGCTCTTGCCCCTTGTGACTGCAGCAGCGCAGATGCTCAAGGTCACCGGTAAAGCTGATCAAAAAAAAGTGAGGGGGCTAGAGAGAGAGAGAGAGAGAGGATGAATGGAGAATAGTTAGAGATGATAGGGTAATTTGAAGTGACAAATATGTGTGTATGAGCTTTAAAAGCCGTGGGTATGTTAATTAACTAGCAGTAATTGGCTGCCATTTAAAAACTGTCTATTGATCCTCTTTAATGCCGGGATTTATAGCCTCGGAAGAGATTCTTTACTGGGATCCCAGCTAGAAATTTTTTGTTCTAAAAATGTTCTAAGAACATTAGCATGTATTGTTCTATAAATGTTTTCAGCGGCTAGTTTTAGTTTTGTTCTCAGAATGTTCTTTTAAAAGTTTGGAGAACATTCTTTAAAAACATTATTAAAATGTTTAGTAGTAACATTCTTTTAACATTATTCTCTAACGTTTATAGAAAGTTTTCAGCGGCTAGTTTTAGTTTTGTTCCCAGAATGTTCTTTTAAAAGTTTGGAGAACATTCTTTAAAAACATTATTAAAATGTTTAGTAGTAACATTCTTTTAACATTATTCTCTAACGTTCTCAGAAAGTTTTCAGCGGCTAGTTTTAGTTTTGTTCCCAGAATGTTCTTTTAAAAGTTTGGAGAACATTCTTTAAAAACATTATTAAAATGTTTAGTAGTAACATTCTTATAACATTATTCTCTAATTTTCTCAGAACGTTTTCAGCGGCTAGTTTTATTTGTGTTCCCAGAATGTTTTTTTAAATGTTTAGAGAACATTTTCTAAAAACATTATTAAAATGTTTAGTAGTAACATTTTTATAACATTATTCTCTGACGTTCTTATAATGTTTTTAGCGTGTAGTTTTATTTTTGTTCCCAGAATGTTCTTATAAATGTTCGGATAACATTTTTTTTAAAACATTATTAAAATGTTTAGTAATAACGTTCTTATAACATTATTCTCTAATGTTCATAGAACGTTTTCAGCGGGTAGTTTTATTTTTGTTCCCAGAATGTTTTTTTAAATGTTTAGAGAACATTTTCTAAAAACATTATTAAAATGTTTAGTAATAACATTCTTATAACATTATTCTCTAACGTTCTTATAATGTTGTAAGCGGATAGTTTTATTTTTGTTCCCAGAATGTTCTTTTAAATGTTCGGATAACATTATTTAAAAACATTATTAAAATGTTTACAACATTATTCTCTAACGTTCTTAGAAAGTTTTCAGGGGGTGTTTTTATTTTTGTTCCCAGAATGTTCTTTTAAAAGTTCAGATAACATTTTTTTTTTACAACATTATAAAAATGTTTAATAATAATATTGTTAGAACATTATTTCTCCTAAAAGGTAGGATAACATTCTCTAAGAACACTCTAAAAATGTTTTGTGATGATGACCTTCTATAAATGTTTAATCATAACATTTTTAGAACATTATCCCTTTATTCTTATAAAGTTTTTAGCAGGAAGTTTTATTTTTATTCTTAGAACGTTCTTCTAAAAGTTAGGATAACATTCTCTAAAAATACTCTTAAAAATACTACTTAACATTCTTATAAATTTTTTAGTGGGAAGTTTTATTTTTGTTCCCAAAATGTTCTCTTAAACATAAAAAATGCTTAGCTATAACATTGTTAAACCATACAATTTTATTAATCTCTAAAATAAAACAAAAATCTAACAGGTTTATGAATGGCATTCACATAAATTATTAGAAGTTCTGCGTACAGTAGATGCCCAACATTAAATGAAGAACTCAGTAAAGTCCAATGTGCAATCACACGTCTTGACTGCTGTTTGCTCAGAGCGCTCATCATCAGTCTTTGGTTGTCTTGGTTCTTGCAGAAAAAGAATAAAGTCATCTGCATTAATAGGTGTTCTACTGTTCTTCTCTTCTTTTTCAGCTGCTATCCCAGTTAGCAGAATTGAGCTCCATTCTCTGTGTGCATGGTAGAGTTTTTCCTCATAGCCTATAAAAGAAGATCATGCAACAGTGTAAACAAAAATAATACAAATACATATTACATATTAAGATCACAAGCAATATTGACTTTGAAAACTTTCAAAATTAGCCAGCCTAATTATTAATCAGAAATTAATTAGATTAGTTTATTTAAAAGTATAAATATGATACCTTATGAGTATCTATTTTGTTTCTGTAATTTAAAACATATACTTTATCCATTATATACATGTTAAAGGGATACTCCACTTTTTTTGGAAATAGGCTCATTTTATAACTCCCCCAGAGTTAAACAGTTGAGTTTTACCGTTTTCTAATCCATTCAGCCGAGTTTCTGATATTTAGAAGAATGTCAGTAACCAGACAGTTTCTGGTCTCATTGACTTCCATAGTATATATTTTTTCCTACTATGGAAGTCAATGAGACCAGAAACTGTCTGGTTACTGATATTCTTCCAAATATCAGAAACTCGGCTGAATGGATTCGAAACCGGTAAAACTCAACTGTTTAACTCTGGGGGAGTTGTAAAATGAGCCTATTTCCAAAAAAAGTGGAGTATCCCTTTAATAACACAACTAGAGGCTAAATTATTTTAACAAACTACAAACTTGGCTTGAGAAGTGTGAACCTCGAACTCAGGTAGCCTTGAGCACAGCTGCAGCATGTCACAGCACTGCCCACGATGCTTTTGCTCTGATGTAACAGCTCATTTTCATCAGTTATATTGTCTATGGATTGTTACATTTCTTACAGATTTCTGCTTGTTTTAAATCAGATACAGATAAAGTAGTACTGCATTTGAGATAGAACAATTTCTAGTGTGATTTAATCATACCTGTGAATCGTCTCTTTGCTATTAGCTAAGCTGTAAGTTTTAGTTACTTCAAAAGCAGAAAGAAAAATATGCTATAACTTCTGTTTCTTATTGAGAAATCACAGGACAGTGTTGACACTAACTTTTTGTGCTCCAGTAGGTTTCTGTGTGCGCACAATCTGCATGTTAAATGTGAGCTACTGTCTGTGCATATGAAAGCTTGTTTCCGCCATGGAATACAATTTTTAAAAAAGGTAATTGCGAATCACAATTCAAACTTTTTTTTCTCAGAAGTGCGAGATATAAACTCGCAATTGGCCGTTTGAAAGTCAGAATCACAGGATAAATTAGTAAAACCTGAGAAAAAAAAGCAATTCTGGCTTATTTTTTTTTTGCTGTCGTTTCTATATGAGAACATTAATGCACTTCATCAACACAGCCGCTCTGAGAGTCACTTCAGCAGCATTTTAGCTTCATTTGAGAAAAACTATCATCATATCATAAAACACAGAGAAACTCAAAGGTCTACACGGCAATCCGTCAAATAAAAGTTTGGTTTAACCTTTGAAGAACGTTTTGCTTAAATCATTACATTTTAAATAATTGGTTATAGCAATTTAATTAAACCATTCAAATGGAATCAAGAAAACAAACAAAAAAATTACTTTTGGGAGATGCGAGAGCGAAGTAGTCCAGTGATAATTAACAGGCAGCCATGGTTAATGCAATTTGCAAAGACCCGCCCCCTTTAGTTACTGTTGCTATGTCCAACAAGCCATGGCGCTCTCACGCCACACATCATGTTGTCACGCAATGAAAAATACATTGCGGATCACAGAAAAAACGCTGAAACGTTTAAACGCAGAGACAAGACAGAGCAGGTTACTTTTGATATGAAAGTTGAAACAAAGTCTCAACGTTTAATTTGTGTAATTGTTTTAGAAAAAAATATTTTTGGTAAAATAAAAATGTAAAAAATACCGTTGTATGCAATACTATGCGTTGTTGGTGGGGGCAAAACTGCAAGTTGCTTGCGTCCGACGTGTTGACTATAAAAGGCTCTTGTCGGTGCATGACATAGGAGTAGCATAAGCTTTGACGGCTCTCGCGGTTCAAACAAACAGGGCTAGGCAATAAATTCAAGCTCCTCCCACATTTCTCTTTATATGATTCTCTTTAATGATAATTTTTCTAAAAATCTCTGTGGAAAGAAAGTCAGATATAAATCTGGGACAGATATAAATCTGGCACGAGGGAGAAAAAAATAGATCATTTTTATTTTGGAGTGCATTGTGCGTTTAAAATTGACTACGGTTTTATAAAATGCAGTGGATACTTACTAGTGATGGACTTGTTTCTCTGTTGGTGCCTGTTCTGCTCCGTAAACATTGGTCCAATGCTTGATCTTAAGAAAATGTAAAAAGTGTGTTAATGTGTGTTAACAGACTATTGATCTGGGTGACATAGGACCATTTTTTATGTTTTCCTTAAGTGATAAATCTGGAGAACCCTTACTAACATTAACCATGGTTTTGCTACACTAACTAAATGGTAATAAATTATTGTAATCAATCCACCATAAAAATATTGTTTCTACACTTTACTATAATAAAAACCATGGTTAATGTTAATTTAGCAAAGGACCCTGGGAACATGTCCTAAAAAGAACAGCTCATCCAAAAAATAGACTCTCTATCGTTATTTACCGGTACTCCATGTTGTTCCAAAAACTGTATGAATTTATTTTGTATAACCTTAATTAAGATATCTTGAGAAATGACTTCACTGTTTTTTTGTTTTTTTTTCATAAAATGGGTTCCAATGTTGTTTAATTCCCAACATTCTTGTGTTTCAGAGAAGTAAGTCATACAGGTTTGAAAATAATTTCATTTTGAAAGGACATTTATGTTATGTATAAAGAGACACAATGTTCTCAGTTCCCTCATTGTAAAGCTCCTATGCTGAGGTTTATTTTATTTTACTTGTCACATTAGAAGAACGTTTTATGAAGAACATTCAACATCTCATCTCTCAATGATATCCTCAAAACATTTCCCTAACGTGACAGAGAGAATGTTCTTCTTTTGTTATCATGAAACATTGGGACAATGTTATATTGAGATCATTGTACAACTTTAACTTTAGCAACATTCCCAAAATATGCTCAAAATGTTGCAAGTAGAATGTTCTTCTTTTGTTATCATGAAACATTGGGAACATTTGTTTCCATAAAATGGGTTCCAATGTTGTTTTATTCCCAACATTCTTGTGTTTCACAGAAGTCATACAGGTTTGAAAATAATTTCATTTTGAAAGGACATTTATGTTTGGGTCAGCTAGGCCCATAAAAACTCATATCAAGAAGACAGGTACAATTTTGACTGGAGGGTTTGGACCAGTGTGCCTTTGAGCAGAGTTTACATGTTCTGCCTCTATTTCACGTGTACTGTATTTTACTATGACAATACTCACCGCAACTGAAGATCATGTGGCTGGATAATTTATTCCCAAAATTCCTGGATAATGGGAAACACACACATACAGCAATATTATTAGCTATTTGTATTTACTTACTAAAAGAGACATAAAAAGCTTGCAAATTTTTACTCACCAGCTCAAAAACATATTATGATGATGACTCATCATTTTGACGGTAACGTTAGGCCGATATCCCGCGATCATTCAAAAGCCTAGTTTTCATAGTGTGGTTCGAGTTCCTCTCTGTATAAAGACACAATGTTCTCAGTTCACTCATTGTAAAGCTCAGACTATGCTGAGGTTTATTTTTATTTATTTTTATCAAAAACTAACTTAGCTGACAATATTTAGCCTAACGTTACACATGCAGCCTGAAACATTGACATAATATCGATATTGCTCTAGTCGCATTTAAAATTAGCTTCTCAATTTAACACACTATATTTTGATGTAGCAGAATGTATTTTTATATAAAATAAAGTTATTTACCTTCCGCAGATTGCAATATGTCCGTTACACGTAGGCTACGTTGTTAAAATTCGTTGTCCATTTACATCCCGCAACTCGCTCAAAATAAAAATGTAACAGTACGATGCAAAATAATCCATGTTTTAAACAATGTAAAAGCCACAGAACCGAAGGAGGCTAGTACTGAAGATCCTCCCGAGCAGCAGCAGCGCGCACACACACACACACACTCTCACTCTAACAGACGAATATTCAAACTTCAAACTTGACCAGTAAAAGGCGCGCATAGCTGCCATTGGCCAGATTCCTGGATGACAGTCTGAATAGCCAATCATGCTCAAAACAACTCGAAGAGACAGCCAATAATGTGGTAACATTGCAATTACAGGAAAAGATTACATGTTTTAAAAGAAAGAATATGAAAAAAATGTGCACGGCTATTTATTTAGTTGTATTTGTAAGCTGGCTGTTATATTTAATCAATTGGTTAAATGGTGTCTTCATTGCAGTGCATGATAAAAAATAAATAAACTTACAATAACATATAAATAATAATAATAAATTACACAAATAATATATACCATGTATAACAACATATATTTACCACTGCTCTGCCAAACAGCAGTTTAAAAGAGCAAACATATTATATATTAAACAGAGCAAACATTATGTAGGCTATTCATATACAATTCTGTATACCTACCTACATGAAAAACTAATGGATTGGTATCATGGTAACATTAGAGTTACATTCATGTGACCCATAATGATCCTTTTGCACTTTAACAAAATATTGACCTTTCCTTTAGAAACACTCTTTGTCACAGTGTCTGTTGTGTTTCCACTGGGTGTCCACTAGGGGTCCCTTCCTTCCTGTTTCCATTCATCCTGGAACCACATTTCCCATAATCCTGGTTGGTCCCATCACTGGTGATTATTCCCTGCTGTTCCCAATTATGTTGTTAGTGTCTGTGCATATATACCCTGTTTGTGTTAGTTCATGTACGGAGTCATTATTGTATGTCACACGTCTACACTAAGGTCTGTTTCTAGTCTGTTCTCGTTTTTGTTCTTGCTTGTTTTGTTTTATTGTTATTCTGACGGATTAAATGGTTTTCGACACTGGCATGGACGACTACGATTCTGATTATTATAACTTAGATGCTTGCATGGATGACGATGATTTGGACTGCCCTGAGTACTGTGTTGCTGCATTTGGATCCACCCATTTCTCCGCTAGCGATCGTGACAGAATGACTCCGTCACAAAATGGATCCAGCAGCATGAACATTTTGCAGGCTTTTGCATTTGTGGTCCGTCAAAGGGAGGAGGCTATGACGCTCAGGGTTCCTAAAGACCTTTCGTTCGACGACAGAGAGTCTTTTAGAGGAGAGCGGTTGGCCCGATTTTTGGGGACCCGTGGAGCTCGCAGAGGAGGAAGTACTAGAGGTGAGCCCCGGACCCAGCCTCTACTTCAGTCTTCCTTCGACCATGGTTCAGTGATACGCGGCCCAGAACACCCTTCGCCGCGGGTCCTGTCCCGTCCTGAACCTGCACCTTGCCAGAAGGGACGACGGAGGAGGAGGAAGACTTCCTCCGTGACACTTCCGGTGGTCCCAGTTCCGGTGGTCCCGAGTCCGGCGGTCCCAAGTCCGGCGGTCCCAAGTCCGGCGGTCCCAAGTCCGGTGGTCCCAGTTCCGGTGGTCCCTGTTCCGGTGGTTCCCGTTCCGGTGGTCCCAGTTCCGGTGGTCCGGAGACGGAGGAGGAAGAGAAAGGCCTCCTCAATGACCTGTCCGGTGGTCCCTGTTCTGGTGGTCCCTGTTCTGGTGTTCCCTGTTCCGGTGGTCCCGAGTCCGGTGGTCCCGAGTCCGGTGGTCCCGAGTCCGGTGGTCCCAGTTCCGGTGGTCCCGGAGGCCGCCCCCTCCGAGCAGCTCGCTGTCATCCCTGAGACCATCTCGGAGCCGCCCACCATCAGTCCTGCCACGACCAAGAGAGCGGTCTTCCTCTTCTATGCAGTGGCGGTACTGCATGCGTGGAGGAAGCACAGCACGCCTACCGAGCCTGGGTCTTCGGACAAGATGGTCGCCGCCGAGAGTGTTCACGTCACGTCTGCCGAGCCTGTGTCTTCGGACAAGATGGCCGCCGCCGAGCCTGTTCACGTCATGCCTGCCGAGCCTGTGTCTTCGGACAAGATGGCCGCCGCCGAGCCTGTTCACGTCACGCCTGCCGAGCCTGTGTCTTCGGACAAGATGGCTGCCGCCGAGCCTGTTCACGTCACGCCTGCCGAGCCTGTGTCTTCGGACAAGATGGCCGCCGCCGAGCCTGTTCACGTCATGCCTGCCGAGCCTGTGTCTTCGGACAAGATGGCCGCCGCCGAGCCTGTTCATGTCACGCCTGCCGAGCCTGTGTCCCCTGACAAGATGGCCGCCGTCGAGCCTGTGTCTGTTCCTGAGCCTGAGCCGGTGGTGTCTGTTCCTGAGCCTGAGCCGGTGGTGTCTGTTCCTGAGCCTGAGCCGGTGGTGTCTGTTCCTGAGCCTGAGCCGGTGGTGTCTGTTCCTGAGCCTGAGCCGGTGGTGTCTGTTCCTGAGCCGGTGGTGTCTGTTCCTGAGCCTGAGCCTGAGGTGTCTGTTCCTGAGCCTGAGCCTGAGGTGTCTGTTCCTGAGCCTGAGCCGGTGGTGTCTGTTCCTGAGCCTGAGCCGGTGGTGTCTGTTCCTGAGCCTGAGCCGGTGGTGTCTGTTCCTGTTCCTGAGCCGGTGGTGTCTGTTCCTGAGCCGGTGGTGTCTGTTCCTGAGCCTGAGCCGGTGGTGCCAGTTCCAGTGCCTGAGCCGGTGGTGCCAGTTCCAGTGCCAGTTCCGGTGGTGCCAGTTCCAGTGCCAGTTCCGGTGGTGCCAGTTCCAGTGCCTGAGTCGGTGGTGCCAGTTCCAGTGCCTGAGTCGGTGGTGCCAGTTCCTGAGCCGGTGGTTTCTGTTCCTGAGCCAGTGGTGTCTGTTCCAGTTCCTGAGCCAGTGGTGTCTGAGCCAGTGGTGTCTGTTCCAGTTCCTGAGCCGGTGGTGCCAGTTCCTGAGCCGGTGGTGTCTGTTTCTGAGTCGGTGTTCTCTGTTCCTGAGCCGGTGTTCTCTGTTCCTGAGCCGGTGTTCTCTGTTCCTGAGCCGGTGGTGTCTGTTCCTGAGCCGGTGCCTGTTTCGTGGCCACCCGAGGGGTCGTCTCCGCCCTGGCCGCCCGAGGGGTCGTCTCCGCCATGGCCACCTGAGGGGTCGTCTCCGCCATGGCCGCCCGAGGGGTCGTCTCAGCCCTGGCTGCCTGCACGATCTACTCCGCCCTGGCCGCCCGAGGGAGAGTCTCCGCCGTGGCCTCCTGAAGGGTCGTCTCCGCCGTGGCCACCTGAAGGGTCATCTCCGCCCAGACCGCCTGATGGACTATCTGTTCCGCCCTGGCCGCCTGAAGGGTCGTCTCTGCCCAGGCCGCCCGATGAACTGTCACCCCCAGTGTTCATTCCCTCCCATGGTCCTGGCCCTCCGTCCCTCCCCCTGATCCCCCACAGTTCCACCTCCCTCCTGGACTTTTTGTTGAGTTTTGTTTGCTATTATGGAGCGTCTGGTAGCCGCTCCGTAAGGAGGGGGTTATGTCACAGTGTCTGTTGTGTTTCCACTGGGTGTCCACTAGGGGTCCCTTCCTTCCTGTTTCCATTCATCCTGGAACCACATTTCCCATAATCCTGGTTGGTCCCATCACTGGTGATTATTCCCTGCTGTTCCCAATTATGTTGTTAGTGTCTGTGCATATATACCCTGTTTGTGTTAGTTCATGTACGGAGTCATTATTGTATGTCACACGTCTACACTAAGGTCTGTTTCTAGTCTGTTCTCGTTTTTGTTCTTGCTTGTTTTGTTTTATTGTTATTCTGACGGATTAAATGGTTTTCGACACTGGCATGGACGACTACGATTCTGATTATTATAACTTAGATGCTTGCATGGATGACGATGATTTGGACTGCCCTGAGTACTGTGTTGCTGCATTTGGATCCACCCATTTCTCCGCTAGCGATCGTGACACTCTTATGCCTAATAATGTCAACTTGCTTTTCACCCTGTGTGGCACAGTTACACAACCTGTTGGTTTAGGGTAAATCCTCTGTCCAACACAACACTTTGGTAACATTGGCATAATTCTATACAAGTTGCAACATATACCCCGGGTTTCACAGGCAAGGTTTAAGCCTGTAGTCCCAGACTAAAATGCACGTTTGAGCTGTTTTACCTGAAAGCAACTTGCACTGACATATCTTAAAATATGTCAGTGCCATTGTTTTGTCTCAAGATGCACACCAGTAATGTTTCTTTTTCTTTTTTCTTTGGCACATTTTTAAAAGCTAATTAAATGCACTAAGGCCTAATCCTGGCTTAATCTAAACTCTGTGAAACCGGGTCTGGGTTAGAAATTAAGGGTTAAGGTTAACCCTAACCCTAACCCTTGTCTACAGACTTTTATTTAACAGCATGGATACTCCAAGGTGTTGACTGCAGTGGTTAGGCCTTTAGCGTTGATACAGGACGAATAACTTCTCACTGTGACAGTCTGTAATGTATTTTAGCAAAGAGTGTTTGTATGGATTGTCCCTAATTAAGCTAGAGCTATTGGTGCATTCAAGTCATGTCATAAAGATCGTATTTACAAGTTGAACGCCACCACAATGATGAGAATATGAGTAGGAAGCTCAGGATTTTCTTTAACCATGATCTTGAAGAGTTAGGGGTGTGTCAGTGGGAAACATTGTGGGATACCACTATACTTAGGTATTTAGCAGTGACAATGTAGTAAGCTAATGCCTGCACAAAATATGACAGCATTAATATGTAACAGTATAATATGTGATGATAAAGTTTACAGTGGCTTCATTAATTTAAAACATTAAACAAAATTGTAAAACCTCATGAATACAAACTTCCCAGGAGGACTTAAATGCACCATATGTTCCATCGTGAACCCTGTTGGCCTGCTGTCTGACCAGCAAGCTCAATTTAACAATAATTGTGTAGTTTGATTGCTAAATGTTACATTTAAAATGTTCTAGTTTTGTTAACACGTCACATTACAAGAATTTTTTTTAAAAACACTCATCATCTCAGGTCTCAGTGATATCCTCAAAACATTTTACGAACGTTGATTTGATAATGTTCCTCCTCTGTTATTATGGAACATTGTGCCAATGTTTTACTGAGAACATTATATAATCTGTTATCTCAACAACATCCTCAAAACATCCTTAAAATGTTGCAATTAAAATGTTCTAATTGTGTTAACACATAACATTACAAGAACGTTTTATAAAGAACATTCAACATCTCATCTCTCAATGATATCCTCAAAACATTTTCCTAATGTGACAGAGATAATGTTCTTCTTTTGTTATGACAAAACATTGGGACAATGTTATATTGAGATCATTGTACAAACTTTAACTTTAACAACATTCCCAAAATATGCTCAAAATGTTGCAAGTAGAATGTTCTTCTTTTGTTATCATGAAACATTGGGACAATGTTATATTGAGATCATTGTACAAACTTTAACTTTAGCAACATTCCCAAAATATGCTCAAAATGTTGCAAGTAGAATGTTCTTCTTTTGTTATCATGAAACATTGGGACAATGTTATATTGAGATCATTGTACAAACTTTAACTTTAACAACATTCCCAAAATATGCTCAAAATGTTGCAAGTAGAATGTTCTTCATTTGTTATCATGAAACATTGGGACAATGTTATATTGAGATCATTGTACAAACTTTAACTTTAGCAACATTCCCAAAATATGCTCAAAATGTTGCAAGTAAAATGTTCTAATTGTGTTAACTCGTCACATTAGAAGAACGTTTTATAAAGAACATTCAACATCTCATCTCTCAATGATATCCTCAAAACATTCTACAAATGTGACAGAGAGAATGTTCTTCTTTTGTTTTTATGAAACATTGGGACAATGTTATACTGAGATCATTGTACAAACTTTAACTTTAACAACATTCCCAAAATATCCTCAAAATGTTGCAAATAAAATGTTCTAATTGTGTTAACTCGTCACATTAAAAGAACGTTTTATAAAGAACAATAAACATCTCATCTCTCAATGGTATCCTCAAAACATTTTCCTAATGTGACAGAGAGAATTGTTCTTCTTTTGGTTTTATGAAACATTGGGACAATGTTATATTGAGATCATTGTACAAACTTTAACTTTAATAACATTCCCAAAATATCCTCAAAATGTTGCAAATAAAATGTTCTAATTGTGTTAACACATAACATTACAAGAACGTTTTATAAAGAACATTCAACATCTCATCTCTCAATGATATCCTCAAAACATTTTCCTAATGTGACAGAGAGAATGTTCTTCTTTTGTTATGACAAAACATTGGGACAATGTTATATTGAGATCATTGTACAAACTTTAACTTTAACAACATTCCCAAAATATGCTCAAAATGTTGCAAGTAGAATGTTCTTCTTTTGTTATCATGAAACATTGGGACAATGTTATATTGAGATCATTGTACAAACTTTAACTTTAGCAACATTCCCAAAATATGCTCAAAATGTTGCAAGTAGAATGTTCTTCTTTTGTTATCATGAAACATTGGGACAATGTTATATTGAGATCATTGTACAAACTTTAACTTTAACAACATTCCCAAAATATGCTCAAAATGTTGCAAGTAGAATGTTCTTCATTTGTTATCATGAAACATTGGGACAATGTTATATTGAGATCATTGTACAAACTTTAACTTTAGCAACATTCCCAAAATATGCTCAAAATGTTGCAAGTAAAATGTTCTAATTGTGTTAACTCGTCACATTAGAAGAACGTTTTATAAAGAACATTCAACATCTCATCTCTCAATGATATCCTCAAAACATTCTACAAATGTGACAGAGAGAATGTTCTTCTTTTGTTTTTATGAAACATTGGGACAATGTTATACTGAGATCATTGTACAAACTTTAACTTTAACAACATTCCCAAAATATCCTCAAAATGTTGCAAATAAAATGTTCTAATTGTGTTAACTCGTCACATTAAAAGAACGTTTTATAAAGAACAATAAACATCTCATCTCTCAATGGTATCCTCAAAACATTTTCCTAATGTGACAGAGAGAATTGTTCTTCTTTTGGTTTTATGAAACATTGGGACAATGTTATATTGAGATCATTGTACAAACTTTAACTTTAATAACATTCCCAAAATATCCTCAAAATGTTGCAAGTAGAATGCTCTTCTTTTGTTATCATGAAACATTGGGACAATGTTATTTTAAGATCATTGTCCAAACTTTAACTTTAACAACATTCCCAAAATATGCTCAAAATGTTGCAAGTAGAATGTTCTTCTTTTGTTATCATGAAACATTGGGACAATGTTATATTGAGATCATTGTACAAACTTTAACTTTAACAACATTCCCAAAATATGCTCAAAATGTTGCAAATAAAATGTTCTAATTGTGTTAACTCGTCACATTAAAAGAACGTTTTATAAAGAACAATAAACATCTCATCTCTCAATGGTATCCTCAAAACATTTTCCTAATGTGACAGAGAGAATTGTTCTTCTTTTGGTTTTATGAAACATTGGGACAATGTTATATTGAGATCATTGTACAAACTTTAACTTTAACAACATTCCCAAAATATGCTCAAAATGTTGCAAGTAGAATGTTCTTCTTTTGTTATCATGAAACATTGGGACAATGTTATATTGAGATCATTGTACAAACTTTAACTTTAACAACATTCCCAAAATATGCTCAAAATGTTGCAAGTAGAATGTTCTTCTTTTGTTATCATGAAACATTGGGACAATGTTATATTGAGATCATTGTACAAACTTTAACTTTAACAACATTCCCAAAATATGCTCAAAATGTTGCAAGTAAAATGTTCTAATTGTGTTAACTCGTCACATTAGAAGAACGTTTTATAAAGAACATTCAACATCTCATCTCTCAATGATATCCTCAAAACATTTTCCTAACGTGACAGAGAGAACGTTCTTCTTTTGTTATGACAAAACATTAAGACAACGTTATTTTGAGATCATTGTACAAACTTTAACTTTAACAACATTCCCAAAATATGCTCAAAATGTTGAAAGTAAAATGTTCTAATTGTGTTAACTCGTCACATTAGAAGAACGTTTTATAAAGAACATTCAACATCTCATCTCTCAATGATATCCTCAAAATATTCTACAAATGTGACAGAGAGAATGTTCTTCTTTTGTTTTTATGAAACATTGGGACAATGTTATACTGAGATCATTGTACAAACTTTAACTTTAACAACATTCCCAAAATATCCTCAAAATGTTGCAAGTAGAATGCTCTTCTTTTGTTATCATGAAACATTGGGACAATGTTATATTGAGATCATTGTACAAACTTTAACTTTAACAACATTCCCAAAATATGCTCAAAATGTTGCAAGTAGAATGTTCTTCTTTTGTTATCATGAAACATTGGGACAATGTTATATTGAGATCATTGTACAAACTTTAACTTTAACAACATTCCCAAAATATGCTCAAAATGTTGCAAGTAGAATGCTCTTCTTTTGTTATCATGAAACATTGGGACAATGTTATATTGAGATCATTGTACAAACTTTAACTTTAACAACATTCCCAAAATATGCTCAAAATGTTGCAAGTGGAATGTTCTTCTTTTGTTATCATGAAACATTGGGACAATGTTATTTTGAGATCATTGTACAAACTTTAACTTTAACAACATTCCCAAAATATGCTCAAAATGTTGCAAGTGGAATGTTCTTCTTTTGTTATCATGAAACATTGGGACAATGTTATATTGAGATCATTGTACAAACTTTAACTTTAACAACATTCCCAAAATATGCTCAAAATGTTGCAAGTAAAATGTTCTAATTGTGTTAACTCGTCACATTAGAAGAACGTTTTATAAAGAACATTCAACATCTCATCTCTCAATGATATCCTCAAAACATTTTCCTAACGTGACAGAGAGAACGTTCTTCTTTTGTTATGACAAAACATTAAGACAACGTTATTTTGAGATCATTGTACAAACTTTAACTTTAACAACATTCCCAAAATATGCTCAAAATGTTGAAAGTAAAATGTTCTAATTGTGTTAACTCGTCACATTAGAAGAACGTTTTATAAAGAACATTCAACATCTCATCTCTCAATGATATCCTCAAAATATTCTACAAATGTGACAGAGAGAATGTTCTTCTTTTGTTTTTATGAAACATTGGGACAATGTTATACTGAGATCATTGTACAAACTTTAACTTTAACAACATTCCCAAAATATCCTCAAAATGTTGCAAGTAGAATGCTCTTCTTTTGTTATCATGAAACATTGGGACAATGTTATATTGAGATCATTGTACAAACTTTAACTTTAACAACATTCCCAAAATATGCTCAAAATGTTGCAAGTAGAATGTTCTTCTTTTGTTATCATGAAACATTGGGACAATGTTATATTGAGATCATTGTACAAACTTTAACTTTAACAACATTCCCAAAATATGCTCAAAATGTTGCAAGTAAAATGTTCTAATTGTGTTAACTCGTCACATTAGAAGAACGTTTTATAAAGAACATTCAACATCTCATCTCTCAATGATATCCTCAAAATATTCTACAAATGTGACAGAGAGAATGTTCTTCTTTTGTTTTTATGAAACATTAAGACAACGTTATTTTGAGATCATTGTACAAACTTTAACTTTAACAACATTCCCAAAATATGCTCAAAATGTTGCAAGTGGAATGTTCTTCTTTTGTTATCATGAAACATTGGGACAATGTTATATTGAGATCATTGTACAAACTTTAACTTTAACAACATTCCCAAAATATGCTCAAAATGTTGCAAGTAAAATGTTCTAATTTTGTTAACTTGTCACATTAGAAGAACGTTTTATGAAGAACATTCAACATCTCATCTCTCAATGATATCCTCAAAACATTTCCCTAACGTGACAGAGAGAATGTTCTTCTTTTGTTATCATGAAACATTGGGACAATGTTATATTGAGATCATTGTACAAACTTTAACTTTAACAACATTCCCAAAATATTCTCAAAATGTTGCAAATAAAATGTTATAATTTTGTTAACTCGTCACATTAAAATAACGTTTTATAAAGAACATTCAACATCTCATCTCTCAATGATATCCTCAAAACGTTTTCCTAACGTGACAGAGAGAACGTTCTTCTTTCGTTATAATGAAACATAGGGACAATGATATTTTGAGATCATAGTACAACTTGTTATTTCAGAAACATTCCCAAAACATCTTTTGAATGTTGCAGTTAAAATGTTATATCTTAGTTTTCATATAACGTTATAGGAACATTTTTTTAAATGAGAAAACATCCTTAAAATGTTCGGTAAACATTACATTCAAATGTTTTCTTTAGAACATTAACCAAACTTGTAGGGAATGTTAGCGAAAGTTCTGAGAACGTTCCCTGCTAGCTGGGATTCCTGATTGCCCTTCTTCCTAAATGAAGCCTATATGGATTTCCCTCATAAATATTATATACCGATGCTTAAAGTATGCAAAACAAAGTGCTGATTCAGGATTACCTTTCAAACTTTTCAGCAGAAATTTTCCATGTTTCTGAAATTACATTTGGGATTTGAGCATATTTACATTTTTATTCTCATAAATCAAATGCATTCAGTTTTAGCTTGGAAAAGTATTTTGTTGTTCATCTTTCACAATAGATAAAGGCCAAACCCATCAATTTATTGCAATGACTGTATTTCCCCAGAGAAATCAGAACATTTAACCATCAGGAAGAGAAAACAAGTACATCATGGTCAAAACTAAAAGATAAGTCAAATTCTGTGGAGGTGGCAAATATTATATTAATTCAAGCACTGTTGCTTTACTTGTATAAGCCAGCGTCAGCATTTGCTATAAATAGAAAATGCATTGTGTGGGTAATTCACTCGTTTTTTATGTTCCTATAATGCAGGGAAAACGATGCAGTTTAAGGTCTGTGAAGGACCTTGACCTTGCAAGAAAGTGATGCAAATAGACACTTGTAAAAATACATGCTGTAGTTTGAATTTCAAAAGATTTGTACAGTTCAGACTTCAAATTCTGAATCGATGAGCTGCATTCAAAGCAAACCAGTTATAGCCATGCATTACAGTCATTCACTGGACGTTTTCAACAATAACTTTTTATCTCTGAAGAACCATATAGCCAACTCAAGAATCATATAAGCTTGCAGTGAAAATGTTTCTGATAAAAAAAAAATATGGTTCTTTGTCAAACTAATGAGAACCTCCATTTTTAAGAGTAGCTATATGTAATGATCCCGGTGTTGTTTCCCGGGCCTGTCTTGTGTTTTTGGACTTTTAAGTTGAAGTGTCCTTTACCATTGTTTATATGTTCACTTCCTGTATTCAGTTCCTGTTTCCCTTGTTTTGCCCGTCTTGTATGTTACCATAGACACCATTGTTAATTTTCATGACAACATGCACCTGTCCCTAGTCAGCCCCCTTGTTATCGTGTGCATAAATACCCTTGTGTTTCTTTGGTTGCTGCAACAAGTTCCTGTCCTATGTTTCCTGTTGTATCCTGGCCACCCAAATGTTTGTTTATCTTGTGGATTATTAATATTACACCAATCTGCACGTGGATCCTCTTCTTTTCCTGTTTCAACCGTTACACTTAACCTGATGCATTGCAGTTTGTCAGACTTAAGAGAAACACGTTTAGAGAATATGTCCTAAGTGAAGATAATAACGATGCATATTTTACTTTAAAACATTGTGTTAATACTTTATTTAAAAAAAAAAAAAAAGTCCTTGAAAATGATCTAAAAGAGCTTTCCAAGTCACATCAGGAGCCCAAAGCTGTTCAATTAATTGATAGATGAAGTTTTGGCTGTGGGAAGAATTGAAGAGAGGATGGTGTAGCATATATCTGATAGGACGAAAGAGTCTTAAAATGCTGACGTGATCATTAAACTGTAGATCAGAAACATAAGCGTGGTGGAGTGTAGAGACTTGAGCTCCCCTATCAGCAGATGAATAGATCACACAGTGTCTTTGATTCAATGTGCTGCTTCTGCAATTTTTGGGAGTTTAAAAAGCTTTTGATCGTGATGGTCTGCCAATGCAATTGATCTGACCTTTGGACACTGTTGAACTATTTCTTTACAGGGTCATTTGAAGATATTGGCCAGTTTTCTATTGGCCTTCATTGACACTCCAGATTAACATCAGTTATACTGTATTTATTGTAAAACGTGAAAAGCCTGTTACCTTGAAGAGTTTCCTTGATTTGACCCTTAACATTTATGTGTGTGTGTGTGTGTGTGTGTGTGTGTGTGTGTGTGTGTGTGTGTGTGTGTAACCTAAACTAGTTAAGTCATACTTTATTAAAGCTAGATGTTCATTTGTTAAAAATGTAAAAGGTTACCTAAAAAAAGTATTTTCTTTTCTACAATTCTGTCAGAACTTATTACATTTTGCCATGTATGATAGTTTAACTTATTAACATGGACATGCAGAGGCAAGGAAATGTTTGAGTTTATGTATGATATGTGCTATATATCATTGACCTGTATACTGTATGATATGTGCTATGGCAACATGTTACAAAGAAAAAGAAATGCAAATGGATAAAATATATAAACACAAAAAAAGTAGTGACCAAATTATCCCTTTTTTATACATATCATTTTTTCATTCTAACAGATACAGATAATGTATTTGGTTTATAACAATGCTATTTTAGTTTATATAATAAGCTTTTATTTATATATTTTGGTTTTATGCTAATTCTATTTTAATTTTTTGTATTTTTATTATGTACTTTTAGCGTTCTATGTATATATATATATATATATATATATATATATATATATATATATATATATATATATATATATATATGCTATATATTAGTTTAATTTATTTATTTTCAGGTAATAGTTGTAATGCTTTAGTCATTAGTTTTTCAAGTAATATTTATATTTTATTAATTTCAGCTTTATTTCTATGAACTGAAATGTTTTAAATAGCTTTAGTTAGCGATAATAACCCTGTTTCATATCATATTGTTAAAAAATAAAAAAAATAAAAAAGAAAAGAATGTTTTGTCAGAAATGTTTTGTAGTATAAACTTAAAAATGTTCTTTGAAGTGCCTGATGTAGTCCATTCTGCTTCACCACCTTCTGATTAGGTCATAACAGAAACAGTACAGTGTCAGTGTTACTCAATCCAATAATCCAAAGCGCTTCCTAGAAAATGGGAGAAAGTGATGTTTTTTCCCTCCTTTTTCTTCTCCTGAAAACTACATTAGCCTTTCACCTGTAGCTCACAGCACTGTTTGAATAGCTCCATTCTTCTCATCTACACAGTCAGCCTTTACTTACGTTCTCACAGTCCCTCTATTTCTCTGTTTCAATCTATCTGTAGCCCCCTGAATGTCTTTCAATCACTATGGCAGAAATGGGGTGGAAAGAGAGACAGTGAGAGAGACGAGCGGAGGCTCCTTGGAATGTCGATCCATCATCAGTAGGACGGGTCTCAACTGAGCTCAGTCACGCTGTAATTTCTCCATTTCTATTGAGACGCTCAGCACTCCCCCTGTGTCCTATTGACAACCGAAAATGGCTTTGCCAACCTGACTGACAACTTTGTCTACCTGACAAAAAGCATAAAGCTGAGGCACAGAGATTAGACCTATAGAGCTGTGGAGATTACACTCTTCTATAATGTTGCATTGTATTAGGGACGCCATTGTGGTGATTTTTGTGTATGGAGGTTTTGTGAACTATTTGTGTTGTCTGTGTGTGTTTCTATTGTGCTCTGTGTGGGTTTCTCTTGAACAATCTCTTTGTCTGTTTTCACTGTACTTTGGACCTTTCTTCTACCTACTTCTACCTTTCTTGGCCCTCATAGAAGCTCAAAGTCATGGTCTGAGAAAACTAATTTCACTTTCTAGATGGAGGTATGAATGGACTGAAAGGCACTGCTTCCTTTGAATTGCTTGAATCTATTTTACTGTCCCTTTAAAAAAGGCACCCTTTTCTTTATATTTTTAAATCAATTTATTACACAGCTCTCTGGAACACTTGATTGTGATTGGTCAGTTGAAATTTAGCAGTCAAATATTAATCAATATACTGTATATTTGACCATTGCAACACTACCAGTATTTGAATGTTCAGCCACAGCTCATTGGCCGCTGATGCAACAGCAACCAATCAGCTGCGCGATGCAAACAACGATGCGATTGCTACCAAATGTTAAAGACCTATCAGCCTGCGCCATCTAGAGTTTCATGTCAGAACTTGGTATTTATATAAATGTTCTTTTTAATGCTTCTCAAACCTGTCCTTGAGGCGTGCACCAAATATTTTGGATGTCTCCCTTTTTCGGACACACCTATTTTGAGTCTTGGAGTCTCTGCTAATGAACTGATGGGTTGAATCAGATGTGTTAGATGAGGGAGACATCCAAAATGTGCAGTGGTGGTATTGTCTCCAGGACTGATTTGAGAAGCACTGTTTTAATGGATTGTTTTTCCTTTGAGAGACAATAAATACCAGTTTCTCTATCCTGTTACAAACAACAAAGCAGCAACGTCTAAGACGGTCTGCCATATTGATTCATGTTGCTTTACTGTCAGTCAGCTGTGTAGACAGGCTGATCGCTTGTCGAGCCTCTTGTGAAAATTACATTCATTATGTCCTGCTGCAGAGCGTGATGTTCACGCTAACAATACAACACTGCAGGTATAGGAAAAAAAATGGAAAGATAGATTTCCTTGCAGCCTCCTCACAAAATAATACGTTTTTTTTGTTTTGTTTTTGTTTTTCATATTTTGAATAGGACTCTAAGCCATGTCCTAATGGCCTAGAATCCTCGTCTCTTTGGCCTAGATGTGTTTCATCCCATGAGAGTAATTAAGTTACCTGTAAATATCCACTTCCTGGTCATTCATCCCTGCAACAAGAGCATGTTTCTTACAGTAATTACATTATGACTGCTCTTCCATAAAGCGTTTAAAAAAATTAATTTGCTTCAGTGTCAGGAATGTAGTTTGGTAGACCATACAGAATGGATTATTGTAACAAGAAGCGCACATTTAAAATCCTGCTATGCATGACCCTACTCAAACTCTTTCAGACAATGCATCAACACATTTAAATTTAGCAGAGAGGATGCCACAATGGGGCGAATTTACTAAAAGGTTGCATCACTTTTGCCCAGGGCATTTTAGAGCAAAAACCTGCAAATTCATTCACAATATAGATTAAACAGGTGCTACAGTAATTGCCGTTCTTTTTAGCACAAACATGCCTCCTTTCCGTGTAAATTAGCTTCATTATAGAGTGCACAAAAGTCAGTGCAAATTGCCTGGATCAATTACAGTTGTAATATTGCCACCTACCAAAATCAGGCAGTAAACAAGTTGGATTTAAAATAGACGTTTGTGTTCATTTTCAAGTGATTACGGCTGCCATCGAATTGTGATAAAATGATAGAGATGAGTATTATATAACTGGGCATATATCCAGACTTAATTTAAATATACCACTTCAATCAAATGCACATCCACCATGTGCAAACAACATGCGAAATGCAACATGCAAGAGAGATGCGAATGAGCGAGTAACTAAGCATGTGCAAAACAACTTGAATAAATTGGTTAATTAAATACTTAATTATTTCACAATTAAATGCATATCCAACACACAATGAACATCATATGCCATTCAAATTACCACAAAATAATATGATTATTATTGTGGTCAAGTTATTGATTTATAAGAGACCGACAACAGCTATGATATCCTGACGTAAAGTAAGGTACTATTTCAACATCTTCACTTCTGTCATTCATCTGCTGGGATCCTGTTGACAGTGCAGATAGGCTGACTAGACATAGGCTCATAATTATCTAACTTACTGTCATGCTGAGAAATATACTGTTGGTAAGACCAATTACATGGAATATAATTTGATGCCTATAATGATAAATACAGCAGCATGAATGGTTATAATTTATTGGACTATACAAATACACATGGTGATAAAGAGTCATACAAGTGACACAATTATTGTCTTTGTTTCGAATCAAATGTTAGGTTTAAAAAAATAAAAAATAAAAAAAGCACTTGGTTGTCAAATACATTTTTGTCCTACCACACACACACACTTTTTGTAGGTTGATGGTCAAAAAGCAGCATGAAGATTCTTCAAAAATGATGTGTTCCACAGATACAACAACATATAGGTTTGGAACAACATGCGTGGGAGTAAATAATGTCAAAATAAAAATTTGGGGGTAAACTAATTCCTCCAAAGGAATTACCCTGTGGAGTCGTGGAGAAAAAGGCACACGGTTATTACAGACTGTTTTACGATAAGCTCCATAGATTAGACAGTGCGCTGAATTCCCCCGGTGGTCATAGTTCAGGAAAACCAGGTGATTGGATATGCACCAGTAGAGGAGACAGATGCAGAGTTGTGTGCAAGGTTGTTCTTATTTCCATCCTCCCTCCCTCACTCACTCTCATCCTCCAGGGATCTGGGAAGAATCTAGCTCTCTCTTCCTCTTCCTTTCTTTCAGTCCCGGCCTCTCTCTCTCTCTCTCTCTCTCCTGCTCTCATTGGCAAACATTCTCCCTTTTCTCTCTCTCTAACTATAACCTTAGACTGATGAAAGTCAAATCCAGGCCCAAGCTGAGAGAGCTCTCCCAAATGTCATAAAAATAGGAATATAGGGTGTGTTGGGTCAAAGGTGGAGCTATCTAAAGAATTCTGATTTTTTTATTATTTTTTTCTTGCAGGACATGCTCTTTGTATTCTCTGTGATGTGTGATCAGAGAGAAAGACTTACATGCATTAATAAACAAGCCCATGCAAAAAGTATGGCATCACACTGATGATGCAATAAGAAAGAAACAAAGGACATGTGTGTGAGGGAAAAGCTTTTTTGTTATAGGCAGCGCTAATTAACACATAATCTGAGAAAGAGACCAGCTCATCACTCGCTCTCACTGAATGATTTCAGACTATGTTCTCGAGCTTCGGTCTCGCACCTCTAACAAGAGCCAAGCTTCTTTCTCAAGACATGTTCCACAGGGCTTTTCAAGATGGCATTTGCAACTAAAAAGACACTTTCTTCTAGTCAGAATTACTTCTTTTTTTTATTCTGTCGAGTCATTCTTTAAAGGGATACTCCACTTTTTTTGGGAAATAGGCTCATTTTACAACTCCCCCAGAGTAAAACAGTTGAGTTTTACCGTTTTCGAGTGCAGCAGGCGTAATGATATGACGCAGCGCCTGAAAATAGTCCCCAGCTCGGTAACTTTTTACTAAGTTTACTCTTACTCGGTAACTAAGTTTGTCTAACCTATTTTTCAGGCGCTGCGTCATATCATTACGCCTGCTACACTCATGGTACGGCAGCAAAGTTTCTTGGTTATTACGCAGGAATGAGAGTATAGTTCCTAGCCATATCAGCCTAGAAAATCACAACTTTACATTTTCCGTCGGTCTTAGTACACGATGTAACTACAGAAGAGTCAAGTTTTAAATAGGAAAAATATCAAAACTATTCAATGATCTATGCTAAGCTATGCTAAAAGTGGTACCGCCAGACCCGGAGATCGGCTGAATGGATTCGAAAACTGTAAAACTCAACTGTTTAACTATGGGGGAGTTGTAAAATGAGCCTATATTTCCCCCAAAAAAGTGGAGTATCCCTTTAAGCTCGTGCTCCAGGGAAGATAACACGTTACGGATCATTTTAGTAATTGGAATGAGACAATTTGAAATTGTAAAACTTGAAAAGATCTCATTATTGAAGCAAACTCGGAAACACTTTACTTAAAGCCTTTATATATAATGCATTATAAAAGTATTTTAATGCATTAATTATGCCTTGTAATGCATCTTATAATGCATTGTATGATCTCATGAATAATTTTTACCACAGTTACATTTTAACATTATAATACTTGTCGATTCATTGTTCCACCTTTAGAAAGTATAATGCATTAAGATACACATTCAATTTCAAATGGAACAAGAATCTGCAAATAAAACAATGATTTGTAACGCTGGTTATTATTTATGAAAATATATGATGCATTTTCACATACATTATGAATACCTTTATAATGGATTATACAAAAAGGCTTTAAAGGGGTCATGACATGAGAAATCAAATTTGCCTTGCCAACATATACAAGTTTTTTGTACCATTAAAACATCCTGCAAGTTTCATAACATTCAAAAGCATTTATTTAATTTATTTAAGGGCAAAAAAAAAAAAAACTCTGAAGGTAGCACTTCAGTGACCAAGAAGCATAGTGATTATGCAGTTTACACTTCATTAGAATCCTGAGTATTTTAGTAGTGTGGGAGGAACTGGATATATTGGAGGAGAGGTCAGAGGTCAAGTCCAGAGCTAATTGCGGCTGAAAAGAATGCCAAAAAAAAGCTTTTTATAAAACTCCAGTATACTCGGTGAGATGCCACCTTCAGGGCACATTACATTCTGCAAGCTGTTTTACACAAGTTCCTTCTGCACTTCACTGATTTAGAACCTCCAGATGAAACGTTCCTGTAACTCCACTAGTCTGATTCCCAGGGATACTGATAAAAGAAATATATCTTGAATGCACTATATGTTGATTTGGATAAACGTGTCTGCCAAATGCATAAATTAAACTAAAATGGGTAATGCATGAAACAAGCAGACAGTCCAGCAATGCTTTGGCCAATTAAACCCCAATATAAGAATAGGGTGAAAACCCATTCGCACACAATCGCACCTAACCGTGATGTAAGTCATCAAAAAACACAGCACTAGTGGCGTGTGCCACTGAAAATATCCCAGCTTGAGAAGTATATCCCAGAGGGTCAACAACAAATGAAACATAGCCAATTCTAAATAAACTACACAACGGGAATTTTTCTGTCCTAGCAGGTTTGTCCCCCTCGTGTCACAATGGGGAGCGTGTAAAGAGTAGGTTAGCAATTTGAGATTTGCTAGTGCTGCATGTGAAATGCAATCAGTCAGCAGCTGCTGAGTAATGTGGCGTGGCTGTCACGCCAGTGCCACCTTTTTTTCTCTTTGCCACTCTTTTCCACCGCGAGTGCGGCAAGAATTTCAATGGCTGCTCTCATCAAAAGAGGATGTTGACATGCATCAGGCGAACAGCACCGTCGGCTCTGACAGAATGTTAAACGCTCCCGTTCCACGCGGCAGTCTGGGATCTATTTGCAGTTTTTGCATTTTTGTCATTTTTCATCATCAACATTTTGGTAATTAGAGGAGAAATCCCACTGCTGTGGTTCCTTAAGCACTCACAGACACACAAAAAAGAATATTTTACATTCAAAGGGAGCTTTGAGTTGCACATCTAAGAATCTGTGAGAATAAAAAGAGCTTTAACAAATGAGGACTCTTAGGAAAAGTGTAACTCCCACTATGATTTGAATATCATAAATGGCTATCTATAGCACAACAAGCACTTGAAGAAAACGTTTCAATGCCTCATGATTGGGTCATAATGTTCAAATGTGATTTTATTCTATGAGAGACAGGATTTTGATTATGATTTGATATTTGATTGCCCTTCACTAAAGACAGAATATCTTCATTTTTACAAAAAGTTCTTGAATGTGCATTTTGTTAGTTGTTCATGAACATAAGGTTAAAATAATAGGTCACCCCATATATTACTTTTTTTTTTATTTATTATATTATTATATATGTGTTATAAGAGAAAAATATATAAATTATATAAGTGTAATATATCATTTGAAATAAATTATTTACTCACCCATGTCATTTCAAACTCATATGCTGTCCCAAAACCTTGAAACAAAAACTTTTATCGTCCTTTTTGGACTTTGATAGACATGGTCACTATGAATTGTCACTGTATTCTGCAAAAATCATTGTTTTTTTATTATATATATATATATATATATATACCGTCGCTGCATCCGAAATCACATACTGTCTGTCTAGGTACTACATTTGAATATACTTTGCAACCGTTAAAAGGGTATGTTCTAGAATGAAATTCGGATGTACTACATCCGCCATGTTGCTGTCATGTGACCTACATGTGTTGCTCCACTGCCATTCATAAATCCTGTCCTGTGGCCTCATGGGATAGTTAAGTGTCCAATGCGCACTTCAGAATCTCTGCGGAAATAGTAGGTCATCCAGGGACTTTTCTCTCTAGTATTCGAATACTGACATACTACATTTGGTGTATGGTTTTTCGCACAAATATATATATTTGGGAAGTATTCAATTTCGGATGCAGCACATGTGTACTTTAAGATCTTCATTGAACTATCTGGAGAAGTGCGGTCACCAGAAACAAAAAAAAAAAAACAAATGACATGGTAGGGGTCAAAGGGTATGCATTCTGGAAAATGTGAAGGTACACACTACCATACACTCACCCTGGAAAAGAAGAATACAATACGAATGGTTTCCTTCATAACTTTTCCTTCACAGCTAATAGAATCCAGAAGACCCAGAGAGAAATCTCTGTCTCACTTTTTCAATAACATAGCCTTTATTTGTGAAGTCAGCACATACAGGTGATCAGGTGCTGTGGTGGAAAACCCATTCTGAGCCCCATTAATGCAATCTCAGGTTTAAAACTCTGTGCTGCAAAGACCTGGCTTCATATCTCACGAGACAAAAGAAGGTTGATTAAATTGTGGGTTACCTTTCTTAACTTTTCAAACAATTATCGTGGCTAAGGGGCGCTGCAGGTGATTGTGAAGGAAAGAAAGCTTTGTGTCCTAAGAGACAGAAGGATAAAAACAATGAAAGTCATTGACACAGATTTGTAAAACTAAGCTGTGGTTGTTGCATGCAGCCAATGCAAAGAAAGAAAAAAGGTGAAGTCTCAAGGATGATTGTGCGTAAGTGAGTTTGTGTGCTTGACTTAAGAAATTCAGAATGACTTCTATTAATAATCACAGATGAGGATACTAGGGGCTGTAATTAAAACGTATCATGGTCTAGTAGTCAGCACATTATGGCATATGCATATCAAACTAGAGCAACCTTTGCTCAAATGCTTGTTTCACTTTTTCAAGGATGAATGCAATCACTGATGACATCTAGGTCATATTCAGAACTACAACATACAGGCCCGAAGTACAGAATATATGGGGAGGTCGTGACCTAGTTATCATATGAATGACAAAATATATTGCAAAATATATTACACCATATATAAAATTAATTATGTATTGTAAATTAAGGAGATCCTCGCATGACATGCGGGAAAGAATATGCATATCGTGGCCATGAATTAAATTGTTCCCACTTTCCCTCGTTTTAAGTAGATTGTACTCACAATACAATAATTCGTTCCCTCATTTTCCTAAATCGTGCACACAAAATAATAATTTGTTTCCTCGTTTTACAAAGCTAAAACTTATCAGAATTTAAATGGTTCCCATCATTTTAATCTATATTTATATTAAATATGAATCTCTAGATAATTTTAGAACATTGAACGTTGTCCGGTCCTTCTAAAAGACCAGCAGTAGTTGCTTGAATTGTTGCACCTATTCTACTTTAGATTTAGCTCATTTGATTTACATTATTTGTAATTATGTTCAGTGTAGTACATAAACAGGTTGAGCTATAAAAGTGCAGCACACCATGATGGAGAATAAAACAGCAATATTAGCCTTTGCTTAATAGAGGGTGAACTGTCACCTCCCATAGTAATGAACTGGATGACGGCCAAACATATGCAATCAAAATAATGGAGGTTATAATAATAGAGTTTAATAAACAACTGCTCATGGAAGCAGCAGGCTGTGGTTCTAGATGTATACATTTAAAAGATGTTTAAGAAGATAAAATGTTGTAACTAATGGTGACAAATGGATGATAATATAATTTATGATGATATAAAACATAATTTATGAAATGCTGTGACTTGAAAGGACAAAACATATGTGCATTTTACATTTCAAAGAATATAATTAGTCAACATGAATGTTTTGCCTTGATTTTTATTCTTGCAATTACTACGCTGAATCTTTATGATGCACTTTTTATATTAACACATATACAGTGTTTGTTTAAATATAGGCAGTAAAATATGTGTGTGTGCAGAAATGTGTCCTTACAATCACAAAGATTAATTTCACTCTTAATGCTGTTTGTGCAACAAATGAACCCAACGTTTAGGGGGTAGTTTAGCTAAATGCAGCTCGATATTTCCGATTTTGCCACAGAAAGCTGTTTTCAAACACAGCCCATTGATTTCAGTGAAGAACAATTAAAATGTTTCCTGAAATTGACAGCTTTGTTCATATATCTGTTATCATTTAATTGCTTTAAGCAGAAATATGTAGTGTTTACAGCCATTCACAAATATCACCAGACAGACATACACTCAGCAATAAGAGGTGAATATATGTGAATTATGTGAATGAAAGTCCGTCAGCATCAAACTATTGTTTCAGCTGCTTAAAATGTTTTAAAATATGTCTGAAGAAATCATTATGTTCTTCATCTTGTTTAGAACATGTTTAGGCAATTTATCACGTCATGTTAATGGGGAACAGAAAGTTTGGGAGACCAGAATTAGTTCCTTCCTATGTTTTAATCAGTAATCCAACAACATTTAGTGTAGTGTATACTTAAAACAACAAGAATATATAAAACGATTTGCCAGTGGCAGTTCATTCATTCCCAGTTAATACAATTTTGCTGTTCAAGTTGATATCTAAACATTTTCAAAACAAGATAAATATATTAAATAAAACTAAGACATTTTTCTGCAATTTTTTAACTGATATTTATACGTATTTATGCTTTAAAAACAGTTATTTATTATTTAAACTATAACAATCCATCATGACTCAATCAATAACTCGATTTGCATCCGCTCTCTCCTTGTGCACTTTTATTGAGATATGATATTATGATACTGTGCTATATTCAATATCAGGCCCTTCAGCTTCTTTTTGATTCTTTTTTCTCTTTGGTCTGCCTTTGAGTCTTTGAGGTGAATCTCTCTTTGTGTTTGGCCTTTGTGGAGCATTTTCCTCCTGACTTTGAAGCTTGGCTGAACGTCCCACAGCCTTAGTGTTTGTTTCTTTGCAAAAAAAAAATAAAAAATTCCTACCTGTCCTACTTGGTTTCTCACCCCTGACAATATGCTCCTTCGAATCTCCTCCACAGCTGGATATGGAAGTCTGTGCTAATTTTGGGGGTCAGTAAAGGATAGACGTTCTACAGGAGGATCGGATCATAACTGGAGCGGATTCTAGACCCAGCTGATCTCTCGGGAAGTCATTATTCCTTCTAGGGGACCGCTGGGTGGTACAGTTCTTACAAGTGCATACATTTCATAGATGAGAAGACCGATGTCTGATAAAAAAAAAAGAAAATTGAATTTTTACATCAGTTACATAAAATCTTCAGCAACTTTCACAGTTTGTATCTATGATGTTCACATTTATATACCCATGTATATTTTTAATCAATTTGGAGGGTTTTGAAACTCTCGCTGTCAGCTTACATATTCCATTTCTCTTTGTAGTTTCTTTTGCGTAGTGTCTCTGTATATGCGCTGTGTCAGATTTAAACGAGCTCATCATTAAGGCTGGGGGCAAACGTAATATCTTTGAATATCCTCTAAAAGTTTCTCTTTATTTTGAAAATGCACAGAGATAGAGAGAGAACAAAGGCAGACCTTATCAACATTCACACAGCTATATTTAGAGCTTTCCTCATGACCTTGCTTTTATAGGTTATACTGTGTTGTAAAAACAATGTCCCTGGGTGAAGAACTGTCATACATCAAGTCCAACAAAGATCTGACGGTATAAAGGTACAGGAGTACATATGTTGGATATCATTTCGCCTCTAAAAATAGATCAAAACAACAATCAAGCTGCAGAAATCAGCTTGGTCTTTCCTATGTACTCCATTTACATCAAATTGTTCATTTTCATGTCTTCATCATACATTCAATTAATATTAAATATATGTCTTGATATATTGGATAAAATATTTAAAGATGCAAAACATATTTGTTAGTTTTTTTTTTTTTTTTATCACAAATAAGTCATTAAATGTATATATTTTAAATATTTGCATGCTTTTGCCTGAATGTCATATGCAGGGCTCCGTACAAAACATTATTTTATTTTATTTTTAATTTTAGAGTTTTCTCAAGTCACTTTCATTGTTAGCCCAGTTAGTTTATTTTATTATTATTATTATTATTATTATTTTAATAATTTTAACTATCAAAAGGCAGTTTCTTAATGACATCATCCTTCAGGAAGTGACATCATTTTTGGTCACAACAGTAGCACTAACATCAGTAGGTTAAACATCAAATTGTTCATGATTTTATGACACTATTGTCAGATTTTATTAAATGTATTGAAACAAAGAGTTGCATAGATAGTTTGTATAAATATCTCTTTACATTTGGTACTCGAGTTAAAAAAGAAGTGGGGCCTGAGATTGATCATATAATATTTCTGAAAGTACTAGCCTACTGTTTTATAGAAATAATCAAGTAGTTAAACTATACATAAAAAAAAAAAAAAAAATTGTTGACAGTTCAAGAGGTACTGTACAACAATAACCAAATTCATAAAACCAGTGAAATTGTGTTATCATTTCAAAAACACTTCAAGCTGTGCTTCGAGAGTACTGGAAATGAGAATAATTTTCATATATTTCATGTAAAATGCTTTAGCTTACATGTGCATTCTGAAGTCTGTCAGACTCCACACTGCCACGAGCAAAAGACTTACAACAAATCTCATTTGACTGTCACAGTTGATGTTTTGTGAGAAATAAGAGCAGATTCAGGCACTCTTCTGTCTGGGGGAAACTTCTCACAACGATTCATTAATGAAGCTATCACACACATGAATGGTTTTATATTACTAGTATTTCACTGTCCTCTCCTGTGGATATTGCTGTTTTAGAGTGAATTGCCCTGATGCAAAGGATCTCAGGCTGAAGTGAAGACTCTGTGTTTCTGATCATTCAAAATAGGTCTTGGCTCATAAGCATAATATCTGAAAGAACCCCAAAATTCATGCCAAGACACTGCGGCGAATTGTGATTTTCAAGAGTGAAGCTCAGATGTCGGATATCAATAGAAAAGTTTCATTTTTGGTCTCTACAATGTTGCTCCTAAAAGATCTCAATTTCTTAATTAAATAACTGACCCATATCATACGTGCAAATCCCAATGAAGTGTTCGTTTTTCATAGATATTTTACATTTACATTTTGGTATTTAAATGCTGCTGTTCACCGTGATATAAAAATTGGAATGTTTCTCTAGGTCTATTTAGTGTACATATATTGCTGTCTGCCTATCTGAGTTGTTAATCTTCATTGTTTTAGTTCCAGATAAATGTTTCTCTAAATGTTAATGTTATTGTATGTGTAATTGACTTTAAGATATATCTCCCTTTTCAGTTTGTTTGGCTGCAATAAAATTGAGCTTAACGAGCCACAGTTTTAAAAAGTCACTCCTTCAACACTGATAGCTAATATGTAAAGTAAGGCCATCATGCTTGCAAACATTCTCAGCATTGTTGTTTATGATCTTTTTTTTTTTTAAGGCGTGCGAGCTGAACTTTGAGATTTTTATTTTATTTCACTTTTCCTTGGTTTTGTTTCTTTTCTCATCTGAGAAGAATGCAACGGCCTTGAACAGAGTGGAGCTTCTTTGATACCGACTTCCACTTTTGATTAAGATTAAAGTGCATCTGGCACAAAAGAGGGAGGAAAATTTTACTTCAGACGAGGTTCATCATGGCTGCCAAGGATGGAGGAACAGTGTGCTCCCCTTCCTACTACTATTTTGTTTGAAAAATCCTCCAAAGACAAGCAGGGCTATTCAGGAGGGTTTGAGATTAAATGTGTCGAATGGGAAGCAACATCCATTTCATCATACAAAATATTTGACCTATCTCACTGTATGCATCTATGGCAGGAATATATATATATATAGAGAGAGAGAGAGAGAGAGAGAGAGAGAGAGAGAGAGAGAGAGAGAGAGAGAGAGAGAGAGAGAGAGAGAGAAGATAATCTGTCTGGGCCTAAAAAAACCTTGTGCAGTTGATTATCCAGTATTATGATTTTGCCAACCTTGCCTTCAAGGCCTAATCAGTACCGTAACCCACAGCTTATGAGGTCGAACAGAATTTAAAGTAAGTTTTTCTTTTTTTGTAATAGCTTATTTCCAAGGTACGCATGGATACATATTAATATGCTGAGTTTTCATGGCTTGGCAAAAAAAAAAAATCTGCTCTGTCAATAACTTCGCAAGGGCAGGTCGAAACTCACAAAATGATTATTTAAAAGAGAAAAATGTCTGAGCTTGGCAATCTTCTCCGCCTGCCACACACTCAACAATCTATCTGGCTCTGGAAAGAGCCAAACTGTCCAAAGCGTCAAAATCCAGCAGACCACACACTCTTTGGGATACTTTTTTTCTTTTTTTTTTAAATCCTACAATTGTGAACGGTTCTGAATGGGAAATGCTTGTCACATAAATTAAATACTGTGTTTTTGAAAAATCACTCAGCATAGGTGCAATGAACCTCTCAGGCTCTCACCTTTTACCATTCGAATGAAGTAGGGAGCCAGACATACAGATGATGGAAGCTGGAGAACAACTTAAAAAAGATATATGATAAAGCCTGGGCTGGATTTAATGTACTTGTGAAGAGGTCCCCGTAGGTCTGCACTAAAAAAAACATCTTAGAAAACAAGGCTTTTGATAGCAGTACCAATTCACAGTGGCTTCACCTTTCTGTGATGTAAGAGCTTATAACAAATTAGTGAGGTCCTCTCTGCTGCGGATACAAACACCTGTGCACCGACAGCACCAGATGAGATGGCACACTACAATTCACTCTCTCTTCAACAAAGAAATTTTTTTTTTTTTTTTTTTTTTGGTTTATTTAGTTTTAGTTATTGTACTACTTCAACCTAAACTAAATGAAGTTGCCTTCCATATACAATCCATTGTATTTTTGTATCACAAAATGAAGTTTCATGTAACAAAGTTCGGGAGGAGCACGTTCAGGTAATCAACCAATCAGCACAAGAGGAAGCTGGTGTAAATAAAGCCTTTCCTCACCTCTGTCTCATGACAAGCTTCTCAGCATCCCTCCACCACCCCATCACCTCACACTCGGCTGGGTCTACCCCAGTATAAGGGGGGAGTACTCTGGGTTCGGGCCAAATTCCGAGCTCGGAGCCCCTCCCCTGGACAGCATGCCAAATACGCATAAATACTACATCTGATTTCATGTACGTGTGAACTCTTGAAACATATTTTTTAAAGGTATAGCGGAGGATTTTCCCGAATTTTAGAAAAGAACCGCCCTCTCCACTTTTTGAAAAAAATGCACATGCGCAACACTCTACCTGCTCCTGAGAGGGAACGCCTATTAAACGTGTGCACGAGAGAGCATGCACGAGCTAATCATAGCTTACATTAACTTTTACTAGCAGTGATTTTAAATGGATTTCTCCAAATAGCATGCCAAACTTTACCTGTCAAGTAGAAACTTTGCAACTGAGGCATCAGTGGGAAGCCCAACCTGTGTTTTGAGCGCACGCCATCGTGTGAATCGTGTGCACTAGCACATATGATGGCCTTACGTAAACATATCACCAGAATGATTGACACTTAGGAGGACCAATAGTCTTGATGATCCACCCGGAAAAAGAAAATCCTCCGCTATACCTTTAATAATATTTTTGTTTTACATCCATCGTATCCAAAAATACATTGACATCCATGGAACCGTTCCATAAAATATTAAAATGTTCTCCTCAGTACAGTTTCTTATTTATTTATTATTACAGTTTTTCTCAGGCGCTTTGGTGCATTTCTCACATCACTATTTACATTTGCACAACATTTAGTCATTTGTGCACATCATAGTAGCAGTTTCTCATTCCTTCCAACAAATTGCAAATGCTTTTGGACATGCATCAATTGCTTTCATACAACTCTCTGCTGTTTTATAACATTATCATTTGCTTATGTCATGTCAGTCAAAATTAACTATACTTGTGAATGCTGAATAGTCATTCCATATAAAACTAATAGTCCTCATTTCATTGCTTGAGTCATTACATACAAAAATGTTGAACTAGTTGTCAAAATCTGTCAAGCAAATTGTACACATTTTTTTAAATCTTTTTTTTTTTTTTCTGAAAATGTCTCCTAAATTGAACAATTTCTCTCAGGTGAATCTCAGCTTTCACTGATGAGGAACGTCTGGATGTGCATGAATGATTACAGTACTATGTATGTTGTATGTTCAGTTCCAATATGTACTGCAATATTGTGTACAGTTGTGCACAGCTCTTCCCAAAGGGAGTTTATGTTTGTTGTAAATAAGGGTGTATTTTTTCTTTTGCACAATGCTGTGAACAAATTAGAATTGCAAAGAGCATATGCAGTAAAAATGTGAAACATACATATTCAGTGTCTTGTACTCAGTTACCTCACTAAATACAGTAATGTGTAACTTTACTGTATTTTTCAAATGGCTGTGCAAATAGTATATAGTGCTGTCTTGAGCATTTTCAGGTAGTGTCACCAAGATCTGACTTTTTTGCATTGGAAAACATTTACAGAGTAAACTGTCATAATGAAAACATGACAAAGCCATTTGATTATCTTGTTCATAAACAATGGTGTCAGGACTTTTCATCTGGATGACACTGACACTTTCATTGACATAAATACTTGCTTTTGAGGAATGCGCTATCCATTTTGAGCAAGTGACACGCTTTTGCAGGTTATCAACTAGGTTTTGCAGTTTGTACTAATTGTTTTGAGAACTGCATTAACTGTGGTGCAAATGTAAATAGTGATGTGAGAAATGCACCAAAGCGACTGAGAAAAACTGTATTATTATTATTTTTTGCAAATTATTCTGTATGATTTATAAGCTTGTTTCCCCATGGGGACCTCAATTTAGTTCCCCACAGTGACACAAGTCTCCATGAGTCAAGTCCCCACCGGGATAGAAAAACAAGCACACACACACACACACACACACACACACACACACACACACACACACACACACACACACACACACATATATATATATATATATATATATATAATTTATTTCAATAATGTAAGTTATTTTAATTCATATAATAAATTATGAACAAATGATGAACATTCTCACGGATTCACAAAAACGACTAAAAACACTGTATTATAGACTGAACACGTATTACGCATGTGCATGATGTCACCATTTTCACAAATTCGCGTTTTTGATTTTTTACATGCATGGGGACGATAATGTAATTGTTTTCAAAAACATGTACTTTGAAACCCGTTTTCAAAAGCTTGCGTTTTCAGGCCCTCAAAACGCTGTTGTTGTGTAATTGAACAGCCAAAACGCATAAAAAGTATTCAGTTTTTAGTTTAAAACGGTGTAGTGTAAACGGCCCCCTCTTAACAATAGTACCCTTGCTGAGGACCACATTTACTTTTCTTGCATTTAACCATGGATATAAAGTGAACGTTTGGAGGTTGAAGAAAATATTTATTTAAATAGTGATGTAAAATAAAGAACTATTTAACATGTACTATTTGATTAATCAAATAAGTGAATGAGTGACAACTAAGTATGTTAGATGTTCTTGCTTCCATTGAAGCACAAGCTCTTTACACGTTCTCAAATCATGCTGGAGAACATGATCGAGTTTTCATGCTGCTCGAGTGCAGCTGTCATTTGTCATTAAGTTTTGTCTTATGGAGTCCTGTCATAGATGCATATCAGAGGAAAAAGTGAAAGAAAGTTATCCGAGACTCTAGCTTTCATCTTCCGTTTCCCAAATGACAAACCCGAAAGAAAATTAATGTTTGAGTTCAGGGAGATCATAATTTTCAATAGCAAAGAAAATAGTTTTCCAGCCAAAACATATCCTCTATCTTTGAACCTAACTTTACAGTATTTTATGAACAATATCAGAAGTTCATATACAATGTCATAGAAACTTCACTAAGCTCCTGACCTTTCTCAACATCTGAATTCAATAACGTGTCTCTCCTTTTGACACTCCGTGGTTATCTCTTTCTCGCTCACATTTGTGTACTGCACACTTTCCCCATAAAGACACCCGATGCTCCAAGCTGGAGAAGCTCATTGTAAACTGGACTGAGCCAGACTGTGTTGACTGCTGTGTTTGATTAGGTAAGGTTTGATTAGACCTACAGACCACAAAAATAGCTGTTATTGGCATGATTTGGAAAAAAGGTATTAATCAGCACTGCGGTTACACAGAATTCAATAAAACATTCAGTCATTAGATAATGGCATGAATAATTAGAAAATAATATTTTAATGATCATTACAATGGGGGAGATGAAATACAATTTGTATAATAACAAAATCCAGCAATAATATAATATATTCAGACTTCTTGGTTCTTTTAAGGTCACAGAAAATTATTTAAACTGAAACTGTAGATTAATTACATGTGCTTTCATCTAAAGTGCACATGCAAATATATTTTGACAGATAGATAGATAGATAGATAGATAGATAGATAGATAGATAGATAGATAGATAGATAGATAGATAGATAGATAGATAGATAGATAGATAGATAGATAGATAGATAGATAGATAGATAGATAGATAGATAGATAGATAGATAGATAGATAGATAGATAGATAGATAGAGAAAGACGCATCCTTAGAGACTGGTATGCGATTTATGCAAACGTCTGCAGACAGTCAGGTATAGAAATCCAATTGTATGCATAATAAAGAACCTCCAGCGATCTTATAAAGAAGAAAAAAAAAAAAATACAGATGACTGCGTAAAATCAAATGACTAAGGTGAACCTGTGTGCCAGCTGCCTTTAGTGAGGGCGTCTGTGTATTAGCTGAAAAATAAATCTCCCTTGCTGAGTTTTAAAGACATTTTTCATTTTACAGTGACCTGAGAGCTGGCGGGCTTGAGAATGTGCTCTATATGGTTATGAGAGTGAGCTGGCTGGTGATGCACTTGAGTGCAAGAGGGGGTTTCTGCTGTGTCATTGTGCAATGGTAATGTTATGTTGAATATGAGTAATCCATGATGTGATGTTCCTCATCTCCTAGAACACTTGGAAGGACAATTGTCATGTTATATTTCGAGGTCGTATGGTCGTATGTAGTATTTCTGAAGGATATCAGAGGGATTGGAAAATAATGGGAGGACAGAGTAAGGGAACGTTCAACAATCCCTTGGGATTTCGTTTGATGGGCCAGATTTGATTCATCTGCCCAGAGTATTGATTTGTTTTTGTTGTAGAGATGCACAGCCCTAATCATGCTCACTGTGGTTCTTTCTGTATTTCATTTTCAACACAGACCAGTATCATCTCCACTGTTTTCTGACATTTATAACTTTCTTCCTTTTTCCCCTGAAATACTCTATTGTGAAAATACAATTTCCAATGCTGTTTAACTGTTTAAATATGTATTTGGTAGGATATAGGGCACTATCCTTCCTTCATCTTATTTTTCTGCAGTGTTGCAGTGACTCTAAAGAAAATATGTATTTACATTCTAACCCAGATTTCATGTTTTATTCTAAATACATAGAATTTTAAACAAGTCGAGCTGCAGTGCAGCTTCATATTTCTCTTCAAACAAACAATAAACAATGTTATTACTTCCACATAAAAATGAAAATAAACCCATGAGTGGTACATAAGGAAGGAAGGAAGGAAGGAAGGAAGGAAGGAAGGAAGGAAGGAAGGAAGGAAGGAAGGAAGGAAGGAAGGAAGGAAGGAAGGAAGGAAGGAAGGAAGGAAGGAAGGTATGTATGTTGCAAAATGATAATGCTATAATTAGTCTATTGGGAAAAAAGGTGTTCAAATTTCTCAGATAACCTCTAGTTCCGAACAAATAATCAACAATATCATATTTCAACATGAAAAAAAAAAAACAATTCCAATAGGCTCCTCACACCATCGGTGCTCAGGCCCTAATAAAGTAAAATTATAAATAAACTAGTGCGGTGCCCGTGCAAAATCAGTTTTTGTGTGTGTTTTTAGTAATTGATGGTTTGGTGTGTTTGAGTGCTCATTGTTACAGTGACATTTTTACTTGTGCATGGTAGAAAGCAAATGCTGATACTGACATACCATAAATATGGAAAATTGAACTACATGGTTGCAAAACAATTTATAATGGTGAAATTAGGTGACATGTATTTGGGTATCTGTGTACAGGTAGCAGGGGTTTAGATTAGAATAGATTAGATTAGATTTACATTAGCTTCGACTTTGTTGTCATTGTGCAGATTACAATTACAGAGACAATGAAAGGCAGTTAGCGTCTACCCAGAAGTGCAAAAATGCAGAAAAGTGCAATGTGAACAGACAGGTAGTGCAGTATAAACAGTAAATGGCATATAGTGCAGTGTAGACTGTAGTATACAGTTAATGAAGTTGTATGGTGTACAGTAAGGATATGGGGATTTGCCGTTACGATCGGTAAGAGGAGAGTTAACCTTGTTTAAGCCTGCATAGCCTACATGAGCTATCCTGTTGAATAGGCAGGGCAACTATTTAACATAGCATATTCAACATCACATAGTTACAGGCTAACTTCAGCGCGCATGACACAGTAATAACTTAGCATTGAGACCAGGCTATGCTTGAGCAAACAGTTTGTGAATAGGCTACTACAAATGATGGCCGTGAAAGAGACTGTGAACGCATTGAATAGGATATGGTGAATAGCATATAGGCTACTATTACACAGTAGCGATAACGTTAAGCGCACCAGAATAAAATATAATATTCAGAAGTAAACAGTGAAGCTGACTTACAGATTCAGTTAACATCCACAAATGAATAAGCGCGATGATTCAGGGAGCAGGCTACACAGTGAACTCAGAGAAAACGCTACTTGAGCTCCGCTGCTTTCTTTGACCATCTCTGTCTCTGGTCCTGTGCTGTGCTCACTCAGTGTGTGTGTGAGAGGGGGAGTGGCCTCTGGTCCTGCGCTGTGAGAGGGGGAGTGGCCAATGCTGTGCTCACTCAGTATGCATTGTGAGAGGGGGAGTGGCCTCTGGGTCCTGCGCTGTGAGAGGGGGAGTGGCCAGCGGCTAGAGCGGCAAAAGCCAATGTGTGCTTCTTTTACCGATATATTTACCGATATCTTTTGCATTTCTAATCCAAACAACATCAAACTTGGCACTGCACTTACTCGTGCCCGTAGCAAGACACCTGTCAAGTTTGAAATCCATCGGACTGATGGTTCGAGAGATATGCGAATAACAGACACACAGATAGACAGACATTTAGATAGATATGGCAAAAAGCAAAAGTAGGGTGTCACATCCTCAGTCATCTGTCAAAATCCTCGGTCACCAGTCTATCACCTCTGCACACTTCATCCCTCCTTCTACTCACCTGCACTCCTTCAGCAATCACCCACACCTGTTACGGATTCATCATCACTCAGCCACCCTATTTAAGCACACACCTCACACTCAGTCATTGTCTGAACTTGTCCATATTTTGCAGACACACGTCCACTTACATGCTTACTCACCTGAGATCACTGAATCCTGTCAGCCATCTTCTGTCTTCAGTCATCCTCAGTCTGGAGCCTAGTAGTGATCATTTTCGGATCATTTTACTGACTCTCTTGTTCGATCAAAATGAACAAATCTTTTTTCGAGTCATTTCGTTCATTCAAGTGGCTTTAAATGTTATACTTTTAACAGTCAAATTCCCTGAACAAATCAACCTACGCAATCTTGATCATAATCTGAATTAAGCAATCATTATAATGCAGTCAAAAAGAATTTACAGGGAACATAAATAATTACTTTACCTTCCAAGTCTTTCGTTCATTTGTCACATGACAGACGCAATGAACAGATCATTCATGAATGACCCATCACAAGAGCCTAGTTCGCCGGCCTTCTCTTCTCGATCTTCATCTGCAAAGGAAAGAACTCTGTTCGCCATTCAGCTAAGTTACCATTACAAAATTAGATTCTAGTAAAAGGAAAGAACGGAGTTCAAATGTCAAAAATAACTCAACAAATAAATCAACTTAACAAATAAATGTGGAGCAGAAAATGCAGTTTTATACAAATTATTAAAGGAACAAAAAAAGAATAAACACAAAATCAAGAAGTTAACAGGGAAGGAAGAAATGCTGTTTTCTAACAAATTATCAACAATATCATATTTTAACATGAAAATAACAATAAACAGAGCAATTCCAATTCCCAACTAAAGTAAAAAAAAATTCCCACATATGTACATAGCTACCATAGACTGTATTAAAGGATAGAAAAGAGCTCAAATGTCTTGGAAAAACTCAAATGTTGAGCTGCAATGCCTTTTACACACACACACACACACACACACACACAAAATGAAGTAAAATAACAAGAGAATAAACACAAAATCAAGAATTCAACATAAAATAGCAGCAAATTAAAACAAAGTAGAAAGCAAGAACAGCTTTATAGAAATTATTAAAATAAAACTATATTGAACAAAGGCAATAGCGAGAAATCAACAGGAGACAAGCAGACAATCAAGCAAGAAATAGAGAACAAAAAAAGAAAATGATGAAACGCCCCCATACTCATAACTAGATTTGATCAAAAGAGAGAACAGAGCTCAAATGTGCTTCATTTTCACACCAGGATGAATGCGAAAAGGTCACATGCCAACCAACAGTTTCCGACTAATAGGAACCACTCTAGCTGTAAGAGGTGTTATACAGGTTGTTAAGAATGAGACCATAGGATAATGGAGACTTTCTCCATTCTCTGGACTTTCTCTTGTGTATAACTCTTGATCTGAGGACAATCTATATTATTTAAAATGTTTCTAAAGAGACTAAGGGACATATTTTAACGATCTAAGCGCATGGTCTAAAGCACAAGGCGCAAGTGCACTTAGGGCGTGTCCGAATCCACTTTTGCTAGTTTAATGACGGGAAAAATGGTCGGCTCGCCAGGTGCATGGTCTAAAAGGGTTGTCCCTATTTTCTCCATGAGTAATGGGTGTGTTTTGAGATTTGCGTGCGTTAAACCAATCAGAGTCTCATTTCCCATTCCCTTTAAATACAGTTGCGCTCGCACCATAAAACACTTGCGTCGCGCTTGGCGCTGCATTGCGCCGGGTGCAAGATAGGGCACTAATACGGAATACAGGGATAATTTGAAGAGTAAGGATTTAGCGCCGCACTATGGGTCTCATACCTCGCAGTTACATATACCTGATGAATGTTTGTTTCTGAGCTGTTTAGTTTGGATCAATAGAGAGAGTCAGTAATGATGCCTGCTGTTCAGAGGATTAGAGTTTTGCAGCTGTGTTTTAATTTAGACAGTGATGGAGTAAAGCAGCAGGTAGAACCATCTACCCATATATTACTACGTGGGATTTTTATTACATTCATTTGTTTGTATTTCCTAAAAGAACCTTACTGCACGTTTTGCGGTTTCTTTGACAATTTTAGATGGACTTGAATGCTTTGTTGTTTGGATCTTAGAATCTCTGCAGTATAAGCATGATTCCCTTCATGAACATTTTCTAAGGACTGAGGATTAGAGCTAAACGTAATAAGATAGTGATGTTTACAGGACCGAAGCGCATCATGCACATTCAAACATGCCCCTTCAGATTATGTAAATTGTATTTGAATGCAACTTCCAAAACATTTTGTGTGTGTGTGTGTGTGTGTGTGTGTGTGTGTACCCTCAAATGTTCCACCACAAAAGGACAACCTAAACAACTTTATTAACAAACAATTTTACTAAATTATGAAAGTGCTTTAACAAAAATACAAGCCTTGTCACCTGGCCCACATGCCTACAGACTTCCACTTCAAGTGCATTGTTGTACAATATAAAGTTGTATTGTGTTACTGTTTCTCAGTCCTTTTAATTGATGAGCTGAAAGGATTGTCTTAACATGCAACATATGCAGTTACATGAGGTTGAAAATAACCTAGAACACTCTTCCAATGCATTTGCGTTGTTGTGGGCAGAAGTTCATGAGCGTGAGGTTAAATGTGGTTTGGAGGAAAACAGCCACTGTAGATCAGCTCTGATGCCCCTGCTATGAGAGATGTTACACTGCTGGGTGGAAAGAGAGGTTATCGAGTGCAGATAATGTTCTATTCATCGACAGTGCTATTTTCTTTAGACTCTGCCATTTGAATACATTATTTATTTTTTAAGGTCAAGGCATTTACCACCACAGCCCCTAACGTGAGCAGAGCAGAGCGGGCTTTTTCAATTCATCTCTAAGAGAGCCGAGCACAACCATTTGCACGGTGGATTGTGAGATTGACAGCGGAGAAAGAGCTGAGAGCATTTCAAAAGTTGTTGTATGCACAACTTTATGCAAATTAGGAGTGAAAATGACGGCCGGAGTTGCAGGTATTGCAGGTAATGTGCTGAAGTTTCCCCTGAATTTAGTGTGTAAATGATATTGTTTACAGTTGATATAAAAGGTCTATAGCTGGTTTGTGTGATATAAAACATGTAAAATGTTTTAAATACAACAAAAATACAACATAATACAATGTCAAAGTGAACTCCAAAGTGAAACATTTCACAAAAAAAAATAAATAAATAACAAACTAAGTATTCAGGGGTGTGCACACATGTGGTTAGTTATTCCAAGTGTATCTTTAATATATATTTATATATATATATTTTTTTTGCCTTTTTATATCCACTGTACATATTACTACATTTCATTCAGATTTCAAATGGAATATTTAATGGCTGAGTTAGCAAATTAAATTGACACCATATCTTGAAAGTGTACTCAAAAGTTTATTAATCTGACACTGGCGTTAGTGAGTGAGGTTATGGCTCTGAAACATGCATACTAAAATGCCCCTCACAAGTTAATTGCAATATTACTTGCTATTTCTTAGAAATTATTCTTTGAAATGTATTATTAAAACACGGGGTGGATAGATTAATGCACCGCAATAAGATTTGTTCAATTGTTATTTCAGACAATCCCCAATCTCCACATTTTAAATATGAATGCATTATTAAATATAGATCAGACTTCGAATTAAGAAGGTGTAAGAGCTCTTTAACACTATTTTGTAGTGCAGACTGTAAAATGTCAATAAATATTGAACTTTGTTTCTTTCTTTGCTTGAGATTTTAAAAGGCATGGCAGGTATACACATACAATATACTGTCGTATTTTGTGTTGGTATTTGAAGAGGAATATGTATGCACCATAGCAGGTCAAGGCACACTTAAACCTGTGAGAATACCTCTTGCTGACAGTGAGGTGGAAAATGTGGAGGTAATTTGATATTGTGTCTTTATTAGATTAAACTCAAAAAGGTTGCCTTGGGTACATTGGCTCAGCTGTATCGTGTAACATCATCAATACACGCAGGAGCAGCACAACGACCTTTCTTCTGGCAAATAACCTCAGTTTACACACCCATTTAGTCATTAATTCTGTCCTCATTTGTCTAATCTTTAGAGGTCAAGTCAAGCACAAAGAAACACTAGAGGTAAATCAACTCCATACACATGGAGTTTGACATCTTGTGTTTTACATTTTAGATTCTAGAGGGCTAAATTGACATTGTTTTTCAAAAAGGGCTGGATCCACTAGGATCCAACATTAACAAAAGCCAAATGCAAAAAAAAAATAAAAAATGGCTTTGGCTAGCAGAAGTTCTCTATCAGTTGGCTGGTAATTCAAATCGTTCAATCGTTCACTATCGTTCATGTCAGTAGTATATGTAAATGAACAATGTTTACTCTTACCTGAACTGTGAAATTCCCATTTATTTATCAGCAAAAGTCTGACTTTTGAGAGGGCTTTTGTGGAAACTATACATACTTCTGCATTTTTATACCCCTGCCCATGGACAGTTGTATTGACAGAGGGTATGTTTATCACTAAAAATGGTATTGTACTTTTTCTTTTCTTTAAACACCATTGTGGTAAAAATGGGACACTATGACAACAGCCTTCTTACCTGTAGGCCTACATGACAGCGTTTTGCTTCGGTTGCTTCTGACAGAATAGCAGTTTCTTTCAGTTTTCTTTCCAGTTTAAAATGTTGATTACAAACACAAACAGGTTTTTCAGATTCTCCATCATGCTGTTCTCTTCATATTATTTGCAGCCTTTATCCGCTGCCTAAAACACGATGGATCCTTCACTGGAAACCACAAAAAAATTAAAAAATTAAAATAAATTCACTTCCACTAAATGTTTACTCTTTGAATTCTTGCACTCCGGGAATACAAGTCAACACCATTATGACTAAAAGTTTGCTTAAAAGTATTTTCTTTTCTTTTTTTGCCTTCTGGATAGGCAGCCAATTTTGCCAGCAGTGAAGTACCCCTTTAATAGTACTATACAAGGGTGGGCGAAGCTAACAAATTGTAATAGCAAAAAAAAAAAAAAAAAAAAACTAAATACACTACCAGTCACATATTTAAATATGACTTATTTAAATAAAATGAGTAAGAAATGTTGAACGAGAGCAAGATTATATGTTGTATATTGCATAGAGAGAGAGCAAGGCAAACACAACTATTTATTCGTTTGTAAATGTGTATTTTTGTTTGCATTTACTACTAAAAGGTGCTTATGAAATTGACTCCCTGCGTCAATGTGGGTTGTTCCATGGATTACTAAATATATAAATAATATGAAAATGAATAAATGTCATCATCATTGTCATTTTCATCATCATTATAATCATCAACACCAAAATCACCAACAGTGACAGTATAATTTACCTTCTTTACCATCAGGTGGATCCACTTGTTCTCCAACAGCTGAAGTCTGACGCGAAGGTTACGACTCCAGCCACCACGACTCCACTTTGCGTACCACGGCGGAGAGAGGAAATGTCAGATTTCTACACAGAGTGCAATTCAAGCTGCCGAACCTCAAAAGTGATGGGAGCTTTTCAAAGCTGACACTCATTAAATATAGACCCATAACATGTACGCTTTGAAGAGCCTCTTTGAAAACAGAATCTTATGGGAATGTCACAAATGAATGGTTTCAGAAAACTAGCAGGTGGAAAGATGAATATGGTCTTTTAAAACTCGCTGCTTGAGATCTGTCAGTGCTAGTGGCCAGTGTTCATGGCTTACTGCATCTGACTGTGTTTCAGTATTAGCAATATAATACTCCACAATCCATAATCAGTCTTTATTTAATTGAAATCAACCCTTTAGAGTTTTTTAAGAGCTCACAAATGTTCACACCCTCCAATTTCAATAAAAGCAGGAGAAATTTGTGTCCATTAACTTGTTCACTATACTGTGCCATGATAGTAGAAAATAATATGCGATTCAGTACCACAAGAATATTGCTCATGCTATTTAATTACAATGTGACCTTTAAATACCTTTACAAACTACACATGGTATAACAAAAGTACAACTTGTTCCATAGCAACACATGTGCTTGTGACACAATTACAACCACCCTGACTATGCGTCATTTAATTAATGAGATTTTTCTTTTCAGTAAATTTAATCCTGCAAGTGGTTAAAACTGGTTATATAACTTTAAAAGACCTGTAAATGCAGTATTGTATAATATGAGGTATTATTTTAAACAGTTAGAGACTCTCTAATAAAATGTTGTATCTGTTTTATTGTTATGTATAAAGAACATAACTAAAAAGATCCCTTTTAAATAAATGTTCTTGTTGTCATTGATTATCTGCTTTATTGTCAAAGGAAATAAGTAAAAATATCCCTTTTAAAGAAATTTTCTTGTTGTCATTGATGAAAAAGATGCTCTGAAATAAAATCTAACTATGCTGGATTTTTTGTTTATGCTGTTTGAGTGCAAAAGGAGAGGAAAGGAGTCATGCCAAATGCTAATATATTCTGAAATTTATGTTAATTTTAACATTTATTTATGATGATAATATAGTTTGTAATGAAAACAATTGTAGAGATAGCTCACCCGAAAAAAGAAAATTGACTCACCCTCAAGTTGTTCCAAATTTTTTATTCAGAGGAATACGCAAAATAAGATATTTTGAAGAACGTTGGTGACCACAGACTTCCAATGTATTAAAGAAAAAAAAAAGCTATTTCTCCAAATATCTTATTTTCTGTTCCATAAAAGAACGAAAGTCATGCTGTTTTGGAACAATATGAAGATGAGTAATGATGTTAGACTTCATTTTCGTGTGGAAAAAAATTGCAAAAGTGCTGTGTAAGTAAACCCGCAGAACACATTAAAAATTTAAAGTTAAAATCGTGTAGCACTATAAGAAATTAGATTAAAAAAGAGAGAAGCACAAAAGTGCAGCTGTGTCACTGACTTCATTAAACCGCAGGAGTTCATTGCCGAATAATTCTTGAAAAAAAATGTAATCAATTTATCTCGTGTGAACCCCGTGTACTCGAATAAATAGCTGTTCAGTCGGAGGGCTCCCCTGATAGGTTCAAGCTGTTATCAACTCCAGATTAATTTAACTGCAAATCACTACATCCACTTCTGAATGAAACAATGAAAATTATAAGATGCTGCGCATCACATTTGACCATGTTAACTAAATTTCCTTTTCTTACAGTGAATCTATGGACTGCAAAATGAAACAAACAAGGGTCCCAGCAAGAAGGTAGTAGCCGTGTGGCTAAAGATACAGGCCATGCGGGTTCAGTGAGCCAGAACATCAAGAGCAACCCAAGATCACGATCTCTGCTGCACCACAGAGCTTTAGTGCAGGGCACTTAACATTCAATTGCTCCAATGAGTCTGTTCTTGTGACTAGTTCACAATCTTGGTGGATAAGAGAGTCAACTATACAACAAATGTCACTGGACAGCAGTATTTCTGCTAAGATTGCTGATAGATGTGCCACTGACTTTTGATCTTCTGTGTCAAACTAAAGCTCTGGCTTGATAGAATTGTGTGTGAATTGTTTTCCACCAGGAGGTTGATGTCATATTGTGTGGTGGAGTGAGTTAAGCTCAGGGATAGGAACCGTAAGGTTGGTGGTTCAAGCTCCGCAAGGAGACACCAGCATCGTGGCCTTGAGCAAGGCACTTAACCCTGGTTACTCCAAGAGGATTGTCCCTCTGCTTTGGATAAAAGTGTCTGCCAAATAACTACAACATTGTAGTTTTCTGAGAACAGCACATGTTTTCAGCTTTTTCCTCAAAAATTAATAAATAAATTGCAGCCTATCTTAGTGCTTCAAATGATTTTCAGTATTCTAAAGCTGCCAACACATACCAATAGATTTGTGTTATGTGTCAAAGCATTTGCATTCATAGGTATACATACTTAAATGTGTTCACACATACTGACATGGAAACAAACAAAATAAACAAGTGAAAAAAAGTAAACCATTTTACACACTTTAATAAATCATCTAAAGACTCGTCAGAACTGTAATTAGTGAACAGAGTTTCAACCAGTATAACAATGAAAAATATTTTCTACCCAAGCTTTAAGTGTGATGCCATTCTGTTATAAACACAACAAAATCAACCGAATTCAATATTCTATAAACCTCAAATGATTCGTAAATGTGTACTTCCAACGCTATCTCATGACCAATTCGTATGAGTGAGTAAAAGGTGGCTAATTTGTACAAATTTGTATGACCTCACTAGAACGAATTCGTATACGATTTGTCTAAACCCCAGTGATGGGTAGGTTTAGAGGCGGGGGCGGGGGCGGGGGCGGGGTAAGCAATTCGTACCAATTCATTTTAATTTTGATTTAGCAAAAATCGTACAAATTTGTACGATTGAGGTCGTATAAATTGGTACAAATTGCCGTGAGATCGGGTTGGTACTTCTCTAACAGTTACTAGTAAATGGTTTACCTTTTAGTAGCTATATGTTGATATCTCTTAAAAGACATACAGTATTTTCCCCTGTCTGCTTCCTTTGACGTCACAGCGCAGGATAGTTGCTAGTTATAGTGGTGCCATCAGACATCATTGTTGTCCTGACATAATCTTGCTGCTGCTCAAGAGAAAATGCTAGCATGGCTTTTACAGCTCATGTTATTGGGTCAGAACGACATTTTGACTGAACTGGGCGCCTATAAGGGATTTGTTTTTGTTTGTTTGTTTTTTGTTACTTTCTGGAAGGTCTGACGTGAGCCGAGCAACCGCCACTGAGATTTCTCTAAATATTAAACATTTTCTTTCAATCTAAATTGCCTGGTTTGTGCAGATGTGCCCTGCAACTTGGAATGTTGCACTCAGCATTGTTTCTGCATTGCAAAACATCCAAAGGAGATGTAGAAGCGATCAAATCTGGCAGTGGTCCTAAGCCCCGGGATAAGGCCAAAGACCAAATACAAAGATGGAGGGGAGATGAAAAAGTATAGATACATCTGAAGGAGGAAGGGTGGTGGAGTAGAGAGCAAACACGCTCTGGGCAAGTGCTTGTTCAGTGCCATCACAGAGGGTTTGAGAGGATTCTCTCTTGTGCAGTGCAAAAATAATATTTGCTGTTTCATATTTCAAAAAATATACTTATATGCGGCTGCACAGTGTGTGGAGCTGTGAGGCTTGGGAAGGAATGAGAGAACTAAGGCCCTAATGTCTACGGAAAAAGTGTGAAAAATTGCCACTGTCCCTTTCATCTTTTTTCTTTTTTTAACCGCTATTGAATTTTGTTCAAAAGCAGCAGACTTCAAAGTGGTGGGGGAAAGTCATGAGTGTAGGGAGTAATGTAATTTATTGGGAACTGAGGGAAGAACACTACATAGGGGTTCTGCTGTTGTGCCTCACATTTCCTGGACAATGTATCTGTTTAAATGTCATTATTAGTGACTCATCATCAATCATATATATATGATATATATATATATATACAATATATGAAATAAGTAATAAGCTAAATAGTTAAAATAGTACTATTTTTTGTTTGTATAAAAATAATAATAATAATAATAAAAAGTGTACACATATTATGATGCTATCCTGACCCATAAGTAAAAAAACAACAAAAAAAACAATGTTCCTACCATCAGAGCCATTGCGAGTCCAAAACAGTGAGATATGTTGGACAAATCCAGACAGAAAAAAAGTATATAAAGTGTACATAGGATTTGAGAACATGTTCTGTGTGAATGGTCTCCGCTATGAAGAACAGATAGGCCTAGACAAAATTGATTGGTACATAGCTTTTCAGCGCTATGGCAAAGTCAATATTTTACAAAATAAATATTTTACCTGAGAATAGGTTTGCAGTCTGTATTCAATGTGATGCAATAAAAACACAATGTGTTGTGAAATAATGACAAGAAATGTCTTACTACTGAGTTGTAGTAGTTGTATGTTGTATGCTGCATGTAAAAGTAAGCAGTTGTGCTGTTTTTTTTTTGCTAATTTCACAACCAGTGTTGGGGAAAGTAATGCATTACAATATTATGCTACTCCCTAAAGAAGTAACTAATTGCGTTATTTAGTTACTTTTTATGGAAAATAGTATTACGTTACTTTTGTTACTTTTTCTCACTTTGACATATGTAAATGCACTTTCACACCAAAAGTAAAATGAATATGCCTCAGTCTGAAGGAAATGCAAAATTCACACATGTACAGAATAACAGAATACTGAATCTGTATTCCTTACTGAATGCATGTTCACATTTAGTCAACTACAATACCCATCATGTTTAGACAGCGCACACAACTCCTCTGCTCTTACTGACGATTTTCCTCAACATAGTGACAGGAGAGCTGTCAGTCAATAAATGGGAAAACAAACTGGTGTGACTTATTTGAAAAAGTAACTCAAATATTTTGTTGTAAATTTAAAAGTAATGTCTTACTTTACTTGTTACTTAAAAAGGTAATCTGATTACGTAACTCGCTTTACTTGTAATGCGTTACCCCCAACATTAATTCAAAACCTCTTATGCAGTCTGAACAATATAAATATGTACGACCGTGGGCTGTAATGATAGATTTATGTTCAGTTATATAAAATAATTAAACTACAACTATCTAACACCCCTAAATTAAATTATAATTGAATTAATCTGATTAGTATAACAAGATTAGATATAAATAAATGATCACATCTATTAATATAATATTTTCAGTTTCACACTACTACTCTGGTTGGCAACTGAAGGATATAAGTGCATTAGAAAACGTACTATTTTCCACTTGCTTCTTGTTGCCAACTCCAGAACAGAAGACTGTGTAAAAAGAACTGACTGAACCAACTCTTAAATGTAGGTCATGTAAAGGCCTGTTGACAAGATATGAAACTATAGGTGACTTCGACTCCCGAGTTTAGAGGTACCGTGGACGATTTAGCGAGTGACTGGGCTCTGATCTTCAGGCCTGACCTCCGTGCAGATGATGGATGGGTAAGAGCCAGCACTGATAGCTGCATATCCATCAAACAAAGGCTCCCTTGATGAATGAATATGTCCTCTATCAAACGTGCATCACCTCATGAGCTGTCATTTGTGGTGAAATGCGTTCTTCCTTTAGCATGAGATTAATGAACTCAGGAAATGATTTAGTCAGCAGCTCACAGAAGGTCAAAAGGAGGTGAGTGTAGGTAAGTTTGGGAGCTGAAAGCTAACCGTAACTTGATCAGGAAGAGCGATCACTGTCAGGGCAACTGCCACTGCGTCTAAGTGAGATTTTACATTTGGACATATTGCTTATGTTCTGAAGTCATTCAACTGAAACCGAAAGGAAATAGCAAATTTTTGTAGTTCACTAATAACAGACCAGCTCACTTCTTTTTCTCATTTTGTGTTAACCGTAGAATGCGAGAACCCTAAAGTCCTGCCATTTAATCAACGGTCTGGCCTCTCAAGACTAGACGAAGAGAAATTTCCTCGAGTTTCCACAGAAAAAAAAAAAGAAAAGTCTTGAGGGTGGCCATTCGATGACAGAATTTTCCGTTTAAAGCAAATTATCTACAGAAGGTGCAACTTGGACTGTCACACCTTCCTCTCGCAGTCTGAATGGGCATGATGCTTCTGTTGCTAGGATACAGACCTGGGCAGTATATTAGTTCACCCAAAAATGAAATTCTGTCAGTAATTACTGACCCTCGTGTTGTTCCAACCCCGTAAGACTTTCGTTCATCTTCGGATCACAAATTAAGATATTTTTGATTAAATCTGAGAGCTGTCTCACTCCTCCATAGGCTTCTATGTTATTGAAACTTGCCGGCCCAGAAAGTTAGTAAAGACAAGGTTTAAAATAGTCCAAATGACTACAGTAGGCTCACTATTGGCTGACGCTGGTCATGTGTGTTATGCTGGCCAATAGTGAGCCTATGTTCTGACCTACAACCCAGAAGTGCTGCGCCGTTACACTATGTGAACTCACTCAGAAGAAAATGAATAGTTGAATAAAGTCGTTATTTTTGTTTGCTTTTGCGCACAAAAAATATTCTCATCGCTTGATAAACTTATGGTTGAGACACTGTAGTCACTTCGACTATTTTAAACATTATCTTTACTATCTTTCTGGGCCGGCAAGTTTCAATAACATAGAAGCCTATGGAGGAGTGAGACAGCTCTCAGATTTAATCAAAAATATCTTAATTTGTGTTCTGAAGATGAACGACAGTCTTACGGGGTTGGAACAACATGAGGGTGAGTAATTACTGACATTTTTGGGTGAACTAACCTTTTAAAGTATATCAAAAAATGACGTCAGCAGTGCTGTTTATGTGTTATGCATTTGAAACATCAAGGGGTCTGGGAAGAGGAAATGATGAGCTAGAGATTAAAGGCTCGAGGTTTCAGGAACACAATCATTATGTCTAAACTGTGGTTGGATTGGGACAGATGTGTAGAGGTGACAGGAAACAGATAGATGTTTGCTTCATGGAGGGAAATAAAGTCCTGCTATCTGTATATGGCGTAAGTCAATAGTTTCTAAGATTCTTTCATTTAAACCATGTGTCTGTTGTATTTATGCACATTTGTTGAAATGAAACCAATGATGCTTATTACTTTGATTTTATAATAAAAAAAGCATTTCTTCTGAGACTCTATCAGACACAGCTTCCGTATTGTCAGCTACAGGTTTATGTTTATAGCCCATGGGGAGACAGCCTGGGGTCCCAGCAGTTTCTTTCCAGCCGTGTCTGCCAATACTAATGTCGGTTTTTTTTTTTTTTTTTTTTTTTTCATGAAAACAAACCTGGAATGAAAAAATGGTCTGTATATGGTACCTGTTGCTTTTACCTCTTTGTATGTGTGTGTGTGTGTGCATGTGTGTGTGTGTGTGTGTGTGTGTGTGTGTGTGTGTGTGTGTGTGTGTGTGTGTGTGTGTGTGTGTGTGTGTGTGTGTGTGTGTGTGTGTGTGTGTGTGTGTGTGTGTGTGTGTGTGTGTGTGTGTGTGTGTGTGTGTGTACTTGTACAACTATCTTTGTGAGGACCAGTTTGAGTTTTAGAAAATTGGAGTGAGGACAAAGAGAGTAAAGTGAAGACATTTTGGCCGGTCCTCACTTTCTGAGACCCCTTTAAAGGTCTGTTTGAGGGTCAAGACTTGGTTTTAGGGATAAGGTTGTAGGTTTAAGGTCAGGGTTCAGGTTAGGCACTCAGTTGTGATGGGTAAGGTTAGGGTAAGCGGCTAGAGATTGCATTGTGTTAATGAATGTCCTCATAAAGATAGATGTACAAGTGTGTGTTGGGGTGGAGAGGGAAATTAAGAGGTTGATTTCAGATTAAACTGAATCAAAGGTCTTTGTGGCATATTATTTATTTTTTTAAATAAAATACAAGAAAAATGCTGTGCTGTCATATACTAATATGTCAGAATTCTCAGGTCTCAGAATGACTTCTTATGGACATTAAATATTACAACTTTATTTATTGTATTATATTGCTGTTTGAGCATAAAAAGGTCTGCCGAGTTACAAAGAACAAAGTCCACTGCAAAGAGTTATTTTCTATATTAATAAGCATTGTTCATTGAAACACCTTGATAGTAGTCTTTACATTTTATTCTAGGAATGTATATGTCACAATATTCATCATTTAAATAATTTAAAGGCATATGCAAAATAAAGGGGGCAAGGCCTGGTTAAGTTTGTTAGCGTTAGTAGTGTGTTCTCACCATGTCCCACCCTGAATCTAACACGGTTATGTTAAAGGGGCATGACATTTCCCAAACATGCTCGAAGCGGTAGACCAATAACCACACGCTGATTCAGCCAACCAATCAGAGCACATTGTGCTTTTCAGAAGGAGGGGCTTCAGAGACAAGAACTAAACAGAGCATTACTGACAGACTGGGAAGAGAGGTGCTGCAACAATGTAAAATATGTGAAAAATAATGTTTTTTGTACATTCAAGCATGAAAACATATTCAAGTAGACCCCAAAAACAAAATCAAGTGTGTGTTTCATATTCATCCTAAGATGGTATTCTGAATCTAAGGCCCTGATCTGAAAACTAGAAAAGTGCACAATATGCACTCTTCAATATATACTGTTCAAAAATTAAGTTTTGCAGGCACAACAATGCCACAGTAAACATGTATGATGTATGCTATGAGAGATGTGCACACACGCACAGTAGACAATGGGTGAGCTACTCTGATACAGAAAAGTGCTTTTCTTGTCACACTGTTTGCCACAGCAATGGCTTCAAGAGGGATTTCAAAGGATTAGGCAACACAGAGCTGTCAACAAAAGAGTACAAAGGAGAGAGTATGAAGACAGAATAAAGAGAGAGTTGAGCTCTGCATGTCAACATACAGAAAAGAGAAGCTAGGCTATATTTGCAGGGGAGAGATTACTGACTTACTGGATGCAAATAAGTTACTGGTGTCCATTTATTTTGGATTTGAAAAAGATTTATTCACAACCAACTGTCAGGGTTTAGATGGTTAGTGCGACCCATTAAGCCCCTGCTGGTAGATGTTGTAACTACACCATTTGGGAACAAAAAAACTCATAGTATTGTAGATTAGGGGTTTCTTTTTTTCTTTTTCTTTTTAGGGAGTTTAATTAACTTGCAGCCTTCAATCTGATAATATCACCACATCACGATTATCCTGCAGTGCAATTCATTTTTATTTTTATTTTATAAGGGCTCTTTAAATAAATGTTTATTTGTTCCCATGCACATTCTTGTGGGGCTTCATTCAATCAGCATTACCATATAATTTACAGCTCTGTTGATTGGACAGCAGAACTGGGTGCCCATGAGAAAAGACAGCTTTTTTAATTGAATATTTCAGCTGCTTTGAGTTGCTATTGGGACGAAAAAAGAAAAAAAAAATTCTCAAGGTATTATAGACCTCCTTGGCCTGTACCAACTGAATATCCAGTTTGTTGTATGAGCTTTGAAAGCGGAAGTAAAATAATGTTGTTTTTTCTTCAGATTTTCAATGCTTAATCAGAATGCAAGGTCAGAGAGTTCTATGAGTGCTCAGAAGAACAATAACTATGGGCAAGTGTATAGTGGAGCATGATTGTATTTAACCAACCCCTGCATAATTGAGTGTCAAGAGGTTTATGCAGAGATGCCAATTTATTTAAGCAATAAAATTGCATCAGAATGTGCAATGATTGACATACTCAAAACAATGTTGCAATAACCATGCCACTCACAGGGAAGATCTGTTTATCCCAGGACAGATGACTTCAACCAAAGCCAGAAAGAAGGGCTGAAAAGACCTCATAAATGCAGCAACATTGTACTTAACTTCATGCTCTTTACAACTTCCCTCCTCTATAATTCAGTAGCCACCTCCACTTTTGTATTGTCTGATTGATCTTTTATTTTTATAAAATGTTTTATTTAAATGACCCGGGTCAAGCAGTATAATGGACTGGCCTCCTACGCAGAGTAATTTTTCCTCATGTATGACCACCTGTCTATTTTTACTTCACCCATCGCTCCTGGTGTTTCATAATCTCATCGCTCAGACACCATTTCCTCTCAAACATCAGGGGCAACTGGACCAAAAGTTTCATTTTCAAGCCACAAACCAAATCTGATGGGAAATGTTTTGTTAATGCAGTCATTATTGGCACCATATAAGTCAAAGGCAAGATGGGAACTGGCTGTTAACCACACGTTAAATTCACTTCACTTAAGCACACAGCAGTGTTGTGACGTTTTATCAATCAATACCCTCTTTCTGGGAGAGGAAGTCCAGAACTCTTAGCAGCACATCAGATATAATCTTTCATATGCAGACTAAATCTTTGATATTTAAAAATAAATACCATTTTTGTGTTGAGAAATCGCTCTAACTGACACAGGGTCATTGAGAACTTGAGACAAGCACTTTGAAAGGAGAACAAAAGAAGATCATATCTAATTAACAAGATTATCTGCTTCAGGCTATTGAGAGTTGTTCCTTTGGATGCTCAAGGTTCCTCATAAATATACATTTAGATATGTGTGTCAAGATCAAGATGTGTCTTGTGACATTGGAGATGGTGAGATCATCAAGATCCATTATAGCTGTATAGCAGGAACAGAAGAAACGGTTTAATTAGTATGTATGCATGCAAATAAATGCTTTGTTTATCAATCTCATAAGAAAAAAGCTCAAGAGGGTTAAACATTTATCCAGTGGACACTTCAAATAATTATTTTGCATTCAAATACCTAATTAAACCATTAGAATAAACTTATAAGATAATGGGGTTTTAGTCGTTGCAGAACATAAAAAGGATCATAAGATATATGAAACCTCTGAAAAGTCCATGGCACATCTAGATGCATTTAAAGTGTTGTGTGGGAGTAGTGTTAATTATATAGGAAGTATAATGGTCTAGGAATCGACTGGCCTGTTAGTTTCTCCAACAGTGCTGAGAGGATCAAAGTGGAAGAATACAACTTCCAAGGAAAATGGCAAGTGGGGGAGACAAAGGGTTAGAGAAAATCTTGTACATAGAGAAAATGTACAACCTCAAACAGTGAGGACAACTCCGAGCAAGTCAGTCCTGGGCCCATATGCAAAAAAAATGGTACGGCCCCCCTAACCCCGCCCCTCAAGTACATCGAAGATACATTTATAGACGGTCACTATGGTATATAGTGTATAGTGTATCAAGAAAATACCATACCAAACATACCATAAAAAAAAAAAAAAAAAAACACACTCTACCCAACAACTTTTCATAACCAGAACGCAACAAAAACAAGTCAAAAACAACCAAGGGACAGCCAATGTCAATAATTAACTACTGATCTAATGTAAAAACATAAAACTACTCACTCATTTTAGTTCCATTCTCCGGGCCTTTCTTTCTAGCTTAGCTAGCGGCTAGTAACCTCTCGACTCTCACACTGTGTTTTTTTTAGCGGCGATGCAGCATCATATAAAAAATGACTGCGTAGCTCTACGGCAGCATACAAGAAATGACGGAGAAATTATACATTACAGAGAAACAAGAAATTACTACACATGACATGCATACAAAAATATATTTATTGTGGCCACAAATGAAAAATGAATTCCCTCGTTTTAATTAAAAGTTCCCCATGGGAACCTATCGGCCCGGGCCCATTTGCACGTGCATACCCTGCATGCCCAGACGCTACGCCACTGACCCCAAATCAGGAAAAGTTGGGACTGTTGGGACAGTTTTCACTGAACAACTTAGTTGTATTTTGGAAATATAAACACATTTTGATTGCTGCTACACATTCCAAAAAAGTAGAGACAAAGGCAAAATAAAAGTGAAAAGCTTATAGATTATCAAAGTTAAACTCTTTTGAAACAGTCAGTCCACAATAGGTAGGTGAATAAGGGTTTTGTGATTGAGCATCTCAGTCTTCGCAAGCAAAGATGGGTCATGACTGACCACTTTGTGCAAAATATCATGAGAGAATTGCTAAACAATTAAAAAAATCACATTTCTCAATGCAAGATTGCTTGTATTTGCATTGCATTATGTCTTTCACCTTCTACCTTACATAATATTGTGAAAAGATTCAGGGAATCCAGATAAATCCCAGTACATGTAGGACAAGGCAGGAAACCTCTGTTAAATGTACATGACCTTTGAGCCCTCAGACGGCATTGCATGAGAAACCATCATGCTACTGTGTTAAATATAGCCACATGTGCTCGGGAGTACAGTGGAAAACCATTGTCACTTAACACAGTCTGCTGTTGCATTAAAGAATGCCACTTGAATCTCTTTTACGCAAGGAGAAAGCTATACATCTGTTCGATGCAGAGAGTTCACAGGGCCAGAGCTCATCTCAGATGGTCTAGACAGTGGAAATGTGTTGAAGAAAGGGACCATCCAGTCTTTCATCAGCGACAGGTGCAAAAGCAAACATCTGTCATGGTATGGGGGCACATCAGTGCAAATTGGATGACTTGCATGTGTGTGAAGGTACCACTGAAGTGGAGGTGTGTATTTGGATTGTACAGAGACTTTTAATGGCATGGGTATTTGGATTTTTTATTTTTTTTTATTTATAATGATGTGCATGGATAAAAAATAATAAAAAAAATTATAATAAATACAGCAATATTCCGTTAAAATGTAAATTCTGATTTAATGGTGACTTTAATAATGTTATCATAATCACACACATACTATTATTTTTTCACAGTATGAATGGGGCCTTTTTACATGAAAATACTACAATATTTACATTTTTGGATGGGGGCTGGTCCTTTGCATTAGGATGATCACATTTGGGGGTCTGTGGCATCTAAAAGATTGAAAACCCCTGGCATAAGGTACATGTAAGCCACAGAAACGTCTGGCATATTGGGTTGCATTTAAAACTCTTATGTGAGTGCAACTTTAATTAGACAGAAGGCATTGTTTCAAAGTGACAAACAGCATGTTTAAATAAAGCTGTGTGAATGATGTTGGATTTATACACATAATACTGTAAGCCAATCAATAAAGAATGCAAGTAAAAAGAGGATTACATCAAAATAAGCTTATTTCTAAGCACTAGTTGAATGCTGAATCTTTAAGCCTTGCCAGAATTAAATGAGATAGCTTTTGTCTGTTGATATCATGTATTACAATGTGTATTCATTTTCACTTTTTTAAAGAGTTGGATCTTTATCAATACATTGTAGTTTCTGCACACCTTCATCATGTAGTGAATTATTTATGCGCTTAACTTCGTGTCACTAATGCTGTCTTCATGTGAGTAGCTTATATAGGGGTTATTATATCATTTATGATGTATGACCCTATGATTTATGGCCATTTGTGACCATTTATGGCCATTTATGACCACCAGGTCTTCATTGTGACCTTTTGACCATCCGTTTCCAGAGTGTTTGAGGGTTTACGACTCCAATCTGTTGTGTGATAAGGAAGTGAATGTTTTTTTTTGTTTGTTTTTTTTGTTTGTTTTTTTCAGGATGTATTTTTATTATTGCAGGCTAACGACCCCAGGTCGCTGAATATGAATTTATGTGAAAATGAAATGATACAAATTAGTTTAGAGAAATAAGAAGCATTGCTGATAAATAAAAGCATATAAAATAATAGACATATGAAATAAGATGAAATTTGATTAAATATAAGTATTTTAAAGATAGGGTTCAAGCTTATCAACATGAGATGAGATGTATGATAAACTTAGATGAAATGAGATGCAGGTGCACTGCTCCCCATTCTGACTGTGTGTTGTTGTTGTGTATTTGGTTTGCAATTTGTTTCTGGAAGCATAAAACAATTAAAAGGCAGGATAGTCACCTCTAAAGTTGTATTACTGAGTGATCATAAACGTGAACGAACGTACTGTAAACCATCACATACAACTGTCTCCCATCCTGTATTGTCTGGGAGACCCCAAAATGTGATCATGTTGACACCTCTACAATGACCAGGGCTGTAAGATCAATAGAAATAGATGTTTATACCTATGTCTTCAGGAAAAAGTCAGGGGTCAAAACAAAATGGCCAGAAAGTTAAATTGTATCTTATCCATAGATTGTTATGATAAGCTAATTGTCCTTTCTTCCTGGGGTAACTGTCCCCCATCCTGTCTTTCTGGGAGAAAGTGTGAAGGAAAGAGTCACCCCCAAAAATGACACCTCAATTCCGACAATGTTTGGCAATGGCAATGTTTGATAGAATATCAACAAAAGGTTTTTTTTTTTTTTTTTTTTTTAAACAAGATTTTTAAATAACCTTTTTGATCTATTATTTAATAGTTTATTTTTTAATTAGTTAATAGTTATGAGTAAATGGCTCTGCTGTTTTATTTATTTTCAGATGGTCTACACTGAAATAAGCTGTATATACTTTCACTACTGGATTAAATTAACCTAACAATAAACCTAAAATTACATGACAGATCACTTAATAGCCATAAATTGATCAACAAACAGAGATAAAACATTAAATCTTTACATTTTTGATGGTTTACATTTTTTTGCTATTTACTAGTGAAAGTCAAAGTTAAGTTTTGTTTTTCTCCATAGGTTAGAAAAATGATCAGGCTGTTGTGCATTAAAGCTAATGTGAATATATATTCTACCTATTCTAACTAAATCAACATAAGGTGATATGAAACACAATATAAAAACACACACCTCTGTCTCTAAGAAACACTCAAGAGATTTCTACTTATTGCATTTTTGTAAATCATGTCATACATGGTTTGCTCATTTCTGTGTAAGATCTCTTCCTGCTCTCTGAAAAATGTAAGGTGCTTTTTATATATTAATTTAGCTAAAACTATAATAATTGGTTCAGCAAATGTTAGTAAGATGTTTATTTTTATATTATATATTTTATGTAGGCTATAATCATTTCATCTGAAATATATTTTATATTATGTTTTACTCAACCGTTTGAAATATTGTGTTTCATATATCACATTGATTTAGTTAGAATAAGAAGAATCTATATGTACATTGGCTTTAATGCACAACAGCCTGAATTTTGTTCTAACTTATGGAGAAAAACAAAACTACATAGACATATTATGGCTTGTTGCATTCCGAAAACAAAAACCACTGACATATTTCTTCTGCTCAGAAAAATTCAAAGAGCTGTGGACTTTAATCAGCCAGATAGAAACAAAGACAGTCTAATTTCATCTCAGGTAAGTTCACTTCAACTCGTGTTTACTACCTAACTTTAAAATACTTATACTTAATAAAATGTAATCTTGTTTCATTTATCTATTATTTTAATACGTTTTATTTATCAGCAATGCTTTTTATTTCTTTAAACTCATTTGTGCCGTTTCATTCTCACACAGACATTATGGGTGTTGCTGTACAATCTGAAAACCAAGCCTCCGACAAAATGAATAAATAAATCTCTCTGTGCCAAGCCTCTAAGACATCTCCAGCTATGGTCTAATTACAGATTTCTGATGCTTTGTTTACTAGACTTTTGACATGGCTTTAAAAGTGTTCATTTTTGGAAAGCCAGGAAAAACATCTTTGGAGTCAAGGGGACCAAACAGCTTTAGAGTTTAATCTTACAAGTTGAAGGCTCTAAGCCTCATGTTTTGTGTAATTATTATTATTTATTTATTTTCAGGGTTTTGAAAAAACACAGGCCTACATATATTGCAGCAAATCTTCTGTAAATCTGTTCTTGAAGCCGCCCGTGGACGTAATTGGGACATAACACGTTCTGGTGTTGCTTTGCTGTTATACATTTAAATTAATATTGAACAGAAGAAAATGCATTATTCAAAAGAATCAGCGTTCCCAGGGATGTGACTGTAGTTTAGTGAAGAAAAAATACAATATATTCATATCATGGCTTTTTCTGACATTAATCTATGGCTTTAATCTGTGCCTGAGGTTTCTCTCCCTCTCTAATATTAATTCAGTATATTAATGAATTTATTTGTTTCTACTGTACTCAGACACACAAGTTGAGAGGTGTGTGTGTGGTCTATATCATATTAATGAGTTGTTATATTTTATGTCATCATTTACCAGTTGTTATTCCATAACTTTTCAGCTCCAAAATGAGATGTTTGAACCAGAGGGGGAATATTCTATTTTGTTTGATTGCAGTTTAACAGTCTCTGATTAATTTATGATGGAAGTAAGTATATTAAGAAATCATACAATATAAATTAACAACCTGATATAGGTTGGAAAACATGAAGACCCAAGAGAGAAGTTGCCACATTATCCTAAACTTTCAAGTGCTCCCTGCGGGCACATGATAAATTCATTGCGCTGTTTGGCTTACGTTGGCACACAGAGGCATAAAACTGTACCAGTCACATCATCCAACCATAAACAATAACATTAAATTTTACTTTTCCTTTTTGGAATATTAATCAAGCCGTACTGTCGTCTTGTGGGAGCAACTCTGTCAAAACAGATATCGCTCACTCATGAGCACATTTCTCAACAGGATGCGAATCTGCCGCAAAGTCCGCCAACAAAGCTCAAAGAGAGTTCAGCGGTAATCGTACTATCTGAAGAAAATGTCAGGCCTGACATTATCTCAAGCATAACAGCCGAGAGACTCCCCGAGTTAAACAGCATTTTAAAACCAAGACAAGCACTGAGGTCATGGCAGACATCCGGATGACCTTCAAAACAGGCAGAAGGAAATTAAGCCCACTGCATGTCTCTGCCTGGACTACAGCCGCCGCTGGAGAGATTCACCGTGTTTGGGTTTGTGAACTGATTCATTATGCGAGAACTCAAAGGCCGATGCATGTAAATGAGGAGTATGAGCGGATATTGTTGTGCTTCTCTTTTGATGATATGGAGGTAAAACATCTCAAACAGACTGGTGCTAAATGTTAGCTGTATAACTTGCTGTGGAACCATATACATATCATCACTCCTCCACCCCAACTCCTCACTGTTGAATTTTCCTATCCTATCCAGGGATGGCCTGAACCCAGAGTACACACCTACTCTGGGTTCAGGCCAAATTCCAAGCTCAGAGACCTCCTGTCGGACTGCACGGCAAATACGCATATTACTATCCCCGGTTTCACAGACAAGCCTAGACCCAGACTAAAATGCATGTTTCAGCTGTTTTAACTGAAAGCAGTTTGTTTTTGTTTTGTCTCAAGATGGACACCATTAATGTTTTTTTTGTTTGTTTTTTTTAAGGCATGTTTAATAATTAAATGTACTTAAATGTCCTAATTGAACTTAAGCCAAATCCTGGCTTTATCTAAGCCCTGTCTGTGAAACCAGGCATAGATCTGATTAGAGCGAATTTGTGAATACTGTATATTGTAAAAGCACTACATATAAATGTAATTTAAATCGAATTTAATTAACAATGTACCATTTAAAAAGTCAAATGGACCTGTAACTTAAAATATACATGTATTGCAAGAAAAATGACAAGTAGATGCCTGAGAAGCTGGTATTTTTAGGCCATTTGACGCCACATCACTGCTTCTAATATGCAAAGACTGCAGTGGCGTGATGGAATCTTCCAAAATGAGGCGAGAAGGTCACCAGAGCAACATTTTAGTGGTGCATGGTTGCCTGGAAGCAAACCGAACAGTATTATTACTAACATAAAAGCATAACATCCACTGATTTGGTACACTCTGTGGGGTGTATCTAACAGTGTGGACACCTACCAACCTCACAAAAGGAAACACCAACCTCAGACTGATAAAACCAGTCAGAATCAAGTCTGCTGCTGAGATCAAAGTGTCAAAGTAAACATCCAACTCTCAAACAAGCAGTAAACACTGAGAGAAACTCTCTAGGAGAGACAGACCGAGCAAGAACAATAGAGATTTACCAACAGCTTAATTCATTAAATTGACTGGACAAATCATGGTTAAAAATCATTTGCATTTCAAAGAGACTGAAAAAAGCAGCAAATGCAGACATGAATTAGAACATTAATCTTAATTTGCTGTGAAAATAGTGTCCTTAAATAGGCCATATTATGAATCTTGATTTTGTTTTTGGGGTCTACTAGAATTGGTTTTTATATGCATGAATGTTCAAAAAACACATTATTTTTCAAATTTTTTACATTGTTTCAGCACCTCTCTTCTCAGTCTGTCAGTAACGCTCTGGGCCGGGTTTCCCGATAACAATGTATCTTAGCTCTTAAGAGCGCTTTCTACGTGCAAGGTTACGAACGCTCGCAGCAATTACACGCGCGTTTCCCAAAAATGCACTTAACGAGAACGCGCTCTACGTGCTACTTAAGAGTCGCTGTCCATTCGCGAAGTTCTGAAATATAACCTTATATGGAATCGTATTTTGAACGTTGAACCTAATTGTCATATGTTGTGGATTAGCAATCAAGACAAGTCTATATAAAGGACCTACAGGCGGAGGCACTGACAAAATGGCTGAACAAAAAAAACAAAAACAAGAAAAGATACCTTTCAAAAAGATGAAATTAATGTCCTTTTAGAGGAGATAGAGCGAAACAAAGATGTAAACAGATTTAAAGGATTTTTTTATTTATTTTTTTGTTCATTCATTTCATTTTGATTAAAATTATTAGATTAAATTATTTCTATGTTTTTGTTTGTTTTTTCTGACCTTTTTTAATTATTTAATTTATACATTAATTTAACCAACAACAAAAAAAGAGTAATAAAGTGTACAATAAAGTACAATCAAAACCTTATATTATAATCACATTGCATTTGAATAAAGTTAAAGGTGTAATCTGCCGGTTGTCCTGCAGGTGTCCTCATAAATCTGTCTTCTTACGATGCACTTGGGGATGTACGATTACTCCAGAGCACTCGTAGTTCTACGAAGATTTTCAAGTGCTACTTAAGCTACGATGATTTTGGGAAACAGACCATAATATTAAGATCAGTCGTACGATCGTTTTTACGATCAACTTAGGCTTACGATGCTTTTGGGAAACAAAGCCCTGTTTAGTTCCTGTCTCTATGAAGCCCCTCCTTCCTAAAAGCACAATGAGCTCTGATTGGTCAGTTGGACCAGTGTGTTGTGATTGGTCCACTGCTTCGAGTGTTTCGGAAATGTCGTGCCCCCTTACCATAACCTTGAAGGCCAAAGTATTCTTAACTTTTTATACTTTCGGCTTAAGTTTTAACACACTACTAACACAACTCAACCAGGCCTTGCCCCTTTTGTTGCATATACCGGATGGGTGTTTTTTAAATGAGGAATACTGTGCCGTGTACATCCATGTGCTCCAGTTCAGTAGGTGGTGAAAGAGAGAGAAGAGAGTGTATGTTCCAGGAAGAAAACTCAAGTCTACTATTGAAGCGTTTCAGGGAGTTCAGAAATTGATATTGCAAAGACCACTCGATCATGCTGGTTTGCACTGCACAACATCAGGAAGATCAGGCCTTTCCTAACTGAGCATGCATCACAACTTCTTGTCCAGGCCCTGATCATATCTAGACTTGATTACTGCAGTGCTCTACTGGCTGGACTTCCATCATGTGCAACTAAACCTCTACAAATGATTCAGAACGCTGCAGCTCGTCTTGTCTACGAGCCCAAAAGGGCCCACGTCACACCTATGTTCATCTCTCTGCACTGGCTACCACTTGCTGCTCGCATCAAGTTCAAGGCATTGACGCTTGCTTACAAATCTATCACAGGCTCAGCTCCTTCCTACTTTCACTCGCTTGCCAGAAGCCTACGATCGATCAACGAGCGGTGACCAAAAAAATCACTCTCCAGAACATTCTCATTCACGGTTCCACACTGGTGGAATGATCTCCCCACCCTCATCCAGATTGCAGAATCCCTGACAACATTCAAAAAACTGAAAACTAATCTCTTCCGTGAGCACTTAATCTCATAAAAAAAAATATATATATACAGTATATATATATATATATATATATATATATTTACTTTTCCCTTAATCCTCCCTTACCTGGCTTATGCTACTCTGAGCAATGCCTGCACTTTGTATTTTGAGCACTTCTTGCGTTGTTTTTGCCTCTTCACGATGACTCGCTTAATTTGGTCCTAATTTGTAAGTCGCTTTGGACAAAATGACTAAATGTAAATGTAAACGATATACATAAATAACTACCATTAGTTGTAGATTTAAAAATCTTGCTTTTCCCCTGTTGTTTAATTTCATGGAAACAGACACCAGTTACTCTGTCCAGAGATATCGTATTTATTTAATTTTTTTATATAAGACATAGGAGAGAGTGACAATGGACCAAACAAAGGTCTTCATTCCAGCTTCTCGGTCATCTTCTCTGCCGGAGACAAAGAATTTCAGTTCTTATATGCTGCATTACCAGAGAAACATGTGGTTTCAATTATCATAGGTATGTATGCTATGCTCGGTGGAAAACACTGCATATACATTTCAGTCTAATTCCAGCACACACTCAGAGTCACCCAAAGTCTCTCTCCCCCACATATGTATTGAAGAACATTACAATGATTACAAATGATTATGAATGTATATAAAAAGTATAATACAGATACATTATACTACTGATTATGAATATTAATAAAAAGTAATAATAATACTGAAAACAATATTAAATGATGACATTTTTTAGTCTTCAGTAGTGGACTTTGTGCTTTGTAACTTTGCAGACCTTTTTCATGCTCAATCAGCAACATTACACACTAAAGAAAGTTGAAAATGTATAAAAAGCATAACAGGTACTCTTTAAAAGCATCTCAGTGGATAGTAGTTCTCATTCACAATCATTCAGTCAACATAATGTTTCCCCATGTGTAGCATTGTACGGTGAAAAACTATTGTGAAATAGGGTAAAATTTTACAGTCGAAGATTAATTCTGAACAAATTGTGACTGAGAATAGGAAATTACCTTTCGTTTTTGAGGCATGTAAGAGGCTTAATCTGTGCCCAGGAAATTTGTTCCCTGGTTGCTGCAATAAATGGAGAGGGACAGCACTTGACAAGAACAAGCCAATTCAAAACAAAGAGGCAAAGTGCCAAAATGTTTTTGCAATTCTAATACCAAGAACATGGTGTTCAAACCATGGACAATAATCACAATTATCCACTTACAAATCCACTTGTGGCAATCTTACAGCAAGACACATAATATGAGAATTACAGTCGTTGATACAAAGCTCACAAGCGCAGCGCTTGAACAATTTAAATTCATATTAACTTAAAACATGACAAGAAAGGCGAATGTCAAAAAATCGACCAGCCACTTAACATGCTCTCATTTAGAAAATTTTCTTCAAATTGGAAACGTGATGGGTTTTTGTTTCTCTTAATTGAAATGAAAATAGATAATTCTAAAACCAAAGACAAAAAGGAAAGACAATTATAATTCTAACACTACATTAAAAGATATTAGAAATGATTTAGGCATACAAAAAAAATGTAAAAAAATTATTAAAACAACAGTTTTGGGGAATGTGTATGAAAAATATCCTCTATATTTGAATAAAAGACAAGACAGTGTAAGTGATGAAAGATTGTAAACTTTATTGAGAGAGAGAGAGAGAGAGAGAGAGAGAGAGAGAGAGAGAGAGAGAGAGAGAGAGAGAGAGAGAGAGAAATAGAAGAGAAATTGTTAATAGCAATTAAAGAAATAGGTCACAGACAATTGCACCGAACAGCCTCATATTTAAGAATGGTAGTTCTTCATTATTATATATTTTTTCAATTCATCCTTCAACCTTTTGCATTTGTATAGAACTAATTCAACTGTACACTAAGCCTGTAAACAAAATGGGCATAAAGCTCTGAGAGTATGGGAATATGGACCTTAAATGAAACAAAACAATGATATGAAAGTTGAATATGAAAATTAAGTGGTTGATAGTTGAGTTGAATACATACTGTACATATAAGCAAAATTGTGTATTTTTTAGAGATCATTTGTGATTATTAAAGAGAGGGTGAAATTAAAGACAGATACTAAACATCTAGTTCAAGTAAACAATTCACAGAGTGTCTAATTTTATATTTCTAAATTGCAATATGTAGTTAAATGCTGCGATTCATCAATGTTTTTGACTTTTACTTAATTGAGTTTGTTTTTCTGCCAGAATGATATAACTCTAATTGTGTAATGAAAAGTAAAACCTGATTATAATTGGATCTTTAAACAGATTTTGCCCTTCAGTGCTACTTAGCTTATACTTAGCTTATAATGTAATTATCTATTTATTATCAAACTATTTGTACCTTTTCAAGCTATGGTTTCAAAAAATGTTCCAGGATATTTGCAAGAACATTTGTTATATATATACAAAATCACATTTAGAATGATGTTGACACATCTTTACAAATGAGTCTCCTGTCTGCTAATTCAGTACATGTCCACGAGTCGTGCTGACAGCCGAACGTAATGGTGAGCTCAAGAGGAATGACTGCTGCTACCAGACCTGCCTGTGAGAAGAATTCGTAAATAACACACCTCACATCCATGGACCTCAGGGGTGACTACAAGTGTCCAACTTGATTAGCTCAAACTCTCAGAAGGGGTCCAATCTGTTCATATGTTCCTCCAGCATAAACAGCATTTTAACATATCAAATCTAATCTACTGCTATAATGCACAAGCAAAACAATTACTCTAGAAGGCCTGCTGGTTTGTAGCAATTAAATGAAGGTTAATTAAACACACAAACAAATAAACGAGGAGCTAATAACAAAGTTGAATTTGATGATATATGGTTAGGTTTATTAAGTACAATTCACATTACACACGTAAAATCTGTTGCTCATGCTCTGACTTGATCTGTTCGTGTGAAATAAAGGAAATCGAAGAGAGTCTGTCTTAGACCTGAACGATTGTGTTAGTGGAGACTGCGGACAGATGGCTCGGGACCCGAGTGTATCCGCTGGAATAAGTTGGTTTGAAAACTTATCACACAAACAGACCCGACATGTCAACACCCCATCTCTCATATGGGAATTGAAAAGAAAACTGAAAAGGCCAGTTGCATCCCCAAAAGATTTTAAAAAACAGCTAGATGGCAAGAGGATAAAAATGAGGAAAAGCACCAAGCTTTTCCAAATACGTTGTACAAAATGTATTGTGTAAATGTAAATGGGTTCTGGAACAACTACTACTGTGTGGAGACATGCAGCCACTAATAATCCAATGCTATCTCACGACCAATTCGTACGAATTCGTAAGAGTGATTATGGGGTAACTAATTTGTACAAATTCGTACAACCTCACTTTTTTTCTAAATCCCAGTGATGGGTAGGTTTAGGGGCGGGATCAGAGGTAAGTAATCCGTACGAATTCATACGAATTGGGTAACTCGTAAAATATTTAAGATTTAGCAAAAAAACATATGAGTTCGTACGAGTGAGGTCATATGAATTCGTATGAATTAGCCACCACGTAAAATACATACGAATTGCCCTGAGATCGGGTTGAATAATCAGGGTCTGCTTGTGACACGCGGCATTAAGAATGTAGAACTTGTAATTACAATGTGTAAACTTGTACCATGTCACCGCTGTACCACCTGACCACGGTTCATTCCGATTGGTGTATGACATCAAAGTACAGCTAGAGTGATTCAAAAGCATACAGAGCTTTATTTACCGCAATAACAATATGGTGTGAACACAGCATTATATCCACCTTTTTCCTGAATGCGGAATTATCCTTTACATTTCCGGGCTCCGGTGGTATTAGTCAATTTTGTGTATGTTCGTATTTCAGCGTATATTAGCGTATTAGTTTTGTTCTCAAAATGATAAGAGTGCACATACCTTTTATGGGGATTAGTTTAACTAAAGTGCTGCAAGCCATGCTTGTTTAACGGATATATGGACATTCTTTTCAGATTTGCTTGTGCTCAAAACACAGCAAACAACAGCACAACTTAGCCCTGCACTCATTTTAGTTTTTATTACTGTTCAAAAAGTTTCTGTTCAATCGATTCAGTCTGGGTTTTTTTAACCTTATTTTAACAATGGGTTCCTATGGAGACTGGAGCAGGACAGCATCCAAACAGAAGTTAGAATCCATAATGGCGAGCTCATTGTTTACTAAGGAAAAGGGTGGATATGTAGAAAGAAATGGGAGAATTTTGACAAGTGTTCTTAAACTTTTGGTCCTCACTATTTGTGATTTGAATTATATTCACACTGTATTCATTATGTGTACAAATGACCATAAGAATGTACATAATCCTACTTAAGTTTCCAAGTGAATGTATGTCACAGTGTGCACAAAATGTCTTCACTGTTACACAGAGTTCCATGGTATATAATCTGTACAATATGAGGTCCTGGACTAAGTTGAATAATCTTGGGGTTAATCTATATACGTATCTTTTGTTTGTTATGAAGTGTCGATAAGAGATTAGTAACTCAGATTAATCGTGTGTTAACAAGCTTTGGTAACATCAGTGTCACACTCATTCAATATCTTCCTGTCATTGCTTTGAAAACACTCGCCCATCCCATCGATTGTGTCTTGAACTCTTGGGAAAGGCAAACCTGCCTGAATGTGTGCAAGGTTAACAGCCTAAAAAATGCTCGGACTCACAACAAAAACTCTTCCAATAGTTTAGCTCCTGTCTCTCCACTTTGGGTTGCTTTACAGAAACAATGAGTTTATTCATGTATAAACTAAATAATAAGGACAGAGGTTATGAGGTTTCAGTGTTTGCAATTATATTTACTTAAAAGAAAATGTCACTAACTCCTATCTTAAATTAAGAAAATATTGAAGCATTCCAAAACATCCAAACAGGCCTCATGTGTAGATGCCAAACTAATTTGGAATGAAGTCTTGAGGGGAGCCTCTGCAATAAGAATGAATCTCATTTAAATTGCAGGAATTATTCTATGAATGAGAAATACGTTATGCATTGTATCAGAGAAACATCATTCTGTTGATTAGCTTGAGGAAGAATTTGGATGAATTCTGACTGCAGGGTCTCCAATTGACATTGAGTTTAAAATTCAGCATGGTGTCAGCGGCCTTGTGCAAAAAGAAGAAAATTTTGTAAATATGTAATTGTCTTGGGGTTTTTTTGTGTGTGTGACAGTAAAGTTATAATGTTCTAAAAGGTTTGTATTTTCTCTAACTTTCTATTCATCGAAGAGTCTTGACATTTTTTTAGCACTTTTTCTCCCAAAATATGAAGCCGCACAATTGTTTTCAATATTGATAATAAGAAATGTTTCTTGTGCAGCAAATCAGCATATTAGAAGAATGATTTCTGAAGGATCATGTGACACTGAAGACTGGAGTAATGATGCTGAAAATGTGGCGTTGCCATTACATTTTAAAATTACATTTTAAAATATATTAAAATATGAAACAGCAATTTGAAATTGTAACAATGTATCATAATATTGTTGTTTTTACTGTACTTTTGATCAAATAATTGCAGCCTTGGTGAGTATAGATTTATTTAAAAAACAAAACCCCTTACCAACCACACACTTTTGAATGGTAGTATATATAGTTTGCAAATGTAATTCTGACACCACACCTAAGGCTGAAATGATCTTAAAGTTTGAATGGAGTCAGTGTGTTCAGGTTAATACTGAGATCTCAAGCACGTAAAAAAACATGATTATTATGCAACCTTGCATCTGTTTAGATCAATGAAACCAATGACTTTCTTTCTGTGCCTTTGTCTGAGTGTATACGCTAGGGATCATGTATAAAGATGCACTAATGGTCTTTACAACACTGAATATAAATATAGACATACAATCCAATTGTGTAATCCTCTTTATCATGATTTATAAAGCAGTCTCAGACCTAGAATTATGAAAATGAGTGGTGTGCACCTCTTTAGCCATGAATTACAATCTCACCTTTGCCATCGAGTCAAACTAGTGCATTTTAAACAAAACTCTAAATTATTGTTTCACAAAATAGCACCAAAAGAAAGACAGATTTGTGGAGACTATAATGATTAATGACATTAATGTGCCTACTGCGGAAGGATTATTTTCAAATGGCAATGCTAAGAGGGAAACTTACTGCTTTATTTGTTTACTTTTTTTTTTTTTTTTTTAACAACAACAGGGAGCCCTTTAGTTTCAAAGAGGGCAACGTTTTTATTACATAAGACAATGGGAAGCACTTATTGCATTGCCAACTGAGGCCTGAAGGCTGGAAACATATTGCCATTTTAAGCAATCTTTAAATCTCACAAGCACTTTTAATTCTGCGGGAGTTGAATCATCCGAAGGTAAACCAATAAATACACAGACTCATATTAATTTAGCTCATATTGCAGGAGCATGATATGTACACCTGGCTTTAGCTGATATTTCATATTTATCATTAATGCCACGTCTATAAATTAAATGACTCCCAAAAAAGCACTTTTTACTTATTCATTCTCGTCTGATGAGCAGCATATGTCGGTTGAATAATAAGTCCTTTGGCTCTGTTTACTCAGCCCTTTGTTTACATACTGTAGCTGGGCATGGGGTGATAATTTCATTAACTGCTCAGGATATCATTGATCTCCTTCAGCTATTACAAATTCATTATTTTCGTTGGCATTCTCATAACATCCCGAGGCTGAGGGGCCTCTAATTAGAGGTAGAGGGATGTCTCATTTCGATGAATTTCACAAATGATCTTAAACCTGACACTGCTAATACAAGATTTTTCATTCATTCTGCATATTTCAAGTGGTTGATGGAATAGCAATGAGATTATGCTAACTATTTTTTATAAGATAGCATCAGAGTCAAGGGATTCATCTGAATTAAAAAGCCTATACCTCATTTTAAACTGTCAGAGGTAGACTAACTAACATGGTAACATTTTACAATAATGTTCATTAGTTAACATTAGTTGATGTATTAACTAACATGGACTAACCATGAGCAATACATTTGTTACAGTATTTGTTAATCTTTGTTAATGTTAGTTAATACAACTAAAGCTGTTCATTGTTTGTTCATGTTAGTTCACAGTGCATTAACTAATGTTAACAACATTTTAATAAAGTATTAGTAAATGTTGAAATTCACTTTAACAAATATTAATAAAAGCTGTATAACTGCAGTTCATTATTAGTTCCGGCTAACTAATGCAGTTAACTAATGTTAGCTAATTAACCCTATTGTAAAGTGTTACCACTAACATTCTGGGTATAAAACAGACAAACTTAAATAGCAAAGAAAAAGTGTGCAATATGTTGAGCAAGAAATTACTAGTTGAACAAAAGTAGCACCTGCTCATTATCAGTTGAATTATTTATATTTGTACGTGTTTTACTTGCATTTGTCTACTATGATGAGCCATACATCATTAAAAACTAAAATTGCATCACATGCATGATTCATGAGTTCTCAGTAGCGATCAATGTTTATTTTACCTGCATCTCATGCTAAACTCTTTTCAATATCGATTTCAAAATAGAGAAATACAAGGAGTTACATGCACATTCAATTGATGAAAGAGAATTTTGTATCAGATAAGTTATAAGATATTCAACTCTTTCACATAAACAGATGGTCCTGGCCTTAAAGCAACAGGATAGGCCTACAACAACAAGACTATAGGTCATATTTATTTGGGAGACCAAATGTGCGGCCAGGCCCGCTCAGGAAACATGAGGGGTTTGCTAATGCACATTAGGACAGGACTGCAATCTGACACCTGTCAGTCAATATTCCCACCAATCACCTGGCCTACAGCTGCTCTCTCCACCCCCATTTTAGAGAATAAATTAAATTATGCTCTCTTCGGTTTATAGCCACATTGCCTGATCAGGAAAGAGACGTTTGCTTAATACAATTGCGAGACTTTCATTAAATTAACCTTTCACAATCCATTACTCACCTACGGCAGTCATAAAATGATCCCACGTGTTTATTTTAGGGCTGTCCAACCATATGGAACCAAGTCAATCCTCATTTGCGGCATGATACGAAGGCATATGGTTGTCAGGAGCTTGTAAAAAAAAAAGTCTGGAATATTTTGAAGAGAATTGAGACACATTAGAGTACGGTCAATATTGTATTAAAAGTTTCTTAATGTGCCTTTCCAGGCAAGAGTGTAAGGGGTGAACTTTTTCTTTTAATCTATAACTTTGTTTTTGGCTGCACCTGGTCTCTAGCTGATTAAAGTACCCTCTAAACCCCTCCTTCATTTATTCGTTCAGCCATATTTCATTTGCCAGTTTTCTGTCCCTTTCTAATTACCATAATGCCCTGTTGGCTCTATTGCTTCTGAGTGAATGGAATGCAATTATGCATTGGTCACCATGCTGCGATTCACGCAAACGTTTTTAGCAAGGCACTGGGCAACTTAAATGGCAGAGAGTTTAAGAAGTGAGAAACACTAGAAAATTGGCTAAGGCAAGACTCATGAGGATCCTTCAGAATATTCCTGGAATGAGATGAAGCATCTTTTCTACTTTGAAACAACGTTTTTGCTCCTGAGGGCAAGGCTGTCAGAGTTATTTGATGTTTTAATACTCCCTACATAGATGTCTAGAAATGTTTTCAGAGGTTTTACTAATGAAATTGGCCCATAGGTAGCTGTGGCTTTGTATGATTGTGGGTGGCAAAATATCCAGGAGGTACAAAAAGATTTTGGCCTCCACTCAGCTAAATGAAATTATATAATATAGATTTAGCCATTCAAACAGATGACAGATATTATGCCAAAGTTATATTGCGCCAATCACTTAATAAAACATATACTTTATGATCCTTTGTTTTTCTTTGGCGGTAGCTTGTCCTGAGGGAAATTCAGCTTTAATCAGTCACCAAGTTAATATCGAGTGACTGCAAAGGTCACTGGATGGTTTTGAGAAAGTATGACAGGAAAGCAATGAAAGATGACATCTCAGATTACCAGACCCGTAGCATCTAATTGGGGGGTAAACAGGATCCAAGCTGACATGATTTCATATGAGCTCCTTAGGATGGAGGAGGCAATGACAAGGTTGTTTTTAAGACCACCTGACAGTCAGCGCAAAAAAAAAGACAAAGGTACATTAACAAACATTTAGCTTTCCTGGCCTTGTTGGTGCAGCACTAAAGCTTTTGTGAGAAAAACTTCACCTGAATTCATCTTAGTGGAGAGTAATTTACATATTCATTAAAATACAAAAAGTGGTTATAGATCAGCAGAACTACTGCTCTGTTATTTTTCAGGGATATTACCCTGCTGGATGGCCTATAAGTGTGCAGGAAAACACATTGCACTGCACATCATTGGAGAAGGACAATAATTATCCAAGTTGGTGGTGAAGGTCGCTCGGGAGAAAAATGGGAGGGAAAAAGAAAAATGGTAAGAATCAAGGAACATCGAAAGATGATCGTTTTAAAATGTCAGCGTTTCACTGGGTAGTCAACAATTTCAGATTGCTATACTGCATTTTATAACCAAGTTGCATCCCTGTCTCATTAAATTGTCATCCTTAAGGAGAGATTACATCAGTATATTCAGAATATAGATAATAGGTTGCTCTGTCACTTCATCAATCTGAGTTACAAGATCTCAACAACGACAATAAGAAGAATATCAATCCCTGCATTATTGCATGCTCAGGGGATATGTTTCGCATACAGATATCTGTATTAATAAACAGGATCCTGACAAATAAAGAGTCCCTTTTCGATTTATCATTTAAATTGCATCAAGTCAGACAAACCTCAAGTTGTAAAACCATCTGGGAGAAGAAAAGCTAAAAAATATCTGACATTACTGCCTGTCTTTATTTGAATTTGCTGAAAATTGACAGATGCATATTAAGGGCAGCTGAATGAACCTTTTCCATTTGCTGGATGTACTGTAGTAGCTCAAACACATACAGTCAAATTGATGGAATCAAATCTAAGTCTGACACCTGTATGTACAAATAGGAATAGGCAGGTAATCTTCATTAATGGAAAAACACAGCACAGCATATATCAATATCTGCTGTCGCCTGCCTGAGATTAGATTTCTACATGCACGTCAAGTCTCAATCTAAATTCACTATTGGGAAACTTCGAGGTTGGAAAACCAAACATGCGTGTTATTAGCAACGCATCAACTGTCTGCATGTATTTACTAACAGAATTAAAAAAATTCACAGTTGGCTGCTAACAATAATTACTGTTTGTAGAATAAAATTTTAATTTGAAACTTAAATCATTTCTATGTTCTTCAGGGGTGAAAAATAATTATTATAAAAAAAAAAATATATATATATATATATATATATATATACAGTGTATATATATATGAACTAATGTATTGATAGGAGCTGGTCTCATTAGTTCACAGTCATTAAACTCTTATTACAGGCCTGTCTGCAAAAAGTCCCTTCAATCATTTTCCATAGTGTCATTCCAGATTTAAATCATCAGGTCTCATTTTTCTTTGTCTGTGGGAGGATTTCAGGCTATTGTATGTGTAATTGTTTTGATAGTAAAACAATTTTCACAGCTTAATATGCAGAGACAAGGTATAGCCATTTAGCAACCTTGTTCAGCCAGACATAGCAAAACTGGCTCAACCAATACAAGAAAATTATGGGCAAGAAAATCTATTTGGCCAGGAGGATTGACAAATAAACTATGTGTTAGGGCTGCACGATACTGGGAAAATATGCGATATTGTTGTTGAGTATTGCGATAACGATATTTCTTGCAATATAACATTTTCCCAGAGAAATGCTATTATTTTTTTTTTTTTTTTTTTTATTTTTTTATCATTTATATATGTAATGATCATACTAAAATAAACAGGTAGGCTAATAGATATTCCTCTGATCTTCTTTTTTCATAAGGAGTTACACATGCAACACTTTGATTAATGGTTGTCTGTGAGACTCTGTTATTGTTACTTGGCATTTTGTTAGCAATTTTGTTAGATTTGGGCTTACACTTTTTGAAGTCTTCATATAGCTCCCTGAGGTTCGGTTCCAGGTGACTGTGGAGATTAGTTTCCTCTCGACGTGGGCAAAAGTTTTCGGCACGACTTAGTGACACCGTCACTTATGTTCACATATCGCGTTTTTTGCGCGTGCAAATTCGTTATTTTAAGTGCAGGTGCAAAATGAAAGCACATTTTTCCAGGCCCGCCTATGGGCGACAAGAACATCTCAACTTTTTAGAATTATGCAAGCTCATGCAGGTCATGGTTGCAAAGCAACGACAGACACAATCGCTTGTGGAAAGAAGGAGATTCCATGCGTTTTTAGACGCGATAAGTGAACGGCCCCTTACACAGTACCTGCATTTATGACACGTCTTCTCTATTGAAGCCAGAATATTGCCATATTTCAGACGTACGGCACAGGTTCTTCGCTGTTGTCATTTTCCTCGCTTGTCTCTACTCCCGCCATTAGTTTTTATTTTCCACTTTCTGCTCCTCTGAGCCACTAGGTTCCCCTTTGGGCCCGATCTAGCCAATAGCATAATAGCACCTACTGGGGAGGCGGGTATAAAGATAGTAAGGCCCCATTTGATTGGTCGAATTTGGATAAAAGACATATGCATGCATGCATCACACAAATGCTTGGCATATAAAATAAATGCAATTTATCGCACCTCTCTGCGATACGGATATTGCATAGGCCTATACTATTATCGCGATAACGATAATTTTTCGATATATTGTGCAGCCCTACTATGCGTATGTCATATAATGCCACATATTATATGATGTGTTTGGGTTATTTGGGTTCATTTTTTTTTTAGCTGTGTTTTGTCCCTGTGTCCTTGGTTGCCATGGTTTCTTATTGGTCCCACCTGTGCCTTGTTTTATCCCTCATTATCTTGTTTATTTATATTCCCCTGTTAAGTTCTGTTTTTGCACCCACGCACGTAACATGTAACATATAACATATAACACTTGTTAACATATAACACTTTTACACTCCTTAAAATACATTTGCATTTTAAACTGTCACTAGTCACATTATCGCCATGCTGAAAAATGGTCCAAATTAATTTCCAAAGTATGGATGCATCAACTGTATGATAAAATATATGCCCTGTCAAAACTTCAGAACAAGCGATTTAAATTGAAGGATTCCACTGCAGATGGTAAGATGCTCAAAGATAAAGGTCACCATAAAAATAAAATCCCATATGGATCTCATCAAAAATCAGCACTGATAAAACGTAAAAGCAGCCTGCTACAACATTCTCCTAAAATCAATTCTTTTTACCTCCAAGACAAATGCTCATATGATCATATACAGGCAGAGATTATGGCTGGGTGCTGATGATTTTAAATCATTCTGAATAGAGGGGGAAAAATGTGCCACTTCTGGTTTTGTTAAGTGCTTCCGTTTCTACAGCCTACAAGAGTGCGAGGAATGATTGGAAATGAGAGAAAAAGAGAGAGAACGACTGTGAAAAGCAGCCAGCCTAGCGTGACCCTCCTCATTCTCTGCTACACATAATTAGACTCCTAATCAAATTTCACTCATACAGTGGAGGACAAGCTGACCAGGCCCTCGGCCTCCAACTGAAAGAGCCTTCTCAGTATTCAATGCACATAATGATCAGCCAGAAGTTGAGATGAGCTGAAAGACTCACTTACAGCCTTATGCATAATTACTAAACAAGAACTTGCCAGAGTCGCAACCACTCATTGCATTGCTCCTTAATGAATGGAGAAAATGGCTGAGAGACATGAGTGCACAAATACATTACAGTACCTTTTGGAATTTCTGCCTTCATAATTTGCCTTCCTTAAAGTGATTCACACATGTTAAGAGGAGAAACAGCAGATATTTACATCTTATCGGCCGGGAGTAGAGTATTTTTATAATGAGACCCAATTAAAGGTTATGGCAATGCGGTTTTGGCAAGAACGAGTGGTCATGCCTCGTGGCACCTGCATAATTAGGAGAGAAATACCAGAGGAAAGTATCGCACGGAAAGCCTAGACTGTGATCGAGAACCGGGGAATATTGTGACATGTTCACGGTCTCGGGAATCTCTGTGGGAAGTCGTGCTCCCTGGGGATGCCGGTGACTGCTGGCAGTAGCCTTAGGTAGAGTCTCAGAGGAAGCACAATCCTATATTCAGGCACAAAGATTCAGTTTAATAGATGTCTCTCTGCCCATCTTTCTCACCAGTGGGGAGATTAAATGGTCTCCGTTCTCCAACACCTCCCCTCCATCTCAAATAAGGATTGAGGTCATTTTCAAGCCTCTCAAGGATGAGCTTAACTGCAGGATCAATAACTTTGCGAACTTTTCTTTGGCGCTTCGGTGGCCTTGGCGCTTCCGAAAGGGTCATCTGTGATTGTTTGGCTCTTTTATTGGTCGGTGACTGTGTGAATGCATGGAGAATGTGAGTGGCTGTAAAAAAAACACAGTTGCAATTCATTCATATTTCCGGCACTCTACAAGTTGTCCTTCAACATATACAAGATCTCGAGATATAGACACGATGATTACAGGAGAGCGTTGTGCTTTTCAGAAGATAAATACATGAACAGTCCATGTGGTATTTGAATCTCTTACCTTCTAATGTTCAAAGACATACTGTCGATTCAATCATGACAAGCTGTTAAAATTCTATCCCTTTTGCAACGTATATACACAAGAGCATTATATTGATTTTACTTTAGCCATTTTTGAAGCAGTGTTAAGCATACTCATATGATTCAACTCTGTTTCATAGTGCTTAGAAACATGAGAGTGGGGTTAAACATCCCACTCTGTTAAATTGTCCTCATCCTCATACACTTGCACTCAGATCTATGAGTGGGTGCACCGAGTAAGATTTATTGAAAGAGAAAAAATGGCTTTTCCTTAAACTGATGAGTACGCTGGCTCTTGAAAATGTATGTCTTCATATTGTGATTTCGGTGAGAGCATGAGTTTAGCTGGGCTGTACATAAAGGCACTGTGAAGGCAAAATAATAAATTGCTTCATCCTTAATGACCCCCCCCCCTCCCCTCTAAATCTCTAAATTTAAACAAAAAATGAGCAACAATCAGCAGTTGCCATTAGCTTGTAATCGGTCAGCAATGAGAAAACCCATTCTCAACCTAATGTAATAAACCTAATATCATTACCAGGTAATTTTATTCTTATAATAAATCAAAGTCTTTATTATTCCCAATTCATATTTTTTTCCAACCCACAGCTCAGGAAAATCAAGGAATAATAGCATAAATAAAAGCTCTTTATAGCCAAAACATGGGAATAAATGTATAAGCTGAAAATGAATGAATTTTGATTGCTTTCAAACATCCTGGGTGGGTATGAGCCTCTGGCATGCCCCTCAAAACTATTTTGTATTGCAAGTTATTGCAAGTAAATGTGTCAACATGCTGAAAAGATTAATGAATCGAGCAGAAGATTATCTCTGAATATCAATGTGCTAATCATTTAGCACAATCTTTTCATCTGAAACATTTTGCAGTACGGTGGCATAGTTTTAGTTGGGTGATGTGAGCATCTCGGTGAACCTCTCTTATCTCATCCCTGGAAGTTTTCCCTTTTCTTTAAAAGAGTTCAGTCTTATTTATAAGTCTAACGTAATTTTTTTACGAATCATAGTTTAATTGCATTTTCTCTACACTATTTTTTAGTCATGACTATTGCTCTGCTTTCAGAAAATCAAATGCAAGACCTCAAAAGTCACTGAACACAGTTAACAACAAAGATATCAACATAAATTTTCATTTAAGCCTCATCTTTTTTTTTCTTTTTTTTTATGATTTTGTTTCCCTTCATTGTAAATTAACAGAATTTTTTCAAACATTATGAAACATTGTTTCAGTCAGACTAAAAAAACATAAAAAATAAAAAAAAAACAATGCAATCCCAAATGTATGTCCCATTAAACCTACAAAAGGACAAATGCCAAGGTAAGAAGAAAAAAGCAACACATGGGGTCAGGAGTCGAATCTGAAATATAGGCTATAGTGTAAGTGTAAAGGGAAAGTCATAGAGGAAAAAAAGCTCTGCTGGGACAAACCTGAAAAAAAAAAAAATGTCTCTTTCCATTAAACTCCTCTGAGTACTCGGATGCATTACTGAAGAACAGATGAAGGACAATTCACATTACCTCTTGTGATTCTAAAGACTTGATTGATGAGAGGACTTGAGTCTTGGTATGATTGCGGTACAAAGATTAGAACTTTGAAAAGCAAATTTCTTTTTTTATGTAATTTCAGAGGACATATAATACCACATAAAAGTGTACTTCAGTTGCAATCCATCTTCATCATATATAGGTATGAATATATATATAAATAAGATGCTATTGACAGTGCTTTATTTGTATTTCTTGATTGGCTGATTATCACCCATGCATATGTGCATATGCTTGTTTAGATGTTTTTTACAGCACAAAAATTGAGGAAACCCGTTGCCTTAAAATTATTAAGGTTAATTATTAAACATCATGTTAGTAATGTGGAATTGTTTACAGAACTTACATTTATTTACTTAATAATTTTAAGCCAGCGGGTTTACTAATTTAAGTAATTGAACTGAACACTTTTTACAGTGTACATTACATATACAATCTATGGTTACATGTCATTTTCAGGTGTCTGTTACATAATTAACTACTACATGTACTTACTATAGGGTAAGAGTTAGTTGCATGTAAGTATGCATTATTTATAGTTTTTACTACAGGAACTATTATGTATAAGTACACTGTAAAATTAAGTGTTATCCAATCTACATAACATTATATATACAACCAAAATGGAAATTATATTATCATTTGCTCATTCTCATGACATTCCAAACCTGTTTGACCTTCCTTCATCTGAATGACAAAAGAAGATGCTTTGACAAACAATACAATTGGACCATGTTGGCTTCATTGTTTGGAGAAAATGACATTTATTAAGAAGACTTTTTAAAAATATATATTTTTTTGTCTTCCACAGAAGAAAGTCATACTAGTTTGGAACGACTTGAGGATGAGAAAATAATCATAGAATTTTACTTTTTTGGTGAACTATTATTTTTCCTATGGATTTCTTGATTGGCTGAATTTAACATTGCCACCTAAATCCGACTTTAATTTGTCATTCTTCCATTCTGTCCATTATCATTGGAGCTTCAGAGCTGCACTTCATGTTGGCAGTGATTAAAACCCTTTAGAGCGGGGCACCTAGCCAATGTGACTTGATGCCAATGCAGCAGAGACCATCTAAGACGCTCTCAGAAAAAAACAAATCATACACAAGCCAAAGCTCTCTTAACCAACGGTTCCTTTCAAACTGTTCAAATATATTCATTACATTCAAACTGTTTCATTTCAAAAGTTCTCTATTGCAAACCAAACACACACACACACAAGAGATGAGACCACTCAGAATCTTTTACTTTCTGTGCTGAACAAGGATTCAGAGCTTGTTTTCCAAGGCTCCATAAAGCCGCTTACATTTTAACACCTCAGGGTAGCATTTTGCTCTCTCCAGTCTAAATACGACACATTTTTAGAGGAAGTCTGGAACTTTCTTTCAGGGACTAACACGTATTACACTGTATTCCGCAGGGAAGGATGATGCAAGCATTCTGAAGCTGTTCCACACTGCTTCTCTGTTCTTATCATAAGAAAAAAATGGTAAAGCTTTTCATGGTTGTATGACTGTAGTTAAATGCAGCAGATAAGACACTGATGTCCATGTAATCTCTGCTCTGAAGCAGTTACAATAAATATAGAGGTTCAAAAGGGAGAGCATTTGATACTGAATAGCTCTTTCAAATACCACATACTCCAAGTGTAATGTAAACCACTGTTAAGCACAAAATACTGAACATTAGACCTCCTCGCTAGCTCTGCAGCTTTGCAGAAATCTTTAAATCAGGTCAGGAAAACAATTAGAATGTGCATTATTTTACATTACTCTAGCCTGGGAGGTAAATCATTTCTTGCCTGTTGTGCAGTTAGAAAAATAATGATTGTTGGAAAATTGCCTATTTGTTCTCTGCATTAGGCCACAGATATGGGATCTTTGTTATTAACAACGAACGGGTCTCTGCATGTTTGCCAGAAATTTAGAAAAAGAAAATGTATTTTATATGAAGCATGTCTTAACATAAGCACAGAAACTTATCTGACACTATTTATAGCCTAATTAAAACTGGATGGATGGATGGATGGATGGATATAATGCATTTAATACAAAGAAATATGTTATCGTAAGCTTTTGCTATCCTTTAAAAGCACAGACACTTCCAGCCTACTTCATTTGACCCGACACTCTTTATCTTCTAATTAAAACTGTTTTTACAACATCATCAACTGTTACAGGTGTTATGGCCCACATGGACATAAAGTGTCTTCTGTATTTCAAGTTTTATGCAAGGTTTATTTCAGCTCTCCCCTCTCGATTTAGATTACATTGCACAGAATTACAGGATAAACGCCAGTAATAAACTCCCACATCAAGTTGTATGATACCTTGACAACACGCGCACTGCAAAGACAAACAGGTATATGTCAGTCTGACCATGTGGGGATACGGTTAATTACGAGACAGGTTGTGTGCATATGTTGGGTTGAATATTCTCAAGTTGTCGCAGAGGAGTATTCGAGCAAGCGAAGTCAGATCAATGCTAACTCATTTAGGAGTTTAAGCTCTTATCAACAGAATTTCTGCTTTAAAAAAAAAATAAAATAAAAAAAAACCCGGCTGTATCACATCTGTTGTGTCTTAAATTGTTTGTAAGAGCCATTTTAGGTATTGCATGTACAGCAGAGAAACAGCAGATGGGCACTGTAACTCTATTTCTCTCTCTCTCTATCCTTCTCTGTAAGGTAATTGCGTTATACTGACAGTAATTTAAAGGTGCTTTACTCTTAGTGACAGGAACATCAGAAAGAGCTTGCGGAGAGTGGCGGAAACCACTGAAAATAACTTTTCAAGTAAGACGCCCACACGGCACACTCAATACATTGGTTGCATTGAATTACTTTTCAGTTCCTTTTAACAGGATAAAAATCAATGCAAGATTAAAAAGGCTCGTAATTGTTTTCAGTGGGATTTTTTTTTATTCTGGAACTCACAGATCAAGGTTTCTCTGCTGAGATTTGCAAGGTCAAATATGAACTTGTGAAAATATGGGTAATCCATCATAGTCCATCATAACAAACTGTATATTTCTTTTTAAATCACAATGGTTGGTGTGCAAGCTCAATCACCATCATATTGCAAATTGCTTTGCATTATGTGTTTTGCACCACAGAATTAAAACTACAGAGCTTTGATCATCAAAGACATATTATTACTTACTAATGAATTATTATTAATTATTACTTAAGACATATTATTAGGAGATATAGAGTGACAATTGACAACTGATATATATATATATATATATATATATATATATATATATATATATGCATTTTAAGTATGTAGTCTGCTATACTATTATAAAGATCTCATTGATTTGCTGTGCAAGCTATCAGAATTTCATCTTTTGGACAAAATAAATAACATCTGCACACAACAAATTCCATATTTTTGCTCAGTTTGGGCCTAATTGAGGTGTTTATTTTCTCTTTGAGTATGAGTTCCACCTATCACTATATCATACTAGTTGAACCATAAAGCCTGATGTATCAAATACTGTGATATACTGAAAAAGTTCACTATTTTCTGTTATTTCATGAAATTATTATTAATCAGTTGTTTGAGTTTAAAGCACAACATTTCTTCTTGTTCTGTGAGGCTAGAATGACCGAAGGAACAACCAACTCAAATCAGTGAGCACAAACCCCAGAGCCCTATAATGTCCCTTTCTTATTTGTCACCACCAATGTGCGCAATTAAAACCCACCACCAGCCTAATGTGTGTAATTGTGCTTATTCTATCTGCACACCGTGGCAGCTGGCCCTTCACAGATTGGTATTTGACAAGAGATGTTCTTGTTTAGAAGCAATGCGCACTCTAGTGGAAGTCACACATTTGATTAGTGCTTGAAGAACATGTGAAAAATAACAGCTGATGAGGTGTGACTCTTATTGGCTGTTTGTTTGGATCTTGAGTGCTGAGCGCAGACACACATGCAAGGTTCAGAATGGCATATATGTGAAAGCTCCAAATGAACTTGTCAACTCATTCTCTACATATGTGAATTTTTTTGTGATATCACTTGTTTGTAATATACAGTGTGTGTGTGCGTGTGTGTGTGTGTGTGTGTGTGTGTGTGTGTGTGTGTGTGTGTGTGTGTATGTATGTATGCATGTATGTATGCATGTATGTATGCATGCTTGTATGTATGTATGTATATATATAATTTTGTATGGGTACTCAGTTCTAAAAACAGAATGACTGCGGGCAATTTTGTAGAGAACCCAAGTGCAGTTTATTTACAAAACGTGATCAAACATAAAACAAAGGCATGATGTGGCATGAACTCAGAACATGAACATGAACATGAACATGAACATGAACATGAACATGAACATGAACATGAACATGAACATGAACCAACAGTAGCTACACAAACAATACTTGACCAGGGCACATGGCAAATATGAGGGCTTAAATACACAAGGACTAATGACTAGACAAGGGACATGTGAACAATGAAACAATGAACCAATGAACCAATGACAACATGACACATCAGACAAGGGAACGTGGCAGGATCACATGACTGTAACAGGGAATCACATGACAACAGGAAACATGACAAAGACATAAGACATGACCAAAACACTACATGACAGAGTGAAAAGAGGACTTAAATGAAAAGAGGTGCGAGTTCACTCTCAAAGAAAACATAAATAAACAACTAGTTGTAAAAATTTATTTTTGATGCTCTAAATACAATATAAATTATCAGGAAATTATATCAAAGGATAAAAAAAGCATGGAATTAAAATCACACAAATACATAATCAAGCATTTCAATCCATTAGGATATGATTTTTAAAGGCCACGTAAAATGTGAACCAAACAGGTTCGTTTGCTTTGGGTAAATTATCAAAGCATGAATGTTATGAATGCAAAGCTGGGATAACAGACAGACAGAAGGGCTTTTCACACAGCGCTTAACCCCGCGTTATAATCGTTCTAAACACCACTTTTAATTCCGGGTAAAGGAGCGTTTCACACTTCCAATTTAGATGGGGGGTTAGCACCGCTTTTGTGGTGTTAACTCCGCATTGCGGTGCCAAAATTGTACAGTGTGAAACAATACAGCGTTACAATGTTACAACTAGTTGCTTAGCAACCGACAACCAATCGCGTGCCCTTTAGGCAGTCACGGAAACACCACATAGTGTTTATAAACAGTCGTTTCTGAGTATGATTATGATAAATGTCAAACAGTGATGGAAAATGCGAGAGACCGTTTCATTCTTACCTTTATAGTTCGAAAATTTCACTCAGAAAAAAAATTACAGTCAGCAGTGTAATATGAGGCCTTTATGTAAACAGGTCACGTGCTGCGTTTGTCCAGCCAGTAACACTGACACCGCAAATATGCAAATAAGGACTTTAACAGTGCTGTGATGTAATGAAGTAATAATGTTTAATAATGTTTTTGCGAGCATGTTCAAACAAGTGCTGGCACAACCGCAGTTGCGTCTGTTGCTGGAGCGGTGCGCTGGCATTATACAGTATGAGAGCGGCCTCTAGAGGTGAAATAAAACTATCACTGACACCTCGTGGAGTTTGTTTTGACACGTGACATGTTTGCTGCACAGAGTGGGACACTTCAAAAACGGATTTAAACCATAGACAACAAAAGTATTATGTTATACAGTACGTTTTCATATCACTATTAAGTAATTAGTTATCTAGATGCTGCATTAGTGCAGAACAGCAGTGTGTTTGCATTCGAGCTGTTCGAGGCTAAGAGGACGCTTACATTAGTACCTCAAGCGGTTAAAACAATGTGACAAAAACACATGCTAGTCTGACCCAACTGTTTACTGACAGGATTGTTACCATCTATTTGTATTAGTATCCATTTGTTCACTTTTATACACTCGTTATCCATCGAAGTTGCATATTTAAACTGAATCCTCATGCAGCCTACAAAAACATAACAAATCAGAAATACATTCGATTTCAGTTTTTTTTATTGTCATATCCCATGTTTATACCCTAATATAGGCCTCCATACGTTTCTAATTTCAATGCTATGCCTTTGTGTGTAAAGATGGCCATCTTTAAGCATGACTGCTTGCATTTATTTGAAATATTTCTACAGTTTCTTGCTGCTCAAACTGTATAGAATATTTGTTAGCTCCTTGTGTCTTTTGCATTTACTTGCACTTTTACTTTCAATACTTGAGTATGTTTAATATTAAGAAAAAATATTTTGTTATAAGTGCAACACTTAAGTAAAATAATCAAATACTTAAAAATATATATACAGTATATATATATATATATATATATATATATATATATATATATATATATATATATATATATATATATATATATATATATACTGATTTAATATTCTAAACAATTATATATATACTGATGTAATATTCTAAACAATTAAACTTCTACCAAATTCATTTTTAATCTGGTGAGATATCTATACTTTTACTCAAGTGTGGCTTTCAAATACTTTATCAACCACTGGACTTTAACCCGGGGTTTAGGAATGTGCCGTGTGAAAAGCCCTAAAGATAACCCAGGGCTATTACAATTAAATTGACTAGGGAATACCATTAGAAATGGAAAAAAGGAACCTATTTTAAGGTTGTTGTGAACTGTCCACCTTAAGAAAGAGAACCATGGAAGGACAAACCAAAGGAAGAAGGCAGAAAAATAGAGCGAGAAAAGAGCACAAGGTTATTTCCTTCTTTTATCCGCTATTTGACCATGTGACCTAGTAAATCCCAAGACATTTAATTTGATCACCAGCAGGCCACAGTTTATTCCCACTGCACTAAAGATGTTAAGACTGAGCAGACCGCCAATGTACAAATATCTCATCCAGCAGGCTTCCCTTTACTGTGTTTTCTGCTGTTTTGCAAATTTAACAAAAAAACAAAACAAAAAAAAAACACGTTTTCAGATGATGGTATCTAAAACTGTCATGATTATATTTGATGATGGCAACTTTGATAATTAGTCAAAAGCTTTTATGAGATAAATCATAATTTTGCACAGCATAATCAGCTAACATTTCTGTCAGTCTTATATTGATGGTCTGAGCACTTATGCATAATACATAATGCATAATGCAGTCATTTTTATATCAGTAAAGACATGAAAGTAAGATCTGTAATACGATTGGCCTAACTTATATAATAGCCGTTGTGTAATTAAATCCCTTATGTAAATCTGTTGTTTTGTAACTGACTCAACGGTTTAAAACAGTGTAACTTAAATTGTCTATATTCATCAAATAATCCTGTTTCCACAAAAATATTCATCAGTATGACTGTTTTCAACATTGATAATAATGAAAAATGTTACTCGAGCACCAAATCAGCAAATTAGAATGATTTCTAAAAGATCATGTGACACTAAAGACTGGAGTAATGGCTGCTAAATTGTCATCTTATGTTCTTAGATTTGAATTGAGGATATTCAGTGTGGTCTCCAGCTTTTGGAGCCCACTGTGTGTAATATAATATATCATATTACAGACCATCTGTGGGGGTGGATGGCATTAGCAGAAAGGAAACAGTCATACATGTATTACTTGAACTGTAAGAGTTTCTGAGGAGTGTGTAATAAACAACACTGATTATCCACCAAGACCTCTTGTTTTCATATGATTAAAGAAGAGACATATGCAAAAGAAAGAGAGACTCACGAGAGAAGCTGAGGTGAAGTGGTGCACGAAGAATGTGAGAGAGAAGAAATGTAAATCTGACCTTTCTTCATTTTTCTATGCTGATCTGAGGTCAGTGCTTTATCTCTTGTAACATTTATCTGCATTCAGTAATGACCTTCCCATCATGCTCGACTGGAATACTGATGGGACTTAAACTTCACTAGCTGTCAGAGGCCATTAAGACTTGCACTTAACATGATGATGTCCTGCAGTCTTTAAAGTTGTAGGACTGATGACAAAAGTTCCTCTCAAAACCGGTGCTCTGTTCTAAAACCATTCTAAGTGTTCAGGCATTCAAGATGGTGGTTATGATTCCCATATAAGTGCATTTGTTTTAATTATTCTAAAGGTGTCTTTACTCAGCAGAGTTAGGGCTGATTTGTGCCTATTCAAAATTATTTGTAAAGACATAATGCTGCATAAAAGCCAGACCAAATTATGCCTGCTCTGACCCACTTCAGACCCTAGTATACAAAGTATTCAGTTGAAAATGCTGTGTATGTCACCTCTGAACAGCATTAAAAAGTGTGTAAAGACACCTAAATGCCAGCTCAGAAACACACCAGTGTGAATCTGGCATTAGACTAGAAGACAACTCGGGTTAAAAAATAGTTCTGTTTGCCCCACTGTCCTCTATACAACTAGACTAGGATTTATGAAAGGACAAAACTCTATTTTTCCACCACCCCAATTTACCATTTCATTATAATTTATTTATTCTCTTGCTACTTTTTGATTGAAATGCTAATGATTGAGATAACAGATTAAATATAATTAATTTAGAAATGTATTGATACAGGGATTATAAATGGAATATTCCTTGATCTCAGCCAAAGTTAATTGATAGTTAATTGATGCAGAGCGAAAGGCTGAACCTAATCTAATTAAGCCTCATTAATACCAGTGCTTCAGATGATTCCACATCGGTATGCAAATTACACTGTGACCATGATGAATGTCTCTTAAATGACAGGTATGAAAAAAATAAAAAATTCAGATAAACAAAATTACAAGGTCCCAAATATGTCCTGAAAGATAATAATTTCTGTCAATCAAAAGTTCAGCCAATCAATATAATGATCAGTGTAGTAATTATACGAAAAGCCCTCAGTCACCTCTCAAAAGAAATGTCACTTTGTTCTTTGTAGTCTATCAATCCTTCACTCTTTCTTTCTCTCATGCACTTGCAGAACGTGTGGTTTTCCACATTGCCATGTTAGATCCGACAACTTCCATGATGGATGTGTCACCAGTTGGCGGCGTCACTTTCCCGAGGCTGGTTAAACTGTCAGTGATCCGCTCTGTCACAGCAAACTAATGGTGGTTGACAGACTCAACGAGGATGGATTTTGTTTTGTCTGGCTTTGCTTTACAATGACGGATGTCTGTCAGAGCAATCCCTGACTATCATCAGACTTCAGACTGACTCTGAACTTTAGAAGCCATGGATGGTGTGAAATGAAGCCTGGATTACCCCACATAGTAAATTACAGCAGTTTTCACTTGAGCAATTTAGTGACAATGTATGAAAATATAATATGCTTATTTTCTTTTATTTATTTATTTTTTTCTTTAGAGCTGAGACAGAAAAATAACCAGGAATGAATACATAGAATTAGACAAATTAGACATTTCATGACTTTGCTGTGAACTTTTCAGATAACCGTGACTTTCCCAAGCCTGGAAATCTATCTATCAATCCCATTCATCTCAATGGCAGATGCTCAGCTGGTTCAGGACAACTCTTTTGCATTTTAACACACTCACTTTTTTATATCTTTAAGTAGACTTTCTATAGACATAATGGTTTTTATACTGTACAAACTGTATGCTATCCACTTACACTAAACCATCACAGAAAACTTTCTGCAATTTTACATTTCAAAAAACATCACTTGGTATGATTTATAAGCTGTTTCCCCAACCAGATGGCCCCACAATGTCAAAACATGGGGGTATTGTATCACAAAATGATGTTTTATTAACAAAGTTCGGGAGGAGCACGTTCAGATAATTAACACGAGTGGACAGCACTCAGCCATCAATGATAAGAGGTGTATATATATATTCAGCAGTCTCACCTCAATTCATTGACAGTTTAGCAGCATCCCTCCACCACCCCTTCTCCACACTTCTGGTCATTTACATACCGGGGGAGTACTCTGGGTTCGGGCCGAACTCTGAGCTTGAGCCCTCCCCCGGACAGCACGCCAAATACGCATTCAACTTTACTCCCTCTAATTGTATGTAAGTGTGAACTCGTGAACTGTTGTTAGCATCCTCACCTTTTCTTATGCACTGTTCCTATGTGGCAGACTTCAAAACAAGTTATTTCTGGCCACAACCCCCTCCGAAGTGAACCTTTGTGGTGATTAACAGCATCTGGAAAATATTCATCACAAAACATTATAAAAAATGTATCAAACATGTTAAATATTTATCAATCCCTACAGAAAGTTGTTAACTAGAATGATAGAAATTCAAATGTATTTGCAGCAGGTGTCAATGGAATGGCAGCTGCCTCAATGGTGTGGTGAATGGTTATGGGCAAAAGGTTCCTTCCCATGAACAGAAAACTTCAGGTTCTAATCTTGCTTGGAAAATTGCCTTTAACCACTGCTCATGTGCCCATCTGTCTGCTCCAGGGATGTCCTACTTTAGTCCCTTCTCTCTGCTTCTGTGTCAAGTGAGAGTCGGATGTACTCACTGTCCCTCATGGTTTAAAAAAAAAAAAAATGCAGAAACCGGCTGAAATACTGTGTCTTCTTGGATTAATCAACATATTTAGGGTACAACACTGTTTAGGTTAACCCCAAACAGAAAACAAATGAATGAATGAATGAATGAATGAATGAATGAATGAATGAATGAATGAATGAATGAATGAATGAATGAATGAATGAATGAATGAATGAATGAATGAATGAATGAATGAATGAATGAATGAATGACTGAAACATTGACTATTGATAACTTATCTGAATATTGGGGGATATACATTCCCCATAATAGTGATTACAAGCTCAGTTATGGGACTTTTTTAAATCAGCAGAGTTTCTATGTGGGAACATGGATTTTTGGTTCCATCTTCCAAGCATACGATACAAATATCCCTATGCTGGTCTAGTTAATTAGACAGTCAAGACTAATTTACAGTTGAGGTGGGTGTGTGTCGGCCCCTTTCAGTCATTGTCCTCATGTGAATATGAATTGACAGCTGAAGGAATGTTGAAATGAAACACGCCTCACCGCCGCTGACGGTGCTGGAGTGGAGATGAGAGGTGAGGAGCTCAGAGAAACATGCAGAGACACCAGAGCGCCATTCATTATTCCAGCAGCGCTTGTCCTAATGTTTCTTCTGCAAAACTTGAGGAGAGCAGACATTAGTCAGGCATAATCTCCATTAGAAGACCTGATTCTCTCCCTGTAACTGACAGCCAGAGTGATTAAGAGTCTCTCTGACTCTTCTACTGAATATTTGGACACATTACATCCAACAAAGAGAATGTCAGTAAAAGTGAAAATGATCATGTCGTTTCAAACCCTGAAGCCGTATGATAGCTTTGTGAGAGAACAGAGAAACTTACATTTTTATTCAATGATAACCTTTTGTGTTTGTATTTGTGAAAGTCATTGGTTCCCATGTATGTTGTTATTAAACCAGTGTTGTTATTTTTATCTAAAACTACACTATATTTTCTTTAAGTAAAATAAAGCTAAAATGATATAATATAGTATAATATAATATAATATAATATAATATAATATAATATAATATAATATAATATAATATAATATAATATAATATAATATAATATAATATAATATAATATAATATATGATGAACTAGAAAATAGAAATATTGGCAACAAACTGAAATAAAATAAGTTTACGTTGAAGTACAGAAATGTATAAAATGACAAAAGCACATGACAAAATCACTACAACATAAAATAATTAAAAAACCTAAAATATCAAAATAAAAGCTAATTCAAAATGTTAATAAATATGAATAAGATGGATGGAGAATGTGATTTGTGGAAAAATATTTGTATGGTTCATTTGTCATTTTTGAAGCTTGCCAATATGAAATTAATGAACAAATGAGGGCGAGTCAATAGACCAAAAATCATTTTGGGGTGAACTGCTGTTTACGATGTTTCAGTCTGAAGTGGATAGATCAAGACTGTGAGAAGAAAGCAGTTCTCTGAGCTTAGATTCAGTCATTATTAAACAGCAACAAACACCAAAGACCTTGAGCTTGGTCCCAGAGACCTCTCAAACTAGCATCCCTCCATATGGTCCACACACACTGTGTCATAAACCTCAAAACACTTGATTTTACATCAGAGTTATCCAGAGCTCATTCCCATTTCCACAACCCCCTTGGAGCAGTTCACAGTCCGAGAAGCATCTGTTGAGTTAGCCCAAGAAAACTCTCCCAGCCGCCAACAAAGATGGAGGGTGTGCTTTAGGGCCTATTGCCATGCCAACCAGGGCTTTCCAAGGATAAGCTTAGCATCTGGACTGGTCTGTGATCAGTCTTAAGCTTATATTGCTCTGAAGCCAACAATTCCCTCTGTTAAACTACCAGAAGTATTGAAGAACAAAACCTCATTCACTAAGGAACGGTGTAATTAGACTAGGCTAAATAAAGCACAGCTATTATAAGAATGGGGTGATGAATCACTCCAGAAAATAATTTGGTAATTTATGATAAATGTTTGTAATTTATATAAAACAAGTACATCTTTATGGATATTTATGTTAATCAATGCCTGTAGTGGAAGTCAACAGTCAGGCCATATTCTATATGCTATCCTCTCTGTATTTTCATAAACCATTGCCTCTCAACGAAAAGTGTAGCATAGTCTGACATATGCCTGCCCACTCTTGCCTTGCATGTCTTCTTGCTTGCTTCAATTGTCAGAACAGACAGAACAAAAACCAGTAGCCGTCAGTTTATGACACAATGCAAAGAAAACACGAAAGAGGAGGAGGATGAGAGGGAGCAGAAAAGAAGTGCGACTGCCAGTGAAGCAGGGTATATGTGCAGCCTTAATGGGAGAGTCAGGCTAGTCAGCCGTGTCACATCAGAGAGAGATGGAGAACCAGAAGAGAACTTCACCTATAAGTTCTGTAAGCTGGAAAAGAGACAGCTGATTTTGAATGACAACTTTTCTGTCGCACAAAGACAAGTGAGAGTTGACGAGCACGCATCCAACTGTGAGTGTCCATATCAGGACGTCCAGTTCTGCAAACTGAGAGGTCATACATCAAAGAAGACACTGAGAAAAGCAAGTTGTAGCATTAGGACTGATATTTCTAGGCATTTGAAATATAGTTTAACTGACACTTTAAACAAGCAACCAATACTTTTTTTATATATTTGTATGTTTATACAGTACTATACTGTTGTAACACTTTACAATAAGGCAGGTTCAAGTTTTTTGTGCATATGACAACTAAAAATTCAACCGTTTAATGGGCATTTCTGCATATTTAGGCAATGTAATATAAATGATCACTAATGTAATATTGTTTAAAGGTTTGGGGCCAGCACAATTTGTTTTTTACTCTTTTTATCAAATAATCCTGAAAAATATATATAATTTTCCAAAATAAAATAAATAATAATCAACATTGATAATACAGTTATTGAGCACCAGCATATAATTCACATTTAAAAATAGCAATAAGCAAGAAATTTTTTTTTTTTTTTTTTTTTATATATATTACAATAGAAAACAACATTTTATTAAAAGCAAGTCGTAAAGTTTCATCAAGATTGTATGTTTTAAAAAAGTCATGTTGTAGCATGTTGTGTTTTATATTTACCTTACTGCCAAGATGTTAATCCACGTCATTCCATATGTTTACATCAATAAGTTTTAATGCCAGTAACAGTTCTGGGGGGGAAAATGTGTATATAAATTGTATCATAAACATGAATGAGTCTAGTCTATGCCATAAAAAAAAAAAAAATTATTCATGCATACAATCTCAGAAATGTACTGTCCCCATATGATCAGAGTCATCATATAAAATCTGAGATTCATAGAAATCATAGATTAACTTCGACTAGGGTAAGTTTTGCCTTGCCTCCTCAGAGAAAACCTCCCTGATTTTGTGTCTATGAATCACTGCCAGACAACAAAGATTCAGAGACAGTTCGTTCAAAAAAATGCTTGCATCTGCACTAGGATGGTTAAATACAGCAGCACATGCCATTATTTCATGAATCATTAAAGCATCATTAACTTGGATTCCTGTTTATGACACTGGTTCCTAGATAATTCTGCTCTCCGGAGGAGACAAGTACAGGTAATGTCCTACTGCTCTCCATGATATTAGTTTTTGCTATTTTAATGAGTTCTGCGCAGATCACATTTCTGAGCCAGTGATATCAATGTATGTCACAATCATTTAAATCAAACATGCCACAAAGTCAGCATTTCATTATGGAGAAAACGCAGATAGAAAATCCACATAGACACATGAATGAATGGCCGGGCCAAAAGTAATCAGCAAATGTCTGTGCGTGTCTGTGAGCGTGTGTGTGTACATCTGTGACACGATGACTTCTCCCGCTCATTCTTCCACAGAGCATTTCATTATCATTCATAAATCAGTTTCTTCTTATATTTGGAGAGGGCATCATCTGTGATGAGACTGTTTCAATGTTCCAGCATCTCTGATTTCTGGCTGAATAGTTGAAGTAAACAACAAAAAGAAAAAGTAAAGTCATAGCTGAACTATTTTGTGTGTTCATTATCCGTGTTAACAACTCGGTAACATCATATGTTAAAATCTCCAAAGCTTTAGTGAGTTGCAGACTAACAGGATTTTGTAGAATCACAGGCGCTTGTTATTAATCTTTATCTCCCCCTCTCTTTTTCTCTCTCATGGCTGGTTAATGGCCCTTGTCCTCTGTTTGATTAGTTCATCTCTTTGGCCTTTAAATAATAATTCACCCAGTTCAGGCTTTGGCAGGCTAGTCAAGCCGCATATATGCATGTAAAGTATGGAATGTGTATGGAATAGTTCACTGAGTAAAGAAAATTCTTGTTATCATCTACTCACCAAATCTCTCCTATCCTGTATGATTTTTACTTTTACTATTATTATTTTCTGGAGCTCAAAAGTAGATGTTAGGCAGAATGCCTGAGCCGCTTTTTTCCCATGCAATGAAAGTAAATGGATAACAAGGATATATGACTGTCAGGCAAAAAAAATGACAAATAGCACCATAAAAGTAGTGCATACATCTCTTGTGCTTTATAGAAAGGAAGCATCCACTGACCAATTCTGACCAATTCAATGAAGTCAATAATTATTTTCATGTTATGGCTGAAAACTGATAAATAAAGCACACTAAAGCAACTCTTAAAGATAAAGCACTCTTCACAAAGTAGTGCCCTTAAATCTTTGCTATAATCTATTGCTATCTCTTTAGTGTTAGATAATGATCTACAAACTATATTCGCAGTTCTTGCGTATACAAACATGATACATCAAGACATGTAACGCATTGATGGCACAATAACAATAAATGACAGCAAATTGGATTTTCACATTCAATTTGCATGAATTAGATTTGAAAGTGCAAGAGAAATTTAACAGTAAATAACAGTTAAAAAATAAAAGATAAAAATAAAAGATAAAAAATAAAAAAAAGAATCTAGCACACAGTATGGCTTAAGAGAAAATATATCCGATGAGTCATAATGGACTTTTGTGTTATTTTATGGCCATCATTCACTTTCATTGTATGGAAAAGAGCAGCTTGAACATCCTGCCTAACATCTCCTTTTGTGGTCTGTATTCAGTATTCCATTAAAGCACTGACAATGTTTACACATTCATATGAGGATACGGGATGCATGTATGTAATTATATTCTACCTGAAAGCCTTGGTGAGCGTTTGGGCATCAGTGTGCCAGACACTGTACCAAAGAGCAAATGCTGGGATTGTTGGCATCATATTACATGTGATTCTGTGTCAAAAGAACAACATGCTCCTAATAACATTTTCCTAATAGAGTGAGGTGCACCTCACATTTTAAAAATGCAAAAGTCATAATGCATTATAAATGAAAGTGTTTCATCTTTATAGTTAGCTAATTACGCATTACTCAAAGTAATGGAACCACAGATGGACCAATATCTGCTGTTGAAAAATGTATGCAAGAGTAGGTGTGGTTTGATTATAATTCATGTTGGAGTACAAAAAACCTTGAAACGTCAAGGAACTGAAGTCTCAAAGAAACCATCATGACCCTTTTATATCCCTCAGACTTGTGTCATTGCAGACAAAGGAGATGCATCACAGGGTGGATCTTTTGAATAACACTGTTCACAAATCAATTTCAATTTCATCCCCAGCTTGACGAGGTGAGAGGCATATCGATCATGTTAGACAAACATGATTCTTTCAGCGCCAGAGACACGCACACACAGTTACACACTGCACCATTAAGATACAAATGTCTGCTCTGCAGAGAACTGAGAAAATTATGCTGATACAAATGTAACTCCCCGCCTTTAAGTGAGTCCAGGCTCAGCACACAAGTGTTTGCATGCAGTGCCATCTAATGTTCATTGCTCAGAATGCAGATATATTGGGGACTGTCAGTCTGTCGTTACAGAAACAAACAATTAGCCTTATGGTAAATTGAAATCAATAAAGAATCACACAGACCTAGGCACTAGACACCTTGACTTGTTCTGGAGCCCACATACAGTATCTGTGGGGTAGGACATGGCCTAGTGAGCATTAAGGAAATAAACAAAAATGAGTATGCATGACAATTTTCCATCATCTGTGAAAACAAGAAAACCGAACCTAAATAAAGGTTATTAAAAGCTGAATATTAATCACTACTGGAAACACTGAAATTATTGTACCTTACCTTGAAACTCTGCACTAAGGATCTCGGTGAAAGCTCAGCCAGGATAATGTGACTAGAGCTCAAGAGTTAGAAATGGCCAAAAGTTGTCAAGGTATTTGGTAAATCTATCAACTACTTTATACCAATGGTCTCAACAGTCTATTTAGGTTTATGGTGGGAAGAGCGGCACAGAAGCTGATTGCATAAAATGCTTAGACTATAGTCTTACGTTTTAGTCATCTATTTTTTTTTTTTTTTTTTTTTTTCAAGACTGGTCATAACTTTTTTTTAAAGTCAGTTACATGAAAAGGTAGATATGTCTAATTTGAATCTGAAAAGTAAGATTGATTAGCCCTTAAGCCCTTCTAGTTCTTAAGACACCGTCTTAACTTAGTGGCAATGTTTATCCAACTGGCCCCAGATACATTTTAAAGGAATAGTTCACCCAAAAATTAAAATGTTGTCATCACTGACTCACCCTCAAATTATTCCAAACCAGTATGCATTTCAAATCACATGTTGAAGGTAGCCATTCAATTCCATAGTAGGAAAAAAATATTATGGAATTCAACAGTCTGGTTACCAACATTCTTTAAAATATCATATTTTGTGTTCAACAGAAGAGAGAAGCTCATAAAGGTTTGGAACAACATGAGGGTGAGTAAATTATGACAACATTTTCATTTTTGGGTGAAATGTCCCTTTGACTCAAATTCGAAATAATTTTATGCTTCGAAAATAATCTATCCCACAGAATCATTTTAGAATCAGACAGTGTTTTGATTCTACACGACCTTTATCACTGACAATTGTCAAGACAAATGTAACCTACAGTTTCACAATGCTACTTAATCAATAAAATAGCTTTGCTAACTAATTATTTAAAAATACCACCTAATGAGAAAAATAAACATCTTAGAGTACCTCTAATGAGACATGTAAACAAGCTTAGAGGCTTCTTTTATCGAGGCATTCACTGCAAATCAGACAGGAATTTCAGTAATAGGTTCAGTAATTTAACTTTAATGTTAAAGGAAAGGCTATTAGTCAGTTATTGCAATGCCTTATTTCCAAAAATGTCACTGAAATGAAATTTAATTTAATTTTGATGATTTAAATCAAATACAAAAAAATGCTGATTTGGTGGGTGATCTCACGTGAACCCATAAACATATGAGCCTAAAACAAATTATGTAGTGTTCTTAGAATTCTGTTTGAAGATTAGCTATACCAAAAGCACTTGTTTTGTTGAATTCAGCTACACTATTTGTATCATAATGTCCTACACTATTTGTAGAACTAGTTCTTCATTTAGAAGCTGATACACATTGGCCCACACTTTCACACTAAATATAGGCCTCTGAGATTAAAGCAATTATAATATAATTTATAATTCAGTAATTATAATTATTAAGCAATTACACACACATTCATGCATCATGCCTTTCTGTCTAGCAACTGTGTGATACACAAACAACATCTCAAGCATGAACGGATTGCATTTATCCAAGGAAACACAAGGTAGAACACTTCCATACTGCTGAAAAGTTCAAGTTTACTTGTCGTGCTTGTTTTATCTGTTGCATTTAGAACATCATTTATTAGTCATTTTAATGAGGTTAGATATTTTTATATTCAATTTTTTTTTAGTACTTGAACAGGTGAAGAATTAATAAGAGATTTAGCCTCCAGATAAATTTGTCAAACAGTAAACACATATGTAATTGAAGTTAACTTCAGTAATATTTGGAAGAAACAGGACTAACATGTTTCTGGGATTTTCAAGAAGCATGAGGTTTATGCATGCCACAAATTCTAAACACATTTTGACATTATCTCTTTAAACTTTTTTTCCGTTACTGGAGGGGTGTAAACAGCATTAAGTGCAGTGTTTCTGCAAACACAGTGGCGTGCACAGACCTCCTCCAGGGCAGGGGCGGAAGGACCAAAAGGGCACTTTTTTTAAAAACGTTAAAAACTGTATATAGAGCAGTACCCGTCTGTCTGTTGTGTTTTTATATATTTTAATGATTTCCTCACAATTATTTGGAATATCTCGCTCGATGGAGAGCAGCAGTAGGTCAGAGAGCCTCTCTTCATTACCAATGAAAAGATGTTGATACAATTAGAATGCATAACACATCAAACAAAAATAGGGAAATGATGATAATATTACTAAATATGATTTACTTTACCAAACAAAACAGAGAATCAAGTAGGTAATTATGAGGAAATCATGTTATGTTGATGTTATAAATGTTATGTAGGCTATGTATTCATTAAAGTGTTAGCTATCATGAAATCAGTAACACTTTATAAGATTTCATTAGTTAAATTTGTTAACTAATAATGAACTGCACTTCTACACCATTTATTAATCTTAGTTAATATCAATTTCAGCATTTACTAAAACATTATTAAAATCAAAAGTTGTATTTGTTAACATTAGTTAATGCACTGACTGTGACATAACATGAACAAACAATTATGTGGATCTGATCACAGGCATGTGGATCTGAATGATAACCTGAAGTCCACTATAAGGCCTTAAGAAAGACACTTAACCCCAGCTTTCTCTTTTGTTCAAAGAATGAACAAAAGCCTCGTAACAGAAATGTGTTCAATAGCAGTTGGTGGACTTGAGCACATTCTGTTGGTGCTTTACTGACAGCAAGACATTCCCTTCGAGCATTGGAAAAGTGTGATTCTTAGACCACCCATGTCTGTCATAAATCATGAATCTAAGTCTTCCTGTAAAACCAGATAATGAACTGAACTGACTTTGCTTAATTATGAAAGACCATCTTAAAGGAACCATATGTAAGAAATGTATTTCAATTAATCATAAAATGGCCCTGATATGTCACTAGACATTAAGAAATCATGTTCATTTCAAATACTTATATCATTGACAACAGTAAAAGTGAAGTTGCAGCCCTCAACTGATGTTGATGTTGTCATGTTGTGTTTTGGCCTGATGCCCCACCCTCCACCTATCTACCAATCACGAAGTCAGTAGTGTTTCGGCATCCGGGTTGCCAGCTCTGCTCTAGTTACCACAGCTGCAGCTACAAACGTGTTGGATAAAAAATGCCTAACGTTACGAAACCTAAAATCTGAATCTGAAATACTTTATGGATCTGAAATACACAAAACTTCTCTCATGAAACATAAACATAATTAACAGAAAAAAAAAAAACCATACTGTGTAGGACTCGTCACTCACCATTGGAAGCTCCTTGTAGCAGCCTACGTTCCTGCTGGATCCTGCAGCCTAGCTGGCAACCTCGAGTCAGGGGGGAGGGGGAGGGGATACACCACTCTACAGTAATTTGAAAGTGATTGCAGTACCAGTTTTGGCCACAATCTTACATACGGTTCCTTTAAAGCTCCTACTGAACCCAGTAATATATATATATATATATATATATATATATATATATATATATATATATATATATATATATATATATATATATATATATATATGTTTGTTTGTTTTTGGGTTTTTTTAATTCCCTTTGATTCCTAATGAAATATTTTTAAATATTAAAGTGACCCTATTATGCTATTTTAAAGTTTCCTAATGTTGTTTTGGAGTCAGCTACAACAGGTTTACATGCATCAAAGGTAAAAAAAAAAAACTGTTTAATTTTCTCATAATATACATTTGCACATCACCACATTTTCAATAATTCTCAAACGACTTGTGATTGGTCTAAATTGGCAATTGCCATAACAACGTGAGCTCTGGGTGTCCTGAGGCTTCCTACACCATAAACTCGTTCTGGAAAAGTGGTATCGGTGCATCACTACCGTAAACTAAACACAGTAACGAACAATGATGTCGATTTTACCATATCCATCCGAGTGCGAGTCCGATGATGAAACATTGGAAGAACTAGTTATTGAACCCGAACCTCCATCGCAAGGACGACTCGAGCAGGACGTTTCTCAGTGATAGGCCTACACTACACAGTTTGAGGTACATTATGAGATGCTGCAATTGTAATTCCTCACCATCAGCATGAACAAGTGCATGTCCATCAACAAACCGATTATTTTACTTATAACGTTACTTATTTATTTACTGTATATTTTTTAAATTTATTGCGGTGAACATGTGGAAACTGTATCAATAACTGCATACATTAGCCGAGCTCTAGAGTGAATGACTGATGTAACATAAACGTAGTAAAACAAATCTTGCTCCATGCTTAATCTTTCCTCAAAGTAGTGAGAACGACAGACAATCTGCATTAATAGATAGTTTTAGGTAATAGTGGCCCACAACTGATTAGCATAAATATTTCAGTAAGACATAATATGAGTTAGCAGGAGACCTACACAATATAAAACTCAAAACGAAGTATTTTGAACACCATCTTTCAAGAGCAAGCGGTTTGCGAATCCTGCATTGAACTCAGATATTTAAGAAGCAGTTGTCAGTAAAATAAAGGGAACACAGCAAAAGTTTAGGATTATACTGCTGTGGTATTGTGGTAAAGATGAATTTTAACCTCTGATTCTTCACATGCTCGTCCTTGGGCAGTGAAAAAAATGGCTTTACCTTCACATTGTAGAGCACAGCGTCTTCTCGACATTATGCTATCCAGTATCCACAGGAATCAGCTGCAGGTTTGAGGTAAAATTTTCCCCTGGTGTCTGTGGGCAATATACTAATGTTTCGTCTTGACGCCACAACGAAACTCGTTTGAAAAACGACTCATTTAATTGACTCAGAGTCGACTCTTACTTTTGAAAGAGAATAACTTTAAGTGAATGAAAACATCCTGCAAAGTTTTAAATCTGAAAGTGCACCGTATATAGTTACACTATGTTACACACATGAAACAGAACAGGACTGCTCAGGACAACTTATCATAAAAAGAGCCGTGGATCATCCAGGTAGCCTAATGACACTCAATATTGAGAATCAATTAAGTGCATGTAAACTTTTGAACTGCTTCATTTGTGTAAATGCAAATATATATGGACTATATGTAAACATCTGTTATGTAATAAAACATATTCAATAAAGTACTAAATAAAAATCAACATGCAATTTATAATGTCTTTTATTTATTTTCTAAATTCTTAATATTTTTAACAGATTTAGCTAAATTATAACACTGAAAAAAATGATTCGTTGAATTTAATAAAAAAAAAAAATTATGGTAAGTGGTTGGACACAATTGATTTTACAAATGCATTAAGTTGAACCTAATCAATTTTAGTTCAACATAATGCATTTGTTTAAATCAATTGTGTGCAACCACTTACCATAAAATGTTTTATTAAATTCAACGAATCATTTTTTTCAGTGCAGATTTTGCAAGGTGTATGTAATTTATGACTTCAACTAGCCTACAATACAACATTATGCTGAAAAATATTTTAGAGCTAAGCATAACCGAGCAAAACGAATCCATATTTTACTAAAATAGTTCCATATTTTTTTTAACGTTTTTATTTATTTCCATGACTTCCATGAGCTGTGTTTCTCAAAAGTAGCATAAGTAGATTGTACATAATAATGGTTTACATGATCTACTTAGGCTTACAATGCTTTTTGTGAAACACAGCCATTGCTGGCCACGCATATTAGTTATTCACATTAAATGACACATGCATGTTTAATGTTTGAAACATGAGATATAGCCTCAATCAATAGGTATACTTATTATTGGCTCATGAATGAAAACACAAAGATTTTGAACTGACACGTAAATCACCAAAACAATTCAGAAATCAGTTTGCTTATTGTTATTTATTTTTAACATATTATTTTGAATATTTCATCCCATGAGTAAAAAGACTAGTTACATCTATCAAAATAAAATCAGTTCAATGTCTGCACATTTTTATTTTTAACATAAGGAGACATGGTAAAGTCATATGGTAAAGAACAAAGAGATTACAAAACATTAATCAAACAGAGATTGCAGGGAGAATCCCTAAAACGTTTCTTAGTGGAAATAGTCTAAAAGGATATCAGGACACACATCATAGAAATTAGTAAAACCATCAGAGAAGCACACAGACTTGGAGCCCTGGACACCTGCACTTGGAAAACTGGGAGCTGATTACCTGTGAAGAGTCAATGTGAAGTATAGCGTGTGATTTGTGATCAATTGCAAACATGAACTATGTCAGATATGCATGAACAATATAAATTAGTCTCTCCATAAATCACCTTTGTTACTGTCAGACCACATAAATGGACCCATGGATATGGAAGTGATGTTATGGAAGTCCACAGATCTGCCCCCTCTCACGCCTTGTTCAGAGTCACAGTGCTAAAAGTTACAAAGACCGGAAATTTAGGCGGTATGCCAAATTATGTCATCAAACAATTATCTTCTTAGTCAAACATCAACAACAGAAGACAGCCACAAGTATCCATTATGTGTGTATGAACTGTTAATTAGTTTTAAGGGGCTGTGCTGACTGTGTTGTTCTGATATGTGATCACCAGGGGGCTCCACAGCATTTATTATGCACGCTCTCACATACATATGGCACGTGTGTGATGTTTCTCTTGAAAGCACACACAAGCTGTAACTAAAATGTCATCCTTCTTCTGGGCGGGCCAAAACTAAACTATCAATCACATATCAATATCAGATCAGGCACACCTTAAAGTCCCCCAGTAGTCAATATTGTATCCCTTAAAACTCATCTTTGATCACCAAAATTACATATTTAAACGTTTTTGTTTTTTTCCTTGAAAAAATGTTCCATGAAAATTCTTCATGCCTTAAAATAGCTTGAATGACATAGTTTGTGATGTCAGAAACACAAATGATTTCAAACCGCATTTTTGAGACTGTCTTTGGTTCACTGCAGTTTTAAGGACAAAATACTCAGCAATAGTGTTGACTTATGAATTTGCACATGGTTTGTCATAAAGCATATTAAAAACACCACATAGACGTATAAACAACATTAAAAACTTGATTTTCACCACAGGGGGTAAAATAAAATAAAAACTATTGCTTTATGATTGCAGAAAAAAATTATGTTTTTATTGAACATTGATGGAGCAACAGATTTAATGTTAAAATAAATCATAAAAGTGGTTTATTTTGTTTAAAATTCTTATAAATGTATGAGGTGGCAAGGTGGGGCCTTTTATCCCACACAGGGTAAAAGGCTCACCAGCATGGGGCAAATACTTTAGCTAATGTAATATGTTTTTAATGATGTCTAAGTTAATACTTGTTCAAAACAATTACATTAGCAAAGTTTGTAGCCTAGTATTTTCTGTTTATTTTTTTATAAATAAAATAGTTCATTTTTTGTACAATAAATATACTGTAATTAAAATATGTTAATATAACTGTAAATATACAGAAACTAATCGAATCAAATGCGCCTTTTACCCTACTATGGAAAATACTGTGCCTTTTCAAGAACTCGTTGAATTTGTGAAACATTATGTTGCTACAGGATTTGTAAACTCACCACTGAGCAGCGACTGTCTGACAGAAGGCAAAGGTGAATAGCGCAGTGCAGGTAAACCTTTGTGGAGTTTGTAGTGAACATAAACACTCTGAAGGAGAAACGGCTGGATGTGGAAACACCATTCTGCAGAAGCTCCACTGTGTCATTTGGAATGGGACACCTGGGCATATTGAGAGTGATAATGATCAACTAATTAAAAAGAAAATGAAAAAAAGAAAGAAATAAAGAAAATGGAATTGATGGGTGCTTTGGTACTAAGGATGCACTGATGTATCGGCCAGTAACAGGTATATGGGTTGATAAAATTGGGCCAATTATTTTCTCTAGGCCTATTTTAAAGGGGTGGTTTATTATGATTTCCTAACTTTCCTTAGTGTGTAATGTTGCAGTTTGAGCATAAACAACTTGTTTATTAAAAGACTTAATAATTTATATGAACCAAATATAAGTTCTAAATGAAAAATAATTAATGTATTAATTCATTAAAAGTTGCATCTCATTCATCAGGTTTGTGCCTGATGAAGACCTGACTGGTCGAAATGTGCAAGGTTTTATTAATAAACTTTGTGGAGCTGTAATTTTAGTGTGCAGATATCTATCCCTTTTTGTCAAAAGAATAAATGTCCAATAAATAAAATATTTAAAAAATATACACCAAATGCACCAAGTTTAATGTATTTATAAAAAAAATAAATAAAAAAATAACACATGGCTTGCTTACATGTCAGCAATGAGGTTCCAGCGGACAAAGTAATGAGGATCATTCACAGGTGTAGCCCAACATCTGTCAATCACTGAGGCAAACTGACTGCTGTCAACTCCATCAACACGAACTTCCACAAAAATATTCTTGTCCAGCTCCACGTTCACACTACCAGTGAAGGGACGGGTGAAATTAGCATCCTGATAGGGAATCATCCTGACCCGATATGTCCCTTGACCAGCAGGAAGGATCCTGTGCACAATGCTGTTGAAAATTAAATTAACAAATAATTTTAAAGCAATTTAGAGACTCTTGGTTTTATGTATGTATTTAGAATTTATGATTTCTTAATATGTGAGTCCCACCTCTCCAGAGGGTTGATGTCCATGGAGAGTGATTGGGTTTGTGAGTACACACAGCTGAAGTGGATCCTCAGATTTGTTCCCCTCCTGATGATATGCCCAGATCCAGATTCCCCCAAAATAAAGTTATCATAGATGAGGTGGGTGCCATTGGCCTGTTGGGACATATTGTTTGAATATTTGTACTTTAAATAATAGCTAAGAATTGTATTTATATATACAAAAATATATTAAAAAAAATATAAGATTTGTTGTACTTTTGATCATTTGAGCATGTGTGCGATGATTCCTACCACAAAACTTGTACCACAGATGTGGTCATTGTTGTCAAAATAGAACTCCACTCTGCCATTCCGGACTGTTCCTCTGCAGTTGGGGTCATTGAGGTGTAAGATGTCAGAAGGAAAACCAGCCTCAAAAAGCTGACAGCGAGACAGAGACATGGAGCCAGAGCTGCGTTCACAGGTTTCAATGAAATCTGAGAGAGAGAAAAGTCAAGAGAATGTCAGCTGTGATCAAAAACAAAAATTTGATCAACGATGAACATAGACAGCTTTTTGGATTTAAATAGGCAAATGCTTAAGAGTGAAAATAACGGTTGGGAATGGCATAAATAATCATTTTCACACATCAATTGGCACCTCTTAAAGTCCAGACCTTAAATTAACTGAAAGTCTTTGGGATGTGCTGGAGCAGACTTCCAATACAAGAATAACATTTCCATCAAGATGGGCACATTTTTGGTCAAGATCTTGTATGTATGCGAAGACACATTTGTATGGAAACAACATTTCCATCAAGACGTGCATCAATTTTTGGTAAAGATCTTGTATTGAAAATGCAAAAATCAAGCACTCTGTAAAGTCTCCTCCAGCACATTCCAAAGACTTTCAATGAACTCAGAGGTGCCAATTCATGTGTGAAAATTATTATTCATGCTCCCTCCCAATCATTCTTTCACAACTGGATGCCTGATGCATCTTGACATTGTCATATGACCATGGTGTGTCTTCCTACACGGTTGTTTAAGAAATGAAAAGCTACACACTCCATTAATTAGGGTTAAAAGAACTGTTGCCAAACATATAACATGCTAGAAACATAATAATCACTGCAATAATGATCCAATCATTGACTCATAAGCATTTGCCTATTTTTATTTTTTTGACTGGGCAGTGTATATTTGAAATGAGTCCAACCAAAGGATCCACGCTGAGAACTGTGATGGTTGTCCTTGCAGAAACAGCCATAAACACCATGTTCCTCTTTGCAGCTTTCATCATCAGTGCAGTTGAGTTTAGAACAGCGGTCTCCTTCACCTTAGAGGAGAACCACAGGATTAATGACAATAGCTGGGTTTAAGCTTGTTTTAGTAATATTTAATGGCATGACCCATATAGTTTCACAATCACTTACAGCTGGAATAAATGTAAACTGGGTATTTTTATTATATTAATTTGATCATTAATTGAAGTCCTTTTTTCTTTTTTTAACTTAATTTTATTTCAAGTAATGAAAATGTTTATGATGGTCTGAGTTTGAGTTTTCGATAATAACCCTGATATACTTGTGTTTGTGACGTGATATTAGGAAAATGTACATACTGATGTCAATAAATGACAAAAAAAAATAAAAAAATATAATTTAAAAAACATAAAAGAACAAATTTAAAGAATATAAACTGAGTCAACCTGCAAAAGTTTCATGACAAACTTTAATCTCTAATAAAAATACTTTACCACTGGATTCTGTGACTGGTATTGCCAATGTTGTTGTGTGCAGTGTTGTCGGGTTTGTGACTTCTGAAATGGGAAGTATTTATACATTAATGTTAATAATTTTCAGAATTATAAATAAATTATATATACATTAAAAAGAACACAATGTGTTTACCTGCACAGTAAGCTGCGCAGTATATTGGCTTGAGAAACTCATACACATAATAATTTCCTGGACAAGCTTTGACTTGTATGGGATGAAAGGTGTAACCACAGCAGTTGTTGATCCCTGTGGAACCACAGACTTTCCTGGTGACCACTCCATCTTCTAGCTGTGGGTGAGGGCCGTAGAGCCACAGTGGGCTAGAAGTGCCACACATGCCATAACCAACACATGACTCTGGCATCTGGGCACTCTGACCATTGTAGAACAGCCTGTACCAGCCATTCCAGTTGACATCACTATCACATCTGGAATTGGAGTAATCACCAGTTGAAGTTTTATCTGCTCTCCAAGGCTCATCCAGACTGTTATAACTGTAGCAGGGGTCAACACTTGGTGGACTGGCGACAACAACTGTTAAGGAAAATTAAAGAGAGAACATGGTTATATTTGATTTCTACTCACAGCAAGTTGCTAATTGCAGTATTTTCTCTAGCAGTGATGTTTTATATTGTTTTTTAAACACCACTTTCATGTGTACACAAGAAATGTTACATGCCTATGAAAAACAACTGCATGTGCAATGTGCATAAGAAAACTGGATCATATACATAAACCGACCACAATAATATGCGAGCACAGTATTTGTTTGGTTTTAATTTCCTTAAGTTTGAATGTTTATGCTTAATTAGTGCACTAATGTTTATTGTGCGTAAGCGGAATTTTACTTGTGCGCTTTATGTCACTTTAGTGGCTCCATAATTTTAAATGTAATGTTATACGCTTCATAAACAACAATAATTATTGGTCACATTTTTTTAAGATATTTTATACTTAGTTTCATGATTTTTTTTTTTTTTATATATATATAATTTATAATTTTTTTATAATAACCTATAATAGCCTTTTTTAAATTGTCAAGTTCCTGAAGTTCCATATTGTGACCTGGGAGTGGTGAAAACAACTGTTTTAGGAACAATAAAAAGCTTGCTAAAATTGTATTGTAACACAAACACAAATCCTTTCCATGGTAAATTAATTAATCTTAAACAGGTATGGAAATGCAGTCTTTAGCAAAGCTCACAATTTAATTCGTAATTAAGTAAAAGACATAAGAGAATGACTGTACCTGCACAATATGCGGGGGCTGGGATCATTCGATTTAATCTTACAAGTTTGTAGACATAATAATTTCCAGGACAGGCTTTGACTTGGATTGGGTCAGATCTGTAGTAACTGCACAATTTGTAATAAGAGCCGTAGACGTTACGAGTAACAACTCCATCTTCCAACTGAGGATGAGAGCCATCAAGCCACAGAGAACTAAAACCTCCACACGACATATAACTGAAACACCACTCAGGCATCTGAGCACTCGATCCATTAATGAAGAGACGATACCAGCCATGCCATTCAATATGAGTGTCATCATATCCATATATATGATTATTAACAGCAAAGAAATCATCTGGGCTTCTATTTTGTTCATCAAGAATGGTGTAGTCATAGCATGGGTCATCATCTGTGTTGGTTGTAGTTGCTGAGATCAAACAAAAGCAACAATGACAAAATCACTGAGGGGTTTGACATTCTGGAGCAGTCAAAGCCAGATACTAAATCCATACATATTCCAGATTCCAGATACCAAGTCCATGCATATTCCACATGACTGTTACATGCATAAAACACTTGTTACTCTTTGAACATTCTAATGATCCTAAAAGTGTAATGATACCCAATTACTTTATATCTACTCAACTGGGACTCAAAGGGGCTTTATGCAGAATTGAGAAACTTTGTTATTAGCGACATCAGTGGCCGTGAGACTATAGTTTGAATTAATCCCTTTTCTTTGCATGACACGTTTACAGTACAGAATAGCTCTTTTGGCATGAAACATTGTATGAGCAGTCATTTCATGTCATTGAGCAGAAGAGAGGTTCTCTGGAGCGCGTGTAACTGTCACATCCCTTGGAGTTCCTTTACATAAAAATCAGTCTACAGGTTTTCATATACAAGCTAGTCAGGGGAGGTATCGTTTTTAAAAGTTTTGTTACAAGCTGTTCACACATTGGCAACACAATAGCGATTCATACTGTATGTGGAATTTTTTTTTTACAGATAGCCCATTGAAAGTTAATTTGACTGTCTGTCAACCTACACAAAGTCATGTCGAATGCGGAAACTGGAGCTGGAGTTGTAATGGAAGCTGTCGGTGATATAGTGCTGATATCTGAAAGGCAGAAATTTGAAGACATGATTTAAAGAATAAAGAACTAATTCAAAGATTATTTAAGAAAAAAAATGGGTAAAACAGTGTACCTATACAGTAACTTGCACACCAAGATTGTTTTACAAATTCATACACATAGTAATTTCCTGGACAGGCTTTGACCCTGATGGGTAAAGAAGTGTGATCACAGCAGCCTGACTCAACCCCACAGACCTCCCTGGTCACCACTCCATCTTCTATCTGAGGGTGAGGACCATTGAGCCACAGACTGTGAACTGTGTTACAGCTGTATTCTCTAACACAGCTCTCTGGCATTCGGATGTCCATTCCATTGTAGGAAAGTCTGTACCATCCTTTCCAGAAAAAAGAGTCATCACAAATGTATAATCCACTTTCATTTGTGGCTCTCCAGGGACGATCCAGAGATTCATAGTTGGAACAAGGATCATTGCTGATGCTGTCGAAAGCAACTGTTAAGGATGAAAAAAAAATATTAATTCTTCATCAAAACTGAATCGAGTACGGTGACAGATATATGTGCATTGTTTTATCACCGGATGCACTAAAGAAATGATGATGCATAGTGCAGCACTATTTCAGCGCATTTAGCACATGGTTAAATTGGATTTCATGTGCTTGGTGAATAAGAAACATGGGTTTTACATTGAAATACCACATGCTAAAGTGATGTGAATGTTAGTGACGTTTTTCGGAGTAACTGTGACATTATTATAAGCCTGTCTTAAAATGCACAATAATGTAGCGTTACTACTTTTAGCATGTCAAGTCTAACTGGCTAAAAATAGGCACATTTCATAATAATGTTAAAATGAAATAATAGAAACTAATATCAACTTTCGATTCAGAGAGTCCAACCCAGGCTCATTTGGAAAAACATGCCCTTGATGACATTTCTGCAAAATGATATTACCTTGGGTTTTGCACATTTCGTGACACTGTCGAAGTGAAATATCCAGTGAGTGGCGCTAAAAGTGCATTCAGTTTTGTCCGAAATCGATGGATGTGATACTGGCAACGTTAAATTATATTGGTTGTTGTACATATTCCAGCTGTTTGGAAATTACATGTCCAGTGAGTGATGCTAAAAGGATATGCCTTGTTGTGTTTGAAAATAACATTGAAAACCCCACAAAACCCCGGAAACGCCGCTACGGTTTCTGGGCCCCCCAGACTATATCCCAGCAAGCAATTTAGTGTTTAAAAGACGTCTAATAGCCATCCAAACACAGTCATGACGTCTAGGCTAAAACAAGGCAAAATTTGGGCTGTCAGTGAAAATTTTATAGACATCTAAACCATAGCCCAAGAATACACTAGTCAACAATTAGATAACATGTCAAAGAAATTCAACCAAACAGCTTGTAATCACTGCTGACTTTGCTTAAATGATGGAATGTCATATATCTCTCAAGTTATTTTGGCAAAAATGACATGTAACCAAATTCAAGGTTATTTTGGATAGAAGTGGGTTACTCATATATAGGGACTATATTGGGTATATAGTTAACCGAGACGGTGAAATAACGGCTATTGCTTGCTGGGTAGCCACAGCCCCTGTCACAATCATTGGTTGGTCGGTCGGTTGGGGGAGGGGGATGGATTCATCCTAACCATCCATCCCGTTATAGTGGCCCTGCAAAACCCTACCCTAAACCTAATGTGTTAACAATAGCAAACTTGAGATAAAAACGTATTTGCTGAAGCAGCCATGCCATTTTTGCTTGCTTGTTCAAGTCTTTGAGCTCTTTTATTGTGACTTGTGTTTAAAGGGACTCTTACCTGAGTGCTCTGCATCACAAATGCAACCCTATTCTATGTGAGCTACCGAACAAGATCACTATGTAACAAAAGCCATACATTTGGAGCATGGCTATGTGATGCAAATGTCAAAATGTAGCTATTAGTGTACAAATAATGCACTATGGTAAAAGTTTTTTAAAGTGCAAGGAACCACGCGAAAATAAGTATTTAATCAATAATCTGTTGTTTGAAATGGAATAAAAGTTTCACCGCCTCTTCTGTTTGTTTCAGCTGGAAACTGCAGTGAATTAAATTGCATAGGTACTGAATGTTTTTGGATTGTTGAGTGCAAAAATGTAGATAGAGAGGTGCCTTTTTCTAATGACCCTGGGTTGGAAAAGTCTTTAACAGAGCAGAATGTGAACGTGTAATGCCGCACCTGCGCAGTATGAAGGCCTGTGGACTGACTCATCAGGTCTGACAAGTTTATAGACATAATAATCTCCTGCACAGGCTTTAATTTGGATGGGGGTGGATCTAAATTTATCACACCGACCCCTTAGATGATATCCCAAGACTTCACGGGTCACCACCCCATCTTCAAGTTGTGGATGAGAACCACTGAGATACAGTCCAGTATCACCACCACATCCTGTGGTATTCACACACCACTCAGACATCTGAGCAGTTTCTCCATTCAAATACAGTCGATACCAGCCATTCCATTCAACAAGAGTGTCATCATCATGGTTGTCTTGATCACCACGTATGTCTCTCCATAAGTTATCCAGCACTGTATATTCAAAGCATGGATCAGTGCCCAAAGTTGTGGCTTCTAAGAGAATAGTGTCAAAAGAGACAAAAGATGACAGTTAATAGAGAGGCACAAATATAACAAACTGAATAATTACAATGGCTTTTCTGAAACTGGCAATTTGTGTGCAGGGTTTTTTTTTTTTTTTTTTTACCAATGAATGAATGACTTCTGAACTATTTCTATTCGATATTTCCAAAATTACTGAGTATCTTGACTTCGACAAGAACGCTTGGTACCTTAGGTGCCTCAATACAACCAGTGACAGATTTTGTTGATTTGAGTGTTGAGTGCATTAAAAGTATTGCATATTAAAAACATCCACAAAAAATATAAATTAATGTTTAAAAAAAGACTACAAAAATGATTATACAGTAGGTTATTTTGAAGCATTTTGTCAGTCCAGAACATCTTGACTAGTACTGGTAAAAATGTTTTGGAAAGAATATATTTTAAAGGATTGAAAGGGAAGCAGACCCCAAGAAGAAGAATGATTAGCTTACCTGATGTTTGTCCATCGATCCTTTCAACTGTTAAATACAAAAAGATTCCAGTCAGTTCTATTGACTTTCAGTCACACATCTTGCCATTGTGTCATTCTTAAATCACGGATTATTGGCCACAGGTTGGTAATTTTATAGGTGTAAAACTCACCATTATTCAGAAGCTGTAGTGTCATGCACAATGAGATTAGAAACCTCATTGTTGCAGACTGCTCATGCAGACGTCAAACTTGTCTGTAAAAACATATTCTTGATTATATAACAATCTTTAAAGTTAAACATGCAATATTCTTAGTTCTAAATGAACGTTTGAAAGGAGAATGTGCATCTAATCCTGTCAATCACAACATGCAAATTGTCAAGACCTTATTTGTAATGTCTTAATCATAAATTAACATTACTTAACAGAGTGCTCTATTGCATACAGCACATATAAATCTCACGAAATGAGCAAACATTTCAGTGGTGATAAATCTACTAGTATTGAGCTACTGATTATTTTGCTGAACAAATACAACTAGACTATCATACAAATATGCCAATGAATATGTCAAATATTTTTAGAATTTTGTTATTCTGCCAAATTGTTTAGATTTGTTCCATTGTGAACACAATCTCTCAATTACTTTATCGCACATTTAACACAGAAAGAATACCATCCTTTAGTATAAGCATTATTGGCAGTGTACATTTATAAATTGCTACTTCACTTTAATTATTTAAAGTAACAGAATTTGCTGAACAAATCAATAAAATGCAGTATTCAAGGACCCATAGACAAAAAGGGGAAAAAATTGTGCAAAATAATTGTTGTATAATAATCTAAATCAAAAGCAACTGACTGAAAGAGTATAAGAGCAAAGTCAGATGAGATTAAATTTACCTGAGCTGAAATGTGTCAGCAGAAGTTGTCTCTTCGACAGTTCAAACAGAATACAATGATGCTGAACTGCAAGTTTCTACCTTGTAAGTTTCGGACCTAGGAGTTATTTCGTAGTTAAACCAGTTTTTCATTACTTACTGTCGTGTGAGGAGATCTATGGTATGTCTGTTATGATGTGCCTTTAGTTGACTTTTTAAAGTCAAAATACCAAGGTTTGGTTGTTCAGTCCTGTTCTCCCTCATTGAAACAAGTTTTTTATTTATTTTTTGCCGTTGACATTTTGCATGCAAGCACACCTTTGCTGCCTTACATTTACATTTATTCATTGAACTTACCCAGATTCACTATGGTAAGCCTATTATAAGTGTTTCGCAGGAAACTGTGTATCACTCGCCTGTACGTGTCTCATCATATCCATAAATAGAGAAAAGGTACTCCAGCTACTTTTACATGTACGGTGTGGGAGTGGCATAGGTTGATCACAACTCAGAGGAGCGTCTGCTGGCAAAAAGAGAATGTGACAGATCTGGTAATAAAACAAGAATCAACATTAGCTTGGCTTTTCGGAGATGGCAAGAACTGAGGGATTTGAAATGTTGTAAAATGTTGTAAATGTTGGGATTTGAAATGTTGTAAAAGAGATTGTGTCTTTATTACTCAACATGTGAGTAAGGGATTATATTGAACAGATCAATTGCCATATGTAGCTATCTGAGTCCACTGTAAAGCATTATGTATTGTGAAGGGTCATTTGATTATGGTTGCAGCAGTAGGATAACCATATTCATCCGCACAGTCACGCAGAGCGAAGCACAACCAAATCCATTTTCTTCAGCAAAGTGCATGTTCGTTTTTTTAACCGCTAGCCTAGAGGGACAAAAGTTACAGTGTACCTTTAACAAATTAGTGTGCAAAATGATGCATTATTTATGCTGAATGATGAATAAAAAAATGATCAATTTGATGGTTTCTTAGGTAATATTTTTTGGTAAAAGTACAAATATACAAGAAATCTGTGGTGAAATCGTGTTTGTATCAGTGAAGAATGAAGAAAAACTAGTCAAACTCCAAGTTATTTACAGAAGTAACATATATATGCAAGAAAAGAACAATTAAGTCATTAAGTATGACTGCTGCAGAAAAAAAATGCTACAAAACAGCTTGTGACGTTTAAAATGTCTGTGTAAATATTCTGTTGACTGACATCAACCTAAACTTCAAAACAAGATGAAAACATGAGGATTCCATAGGCTTAAAGACTGTATGTTAAATGTGTACACACACACGCACACACACATTTCCATGATTTATGAGGACTTTTCAAAGACATAATCTCTGTGAAGCTGCTTTGAAACAATCTGTATTGTAAAAGCGCTATATAAATAACTGTGACTTGACAATGATTTTTATACTGTACAAACTGTATATTATATCCCCTAACCCAATATCTACCCCTAAACCCATCCATCACAGAAAACTTTCTGTATTTTTACATTTTCAAATTAACATAATTCTGTATGATTTATTAGCTGTTTTCCTCATGGGAACCAACAAATATCATAACGTATGGGTTTACCAGGACTGACCACCCCCACCACACACACACGCGCACACAATAAATGACAAATATGTAACTAAAACCAAAGAGCAAAATACATGGACAATCAGTTGATCTCATTATTATATACTTTATTCAAACAATAGTAATTAGACTCAATTTATAAAATGATTTGATTTTTAAAATGATTATTCTGTCAGATTATTTGTTTATCAGCAGTATCTCATTAACTGAAAAAGAGATAAGACTAGACTAGTATAGACTAGATAAAATTATGGTGATTCTTAGTGAACATACAGTATTCTAAAAGCATATCAGAACACACAGAGAAATAAGTGGTATAGTCAGAGAACCACACAGCCATGGAGCCTTGGATACTTGCACTTGTCGTGGCACCTGTGTATCTGTGAACAGAGAATGCACAGCAGTCAGTTGATTGAGCAAGCAGTGGTTCAAGAGTGCTGATGTTTCAATTAACACCACTGAAAGATGTTTTACTGTTTGTATCATTCCTCTGCATCCACTGTGTTCCAGACCTGTGCAGAACTACAACACTCTTGCTCATTTGATATTCAAATATGAACAATATATCTTTTTTTCTTGTTTTACAAGTCACCTTTGTTACTGTCAGACCACATCAATGGACCCATTGATATGGAAGCACTGTCATGGAAGTCCACAGATCTGCCCTCTCTATGGTGGTGTTCAGAGTCACAGTGCTAAAATACAGATGAAAAGTTTTGTCAACCAAGGGGTACAAGGTTTTGCTGGTTAGCATGGCCCTGTAAGGCCATCTACTGGTAGATGTTGTTACTGCTGTATACAATTGGCATTTTTCTCCATTGACTGGAGCTTAAATGTATGCTTTTCTGAGTATTTACCTTTTACTTAAAGGGCACCTATTATGCAAAATTCACTTAAACATGATGTTTGAACATATGTGAACATATGTGGTGTTTGAACAATGTGTGTTGGCAGTGTGTGTACACAACCACCCTATAATGATACAAATCCACCCAGTGCTTTTTTTATAATCCCCATAAATCATAAGCACTGTCTCAGAACAAGCTGTTCTCAGATTCGGGGCAATGTGACGTCACTTTGCACAGGCCCCTCCCACGACGGTTGATTGACACTACAGTTTGAGCATAGACCCGCCCTGAGTGAGCTGGACACAGAGTCTGCCATTGTTTCGACGCTTGAGCAGCTGTAGACAAGAATATCTCCTAAGCGATTGAGGTGTTTTGTTGTTGGATGTAAGAATGAACAAAGCAGTCTTCATTTACTCTTGTTGTTACTCGAGGATGGATCAGTACTGTTTGTGATCCAGCTTACAGTCTCCAGAGCGACAGGCCTAACGTTACTGACCACGGCAGAAAATGAAAGTGAGAGCGCGCACTTTCTGACAGCTCATCGAGTCATTTTACGAATATAAGGTTTACCAGTTTATTAAGCACCCACTGAAAAGGTGTGTATATATTTGTTTACTGTTAGTTGTAACGAGTGTTTTGTGTACTTCGCTGTGTATGTTGTTGATAATGAAAGGGAGAGAGAGAGAGTTTATGGATAAGACTTTAATGATTACTTCTTATACTGTGTTTATTCAGCTCTTACAGTGATTCTCTGGAGTAAAACTAACGCTCATCTTTTGTGTGATGTACAATAAACTTCACTGAACTCATCAGTATATTTTGGTCATCATTCGGACAGGGTCTGCTACAGCAGGCGAGTAATAGTAGATAAAAGCAGATGACAAATAAGTTATGACCATAATTAAACTAAACTATACCTGTTCTATCTCCATACAGCATATATTCTCCAACTCTGTGGGCATTATTGTCCGACTCCGAGTCGAAATGAACACCGCAACTGAGAGTTTCTGTTCTGTTCTGATATTATAGCTCGTGAGGCTCCGCCCCCTGTGTCGGCAGCTGCAGTTCATTTGCATTTAAAGGGATACACACTAAAACAGTGTGTTTTTCTGAGCCCCAAAAAATTTCAATTTAAACATGCTGTAAAAAATTATCTGTTGGGTATTTTGAGCTAAAACTTCACATATACACTCTGGGGACATCAGAGACTTATTTTACATCTTGTGATAAGAGTCATAATAGGTGCCCTTTAAAGCAACTTGATAGATTTACAAATACCAACAAATATATCCATGTCCATCTGAAAATACTTATGAATTCATAAACTCACCACTGAGCAGTGATTGTCTTTCAGAAGGCAAAGGTGAATAGCGCAGTGCAGGTAAACCTTTGTGGAGTTTGCAGTGAAGATAAACATCTCAAAGGAGAAACGACTGGATGCGGAAATACCATTCTGCAGCAAGTCCACTGTATTGTCATCTGGATTAGGACACCTGAGCATTTTGGGACAGTATAATAACGATATTAAAAATATAATAAAAAAATGGCTAGGTTTGATAAGGTTTTGAATGGCAAGTGGGTAAGTAAATAATAAAAATGTCGTTTTTTTTTTTTTTTTTTTAGATCCCAAGTATTTTTAAGAGTAATGAATTAAAAAATTTTCTGGCAAAATACAAATAATGAAGTGCTAAGGAAGATAAACTATCAAACAAACAAGTTGACTTACATGCCAACGATGAGGTCCCAGCGGAGAGAGTAATGAGGATCATTCACAGGTGTAGCCCAACATTTATCAATCACTGAGGCAAACTGACGGCTGTCAACTCCATCAACACGAACTTCTACAAAAATATTCTTGTCCAGCTCCGCGTTCACACTACCAGTGAAGGGACGAGTGAAATTAGCATCCTGATAGGGAATCATCCTGACCCGATATGTCCCTTGACCAGCAGGAAGGATCCTGTGCACAATGCTGTTGAAATAATTTTACACAAGATGTGTCAACTACAAATAAGAAGGGTTTAAATAGTTAGTCAGTAAGTTGGCTGAATTTAGTGCATCCCACCTCTCCAGAGGGTTGATGTCCATCGAGAGTGTTTGGGTTTGTAAGTACACACAGCTGAAATGAAGCTTCAGAATTCTCTTCCTGCTGATGAGATGTCCAGCTGTGTCTGGCTCTCCCACAATAAAGTTCTCATAGATGAAGTGGGTGCCATTGGCCTGTAGGCACATATTATTTGAACATTTGTATATTAAGGGACTTTTTAAAGATTTATAAAAGACTTGTAAAAAGGATTTGTTGTTCTTTTGATCATTTGAGCATGTATGCGATGATTCCTACCACAAGACTTGTACCACAGATGTGGTCATTGTTGTCAAAATAGAACTCCACTCTGCCATTCCGGACTGTTCCTCTGCAGTTGGGGTCATTGAGGTGTAAGATGTCAGAAGGAAAACCAGCCTCAAAAAGCTGACAGCGAGACAGAGACATGGAGCCAGAGCTGCTTTCACAGGTTTCAGAGAAATCTGAGAGAGAAAAATATTCAAGAGAATGTGATAAAACAGTGATAAAAACAAAAACAAAAATGTAATCAATGATGAACGTATATTTGAAATGCTGAATGAGTCCAACCAAAGGATCCACGCTGAGATCTGTGATGGTTCTCCTTGCAGAAACAGCCATAAACACCATGTTTCTCTTCACAGCGTTCATCCTCAGTGCAGTTGAGCTCAGAACAGTGGTCTGACAAACAGAGGAGAACCACAGGATTTGTGACAATAATGGGGGTATATATAAAATACATATTGATTGCATAACATCTTCCACCTTCCTAAAAATAGAAATAATTTCAATAAAACATTCAACATCAATACTTTTTTTTACTGGTCAAAAAAAATAAAATTAAAATTAAAATTAAGTTCCAAATTGATAAAACATACCTTTGGCAATTTATGAGAAAAAATAAATAAATCAAATCACTGATATCAGTTCACATGACATCATCTTTGCATTCATTGTTTTTTTTCTTCAAAATGTTCTAAATATACCTGAGGGAAGGCTTGATCCAGTGGTGGTCATGTGTGTGGTGCTCTCGTCTGTAAAGGGAAAGACAAAACAATGCCTTGAGTGCACAACAGTGATCATCCACTTTTTCAGCAGCCTTAGTTCTCAAGGTACTTTTCCTATTCATTATTTCCATTAAGTTTTGAAAAAGATCTTCAACCGAGCTCTAAACCAAGGCATCCACCTCTGAGACGTAGAAAATACAAGTATATGAAAATACCTGAGGGAAGGTTTGATCTGAATGTGGTCATGTGTGTGGTGCTCTCTTCTGTGAAAAAATAAAATAAAAATAAAATGTTTACCAACTTATGCCTAGTAAAGAGTGATCATCCACTGTGGCCTTGGTCCTAAAAGTGATTTTCTATTTTTATTTTTATTTTTTTCATAATGACAAAAACAGCACTAGCAGACAAATTATTGGTAAATAAACGCAAAGATAATGCAACTCAGAAAAGTTAATGTGAGCGATATCACAGATGTGCACTGACCATAGCAGCCCCGACGTCCACCTCTGACTGTACACTCCATAGTCGGTCGGCAAGATGAAGCAGAGCAGCGCATATCATTTGGAGCAAAACACTCACAGAGGTGAGAACATTCTAGATCCCAGAACTGCTCGCCAACCTATGAAAACATACCACAAAAGGTTGAACTTTACATTTCCAGAAGAGAGGACATGAGTATGTTTGAGGAGTTGTTTTAGCAGTAATACAGAACATTACATACAGGGTTTGCTTTTCAGTATCCTGTGAGATCTAATAATGCTTTGTCAAAAGAGAGTTTCAATCCTCACATTAAAGTAGAATCCGTCATAAAGGCAGCCACATTGCTCCACTGGTACACAGTGTCCTCCACTCCTCACCAATCCATCATCACAGAAGCATCCCTCTGAGCATGTGTGCTCACAACTAGAATCAATGCTACTGGCGCAAGTGTGACCACAGTCTGTGCCACACAACTCATAGTGGCTGTTCTCTGAGCAGGTCATGACTGGAAACGTAACAAACAAAATGTATAGGCTTCAAGCACGTCTCATGTATACCATTTGTTCACAATACAAGCTAATGACACACACTAATGGAAATAACCTAAAATTATCTCACTCACCACAGGATGTGCTTTCTCTCCAGGGGTAGATAACGGCGTTGTTAGATTGACAGGCACTCGCATAGGTTTGGATCGAGCGGCATAGGACATCATTACGGTTTCCAGAAAGGCACACATCGAAAACACAGTCATTAAAGTAGGCTTCAGGATCCACATAAACATGACAGAAGCTAAATGGACCCTCACTGGACCTGATGATGTCGCACAGGGAACGGGAAGTTGTCTGATCCTGACACAAAGGACAATTGTTTCCACACCCATCATTGCATGGCAGCTCGTCCTCAACCTTCCAACTTGCCCCAAACTGGTCTGCTGAACGATCGAGAGCACCTGAAGGCGTCATGAAGTCATCGTTCCTCTGGCCGTTGAAGTTGCCACAGAGGCCACATGTAACCCCACTGTACTCTGCTGGTACAATGATGTTCACTGCCCAGGATCCACCATAACTCACGCTGAAACCAAAGTCGGTTGATACAAAGATGTACTGTCCACTGGAGTAGACAGACATCTGACCAGAATCAAGCAGGATGGGGAGGTTTCTGGTCTCTCCATCAACCTGATTGAAAGGAAAATATCAGCAAGGTGTTCTAAGAATGTCTGCTGTAGATCATGGCCTCATACACAAGCCGGTCATTAATCATTGTTTTTGTCTATCAAGGGAAATTACAAAGAGCAATGCTTGATTACCTCAACGGTAGAATGACCATTCATGTCCCGTGACATGTGCACAAGATGCCCAGACACATTGACAAAAACTTCAACAGTAATCGCCACCAGGAGTCCATGCCACGCCTCGTTCCTTGCATCCACCTGGAAATGCGGAAGCCCAATAGTGTCATTACAGACTGTGGCTAGCACATAGCGGCATGTGCCCTGGAAGTCAAAGAAGGATCCATCAAATGACATGTAGTGGGGGTCACCCGAAGCAGAGCAACGAGCATGTGGACGAGGATGGCAGCCGTACTCGCCACCCAACACATGGCAGACCTCTTCTTCGCTGCAAGATGATGGCGTGCAATGGACATTTCCAGTGATTCCATCACAAACACACAAGAACTGGCACTCTTCACCATGCCAGAACCTCTCTTCAGCCTGCCGATAACGCCCAGAGTAGTGGCAACCACAACCCGTGGGGGGCACACAGCGATCTCCATTTAACACATTTCCATCATTACATTGGCATCCCTCCTGGCACTGCAAGGTGCACTGAAATGGAAACGAGAGGCTGGGGCAGGATGCAGGACAGGACGTACCGCAAACTTCATAATGGGTATTTGCTGGACAGGTGGATTCTGGTTGAAAACAATAACAGAAAAACAAAGACAGAAATGTTAAGCACATTGGTGCTTCATGAATAGAGCATGTTTTAGGTGAGCAGGTGCACCACTAGATGCTTACCGCAGTGGGTGAAACTTCTCCACTCTTCAACTGCAATGCCATTCTGTTGGCAAAGCAGCGTGTAACCTCGCAGAGCCTCACATAAGGCCTCTCTGGCACCTTGTGTCTGCTCCAGAAACTTAACGCAATCTGCTATCCGTTGCTGAGGATCTAGTGTTCTGCTGCACTCAGCAAATGGTCCATCATCCATAGCCATGATACCACATTGATCATTGAAATGGCTGCTGTTCTGATAATGTCCTGGTTCCCAGATGTCAGGTGGGTCCTCACAGTGGGCTGATAGGGATCCATCACGCCAGCTGTCCGCAAACAGCTGGGTGTCATTCAAAAGGACAGCATCTGGAGTGTAAAACTCATCAGCAATGTCTCCGTTCAAGTTCCCACACAGACCCCCAAGTGTACCGTTGTATGTGCTCGGTGCTGTGACTCGGACAATGTGTGGCCAGTCAGCTCTCACGGTCACCCCAAAGTTTGTTTCCAAAACAAAACCCCTCACACTACTGTGATAGATGCGGATTTGACCAGAGCTAACAGTGACAGGCAGACCAACCATCTGTCCATCCACCTGGAGAGAATGATAAACAGATAAACTTTTCCGTTTAGCATATGAATTTGGAAAATAATGCAATTATGCTCTTTACTAAAAAAAAAAGTTTAGTGACTTGATATTTTTGCCTAACCTTTACATTGCTGCCCTCTCCCATTTCAATGGCGACCTGTATTCCTTCTGCCTCAAACTTCAGGAACCTGGCAAAGTCATGAAGACCTATGGGTACTTTCTCCACTGTCAACACAAAGTGCGGTAGGGGGGATGGCCCCATCACTCTAACAAGGGTCAATCCACAAGCTCCATGGTATATGAAACTTTGTCCATCGAAGGTATGATATGACCCTAGGTTTTCAACTGAACAGGTAGCATAACCAATGGGTCTGCAGCCTCTCACACCATCATGGACTCCACAAACCTCTGCTGGACCACAATGGTGCTGATGACAAATCATTGACATGCCGCTGCATACGCACCGTCTCCCACAGTCACCGTCCAACACCACTGACTGTCCTTCAGTGTAATAGAAGCCCTCGAAGGTGCAGCCACAGTTTGCTTCAGGCACACACTCTCCAGCACTGAGGATGTATCCAGGATCACATATGCAGCTCTCCTGATTTGGCAAGGGACAGTTCATTGGGGCAGATGGATTACTGCACGTTGCAGGGCAGCCTGTTCCTTGAGGCTCAAAATGACTCTTTTGAGGGCATTGAATCTCTGGAAATGGCGGAAGAAAATAAAGAATACAAATCAGTTCCTGTAATCTTTTATTTAGACAAATCATTCATCTCAACAAGATGCCTACCACAAAAGCCCTGCTGTCTCCACTGCCCAAGGTGCACACTCTGCTGTTGACACTGAGTAGCATACACATTGAGAGCCTGGCACAGAATGGGCTGGTACCCTCCTCCCAGGCAAACGTCATAGACACAGTTCTCTATATAGGTCTGTGGCACATGCACAGGGTGGCAAGAGGCGAATGGGCCGACAACGTCACCTAAGATTCCACAGTGGTTGGTGTCACTGTAAACACTCATTTCATCAGTAGTACAAACAGCACAAGCCAGACCTGTGCACCTGACATTATGACATTCAGGATCTATGTCACTTTGCACTTTCCAACTGTTGGCAAAGTCCATATCTGAGCTCAAGATCTCCCCACTGGGTGAACGGAAGTCATCTTCAGGGCGTAGGTTAAAGTTCCCGCACAGACCGCAGGTGGCGTTAAAGTATTCATAAGGTACAGAGATGCGGACGTAGCTGTATGCATCATATGAAACAACTAGACCAAAGTCTGTGCTGATGGCCAAAGAAAAACCTGACCGATAGACCTGGATGGAGCCATTGTGGAGGGCAAAGGGTGTTGCTGCAAAGCTTCCATTAACCTAGACAATTTTGGAAATAGAGGATATTAGCAAAATGGATAGGTGGTCACATTCAACTGAAAATTCAAGCAATATAGTCATACTAACCCTCGCTTCATAATAGTGATCTTTGACCAGTTCAATTACTTCATCATAGACAAACACTCTGACCATCCGTGTCCATGACACATGTGTGCTGCCCCGATGCTCATTTTTGCCCTCAATGCGATAGTACGGCAAACCGTCGCCACAAGCCTAAAATATTCAAGGTTTACAGACTGATTCATACCTATTATACAATAGACAGAAAGCCATACTGTATAATGTATAGAGATAGGAAAAGACTAACCTCAGATAGAACATAAGTGCAGGTCCCTTGAAAGTGAAAAACCTGATTATCAAAGGTATAGTAGTGAGGGTCACCGGAGATGGTACAGGTTTGCCGTTGAATGTTCTGGCAAGAGTATTGGAAGGCAGCTGGACGGCAGGCTTGGGAATAACTGCAGGGCTCCTGGCCACACTGGAGGCCGCTTCCTGTACAGGTACATCTCTGCTGACAGGTGGCATCACTCCAGAAATAGTCCCCAAGCTGCACTGGAATACCTACAGCATAACAGTTTCACAAGGCTTTTAACTCAGAATTACTGGATTTTTAGGGAATAAATATATAAAAACTTTTCTATAAAAGACTTCTTGATTCACCAGTAATGTACAATACTGTTTAAATTGGTAACTGAATGATTCCTGCCAATACCAAATTATTTATTTAGCCTAGGATCACATCAATGGGAGAAAACAAAACAAAAAAACATTACCATTAAATTGACAACCCCGTGATCCATGATCTGTTCTGAAGGCCCATCTGCCTGACATATTTACATTACTGCTGTATGTTAAGTATGTGATGTTATTAGAGAATGATCCAGGAATTGAGAAATGGTATCTTGAGTTGATGGTGTCATAACCAGCCTGTGAAAAATTAGGACAAAGCTTTCAGCATCTTATTTAAATTGTCTCCTAGATCTCTATTTTGTATTTACCATGTTGTGCACACCTGTACATTTCGGTGAGTTGGCGCAATTGTTCCATAATTGATTAAAACAAATGAGAAATGGCCATCTGAAATCAAAACCACTTGGAAAGATGTTTCCTGAAAAGAGAAAACAATAAAAATAAAGTGCTGACCAAAAACAAAACGTTTTCTGAATGTCACAAAAAATATACCCAGTAATGTGTAGCAACTTTGCTTCATGATGTTCAATCATTTTGATTTCTTAAATTTGTCATTGAACAAGAACAGAAAGAATTTATCAAATTGGTTTCTTACTGTTCCTAACAGAGGGAAATATGCAACTCTGTCCCATGTTGCAACAAAGACCCAAGTAGCAGAGAAGCTCAGGTCAGGGAAGTATTGGTTAATGTCTTGTGTGGCCTCTGTAAGGACACTGCCAGAGGTGTACTGACGATGCGAAATGACACCATTGCCACGATTGTCAATATCTGTCCAGAATGGAGCGATGATATCTCTTCCGCTATAACCTGGGAATGTGTATGGAATGTAGTTGTGAAATGGCCCATCAAAAGTCAGGTGTCCATTGTTGTTGACCTGAAAGAGATAAAGATTTCTTTTCATACACACTGTATTTTAAAATATTTTTAAAATCCAGTCATGATTGAACATTTACTCCAAACTACCAAAGAAACAGGTCGATTAAGAGTTAATAATTTGTTACATTTATATAGCGCTTTTCTCAGCACTCAAAGCTCTTGGGAGGTGGAAGGGGGAATCTCCTCAACCACCAATGTGCAGCATCCACCTGGATGTTGCAACGGCAGCCATATTGCGCCAGAACGCCCAATACAAACCAGCGTATTGGTGGAGAGGAAACAGAGTGATGAAGCCAATCAGAATATATGGGGATGATTAGGGGACCATGATGGATAGAGGCCAATGGGCAAATTGACCAGGATGCTGGGGTTACACCCCTACTCTTTTTCGAAGGACATCTGGGATTTTTAATGACCACAGAGAGTCAGGACCTCGTTTAACGTCTCATCCAAAGGACAGTGCTTTTTTTGACAGTATAGTGTCACTATACTGGGGCATTAGGACCCACACAGACCACAGGGTGAGCACCCCCTACTGGCCTCACTAACACCTCTTCCAGCAGCAAACTGGATTTCTCAGGAGGTCTCCCATCCAGGTACTAACCAGGCTCAACCCTGCTTAGCTTCAGTGGGCAACAGTCTAGGGCTACAGGGTGATATGGCTGCTGGCAGGTCAATAAAGAGTAGCAAATAGACTAAGATATAATTATTATGTTTTTACATGTAAAAATGATAATAAATTAAATAAAATAAATAAATAAAATTGAGCATTCAGAAGTCATTAGTAACAGACAGAAGGAATGCAATGAATGGTAATTTCCTCACAGGTGACCTCCATATTGAGTCCATAATCACAAATGAAAAAAGCTGTCATCTTAGACTGACTTACATATATTCGGCTGTATGTTTGTCCAAAATATATGAACTGTTCCAGAAGGTAGATCACAGATGAACTCCCATCATCAGAGTGATCATTCTCTGTGTCACCAGCTCCAAATGGATAAAACACAGCTGTGGGAATTTATGAAAAAAAAATATATATATAATAATAATAATGATATCACATCAAATTACTTCATTTTCTTCTTCTTCAAATTCTTTCAAAAATACCTGGGGGAATGCTTGATCTAATGGTGGTTGGGTATGTGGTGCTCTGTTCTGTAGAGAAAAAAAAGATGTTTTCCACATTACATGCTAACTCTGACATCTGACAAAACAATGATCGTCCCTTGCACCCTTACTCCCCAAATTATTTGTTCTATTTAATTTCTCCATAAGGTTTGGAAAGAGTTCTTCAATAAAGACTTCTGAACAAAATCAAACTTCTCTGAGACGAATCACAACATTACAAACTTTGACTGAAAAAGGGTATGTGAAAACTAATGGGCATTATTAGTTGAAAACTAATAATCTACACACAAATATATAAAAAGTTGGAAAATGGAAGCATTCGATTTCACAATGCTGCATGGGGTGAGCGGTCAATGCACATCTCTTTCACCCTGATTTGTTTGCTTTGATCTTTTGATTTGTAGAGTTTTCTTTTAAGGATTATGGGTAGTGTAGTTCTTTATCCGGAATTAACACTAAATAGGAGTTGACATTACAGCAACTAATGGCTTTATAAGTACCATATACTCTACCACTGTAAAAAAAAAAAAAAAAGAAATCTAAAGCTCATGGTATACCTGTCTTGAAAGAATTATACAGATTGTTTTATAATAAATAACAAATCAAGCACCAAATGGATCAAATAGACGTCAGAATTTATGAGTAAAAAAAACTCAAATATAATCACTGATATCCCATATTACATGACATGACATAAATTTTTACAAACATACCTGAGGGAAGACTTGATCTGATGGTGGTCATATATGTGGTGCTCTCTTCTGTAAAGAGGAGTTTCCATGAAAAAGATTGTGATCAACTACCCAATGGAAAATGCTGATGTAATTAACAAAACTTAATATGAGCGATATCACAGATGTGCACTGACCATAGCAGCCCCGACGTCCACCTCTGACTGTACACTCCATAGTCGGTCGGCAAGATGAAGCAGAGCAGCGCATATCATTTGGAGCAAAACACTCACAGAGATGAGAACATTCGAGATCCCAGAACTGCTCGCCAACCTATGAAAACATACCACAAAACGATGAACTTTACATTTCAAAAAGGGAGGACATGTATGTTTGAAGAGTTGTTTTAGCAGTAACACTACATACAAGGCTCTGCTTTTCAATATCCGGTGAGATCTAATAAAGCTTTGTCAAAAGAGTTTTTAAATTCTCACATTAAAGTAGAATCCGTCATAAAGGCAGCCACATTGCTCCACTGGTACACAGTGTCCTCCACTCCTCACCAATCCATCATCACAGAAGCATCCCTCTGAGCATGTGTGCTCACAACTAGAATCAATGCTACTGGCGCAAGTGTGACCACAGTCTGTGCCACACAACTCATAGTGGCTGTTCTCTGAGCAGGTCATGACTGGAAACGTAACAAACAAAATGTATAGGCTTCAAGCACGTCTCATGTATACCATTTGTTCACAATACAAGCTAATGACACACACTAATGGAAATAACCTAAAATTATCTCACTCACCACAGGATGTGCTTTCTCTCCAGGGGTAGATAACGGCGTTGTTAGATTGACAGGCACTCGCATAGGTTTGGATCGAGCGGCATAGGACATCATTACGGTTTCCAGAAAGGCACACATCGAAAACACAGTCATTAAAGTAGGCTTCAGGATCCACATAAACATGACAGAAGCTAAATGGACCCTCACTGGACCTGATGATGTCGCACAGGGAACGGGAAGTTGTCTGATCCTGACACAAAGGACAATTGTTTCCACACCCATCATTGCATGGCAGCTCGTCCTCAACCTTCCAACTTGCCCCAAACTGGTCTGCTGAACGATCGAGAGCACCTGAAGGCGTCATGAAGTCATCGTTCCTCTGGCCGTTGAAGTTGCCACAGAGGCCACATGTAACCCCACTGTACTCTGCTGGTACAATGATGTTCACTGCCCAGGATCCACCATAACTCACGCTGAAACCAAAGTCGGTTGATACAAAGATGTACTGTCCACTGGAGTAGACAGACATCTGACCAGAATCAAGCAGGATGGGGAGGTTTCTGGTCTCTCCATCAACCTGATTGAAAGGAAAATATCAGCAAGGTGTTCTAAAAATGTCTGCTGTAGATCATGGCCTCATACACAAGCCGGTCATTAATCATTGTTTTTGTCTATCAAGGGAAATTACAAAGAGCAATGCTTGATTACCTCAACGGTAGAATGACCATTCATGTCCCGTGACATGTGCACAAGATGCCCAGACACATTGACAAAAACTTCAACAGTAATCGCCACCAGGAGTCCATGCCACGCCTCGTTCCTTGCATCCACCTGGAAATGCGGAAGCCCAATAGTGTCATTACAGACTGTGGCTAGCACATAGCGGCATGTGCCCTGGAAGTCAAAGAAGGATCCATCAAATGACATGTAGTGGGGGTCACCCGAAGCAGAGCAACGAGCATGTGGACGAGGATGGCAGCCGTACTCGCCACCCAACACATGGCAGACCTCTTCTTCGCTGCAAGATGATGGCGTGCAATGGACATTTCCAGTGATTCCATCACAAACACACAAGAACTGGCACTCTTCACCATGCCAGAACCTCTCTCCAGCCTGCCGATAACGCCCAGAGTAGTGGCAACCACAACCCGTGGGGGGCACACAGCGATCTCCATTTAACACATTTCCATCATTACATTGGCATCCCTCCTGGCACTGCAAGGTGCACTGAAATGGAAACGAGAGGCTGGGGCAGGATGCAGGACAGGACGTACCGCAAACTTCATAATGGGTATTTGCTGGACAGGTGGATTCTGGTTGAAAACAATAACAGAAAAACAAAGACAGAAATGTTAAGCACATTGGTGCTTCATGAATAGAGCATGTTTTAGGTGAGCAGGTGCACCACTAGATGCTTACCGCAGTGGGTGAAACTTCTCCACTCTTCAACTGCAATGCCATTCTGTTGGCAAAGCAGCGTGTAACCTCGCAGAGCCTCACATAAGGCCTCTCTGGCACCTTGTGTCTGCTCCAGAAACTTAACGCAATCTGCTATCCGTTGCTGAGGATCTAGTGTTCTGCTGCACTCAGCAAATGGTCCATCATCCATAGCCATGATACCACATTGATCATTGAAATGGCTGCTGTTCTGATAATGTCCTGGTTCCCAGATGTCAGGTGGGTCCTCACAGTGGGCTGATAGGGATCCATCACGCCAGCTGTCCGCAAACAGCTGGGTGTCATTCAAAAGGACAGCATCTGGAGTGTAAAACTCATCAGCAATGTCTCCGTTCAAGTTCCCACACAGACCCCCAAGTGTACCGTTGTATGTGCTCGGTGCTGTGACTCGGACAATGTGTGGCCAGTCAGCTCTCACGGTCACCCCAAAGTTTGTTTCCAAAACAAAACCCCTCACACTACTGTGATAGATGCGGATTTGACCAGAGCTAACAGTGACAGGCAGACCAACCATCTGTCCATCCACCTGGAGAGAATGATAAACAGATAAACTTTTCCGTTTAGCATATGAATTTGGAAAATAATGCAATTATGCTCTTTACTAAAAAAAAAGTTTAGTGACTTGATATTTTTGCCTAACCTTTACATTGCTGCCCTCTCCCATTTCAATGGCGACCTGTATTCCTTCTGCCTCAAACTTCAGGAACCTGGCAAAGTCATGAAGACCTCTGGGTACTTTCTCCACTGTCAACACAAAGTGCGGTAGGGGGGATGGCCCCATCACTCTAACAAGGGTCAATCCACAAGCTCCGTGGTATATGAAACTTTGTCCATCGAATGTATGATATGACCCTAGGTTTTCAACTGAACAGGTAGCATAACCAATGGGTCTGCAGCCTCTCACACCATCATGGACTCCACAAACCTCTGCTGGACCACAATGGTGCTGATGACAAATCATTGACATGCCGCTGCATACGCACCGTCTCCCACAGTCACCGTCCAACACCACTGACTGTCCTTCAGTGTAATAGAAGCCCTCGAAGGTGCAGCCACAGTTTGCTTCAGGCACACACTCTCCAGCACTGAGGATGTATCCAGGATCACATATGCAGCTCTCCTGATTGGGCAAGGGACAGTTCATTGGGGCAGATGGATTACTGCACGTTGCAGGGCAGCCTGTTCCTTGAGGCTCAAAATGACTCTTTTGAGGGCATTGAATCTCTGGGAATGGCGGAAGAAAATAAAGAATACAAATCAGTTCCTGTAATCTTTTATTTAGACAAATCATTCATCTCAACAAGATGCCTACCACAAAAGCCCTGCTGTCTCCACTGCCCAAGGTGCACACTCTGCTGTTGACACTGAGTAGCATACACATTGAGAGCCTGGCACAGAATGGGCTGGTACCCTCCTCCCAGGCAAACGTCATAGACACAGTTCTCTATATAGGTCTGTGGCACATGCACAGGGTGGCAAGAGGCGAATGGGCCGACAACGTCACCTAAGATTCCACAGTGGTTGGTGTCACTGTAAACACTCATTTCATCAGTAGTACAAACAGCACAAGCCAGACCTGTGCACCTGACATTATGACATTCAGGATCTATGTCACTTTGCACTTTCCAACTGTTGGCAAAGTCCATATCTGAGCTCAAGATCTCCCCACTGGGTGAACGGAAGTCATCTTCAGGGCGTAGGTTAAAGTTCCCGCACAGACCGCAGGTGGCGTTAAAGTATTCATAAGGTACAGAGATGCGGACGTAGCTGTATGCATCATATGAAACAACTAGACCAAAGTCTGTGCTGATGGCCAAAGAAAAACCTGACCGATAGACCTGGATGGAGCCATTGTGGAGGGCAAAGGGTGTTGCTGCAAAGCTTCCATTAACCTAGACAATTTTGGAAATAGAGGATATTAGCAAAATGGATAGGTGGTCACATTCAACTGAAAATTCAAGCAATATAGTCATACTAACCCTCGCTTCATAATAGTGATCTTTGACCAGTTCAATTACTTCATCATAGACAAACACTCTGACCATCCGTGTCCATGACACATGTGTGCTGCCCCGATGCTCATTTTTGCCCTCAATGCGATAGTACGGCAAACCGTCGCCACAAGCCTAAAATATTCAAGGTTTACAGACTGATTCATACCTATTATACAATAGACAGAAAGCCATACTGTATAATGTATAGAGATAGGAAAAGACTAACCTCAGATAGAACATAAGTGCAGGTCCCTTGAAAGTGAAAAACCTGATTATCAAAGGTATAGTAGTGAGGGTCACCGGAGATGGTACAGGTTTGCCGTTGAATGTTCTGGCAAGAGTATTGGAAGGCAGCTGGACGGCAGGCTTGGGAATAACTGCAGGGCTCCTGGCTACACTGGAGGCCGCTTCCTGTACAGGTACATCTCTGCTGACAGGTGGCATCACTCCAGAAATAGTCCCCAAGCTGCACTGGAATACCTACAGCATAACAGTTTCACAAGGCTTTTAACTCAGAATTACTGGATTTTTAGGGAATAAATATATAAAAACTTTTCTATAAAATACTTCTTGATTCACCAGTAATGTACAATACTGTTTAAATTGGTAACTGAATGATTCCTGCCAATACCAAATTATTTATTTAGCCTAGGATCACATCAATGGGAGAAAACAAAACAAAAAAACATTACCATTAAATTGACAACCCCGTGATCCATGATCTGTTCTGAAGGCCCATCTGCCTGACATATTTACATTACTGCTGTATGTTAAGTATGTGATGTTATTAGAGAATGATCCAGGAATTGAGAAATGGTATCTTGAGTTGATGGTGTCATAACCAGCCTGTGAAAAATTAGGACAAAGCTTTCAGCATCTTATTTAAATTGTCTCCTAGATCTCTATTTTGTATTTACCATGTTGTGCACACCTGTACATTTCGGTGAGTTGGCGCAATTGTTCCATAATTGATTAAAACAAATGAGAAATGGCCATCTGAAATCAAAACCACTTGGAAAGATGTTTCCTGAAAAGAGAAAACAATAAAAATAAAGTGCTGACCAAAAACAAAACGTTTTCTGAATGTCACAAAAAATATACCCAGTAATGTGTAGCAACTTTGCTTCATGATGTTCAATCATTTTGATTTCTTAAATTTGTCATTGAACAAGAACAGAAAGAATTTATAAAATTGGTTTCTTACTGTTCCTAACAGAGGGAAATATGCAACTCTGTCCCATGTTGCAACAAAGACCCAAGTAGCAGAGAAGCTCAGGTCAGGGAAGTATTGGTTAATGTTTTGTGTGGCCTCTGTAAGGACACTGCCCGAGGTGTACTGACGATGCGAAATGACACCATTGCCACGATTGTCAATATCTGTCCAGAATGGAGCGATGATATCTCTTCCGCTATAACCTGGGAATGTGTATGGAATGTAGTTGTGAAATGGCCCATCAAAAGTCAGGTGTCCATTGTTGTTGACCTGAAAGAGATAAAGATTTCTTTTCATACACACTGTATTTTAAAATATTTTTAAAATCCAGTCATGATTGAACATTTACTCCAAACTACCAAAGAAACAGGTCAATTAAGAGTTAATAATTTGTTACATTTATATAGCGCTTTTCTCAGCACTCAAAGCTCTTGGAAGGTGGAAGGGGGAATCTCCTCAACCACCAATGTGCAGCATCCACCTGGATGTTGCAACGGCAGCCATATTGCGCCAGAACGCCCAATACAAACCAGCGTATTGGTGGAGAGGAAACAGAGTGATGAAGCCAATCAGAATATATGGGGATGATTAGGGGACCATGATGGATAGAGGCCAATGGGCAAATTGACCAGGATGCTGGGGTTACACCCCTACTCTTTTTCGAAGGACATCTGGGATTTTTAATGACCACAGAGAGTCAGGACCTCGTTTAATGTCTCATCCAAAGGACAGTGCTTTTTTTTGACAGTATAGTGTCACTATACTGGGGCATTAGGACCCACACAGACCACAGGGTGAGCACCCCCTACTGGCCTCACTAACACCTCTTCCAGCAGCAAACTGGTTTTCTCAGGAGGTCTCCCATCCAGGTACTAACCAGGCTCAACCCTGCTTAGCTTCAGTGGGCAACAGTCTAGGGCTACAGGGTGATATGGCTGCTGGCAGGTCAATAAAGAGTAGCAAATAGACTAAGATATAATTATTATGTTTTTACATGTAAAAATGATAATAAATTAAATAAAATAAATAAATAAAATTGAGCATTCAGAAGTCATTAGTAACAGACAGAAGGAATGCAATGAATGGTAATTTCCTCACAGGTGACCTCCATATTGAGTCCATAATCACAAATGAAAAAAGCTGTCATCTTAGACTGACTTACATATATTCGGCTGTATGTTTGTCCAAAATATATGAACTGTTCCAGAAGGTAGATCACAGATGAACTCCCATCATCAGAGTGATCATTCTCTGTGTCACCAGCTCCAAATGGATAAAACACAGCTGTGGGAATTTATGAAAAAAAAAATATATATAATAATAATAATGATATCACATCAAATTACTTCATTTTCTTCTTCTTCAAATTCTTTCAAAAATACCTGGGGGAATGCTTGATCTAATGGTGGTTGGGTATGTGGTGCTCTGTTCTGTAGAGAAAAAAAAGATGTTTTCCACATTACATGCTAACTCTGACATCTGACAAAACAATGATCGTCCCTTGCACCCTTACTCCCCAAATTATTTGTTCTATTTAATTTCTCCATAAGGTTTGGAAAGAGTTCTTCAATAAAGACTTCTGAACAAAATCAAACTTCTCTGAGACGAATCACAACATTACAAACTTTGACTGAAAAAGGGTATGTGAAAACTAATGGGCATTATTAGTTGAAAACTAATAATCTACACACAAATATATAAAAAGTTGGAAATGGAAGCATTCGATTTCACAATGCTGCATGGGGTGAGCGGTCAATGCACATCTCTTTCACCCTGATTTGTTTGCTTTGATCTTTTGATTTGTAGAGTTTTCTTTTAAGGATTATGGGTAGTGTAGTTCTTTATCCGGAATTAACACTAAATAGGAGTTGACATTACAGCAACTAATGGCTTTATAAGTACCATATACTCTACCACTGTAAAAAAAAAAAAAAAGAAATCTAAAGCTCATGGTATACCTGTCTTGAAAGAATTATACAGATTGTTTTATAATAAATAACAAATCAAGCACCAAATGGATCAAATAGACGTCAGAATTTATGAGTAAAAAAAACTCAAATATAATCACTGATATCCCATATTACATGACATGACATAAATTTTTACAAACATACCTGAGGGAAGACTTGATCTGATGGTGGTCATATATGTGGTGCTCTCTTCTGTAAAGAGGAGTTTCCATGAAAAAGATTGTGATCAACTACCCAATGGAAAATGCTGATGTAATTAACAAAACTTAATATGAGCGATATCACAGATGTGCACTGACCATAGCAGCCCCGACGTCCACCTCTGACTGTACACTCCATAGTCGGTCGGCAAGATGAAGCAGAGCAGCGCATATCATTTGGAGCAAAACACTCACAGAGATGAGAACATTCGAGATCCCAGAACTGCTCGCCAACCTATGAAAACATACCACAAAACGATGAACTTTACATTTCAAAAAGGGAGGACATGTATGTTTGAAGAGTTGTTTTAGCAGTAACACTACATACAAGGCTCTGCTTTTCAATATCCGGTGAGATCTAATAAAGCTTTGTCAAAAGAGTTTTTAAATTCTCACATTAAAGTAGAATCCGTCATAAAGGCAGCCACATTGCTCCACTGGTACACAGTGTCCTCCACTCCTCACCAATCCATCATCACAGAAGCATCCCTCTGAGCATGTGTGCTCACAACTAGAATCAATGCTACTGGCGCAAGTGTGACCACAGTCTGTGCCACACAACTCATAGTGGCTGTTCTCTGAGCAGGTCATGACTGGAAACGTAACAAACAAAATGTATAGGCTTCAAGCACGTCTCATGTATACCATTTGTTCACAATACAAGCTAATGACACACACTAATGGAAATAACCTAAAATTATCTCACTCACCACAGGATGTGCTTTCTCTCCAGGGGTAGATAACGGCGTTGTTAGATTGACAGGCACTCGCATAGGTTTGGATCGAGCGGCATAGGACATCATTACGGTTTCCAGAAAGGCACACATCGAAAACACAGTCATTAAAGTAGGCTTCAGGATCCACATAAACATGACAGAAGCTAAATGGACCCTCACTGGACCTGATGATGTCGCACAGGGAACGGGAAGTTGTCTGATCCTGACACAAAGGACAATTGTTTCCACACCCATCATTGCATGGCAGCTCGTCCTCAACCTTCCAACTTGCCCCAAACTGGTCTGCTGAACGATCGAGAGCACCTGAAGGCGTCATGAAGTCATCGTTCCTCTGGCCGTTGAAGTTGCCACAGAGGCCACATGTAACCCCACTGTACTCTGCTGGTACAATGATGTTCACTGCCCAGGATCCACCATAACTCACGCTGAAACCAAAGTCGGTTGATACAAAGATGTACTGTCCACTGGAGTAGACAGACATCTGACCAGAATCAAGCAGGATGGGGAGGTTTCTGGTCTCTCCATCAACCTGATTGAAAGGAAAATATCAGCAAGGTGTTCTAAGAATGTCTGCTGTAGATCATGGCCTCATACACAAGCCGGTCATTAATCATTGTTTTTGTCTATCAAGGGAAATTACAAAGAGCAATGCTTGATTACCTCAACGGTAGAATGACCATTCATGTCCCGTGACATGTGCACAAGATGCCCAGACACATTGACAAAAACTTCAACAGTAATCGCCACCAGGAGTCCATGCCACGCCTCGTTCCTTGCATCCACCTGGAAATGCGGAAGCCCAATAGTGTCATTACAGACTGTGGCTAGCACATAGCGGCATGTGCCCTGGAAGTCAAAGAAGGATCCATCAAATGACATGTAGTGGGGGTCACCCGAAGCAGAGCAACGAGCATGTGGACGAGGATGGCAGCCGTACTCGCCACCCAACACATGGCAGACCTCTTCTTCGCTGCAAGATGATGGCGTGCAATGGACATTTCCAGTGATTCCATCACAAACACACAAGAACTGGCACTCTTCACCATGCCAGAACCTCTCTTCAGCCTGCCGATAACGCCCAGAGTAGTGGCAACCACAACCCGTGGGGGGCACACAGCGATCTCCATTTAACACATTTCCATCATTACATTGGCATCCCTCCTGGCACTGCAAGGTGCACTGAAATGGAAACGAGAGGCTGGGGCAGGATGCAGGACAGGACGTACCGCAAACTTCATAATGGGTATTTGCTGGACAGGTGGATTCTGGTTGAAAACAATAACAGAAAAACAAAGACAGAAATGTTAAGCACATTGGTGCTTCATGAATAGAGCATGTTTTAGGTGAGCAGGTGCACCACTAGATGCTTACCGCAGTGGGTGAAACTTCTCCACTCTTCAACTGCAATGCCATTCTGTTGGCAAAGCAGCGTGTAACCTCGCAGAGCCTCACATAAGGCCTCTCTGGCACCTTGTGTCTGCTCCAGAAACTTAACGCAATCTGCTATCCGTTGCTGAGGATCTAGTGTTCTGCTGCACTCAGCAAATGGTCCATCATCCATAGCCATGATACCACATTGATCATTGAAATGGCTGCTGTTCTGATAATGTCCTGGTTCCCAGATGTCAGGTGGGTCCTCACAGTGGGCTGATAGGGATCCATCACGCCAGCTGTCCGCAAACAGCTGGGTGTCATTCAAAAGGACAGCATCTGGAGTGTAAAACTCATCAGCAATGTCTCCGTTCAAGTTCCCACACAGACCCCCAAGTGTACCGTTGTATGTGCTCGGTGCTGTGACTCGGACAATGTGTGGCCAGTCAGCTCTCACGGTCACCCCAAAGTTTGTTTCCAAAACAAAACCCCTCACACTACTGTGATAGATGCGGATTTGACCAGAGCTAACAGTGACAGGCAGACCAACCATCTGTCCATCCACCTGGAGAGAATGATAAACAGATAAACTTTTCCGTTTAGCATATGAATTTGGAAAATAATGCAATTATGCTCTTTACTAAAAAAAAAGTTTAGTGACTTGATATTTTTGCCTAACCTTTACATTGCTGCCCTCTCCCATTTCAATGGCGACCTGTATTCCTTCTGCCTCAAACTTCAGGAACCTGGCAAAGTCATGAAGACCTCTGGGTACTTTCTCCACTGTCAACACAAAGTGCGGTAGGGGGGATGGCCCCATCACTCTAACAAGGCTCAATCCACAAGCTCCGTGGTATATGAAACTTTGTCCATCGAATGTATGATATGACCCTAGGTTTTCAACTGAACAGGTAGCATAACCAATGGGTCTGCAGCCTCTCACACCATCATGGACTCCACAAACCTCTGCTGGACCACAATGGTGCTGATGACAAATCATTGACATGCCGCTGCATACGCACCGTCTCCCACAGTCACCGTCCAACACCACTGACTGTCCTTCAGTGTAATAGAAGCCCTCGAAGGTGCAGCCACAGTTTGCTTCAGGCACACACTCTCCAGCACTGAGGATGTATCCAGGATCACATATGCAGCTCTCCTGATTGGGCAAGGGACAGTTCATTGGGGCAGATGGATTACTGCACGTTGCAGGGCAGCCTGTTCCTTGAGGCTCAAAATGACTCTTTTGAGGGCATTGAATCTCTGGAAATGGCGGAAGAAAATAAAGAATACAAATCAGTTCCTGTAATCTTTTATTTAGACAAATCATTCATCTCAACAAGATGCCTACCACAAAAGCCCTGCTGTCTCCACTGCCCAAGGTGCACACTCTGCTGTTGACACTGAGTAGCATACACATTGAGAGCCTGGCACAGAATGGGCTGGTACCCTCCTCCCAGGCAAACGTCATAGACACAGTTCTCTATATAGGTCTGTGGCACATGCACAGGGTGGCAAGAGGCGAATGGGCCGACAACGTCACCTAAGATTCCACAGTGGTTGGTGTCACTGTAAACACTCATTTCATCAGTAGTACAAACAGCACAAGCCAGACCTGTGCACCTGACATTATGACATTCAGGATCTATGTCACTTTGCACTTTCCAACTGTTGGCAAAGTCCATATCTGAGCTCAAGATCTCCCCACTGGGTGAACGGAAGTCATCTTCAGGGCGTAGGTTAAAGTTCCCGCACAGACCGCAGGTGGCGTTAAAGTATTCATAAGGTACAGAGATGCGGACGTAGCTGTATGCATCATATGAAACAACTAGACCAAAGTCTGTGCTGATGGCCAAAGAAAAACCTGACCGATAGACCTGGATGGAGCCATTGTGGAGGGCAAAGGGTGTTGCTGCAAAGCTTCCATTAACCTAGACAATTTTGGAAATAGAGGATATTAGCAAAATGGATAGGTGGTCACATTCAACTGAAAATTCAAGCAATATAGTCATACTAACCCTCGCTTCATAATAGTGATCTTTGACCAGTTCAATTACTTCATCATAGACAAACACTCTGACCATCCGTGTCCATGACACATGTGTGCTGCCCCGATGCTCATTTTTGCCCTCAATGCGATAGTACGGCAAACCGTCGCCACAAGCCTAAAATATTCAAGGTTTACAGACTGATTCATACTTATTATACAATAGACAGAAAGCCATACTGTATAATGTATAGAGATAGGAAAAGACTAACCTCAGATAGAACATAAGTGCAGGTCCCTTGAAAGTGAAAAACCTGATTATCAAAGGTATAGTAGTGAGGGTCACCGGAGATGGTACAGGTTTGCCGTTGAATGTTCTGGCAAGAGTATTGGAAGGCAGCTGGACGGCAGGCTTGGGAATAACTGCAGGGCTCCTGGCTACACTGGAGGCCGCTTCCTGTACAGGTACATCTCTGCTGACAGGTGGCATCACTCCAGAAAGAGTCCCCAAGCTGCACTGGAATACCTACAGCATAACAGTTTCACAAGGCTTTTAACTCAGAATTACTGGATTTTTAGGGAATAAATATATAAAAACTTTTCTATAAAAGACTTCTTGATTCACCAGTAATGTACAATACTGTTTAAATTGGTAACTGAATGATTCCTGCCAATACCAAATTATTTATTTAGCCTAGGATCACATCAATGGGAGAAAACAAAACAAAAAAACATTACCATTAAATTGACAACCCCGTGATCCATGATCTGTTCTGAAGGCCCATCTGCCTGACATATTTACATTACTGCTGTATGTTAAGTATGTGATGTTATTAGAGAATGATCCAGGAATTGAGAAATGGTATCTTGAGTTGATGGTGTCATAACCAGCCTGTGAAAAATTAGGACAAAGCTTTCAGCATCTTATTTAAATTGTCTCCTAGATCTCTATTTTGTATTTACCATGTTGTGCACACCTGTACATTTCGGTGAGTTGGCGCAATTGTTCCATAATTGATTAAAACAAATGAGAAATGGCCATCTGAAATCAAAACCACTTGGAAAGATGTTTCCTGAAAAGAGAAAACAATACAAATAAAGTGCTGACCAAAAACAAAACGTTTTCTGAATGTCACAAAAAATATACCCAGTAATGTGTAGCAACTTTGCTTCATGATGTTCAATCATTTTGATTTCTTAAATTTGTCATTGAACAAGAACAGAAAGAATTTATAAAATTGGTTTCTTACTGTTCCTAACAGAGGGAAATATGCAACTCTGTCCCATGTTGCAACAAAGACCCAAGTAGCAGAGAAGCTCAGGTCAGGGAAGTATTGGTTAATGTCTTGTGTGGCCTCTGTAAGGACACTGCCAGAGGTGTACTGACGATGCGAAATGACACCATTGCCACGATTGTCAATATCTGTCCAGAATGGAGCGATGATATCTCTTCCGCTATAACCTGGGAATGTGTATGGAATGTAGTTGTGAAATGGCCCATCAAAAGTCAGGTGTCCATTGTTGTTGACCTGAAAGAGATAAAGATTTCTTTTCATACACACTGTATTTTAAAATATTTTTAAAATCCAGTCATGATTGAACATTTACTCCAAACTACCAAAGAAACAGGTCAATTAAGAGTTAATAATTTGTTACATTTATATAGCGCTTTTCTCAGCACTCAAAACTCTTGGAAGGTGGAAGGGGGAATCTCCTCAACCACCAATGTGCAGCATCCACCTGGATGTTGCAACGGCAGCCATATTGCGCCAGAACGCCCAATACAAACCAGCGTATTGGTGGAGAGGAAACAGAGTGATGAAGCCAATCAGAATATATGGGGATGATTAGGGGACCATGATGGATAGAGGCCAATGGGCAAATTGACCAGGATGCTGGGGTTACACCCCTACTCTTTTTCGAAGGACATCTGGGATTTTTAATGACCACAGAGAGTCAGGACCTCGTTTAACGTCTCATCCAAAGGACAGTGCTTTTTTTGACAGTATAGTGTCACTATACTGGGGCATTAGGACCCACACAGACCACAGGGTGAGCACCCCCTACTGGCCTCACTAACACCTCTTCCAGCAGCAAACTGGTTTTCTCAGGAGGTCTCCCATCCAGGTACTAACCAGGCTCAACCCTGCTTAGCTTCAGTGGGCAACAGTCTAGGGCTACAGGGTGATATGGCTGCTGGCAGGTCAATAAAGAGTAGCAAATAGACTAAGATATAATTATTATGTTTTTACATGTAAAAATGATAATAAATAAAATAAAATAAATAAATAAAATTGAGCATTCAGAAGTCATTAGTAACAGACAGAAGGAATGCAATGAATGGTAATTTCCTCACAGGTGACCTCCATATTGAGTCCATAATCACAAATGAAAAAAAGCTGGCATCTTACACTGACTTACATATATTCGGCTGTATGTTTGTCCAAAATATATGAACTGTTCCAGAAGGTAGATCACAGATGAACTCCCATCATCAGAGTGATCATTCTCTGTGTCACCAGCTCCAAATGGATAAAACACAGCTGTGGGAATTTATGGAAAAAAAATAAAAAATAATAATGATATCACATCAAATTACTTCATTTTCTTCTTCTTCAAATTATATCAAAAATACCTGGGGGAATGCTTGATCTAATGGTGGTTGGGTATGTGGTGCTCTGTTCTGTAGAGAAAAAAAAAGAGATGTTTTCCACATTACATGCTAACTCTGACATCTGACAAAACAATGATCGTCCCTTGCACCCTTACTCCCCAAATTATTTGTTCTATTTAATTTCTCCATAAGGTTTGGAAAGAGTTCTTCAATAAAGACTTCTGAACAAAATCAAACTTCTCTGAGACGAATCACAACATTACAAACTTTGACTGAAAAAGGGTATGTGAAAACTAATGGGCATTATTAGTTGAAAACTAATAATCTACACACAAATATATAAAAAGTTGGAAAATGGAAGCATTCGATTTCACAATGCTGCATGGGGTGAGCGGTCAATGCACATCTCTTTCACCCTGATTTGTTTGCTTTGATCTTTTGATTTGTAGAGTTTTCTTTTAAGGATTATGGGTAGTGTAGTTCTTTATCCGGAATTAACACTAAATAGGAGTTGACATTACAGCAACTAATGGCTTTATAAGTACCATATACTCTACCACTGTAAAAAAAAAAAAAGAAATCTAAAGCTCATGGTATACCTGTCTTGAAAGAATTATACAGATTGTTTTATAATAAATAACAAATCAAGCACCAAATGGATCAAATAGACGTCAGAATTTATGAGTAAAAAAAATCAAATATAATCACTGATATCCCATATTACATGACATGACATAAATTTTTACAAACATACCTGAGGGAAGACTTGATCTGATGGTGGTCATATATGTGGTGCTCTCTTCTGTAAAAAGGAGTTTCCATGAAAAAGATTGTGATCAACTACCCAATGGAAAATGCTGATGTAATTAACAAAACTTAATATGAGCGATATCACAGATGTGCACTGACCATAGCAGCCCCGACGTCCACCTCTGACTGTACACTCCATAGTCGGTCGGCAAGATGAAGCAGAGCAGCGCATATCATTTGGAGCAAAACACTCACAGAGATGAGAACATTCGAGATCCCAGAACTGCTCGCCAACCTATGAAAACATACCACAAAACGATGAAGTTTACATTTCAAAAAGGGAGGACATGTATGTTTGAAGAGTTGTTTTAGCAGTAACACTACATACAAGGCTCTGCTTTTCAATATCCGGTGAGATCTAATAAAGCTTTGTCAAAAGAGTTTTTAAATTCTCACATTAAAGTAGAATCCGTCATAAAGGCAGCCACATTGCTCCACTGGTACACAGTGTCCTCCACTCCTCACCAATCCATCATCACAGAAGCATCCCTCTGAGCATGTGTGCTCACAACTAGAATCAATGCTACTGGCGCAAGTGTGACCACAGTCTGTGCCACACAACTCATAGTGGCTGTTCTCTGAGCAGGTCATGACTGGAAACGTAACAAACAAAATGTATAGGCTTCAAGCACGTCTCATGTATACCATTTGTTCACAATACAAGCTAATGACACACACTAATGGAAATAACCTAAAATTATCTCACTCACCACAGGATGTGCTTTCTCTCCAGGGGTAGATAACGGCGTTGTTAGATTGACAGGCACTCGCATAGGTTTGGATCGAGCGGCATAGGACATCATTACGGTTTCCAGAAAGGCACACATCGAAAACACAGTCATTAAAGTAGGCTTCAGGATCCACATAAACATGACAGAAGCTAAATGGACCCTCACTGGACCTGATGATGTCGCACAGGGAACGGGAAGTTGTCTGATCCTGACACAAAGGACAATTGTTTCCACACCCATCATTGCATGGCAGCTCGTCCTCAACCTTCCAACTTGCCCCAAACTGGTCTGCTGAACGATCGAGAGCACCTGAAGGCGTCATGAAGTCATCGTTCCTCTGGCCGTTGAAGTTGCCACAGAGGCCACATGTAACCCCACTGTACTCTGCTGGTACAATGATGTTCACTGCCCAGGATCCACCATAACTCACGCTGAAACCAAAGTCGGTTGATACAAAGATGTACTGTCCACTGGAGTAGACAGACATCTGACCAGAATCAAGCAGGATGGGGAGGTTTCTGGTCTCTCCATCAACCTGATTGAAAGGAAAATATCAGCAAGGTGTTCTAAGAATGTCTGCTGTAGATCATGGCCTCATACACAAGCCGGTCATTAATCATTGTTTTTGTCTATCAAGGGAAATTACAAAGAGCAATGCTTGATTACCTCAACGGTAGAATGACCATTCATGTCCCGTGACATGTGCACAAGATGCCCAGACACATTGACAAAAACTTCAACAGTAATCGCCACCAGGAGTCCATGCCACGCCTCGTTCCTTGCATCCACCTGGAAATGCGGAAGCCCAATAGTGTCATTACAGACTGTGGCTAGCACATAGCGGCATGTGCCCTGGAAGTCAAAGAAGGATCCATCAAATGACATGTAGTGGGGGTCACCCGAAGCAGAGCAACGAGCATGTGGACGAGGATGGCAGCCGTACTCGCCACCCAACACATGGCAGACCTCTTCTTCGCTGCAAGATGATGGCGTGCAATGGACATTTCCAGTGATTCCATCACAAACACACAAGAACTGGCACTCTTCACCATGCCAGAACCTCTCTTCAGCCTGCCGATAACGCCCAGAGTAGTGGCAACCACAACCCGTGGGGGGCACACAGCGATCTCCATTTAACACATTTCCATCATTACATTGGCATCCCTCCTGGCACTGCAAGGTGCACTGAAATGGAAACGAGAGGCTGGGGCAGGATGCAGGACAGGACGTACCGCAAACTTCATAATGGGTATTTGCTGGACAGGTGGATTCTGGTTGAAAACAATAACAGAAAAACAAAGACAGAAATGTTAAGCACATTGGTGCTTCATGAATAGAGCATGTTTTAGGTGAGCAGGTGCACCACTAGATGCTTACCGCAGTGGGTGAAACTTCTCCACTCTTCAACTGCAATGCCATTCTGTTGGCAAAGCAGCGTGTAACCTCGCAGAGCCTCACATAAGGCCTCTCTGGCACCTTGTGTCTGCTCCAGAAACTTAACGCAATCTGCTATCCGTTGCTGAGGATCTAGTGTTCTGCTGCACTCAGCAAATGGTCCATCATCCATAGCCATGATACCACATTGATCATTGAAATGGCTGCTGTTCTGATAATGTCCTGGTTCCCAGATGTCAGGTGGGTCCTCACAGTGGGCTGATAGGGATCCATCACGCCAGCTGTCCGCAAACAGCTGGGTGTCATTCAAAAGGACAGCATCTGGAGTGTAAAACTCATCAGCAATGTCTCCGTTCAAGTTCCCACACAGACCCCCAAGTGTACCGTTGTATGTGCTCGGTGCTGTGACTCGGACAATGTGTGGCCAGTCAGCTCTCACGGTCACCCCAAAGTTTGTTTCCAAAACAAAACCCCTCACACTACTGTGATAGATGCGGATTTGACCAGAGCTAACAGTGACAGGCAGACCAACCATCTGTCCATCCACCTGGAGAGAATGATAAACAGATGACAAACTTTTCCGTTTAGCATATAAATTTGGAAAATAATGCAATTATGCTCTTTACTAAAAAAAAAGTTTAGTGACTTGATATTTTTGCCTAACCTTTACATTGCTGCCCTCTCCCATTTCAATGGCGACCTGTATTCCTTCTGCCTCAAACTTCAGGAACCTGGCAAAGTCATGAAGACCTCTGGGTACTTTCTCCACTGTCAACACAAAGTGCGGTAGGGGGGATGGCCCCATCACTCTAACAAGGGTCAATCCACAAGCTCCGTGGTATATGAAACTTTGTCCATCGAAGGTATGATATGACCCTAGGTTTTCAACTGAACAGGTAGCATAACCAATGGGTCTGCAGCCTCTCACACCATCATGGACTCCACAAACCTCTGCTGGACCACAATGGTGCTGATGACAAATCATTGACATGCCGCTGCATACGCATCGTCTCCCACAGTCACCGTCCAACACCACTGACTGTCCTTCAGTGTAATAGAAGCCCTCGAAGGTGCAGCCACAGTTTGCTTCAGGCACACACTCTCCAGCACTGAGGATGTATCCAGGATCACATATGCAGCTCTCCTGATTGGGCAAGGGACAGTTCATTGGGGCAGATGGATTACTGCACGTTGCAGGGCAGCCTGTTCCTTGAGGCTCAAAATGACTCTTTTGAGGGCATTGAATCTCTGGGAATGGTGGAAGAAAATAAAGAATACAAATCAGTTCCTGTAATCTTTTATTTAGACAAATCATTCATCTCAATAAGATGCCTACCACAAAAGCCCTGCTGTCTCCACTGCCCAAGGTGTACACCCTGCTGTTGACACTGAGTAGCATACACATTGAGAGCCTGGCACAGAATGGGCTGGTACCCTCCTCCCAAGCAAACGTCATAGACACAGTTCTCTATATAGGTCTGTGGCACATGCACAGGGTGGCAAGAGGCGAATGGGCCGACGATGTCACCTAAGATTCCACAGTGGTTGGTGTCACTGTAAACACTCATTTCATCAGTAGTACAAACAGCACAAGCCAGACCTGTGCACCTGACATTATGGCATTCAGGATCTATGTCACTTTGCACTTTCCAACTGTTGGCAAAGTCCACATCTGAGCTCAAGATCTCCCCATTGGGTGAACGGAAGTCATCTTCAGGATGCAGGTTAAAGTTTCCACACAGACCGCAGGTGGCGTTAAAGTATTCATAAGGTACAGAGATGCGGACGTAGCTGTATGCATCATATGTAACAACCAGACCAAAGTCTGTGCTGATGGCCAAAGAAAAACCTGTCTGATAGACCTGGATGGAGCCATTGTGGAGATTGAATGGCAATGCTGCAAAGCTTCCATTAACCTGGACAATGTTGGAAAAAAAGGAAATTAGGAATTTGAACAGAAGGCTGCATTCAAATGAGAATCAAAGCAAAAAAAGTCATACTAACCCTTGCATCATAATAGTGATCTTTGACCAGTTCAATTACTTCGTCATAGACAAACACTCTGACCATCCGTGTCCATGATACATGTGTGCTGCCCCGATGCTCATTTTTGCCCTCAATGCGATAGTATGGCAAACCGTTGCCACAAGCCTAAATAATTAAAGGATTACTGATTTGTTTCATACCTTTAATGCAACAAACAGAAAGCCATAGAATATCTAATGAAAGACTAACCTCAGATAGAACATAAGTGCAGGTCCCTTGGAAGTGAAAAACCTGATTATCAAAGGTATAGTAGTGAGGGTCACCGGAGATGGTACAGGTTTGCCGTTGAATGTTCTGGCAAGAGTATTGGAAGGCAGCTGGACGGCAGGCTTGGGAATAACTGCAGGGCTCCTGGCTACACTGGAGGCCGCTTCCTGTACAGGTGCATCTCTGCTGACAGGTGGCATCACTCCAGAAAGAGTCCCCAAGTTGCACTGGAATATCTACAATAGTTTTACACAATACTTATTTTTCACAAAAGTTTTTTTTTTTTTTTTTTTACCAATAAGATACACTTAAATGGAAAGTGGCCACTCCAATGGTCACTGCAAACAGAAAGTAATTAAATTAAAGAGAAATTATAACATTACCATTAAATTGACAACCCTGTAATCCATTATCTGTTCTGAATGCCCATCTGCCTGACACATTGACATTACTGCTGTATGGTAAGCTTGTGATGTTACTCTGTAGCGATCCAGTAATTGAGAAGTGGTATCTAGAGTTGGTGGTGTCATAACCAGCCTATAATAAGCGATCAAAAGAAAACATTATCAAACAAATATCTTTTTAAGTTAGTCAACTGGAATATTTTAAACTTATTATGTTTTGCACACCTGTACATATCGTTGAGTTGGCACAATTGTTCCATAATTCATCAAAACAAATGATAAATGACCATCTGAAATCAAAACCACTTGGAAAGATGTTTCCTGAAAATGACCAAATGAAAAAAATCATATTTTGGCCAACATAGGTTTTCTAAATGTAACAAAAACAGTAATCATGCAATGCAGATTATAGTAACTTAGTATTTGTGGATTACATTCATTTTGATTTCTCAAATATGAATAAGAACAAGAAGATTTTACAAAACCAGACTGGGTTTCTTACAGTTCCAGAATATGGGTAATATGCAACTCTGTCCCATGTTGCAACAAAGACCCACGTAGCAGAAAAGCTCAGGTCAGGGAAGTATTGGTTAATGTCTTGTGTGGCCTCTGTAAGGACACTGCCAGAGGTGTACTGACGATATGAAATGACACCATTGCCACGATTGTCAATATCTGTCCAGAATGGCGCGATGATGTCTCTTCCACCATAACCTGGGAATTGGTATGGAATGTAGCTGTGCCACGACCAATCAAATATCAAGAATCCATTGTTGCTGATCTGAAATTAGGATAATGTTGTCATGGACACAATACTTTTACCATGCTAATCCAGACAAGCAGAAACAGAGCCATCATTTACAACAAACTATCATTTTTCTTTTATTAATGTTTACCTCATACAAGTTAAGTAAGAGTTAGAAATAGATTAAAATAAGAGTTTTAAAGTTAGCAATAATGATGAGGAAGCGGAAGAGAAGGGAAAGAAATGCTACATCATGGCATTGATGCTCTGGGAACGGCTTCAGCGTGTGCTGGTGTCTGAAGCATTTGTGAAATTACGCCAATCCTATTGGCCGACAGAGGTCAGGTGACTAAGACCATCAACAAGACCATAAAAGGGCACCTACGTCATATAACCCCCAGATTCTAATTGTCTGAAGATTCCGGTGCAGGCAAATAGTATCTCTCTTGTTGAAAACATTTTCAAAAAGCACCCATGTTGTGTATTATTTAAAACTTATCATGTGAATTAAATTTAAAATGAATGAACTATAAATAACATCGTTTGACCAATCAGAATTCATTATTTTATAAAGCGCTGTGCACACTCAAACAAGCTTTCGTAATTTTTTGCACTTGTTCAAAATGTAAAAAATTATTACCTATGTTCATACTCCACTGGAAGGAAGGGATGTACAATTTAGACAAAAAAAAAATGACACTGAAACAGACACGCAGCTTCAGAAGACAAAGAAGCATGGGATTCCCTGAGTAAGGTGCCCTTTTATAGTCTTGTTGACGCGGTAACCTTTGTCACCAATAGGATTGGCGTGATTTCACACATGCTTCAAATTACGGCGCACAAGTAGGCGTTCCCACTGGGTCAACACCATGACGCAACGTTGAGTTCCCTTGAAATGGAACTATTTTGATCATTCAAAAGTCAAAATCATTTATAACTCACTGTGAATGGTATGGTTAAATAAAATCAGATTTGCTTACATATACTTGGTTGTATGCCTGTCCAAAAAATATGAACTGTTGCTGAAGGATGATCACTGGTGAAATTCCATCATCAGAACGATCATTCTCTGTGTCTTCAGGTCCAAATGGATAAAATGGCCCAGCAACTGTAGTAAAGTCAGAAACGTGGTATACTGTATTTTGGGGCAATAAAGCTCACACAACAGATCACATTTATTACTGAGATAATTAGTAGACAATTTAGCTATTGTAATAAAATACCTGAGGAATTATTTGATCTTGTTGTATTCGTGGTGCTAATTTCTGTAAAGATAAAAAACAAAAATGCAAACTGTAATATTTATATTGGTGCAATGACTATCATAATTTAAAAGCATACAAAAAATGATTGAGGATATTTACCACTAGCACTTCTACTATTACTGCTGCTGCTACTAATAATAATGTTTTTTATTAAAATTGTATGTGGCTGAAAACTGGAAAGTAACTTTTCAGCTTTGACATTTTAGTCAATAATTATCATAATTATCAGTAAATGAAAGGGCATATATATATATATATATATGTGTGTGTGTGTGTGTGTGTGTGTGTTTGTGTGAGAGAGAGAGTGTGTGTGTGTGTGTGTGTGCGTGCGTGCGTGCGTGCGTGCGTGTGTGTGTGTGTGTGTGTGTGCATGACATGTATTTAAAGGGATAGTTCACTTTAAAATTCTGTCGTCCTTTACTCACCCTCAAGTTGTTTCAAACCTGTATGAATTTCTTTCTTCTGCTGAACACAAAGGAAGATATTTTGAAGAATGTCAGTAACCAAACAGTTAACTGGAACCATTGACTTCCATAGTAGGAAAAAAAAAAATCTTCCTCTGTGTTCAGCAGAAGAAAGAAATTCATGCAGGTTTGAAACAACTTAAGGGTGAGTAAATGATGACAGAATTTTCATTTTAAAGTGAACTATCCCTTTAACATTTAACATTAGACATGTTTTAAACACCAAAATACCTGTGCAATAAGCAGAGCAGAATAGTGGCCTGACAAACTCATACACATAATAGTTTCCTGGACAAGCTTTGACTTGTATGGGATGAGACCTGTAACCACAGCAGTCGTTCCATGTGGAACCACAGACTTCCCTGGTGACCACTCCATCTTCTAGCTGTGGGTGAGGGCCGTTGAGCCACAGTGGGTGATAAGTGCCACACATGCCATAACCAACACATGACTCTGGCATCTGGGCACTTTGACCATAGTAGAACAGCCTGTACCAGCCATTCCAGTTGGCATTATAATCACATATTCCATAGTAATAATATTTATCGTAGTATTGGCTGATGGTGGCTCTCCTGGGCTCATCCAGACTGTTATAGTTGTAGCAAGGGTCAGCACTCGGAGTGGTGAAAACAACTGTTAAAGAACAGTAAAAATGTTGCTAAGATTTTCTTCAAAAACAAACACAAATCCACAATTTAACTCATAATAAGTAAGTAAGTAAAAGACATAGGAGAATAACTGTACCTGCACAATATGCGGGGGCTGGGATCAATGGCTTTGGCCTTTTCATTTTGTAGATATAATAATTTCCAGGACAAGCTTTAACTTGGATTGGGTCAGATCTGTAGGAATTGCACTGGTCATTAACAGAGCCGTAGACGTCACGAGTAACAACTCCATCTTCCAGCTGAGGATGAGAACCATCAAGCCACAGAGAACTATAACCTCCGCATGACATATAACTGAAACACCACTCAGGCATCTGAGCACTCAATCCATTAATGAAGAGTCGATACCAGCCATCCCATTCAACTAGAGTGTCATCATATCCATACTGAAACCAATAATTAAATGTGCTTCTCCAGCTGTTGTCAAGAATGTTGTAGGAGTGACATGGGTCATGATCTGTGTTGATAGCATCTGATGAGACAGAAATGGACAAAATGAAATGTGTAGAATTTACCTTAATCCTTTCACTTCACAATAATGGGAGATGTTCAAGCCATGGATACACTATGTAACTAGCAGTGCTAAAATTCTTAAAAAGCGTCATGCAGTATTTAAGAAAGGAACAGTGAAATCTGAGATTGTCACTAAGCTTTCCTGATTTGACATTAGGTTTCATAAGCTACATTTAATGTGTCAGTTAGTGACACTGGCCATTTAGCTAATACTCTTGCTTGTCCTCTTTAGTACAGACACTGCATTAGGAGAGGGGAAGCAGGAAAGCAGGAGCATTGACAGCGACTGCTGCCATTATTTGAATAGCCATTTGGAAAAAGCAAGCTGTGATCGGCCGTTAAACATGCCAGTCAAGCAACATAAACCACAGTCAAAATTCTGTCTGAGACTACCTTATACTGTTCACGATAAACTCATTATTAATTCCTCCAATCATTTGATTTAGGGAATACTATCATTTGCATTAATGTCTAAGGGGACTGGGAGAGGACATGTTCGGTTCACTTATTTTTTTTTGTTGTGGCCACGACCTATTAATTCATGGGAAAGTGATAATATGTTGTGGCCACAATATAATTTTGTTCAGATAACGACATCCTTATGTGACGGCCACGTGATGTGATGTCATGACCTTAAGAGCCTATGTCATAGACAGTCATAGACTTGCCATAGAAAGCATTCGAATAACAGTTTGTTATTATCAATAAATGTTAAAAGAATATGTAAGAACATAAAATAATACAGGTCTATATATATATATATATATATATATATATATATATATATATATATATATATCCCATCCCAGTCTTTTAAATCCATTCACTGATCTTTTATATATATATATATATATATATATATATATATATATATATATATATATAGTACCAGTCAAAAGTTTGGAAACATTACTATTTTTAATGTTTTTGAAAGAAGTCTCTTATGCTCATCAAGCCTGCAGTTAAAAAAAAAAAAAAAAAAAAAAAAAACAGTAATTTTATGAAATATTATTACAATTTAAAATAATGGTTCTCTTTTTTAATATACTTTAAAATGTAATTTATTTTTGTGATGCAAAGCTGAATTTTCATCAGCAAGTACTCCAGTCTTTGGTGTCTTATGATCCTTCAGAAATCATTCTAATATGCTGATTTATGATCAATGTTGGAAACAGTTGTGCTGCTTAATATTTTTTTTATAACCTGAGATACTTTTTTCAGAATTATTTGATGAATAAAAAGTTAAAAAGAACTGTATTTATTTAGAATAGAAATATTTTGTAACAATATACACTACCGTTCAAAAGTTTGGGAACAATAACTATTTATTTTTTTAAAGAAATTAGTACTTTAATTCAACAAGGATGCGTTAAATTGATAAAAGGTGATGGTAACGATTTATATTGTTAGAAATGTTTTTATTTTGAATAAATGCTTTTTTTATGAATAAATGCTGTTAACGTTTTACTCATCAATGAATCCTGAAAAAAGTATTCCAAAAAAATATATTAAACAGCACAACTGTTTCCATCATTGATAATAACTGAGTATCAAATCATCATATTAGAATGATTTCTGAAGGATCATAAGACACCAAAGACTGGAGTAGTGGTTGTTTCAGTCAAAGTTGCTCTTCTATCAGCTTGAATGAGTCGGCCCATTCTCCTCTGACCTCTAGCATCAACAAGGCATTTTCGGCCACAGGACTGCCGCATACTGGATGTTTTTTTCCCTTTTCACACCATTCTTTGTGAACCCTAGAAATGGTTGTGCGTGAAAATCCCAGTAACTGAGCAGATTGTGAAATACTCAGACCGGCCCGTCTGGCACCAACAACCATGCCACGCTCAAAATTGCTTAAATCACCTTTCTTTCCCATTCTGACATTCAGTTTGGAGTTCAGGAGATTGTCTTGACCAGGACCACACCCCTAAATGCATTGAAGCAACTGCCATGTGATTGGTTGATTAGATAATTGCATTAATGATAAATTGAACAGGTGTTCCTAATAATCTTTTAGGTGAGTGTATATTGTTATTACTATTATTATTATTGGTTATATATTTTATTAATTGTTATTTATTTGCTTTTTTTTCCCTTCATTTCATGTATGCCGGTAACACTTTATAATAACATTCAGTTGTAAGTCCTTTATAAGTGGTTAGTTAGTGATGAACTAATCATTTGACAAAACATTCATAAATGATTAGCAAGTGATATACTAACATTTTATTTATGTTTTGCTCACATCAGGTGCACAGTGGTTAAAGACTCCATGTGTTTCAGAGAAGACAGCTGTCTATACCCTCACCAGTCAGCACTTACACTGCAGTACACACTACAGTGTTCAACACCTGTTAGATGTGTAAATGCATGAATAAATCATTTACAACACTTTCTGCATCCCCTAATCTTAAGTGTAAACTAATCATCACTTGTAAAGGTGTTAAACATCATTCGTAGATAAGATTCGTTGATCTTATGCCTTATTGATTCTTGAAGTGGTAATCTACGAATGATGTGTAACACATTTGCAAGTGATGAATAGTTTATTATATAGTTTATGAATAATGTGATTAGACATCATTGTGTTGAACACTGTTACTTACCTGTTACAAATTATCTGTACGTGTATACAAGGCATTTACAACACTTTCTGCACCCTCTAATTGCTACATACATACAAAAAACAAAACAATGTATTAAACATTTATGAAACGCATATTCATGTTTTGTAAATGATTAGTTAATCAGTAACTAATCAATTGTAAATTACATAACTGAATACAAAACATAATACAATAATTAACATATCACTTATTAATCATTTATAAACGCATAGTCATGTTTCGTAAACGATTAGTTAATCATTAACTAACCGCTTATAAATCACTTACAACTGAACGTTATTATAAAGTGTTACCCTTTTATTTTATGCCTGTATTTCTGTAGGCTACGCCAGTATGTGACGATAAATAAGGTGCCTGTGACAACATTCGAATGAAGTTTGGATAGTGCTTTGCATAGAAAAGGAATTTAAATTATTATAAAACAATAATAGGAGAGAATAAAAATTGTTTAATTATTTATTTTAATTAATTATTTCAAAAGTTACAAATAGACGGTGCCGATAGCCTCGTGGGCAAGTGTGCCGACATGTAGCACCGTTGTGATTCGGGTGACCCGAGTTCGAGTCCCGGCTCGTGGACCTTTCCCAATCTTGTCCCCCCTCTTTCTCTCCCACCTCACTTCCTGTCTAGCTACTGTTCTAACCAAAAAAATGGCAAAAAAATAAGAAAGAATAAAACAGCTTCAGTTCATGAGATACACTAGTAGCAAGTTCCCAGCTTACTACTGACCTTCTACCCTTCAATCGGGAAGAGGTATTCCAACACCTTCTGCCACTAATGGCTTCCAGTGTCCCTCCAACTCCTCAATGGAGTTGAGTTATCACTAACCATCTGCCTCTGATGGCTTTCGGTAAGACACCAGCCTGCATCCAAGGACCTAGTGTCCCATACTCACGTCTGAGTGTGTGCGTAAATTCACCGTCTCACTTCCCAATTCTCTCAACTCCTCAAACCAGACAGCCTACCCAAAAATAAATAAAATCGTACAACCTGAATTACTAAAATCCGGGCGCCACTGTCTGAATGGAAGAGTCAGAGAGACACAGGATGATGTTACCTCGACAAAATGATCTCGTGGCCAGGACATATTATCACGTTCCTACAAGTTAAAATGTTGTGGCCACGACAAAACTAAATGAACTGAACATGTCCCCTCCCGGGCACCGTACATTTCACTTAATGTCTTAAAGACAAAAAATATGTAATGTTTAGCGACCTTTAAACAAAAGACAAAATACTTTTTGAAAAAACCTACTCATGCTGGATCCAATAATTGTTGCTGGACTTGTAGAGGAAAAAGTACTTGATATAGTGCTACGATCTGGAAAATAGGGAATTTTAAGAGATTAGTGAAATAATATAAATGTATAATAGTATAAATATGTTTTGAATAAATATAAAAAAAAGCAATACAGAAAAACCGTACCTGTACAGTACCCTGAACAAATGTGTGAAGTTGGCTTTACAAATTCATAGACATAGTAATCTTCCTGACAAGCTTTGACTCTGATGGGTGTTAATTTGAAATCGCAGCAGCCATTCCCTGTGCTTCCACAGACCTCCCTGGTCACCACTCCATCCTCTATCTGAGGGTGAGGACCATTGAGCCACAGACTGTTATCTGTGTTACAGCTGCCTGTGCTAACACAACTCTCTGCCATTCGGATGTTCATTCCATTGTAGAAAAGTCGGTACCAGCCGTTCCAGGAGAAGTGATCATCACAAATCCACAATCCACTTTCATTAGTGGCTCTCCAGGGACGATCCAGAGATTTATAGTTGTAACAAGGATCAACACTGATGTTGTTGAAAGCAACTGTTAAAGAGAAAAAGGCTGTTAGTGAAATCATAGTTTATAGTAGCGTATATTTACATTATAAAATATTATTTAAAAAAATGAATGATGGTATTATCTCATGGCTGCATGTCTTTAGTCTAACTGGTTAAAACATCCATGATCAATAAAAAGATTCAACTTCTAATACATTTGTAAATGTGCAGGTAGTAAAGTTAAGCAGTACCAAAGTTTTCATCTTTCAAATAGGGAATAATAAATGTAATCTATACAAAACACACAAGTTAAAAATGCACCTGCACAGTACGTAGGCACAGGGATTGACACATCAGGTTTGATGAGTTTATAGACGTAATAATCTCCTGGACAGGCTTTGACTTGGATGGAGGTGGATGAATAGTAGCCACATTGATGGGAGTTATACCACCACCACCACCACGACCACGACGAAAAAGTTCCCAAGACTTCACGGGTCACCACCCCATCCTCAAGACGGGGATGAGAACCATTGATATACAGTCCAGTATAACCACCACATCCTGAGAAACTCACACACCACTCAGATATCTGAGCAGTTTCTCCATTCAAATACAGTCGATACCAGCCATTCCATTCAACAAGAGTGTCATCATGGCTATAGTAATAATAGTTGTTCTGGCGCAAATCTCTCCACTGATCATCAAGAATATTGTAACCAGAGCATGGGTCAGAGCTGGGAGTTGTGGCTTTTAAGAGAAGAGTGTCAAGAGAAAAAAGAGAAAGCAAAGGGAGGGATTTTTACTTTACAAATAGTCACAAATACAACAAGCTGTTAAATCTTATTACTTGTAATTGCTTTTCTATACTGCAAAGTTTTTTGCATATATTAAATAAAAATTGCTACAAAGAATATTTCTTATTTGATTAATGTATAAATAAAATAAGTTCCCTTTCGTTGTCACTCCGAGTTACGTCGGATGACGACGAATGGGGTTTCGCTTAGAAATCCTATCATCTTCGAGTATTAAAACACGAGCCAATGGCAAGGAAATGCCATGGGTCTGCGGAATTTGCATAGCGTAACTCCGCCCCACCCTGGGGGTATAAAGGAAGTCGCGAGCAACATGCAGATATGTTTTCGCTTCGGAGCCAAGTTCAGTACTTCACTCCACAAGCCTTTTGAGTGTCATCTCAAATCTCTTCGAGACGAGCGGCTCTTCAGTGTGTTGGTGTGACGGCGCTTCCAGCGAGATCGCATTTCCTGCTGCTGGTTTGTGCAGTAATCTGCCGACAGTGAGTGTGTTTCTCCCTGGGTGCTTCAGCACTCTGCTGAGCTTTTCCACTCTCTAAAAAGAGCTGCACGCGGCACGTCTTTTTCAAGACGGTTCGCCCGTGTATTTTCTGGATGTGTGTGCGTCAGTCATCTGCCTAACGGTCGCGAGCGCTGTTTTGCGTGTTGGGCTTTATCACGCTTGGCAGCGCTCGTTGATGAGTCATGTTTTCATTGCGGGAACATGACCATCGCGATGTTTATAGATCAAGACTCAATGATCTCCATGTGAGTAGAGTCCCCTCTGCCACACCCCAATTTATCTCTTCCTCGAGAAGGGATACTTTGGCTGGTGGCCAGGGTGATCTGAGGGTTTGGTGTGGCACAACAACCGACGATTCAATTCCTCGGGCCACACCCCCCTCCACATCGCAGACCATGCACTCACAGCATCACAAGGCGGGCTTGATTCCTCTGGAAATGAAGTTTCGACTGCGTTGCCTCCCACGGGAGTGCCATCGTTGCCGGGACCGATCCAGAGCTGTCAGCCATGCTTTCCCGGGCAGCTGAAAGCATCGGCTGGAGTGGCCCCGCCCTCCCCCCGAGCGCTGTAAGCTTCTCCCGGACGTGCATCAGGACGCCTGCGCTGCGCGAGACTCCACGTGACTTTCGCGGCCCGCGGGTGTCCTCCGCCTTCGCTGCTTTCGATCGCACGGCGATCATGGTCTGTATGTTCCCTGTCACTACAGTGGCACGGTCATGCAGTGCTGTGTGTCGCCTGCGCCTTCGATGCAGTGCTGTCCCGGGAGTTCTGTCGAACCGGCCGCAGTGGAACGCTAGTCCTTCCCTGGCCAACCCTGGCAGAACGCGGAAATTCTAACCACGCCCCTATGCTGGGACGCTATGCCTCCCATGCCCGGCCTGGTTGTTCCGCCACGCACACTACTGACCTCGCTCTCGGGCGACATCGGTACCTGCGTGATCCTGGGTCAGGTGATGTCCACTATGTGGTCCAGACATGGGCTTAGCCAGGTTGATGTGGCAGGGTCTGAGAATTCATTTTCTCAGCTCCCCCATGTCCCAGGCTGAGCTCTTTGGCGGTGTGGCTTCGACCACCTGAAGCAGACTCGGGTCCGGCACCGATGGTCATCCATCCGTGCGGCCTCCTCAGTCTGCTTCCTGCCAAGCCCCCCTCCATGCGGCTGCTCCCCTCTGGCCTGCAAACGGACCTGAGCAGGAGGAAGCCGCAGGAGGGCGGCGCTGCCCGTCTCCGCCCCTTAGACTGCCACACCAGCCTAAGCAGCACCTTGAGGCGGGCAGCCTGGTCGGCGGGGTGGTTGAGGACTGCGCCCAACAGTCTTCGATCAATCCACAAGCAGACTGAGGCTTCTGCACTGACGGTCATCCGTCGGTGTGGTCTGCTTAGTCTGCTTCCCACCGACGCCGCCTCCTTGCGGCTCCTCCCCTCTAGCCTTCACTGGCCTGAGCACAAGGGGGTCGCTGGAGGCTGGCACCGCCTGTCTCTGCCCCTTAGCCGGCTAACACCTGGCTGAGCAGCACAAACCTGAGACAGGCAGCTTGGAGTTAGGGCTCAGTTCTTCAGGAGCTGGTAGCAGGACCACTCCTTCCCCCGCTTGAGGGCTGGGTGAAGATCTCTACAAAAGAACTAATGCTCTTTCTCTGAGCCCCAAGAGGCTGTGGATGACAGCACGCGCCGCCCACGGGCCACGCTCCTCTCATCCACCTCTGTCGCCAGACCCCTGCCAGAGCACGCCCCCGTGGGACGCTGGTCCTCCCCTGGCCTCCTCTGGCAGGACGCGGTTTATGGCCGTGCCCCCGCACCGGGCCGCTATGCCACCCACGCCTGGGCCGGTCATTCCGCCTCGCTGCACCCCCGACAGTACGTCTGTGGTTCGAATAACCCCGCTGGCGCAGTTTCTGGAGGCCTGGCTAGAGCTTTCCGGACTGTCCCACCGGGTCGGAGAACCATCAGGCTCGGCTACGTGATTCAGTTCGCGTGGTCTCCTCCCCGCCTCAGGGGAATCCGCTCACTATGGCCGGTGGCAATGCCCCTGTCATGAGAGCGGAGGTCGCTACCCTACTGGCGAAGGGTGCGATCGAGACTGTCCCTCCAGCCGAAATGAAGTCTGGGTTTTACAGCCCCTACTTTATTGTACCGAAGAATCCGGTGGGTTACGACCAATCCTGGACCTGCGCGTCTTGAACCGCTCCCTTCAAAAAAGAGGACGCCGTTCAAGATGCTCACGGCCAAACGCATTTTCGAATGCGTGCGGCCGCAGGATTGGTTTGCAGCGATCGACCTGAAGGACGCCTACTCCCATGTCTCCATTTTTCCTCGACACAGACCGTTTCTACGGTTTGCTTTCGAGGGACAGGCATACAGTACGCGGTTCTCCCTTTCGGGTTAGCCCTGTCTCCTCGCGTCTTCACGAAGGTTGTCGAGGCAGCCCTTGTTCCCCTACGCGAACACGGGGTTCGCATCCTGAACTATCTCGACGACTGGCTGATCCTAGCTCACTCTCGAGACCAGGTTTGCGAACACAGGGACCTTGTGCTCCGGCACCTAGCTCGTCTGGGCCTTCGGGTCAACTGGGAGAAGAGCAAACTCTGCCCCGTGCAGAGGATCTCTTTTCTCGGTATGGAGATCGACTCGGTCGCCATGTGCGCGCAGCTTACGAGCGAGCGCGCGTAGTCACTGCTGACTTGTCTTCGCCAATTCAAGGGCAAGAATGCGGTTCCACTGAAACTATTTCAGAGGCTCCTGGGGCATATGGCATCCGCAGCCGCAGTAACGCCGCTCGGATTGCTTCATATGAGACCGCCTCAGCTTTGGCTTCACGATCGAGTCCCGAGGTGGGCATGGCAACACGGCACGCTCCGAGTCCCAGTGACTCCGTCCTGCCGTCAGACCTTCACCCCGTGGTCGAACCTCAATTTTCTACGGGCTAGAGTGCCCTTAGAACGAGCTTCCAGGCATGTTGTTGTCTCCACAGATGCCTCCACCACGGGCTGGGGTGCCATGTGCAATGGACATGCTGCTGCAGGTTCCTGGACAGGTCCTCAGCGCCTTTTGCATGTCAATTGCCTCGAGTTGCTGGCCGTACGCCTTGCCCTGCACCGCTTCCGAGCGTTGCTCAAGGGTCAACACGTACTAGTCCGATCAGACAATACCGCCACAGTAGCGTACATCAACCATCAAGGTGGTCTACGCTCCCGCCGTATGTCGCAACTCGCCCGCCACCTCCTTATATGGAGTCAGAAGCATCTGAGGTCGCTTCGAGCCATTTATATCCCGGGACACCTGAACCAGGCGGCCGACGAGCTGTCTCGAGTTCGGCCTCTCGCTGGAGAATGGCGACTCCATCCCCAGTCGGTCCAGCTGATTTGGGATCAGTTCGGAGACGCACAGGTAGATCTGTTTGCCTCCCACGACTCGTCCCACTGCGACCTGTTTTATTCCCTGTCCGAGGGCACGCTCGGCACGGATGCACTGGCGCACAGCTGGCCGCGGGGCCTACGCAAGTATGCGTTTCCCCCAGTGAGCCTCCTTGCGCAGACTTTGCGCAAGATCAGGGAGGACGAGGAGCAGGTAATATTGGTTGCCCCGTATTGGCACAACCGCACCTGGTTCCCAGAACTAGTTCTCCTCGCGACAGCACCTCCCTGGCCAATTCCTCTGAGGAAGGACCTGCTTTCTCAGGGACGGGGCACCCTTTGGCACCCTCGTCCCGATCTTTGGAACCTCCACGTGTGGCTCCTGGACGGGAGGAGGTAGGTTTGAGTACCCTACCACCAGCGGTGGTGGCTACCATCACTTCCGCTAGAGCATCGTCCACGAGACATGCCTATGCGTTGAAGTGGAACCTCTTCGTCAACTGGTGTTCTTCTAAACAGCAAGAACCCACGAAATGCCCGATCAGTGTCGTGCTTTCCTTCCTGCAAGAAGGGTTGGAGCGAAGGCTGTCTCCCTCCACCCTGAAAGTGTATGTTGCCGCTATTGCCGCACATCACGATGCAGTTGAAGGTAAGTCTCTGGGGAAGCACGACCTGATCATCAGGTTCCTGAGAGGAGCGAGGAGACTAAATCCTCCTCGCTCTCCTGTCGTTCCCTCTTGGGACCTCTCAGTGGTTCTAACTGCCCTGCAGAGTGCTCCCTTTGAGCCTCTGCAATCAGTGGAGCTTAAGTTCCTGTCTATGAAGACAGCGCTCCTGGTTGCATTGGCCTCCATCAAGAGGGTAGGGGACCTGCAGGCATTCTCGGTTGACGAAGCGTGCCTGGAATTCGGGCCGGCTATCTCTCACGTGATCCTGAGACCCCGGCCTGGATATGTGCCCAAGGTTCCCACCACACCCTTTCGAGACCAGGTGGTGAACCTGCAAGCGCTGCCCTTGGAGGAGGCAGACCCAGCCTTGGCACTGCTCTGTCCAGTACGCGCCCTCCGTGCTTACGTAGACAGAACGCAGTGTTTCAGGACCTCAGACCAGCTCTTTGTCTGTCATGGTGGGAAGCTGAAGGGAAAGGCTCTCTCGAAGCAAAGGTTGTCTCACTGGATAGTGGACGCCATTGCTTTGGCTTACCAGCAGCAAGGTCGACCGTGCCCCCTTGGTGTGACGGCCCACTCCACCCGGAGTGTGGCATCCTCTTGGGCTCTAGCGCATGGCGCCTCGCTAACAGACATCTGCAGAGCTGCAGGCTGGGCGACACCTAATACTTTCGCGAGATTCTACAATCTCCGAGTTGAGCCAGTTTCTTCTCATGTAGTCGCTTCAACTAGCCGGTGCTAGATTCTGCTCAGGTGTCTTCGCTTGCTCGCCATTCCTCTCCACGGACGGGATACGTGCGATATTTCCTCAGGTGAGCCTCATAAGCCCTGAGTCTCCTCCAGCACTGTTGACGTCAACGCCAGAGTTATGCCACCGGCAGCTTTCGCGCTTGGCTAGGTGCCTCCATGTGCATGGTTCCCCCTCCGGGCGACCCCCACATGTGTATTCCACTGTAAGCCTCTTGAGCATGTGTCTTTCCCTTGGCAAGCCACCTTGCCACCCCTGGGGTTGAAATATTCCACCTGCGGCTGGACACCCCAGTGACTCCGTATGCAGCCCTTCGGGGTCATATGTGTTTTCCAAGTCCCCCCCTTCGGGTTGGGCATGATTGCATATTTCCACTGAGATATGCTTCCCAGTGTACCTTGGTATTCCTGTGTTAAGTAGGAGTCCTTCGTCCGTGCCAGTCTCACGACAGGGAGCTCAGACTTACGCAGGGCACTGGAAGACAGTCGAGAGGTGGCGTGATTATACGGGAACCCCATTCGTCGTCATCCGACGTAACTCGGAGTGACAACGAAAGGGAACGTCTCGGTTACGTATGTAACCCTCGTTCCCTGAGTAGGGAACGGAGACGTTACGTCTCCCTGCCACTTCCGCTGTACCGCTGGAACGCCTGAGTTCAGTCTCGGCTCCTCAGCGAAGACATATCTGCATGTTGCTCGCGACTTCCTTTATACCCCCAGGGTGGGGCGGAGTTACGCTATGCAAATTCCGCAGACCCATGGCATTTCCTTGCCATTGGCTCGTGTTTTAATACTCGAAGATGATAGGATTTCTAAGCGAAACCCCATTCGTCGTCATCCGACGTAACGTCTCCGTTCCCTACTCAGGGAACGAGGGTTACATACGTAACCGAGACGTTCTTTGGACAAGAATGTGCACCAAAAAAATTTATTACATTGGCATTAAATGTACTTGTTCACTAAAGCATAAAAATGGCATAATATGTTTGCAGATATTTAGAAATCATGCTGAGTTCACATACTCGTTTCTCAGAAAAACACTTCTACAGCCAGTTGTTTAACTTTAAGATGTGCGTTCTGTGTTGGAATGTCTGTTTTTTGTTTTGGTCTGTGTGATCCCGCCCACTGCCAGTTCACCCATTAGTATTTCGACACCCCGGGATGCCTCTAGCCAACCTAAAAAGCCTTGGTATCCATCTAAAAATCTCTCATCGGCTAAGTCTCATCGTTTCATTATCAATTTCGCTCGTTCCTGTTGCGTGTCCTCAAACTGGCAATTATCGTAAGCGTCGAGTCTGAGGAGGAGGTGGCGCGGAAAACAACTTTCTCCGATATTTTGAATTTGGACTGCAGTACCCATTTCGACCACTAGCTATCATTCTTTTGAGCAGTTTCATAAAAGTGGTGAAACTAAATCTTTTATTTTCTGAAAATAGGAAAAAAATCAGAAAGCTAAATGTCACTTTATTAATGTTTTAAAAAAATGTTAGACTGCTGTTTAAGGCTTCCTTTTGTTGTTATGATTTCCTTAATAATGTTTTTGAATGTGTTGATGGTGGTTTGCACATTTCACTTTTTTTTTTAATCAGTTTTACCGACAGACAACCACTGTTGCATTATACAGATCTGCCTATTCATTCGACCAAAAAATAGTTTAAACAGGACACACAATGCATTACAGTCATTTGTGATGCTCTGTGGCATGATGAACACTGGTTAATTAACAAAGAAACACTGTACACAGATACACTGTCAACACATACATTAGTGAATGCAGATAAGTTTACCTGCACAGTAGGTCCCATAGCAGAAATTTGGTCTAACAAACTCATAGACGTAGTAATTTCCTGGGCAGGCTTTTACTTTAATGGGATTAGATTGGAAATAGCAGCAGTCATTCATCCAGTGACCGCAGACATCTCGAGTGACCACTCCATCCTCGACTTGTGGATGTGGACCATTCATCCACAGTGGGGCATGAGTGCCACAGCTTAGCTGATCAACACATGTGTCTGGCATCTGAACACTCTGGCCACCAATGAAGAGACGATACCAGCCAACCCAGTTGACATAAGCGTCACACATTATGGAGGAGGAATGTTGATTGCTAGTTGATCGCCAATAATCATCCAGCACAGTGTAGTTGTAGCAAGGGTCGAAATGAATAACCTCTGTTGTGGAAACTTTAACAATATAAATGAATGAGTTGCTAAATAAACTGAGTTATTAAACATTTCTTTATGACTTAATATTTGTGTAGTTTTAATTGACTCACAAGTGGAGCATAAATACAACTAGTTTTAATTTTATATGTATATTTATATGTATATTATATGTATATTTTATATGTATTATATATTTTTGTCCTCTTGGTAAATGATGTTAATGAAAAAAAAAAAAAAAAACTCCATTGTTAATCGTTTTGATATTTTATAAAAAACAATAAAAATAGCACAAATCTAACCTTTCATTGAAGTAAAAGAATTGAAAGTGGGGGGGAAATCACAGTTTTTCTTCAAAACACGTTGGGAACAATTATTTTCCCCCTTTTATTAAATACTTTTTGCAACCTCCTCTTCCAAGATAACAGCTCTGAGTCTTCTCCTATAATGCCTGAGTTTGGAGAACACCTGACAAGAGATCAGAGACCATTCCTCCATACAGAATCTCTCCAGATCCTTCAGATTCCCAGATCCATGTCGGTGCTTCTTCTCTTCAGTTCAGCCCACTCTTTTTCTATAGGGTTCAGGTCAGGGACTTGGTTTTGTGCTCAGTGACCCATTTTTGTTTTGATTTTGATGTTTGTTGTTGGATCACTGTCCTGTTGGAAGATCCAAACATGGCCCGTTATAAGATTTCAAGCACAGGCTGTCAGGTTTTGATTTTTTATCTGTTGGTATTCGATCGAATCCATGATGCCATGTATCTGAACAAGATGTCCAGGACCTCTGGCAGAAAATTAGGCCCACATCATTAAAGATACAGTAGAGTATTTCATTTTACACATGGGGTACTTTTTTTAACCCTGTGTGCAACAAACCCATCTTAAGTGTTTGCATCTTAAGCAAAAAAAATTTTTGTTTCATCTGACCATATAACCCATCCCGTTTGAAGTTCCAGTAGTGTCAGTTACTTTTTAAACCTTCTATGGACAGATGAAACAAAAACAAAAAAAGGATATTTTTGGCAGCAAACACTTCATATGGGTTTGGTTCATAAGTACCCCATGTGTAAAATTAAATACTCTGCTGTATCTTTAATGCTGTGGGCCTAATTTTCTGCCAGAGGTCCTGGACATCTTGTTCAGATACATGGCATCATGGATTCGATCAAATACCAACATATAAAAAATCACAATCTGACAGTCTGAGCTAGAAATCTTATAACGGGCCATGTTTGGATCTTCCAACAGGACAGTGATCCAAAAACAAACATCAAAATCAAAACAAAAATGGGTCACTGAGCACAAAACCAAGTCCCTGACCTGAACCCTATAGAAAAAGAGTGGGCTGAACTGAAGCACCAACATGGATCTGGGAATCTGAAGGATCTGGAGATATTCTGTATGGAGGAATGGTCTCTGATCTCTTGTCAGGTGTTCTCCAAACTCATCAGGCATTATAGAAGAAGATAGAATCTTATTCAGATTCCCTGTGGGTGAGGGCCGTTTTATATATATATGGAAATAAATGTAATGAAAAAGATGCACATAAAATAATTCTAAAACATTTTAGAAACAGTACAAAACTTTACCTGGGCTTGTAATGGATTCTGTGGGTATAATTGACACTGTTGTTTCAGATGTTGTTGTAGATGCAGATGGCGTGCTTATAACTTCTGTTATAACGTAAGAAATAATAATTACATTTCAATCATTTCCAAACACAACCTAAAATATAAATGACTAAAGCATATTAGGAGATCTACCTGTACAGTAAGATGCACAGTACAATGGCCTGACAAACTCATACACATAATAATTTCCTGGACAAGCTTTGACTTGTATGGGATGAGACCTGTAACCACAGCAGTCATTCCCTGTGGAACTGCAGACTTTCCTGGTGACCACTCCATCTTCTAGCTGTGGGTGAGGGCCGTTGAGCCAAAGTGGGTTCTCTGAGCCACACATGCCATAACCAACACATGACTCTGGCATCTGGGCACTCTGACCATTGTAGAGCAACCTGTACCAGCCATTCCAGTTGACATTATAATCACACATACTACTGAAGACAGAATTGTCAGTGGCTCGCCAAGGCTCATCCAGACTGGTGTAGTTGTAGCAGGGATCAGTATTTGGAGTTGTGAACGAAACTATAGAGACAATTTTAAAAGTGCATTACGTGTATTGTAGATTAAATACATTTAAGATTTAACATTTTAACCCATGTATTGTTTACAGTTCTGTAAATGCAGTTGTCATATGAAAGGTGACAATATAATTCATACCATGTATAAGGTATGAAGAAGAATAACTGTACCTGCACAATATACAGGCACTGGGATCGATGGTTTTGGCCTTATAAGTTTGTAGACATAGTAATTTCCAGGACAGGCTTTGACTTGGATTGGGTCTGATCTGTAGGAATTGCACTGGTCATTAACAGAGCCGTAGACGTCACGAGTAACAACTCCATCTTCCAGCTGAGGATGAGAGCCATCAAGCCACAGCGAACTAAAACCTCCACATGACATATAACTGAAACACCACTCAGGCATCTGAGCACTCGATCCATTAATGAAGAGACGATACCAGCCATGCCATTCAACTAGAGTGTCATCATTTCCAGATATATATCCATACATATACCAGTAACTGAGTGTGCTTCTCCAGTAATTGTCAAGAATGTTGTAGTTATAGCAGGGGTCGTAATCTGTGTAGATGGCACGTGACGAGAACAAAAGAAAGAAAAGTTTATTTCAACAAGAACAGAAAAAGAAAACTCTGCAAAGTAGAACCGAATATACGCTTATTTGTTTTACATGTCAGTCAAATGCCCCCACTTTTGAGTGGGAGGTTCTTGGCCAAAATAGCCTTTCCTGTGGACTTTCATGCCCACAGCTCAAAGTCTGGACATGAGACTAAGTAATTAATCATTCACTATAAACATATCACTACCCCTTATAATTTAAATTGTCAATGCAGTCATTGTAGCACATTCTACTTAATGCCTTGAAGAATATGGTTTATTTTGTTTCATGACAATTTAAGCAGGACTAAAGATTTTATGAGTTTTCACAGTAGAAACTTACTCAAGGTAATGCTGAATTCAGAAATGGTAGCTGGACTTGTAGTGGGCAGCAAGGATAATGTGCTGGCATCTAAAAAGTTAAATTTAATACATTACTGAAATAATTATTAAATAGTAAAAAAAAAAACCCACTATTTAAAGAAAGCTGAAATATATATTACCTGTACAATATCCTGAACACCCGTATTGTGGTTTAACAAATTCATAAACATAGTAATCTCCTGGGCAAGCTTTGACTCTGATGGGTGTTAATTTGAAATCGCAGCAGCCATTCCCTGTGCTTCCACAGACCTCCCTGGTCACCACTCCATCCTCTATCTGAGGGTGAGGACCATTGAGCCACAGACTGTTATCTGTGTTACAGCTGCCTGTGCTAACACAACTCTCTGCCATTCGGATGTTCATTCCATTGTAGAAAAGTCGGTACCAGCCGTTCCAGGAGAAGTGATCATCACAAATCCACAATCCACTTTCATTTGTGGCTCTCCAGGGACGATCCAGAGATTTATAGTTGTAACAAGGATCAACACTGATGTTGTTGAAAGTAACTGTTAACGAGAAAAAGGGTTTTAGTGAAATCACTGTTATAAAACTTAAATGCATAATGATGATGGCTCATGGCTTTGTGTCTATAGTCTGGTTAAAACAATTATTATAACATATATAACATTAATTTTTATATATTATATATATAATATATAATTATATATATGTATATTAATATAACATATTATTGGAATATGATTTCAAAATTGAGCTATACCAAAACATTCATCTTTCATACAGAAAAAAATCATATAATATACAAAACACACAAGCACCTGCACAGTACGTAGGCCTAGGAATTGACACCTCTGGTTTGACAAGTTTATAGATGTAATAATTTCCTCCACATGCTTTGACTTGTATGGAGGTAGATCTATAGTAGCCACATTGGGAGTTCCACCTCCAAGAAGTTCCCAAGACTTCACGGGTCACCACCCCATCCTCAAGCCGTGGATGAGAACCATTGAGATACAGTCCAGTATCACCACCACATCCTGAGAAACTCACACACCACTCAGACATCTGAGCAGTTTCTCCATTCAAAGACAGTCGATACCAGCCATTCCATTCAACAAGAGTGTCATCATGGCCATAGTATTGGCCGTAGAAATTGAGTACGTCTCTCCAATGATCATCAAGAATTTTATTATCAGAGCATGGGTCAGAGCTGGGAGTTGTGACTCCTAAGAGAGTCAAAAGATGAAAAGAGTCACATTGTAGTAAGGGGTTTAAGCTTATAGATACTGTATATCATATTGTATAGAAATGTAAAATAATTGCATCTGGGCTGCCAATTTTATTTGCCAATCAAGTGACAAAAACAAGGAATATGATGGTCTGATATCTTAAAGGAATATGATGACCAGATATCTATTAATGAAGCCTTTTGGACGATAAATGGATATGTTAAAAAACAAAAACAAAACAAAAAAACTCAGTAATTGCATTATTAAAGGCATTATGGTTTGATCAATCAAAATATCATCTATTTTGTTATAGTAAGAAATCTTTCGCAAGTAAAATATTATCTTGTTAAAGCTATACATCATACATCGATACATTTATTAAAAAATAATCACTTTTTTTTGCTACATTTTCGAAAAGAAATACATTTTTTTCAAAAAGAATCACTACACCTTTTGAAAAGAATCGATACATTTATTCAAAACGCATTGATTTATTCAAAAACAATCTACATTTATTCAAAAAGAATCATTATCAGTAAAATGTAGTAGAATACATCCTTATCAAATCATGTTTGATGACTACTGATTGAATCCCTAAAGTTGTAGGACATGCCAACTTGATAAGGATGTATTCTGATTGGTTGATTGTTTTATCTATAATGAACCCTTTTCATTAATTACTTTCTAAAAGTAATGCTGCGAGTTGAGCTTGTCAGCTGTTTTTAATTCCCTTTGCCCCCTAACACTAAATGATTAACTCAATATGTTAACAAAATTTTTTAAATGCATACTTTGTGTTTGTTGTGCACTCTGAGGAAGAGTCTCAAGTGAAACACATTGGTATATTTTTGACATAAAGTAAAGGTTTTCTTCAGCGCAAGTCTTGCTGGATTGGCATGACCAATGAAATCTTTGAGAAGGGGAAAAAAACATGCATTCATGTTGTGTCTGATGGTCAATGGAAGGAAACCATGCCCTGTTTTAGAGATCCCATCCCGTTTTGGAGTTACCACACCCATTTGGAGATCTCCAAGCAGCAGCTATACACCCTTCTCAGCTCTTCCAGGCCTCAGCTACAACTACAGTATTTGAGGGGCGGGTCAAAGTAGATGTTGTTCGCGGGCAGCCAATGAAGATTTGCGGGCAGCCAATAGGCTGGCATTATGCAAATCTGTTATTGTTACATAGGTATGTAACAGAAAATGAGTGTGGAATTGCTGACGACTCATTCCAGCCGTTCAGCAATTCTTTCTTTTTGGAAACAATAACATTATTTGTCGTGCATTTTGATATTTAAAAGGTAATATTCGAAAAAGCAAAATGGGGGCACTTTAACAACTTGAAATGTAAACTTTTTTTTTACGTCCTTTACTGTTTGCTTTCAGTCAAAACAACAGCATAGGATATGGCACCTTTTCAGATGTCATATTTTTTTCTTTTCTATTTCATGTGCAAACCACATTCATCCGCGCAGTGAAACTCAACCAAAACAAGGTCCTTCCGCAAGATGCATAGAGTTGTATTAATAAAAAAAAAAAAAAAAAAAAAAAACAGAGTAGCTTTAATTATTAATATTGTTAATATTTCTTTACTAATTATTTAGTTTAAGTCATTTTTGTGATTTCTTTACTCAAGTTTCCTTTGGTAATTATGTTAAGATTGTACATTCCACTCTGTTTTATCAACTTTACCTACAGACACAACTAGACTTGTTCCTCGTTTTCCATGATACAGATCAGCCTATACAGTTAGACTAAAATAAATTTGTCAAAAAGGACACAAAAGATTAAATTACCAGTTGGGGTGGTCTGTGGCATTACAGTTGTATTGTTGATGATATTATTCCTCATAACATCTGAAAAGATTTAAATGAATATTAGTTACATTTACATATTACATATGCAAGGGTTAATGTAAATATATTTACCTGCGCAGTATGCCACAAAGCAGAACACTGGGTTGATGAACTCATATACATAATAATTGCCAGGGCAGGCTTTCACTTTCATTGGACTAAATTCATAATTGCAGCAGTCATTGTTCCAGTGGCCGCAGACATGTCGGGTGACAACCCCGTCCTCGACTCTTGGGTGTTGACCTTTAAGCCACAATGGAGCAATAGTGCCACAGCTGAACTGATCAACACATGTTTCTGGCATCTGAGCATTTTGACCCTCAATGAGGAGACGATACCAGCCAACAAAATTAACATAAGCATCACAATTGTATGAATAGTGATAGTTGGTTGCTCTCCAAGGCTCATCTAGGGCTGTGTAGTTATAGCAAGGATCAATGCGTACAGCCTCTGTTACGAAAACAACAAAGAATAAGAATGAATTTATATTTATATGAATTTAGAATTAATTTATTATTCATTTTAATTTACTTATTTCATTTTACTTGTGTTTCATTAACTCCACTTGAAATTTTGAAAAATATAAAAAATTGTAGCTGTACAAAATCTTTACACTTATGAACACTTTTAAAATCATACATATACACACACAAGCAACTTGTTCCTATGCAGACTTTCGTGTCCAACTACACTTAATGTTTACGTATTCATATTTCACTTTACTGTATTATAAATTTGACATGAAAACATCTGCAAATTTCAAACACTATTTTATCTACAGTCTTTATACTGACACAAACACACCCACGTCAAAACATTAACAGTCAGTAGAGGGCATATAATACTACATTACCAGCCAAGGTTGTCTCTGGAGTGACAGTAGGATTGTTGCTGCTAATGTTCCTAACTTCTGCAAAAAAAATTATGAATATTAACATTTAATGAATAAATTAGATACAAATATCAATTAAATATGTACAAAAGACACATGTTAATGTATTTATCTCCGTATGTCAAAAACAGACAGATTGTCTAACAAACTCATAAATGTAATACATTACACAAACACATACATTAGTGAATGCAATTTATGCTTACCAGCACAGTAGGTCCCATAGCAGAAAGTTGGTCTAACAAACTCATAGACGTAGTAATTGCCAGGGCAGGCTTTAACATTAATAGGATAGGATTGGAAATAGCAGCAATTATTGCTCCAGTGACCGCAGACACCTCGTGTGACCACTCCATCCTCGACTTGTGGATGTGGACCATTCATCCACAGTGGAGCATGAGTGCCACAGCTTAGCCGATCAACACATGTGTCTGGCATCTGAACACTCTGGCCCTGAATGAAGAGACGATACCAGCCGACCCAGTTGACATAAGCGTCACACATCAAATTGAAAGTATATCGATGGTCAGTTGCTCTCCAAGGATCGTCCAACACAGTGTAGCTATAGCAAGGGTCAAAGGTGAGGGCTGTGGGGAAAAAAAAGTTTAAAATAAATAATTAAAATGACTATAGCCTACATATTTTACACTTTATTAAGGAATACCTTGGAGTGGATTTTTTTTTTTTTTTTTTTTTAAGGCTTTTGTTTCAGACTGACTTACATGAGTTTTAAGTTATACACAGAGAATTGTAGAGCATCTCTTTATTTAGAAATTAGAAATGACAAAACAGTCGAGCAGCCAGTGAGTCTACAAACAAGTTTTGCGTAATGGTGGCAATGATGTAACTCCAATGCTCTGTTAACATTTAAATTATAGGAAACTTTCTGAAAAATGCTGCAACATTATACGTCAGTCAAAACATGTCTTGTTTTGATCCACTGGTTAATAAATCATTCAAATAAGCCAACTAGAGTTTACGTTTCACTGTACCTCAGCACCGTACTGTATATTTTACGTATATTTTAAAGTAAACTATTTCACAACAAAAGTGACAAAAGTTATATGATTATTGTGTGATCAAAAAGTCGGACTCAGTACATTCATCTGATATTTTTAATGCATTTTTGCTGCAAATCCCATAGTGGTAGGTACAGTATTGATCTTCATTTTACGTAATTAAAATTCTGTTTTACAATAATTCAAGTTATTGTTGTATGTTTGGGGAATAGTTTGTGATTATGAAAAATAAAATGTAAAAATACAAAGAAAATAAGTATAGCAATACTCCCTGCAAAGTTTGAGGAAGAAGATTAGATTATGGTTTTGAAAATTAAACCTAAAATTATATAAATAAAACTAATTAGGCAAGGCATGGCAAGTTTTATTTATATAGCACATTTCATACACTATGATAATTAAAAGTGCTTTACACAGAAAGAAATGAAAATAATCACAAAATATAAGCAAGGAAAATGAATTAGATGAATTAAAGATGAATTAGGCCGTACATAACGTTCTGTTGTAGTCTATCACACAAAATCCTGCCTGTGATGTTCTAGAAAAAATTGTTTAAAGTTATAAAAAACAAAATCTAAAAACATTTAAAAAATTCACATTAGGAAAAAGTATAATACCTGGGTCAGTAATGGATTGTAGAGGTAGGATTGCCACTGTTGTTGTAGTAGATGATGTTGTAGATGCAGATGGGATATTAAGGCTTGTGACATCTGGTAACAGGGACATTTTTTACATTAAAGACCAAAATTTTCAAGCACAACATAAAAAAAAAAAAATAATTGTAAATGGAGGAAATATATTTACCTGCACAGTAAGATGCACACAATAGTGGCCTGACAAACTCATACACATAATAATTCCCTGGACAAGCTTTGACTTGTATGGGATGAGACCTGTAACCACAGCAGTCATTCCCTGTGGAACTGCAGACTTTCCGGGTGACCACTCCATCTTCTAGCTGTGGGTGAGGGCCGTTGAGCCACAGTGGGTTCTCTGAGCCACACATGCCATAACCAACACATGACTCTGGCATCTGGACACTCTGACCATTGTAGAACACCCTGTACCAGCCATTCCAGTTGACATTATAATCACACATACTACTGAAGACAGAATTGTCAGTGGCTCGCCAAGGCTCATCCAGACTGGTGTAGTCATAGCAGGGATCAGTATTTGGTGTGTTGAATGTAACTATAGTGAAATTATAAAAGGTGCATTATATGTATTGTGGATTAAATAATTCCAAGTCTACACGATTAATACCATTTAGCATTAACAAGTCTGTAAATGCAGTTGTCATATAAAAGGTGATAATATAATTAATGGTATATAAGGTATGAAGAAGAATAACTGTACCTGCACAATATACAGGCACTGGGATCGATGGCTTTGGCCTTATGAGTTTGTAGACATAGTAATTTCCAGGACAGGCTTTGACTTGGATTGGGTCTGATCTGTAGGAATTGCACTGGTCATTAACAGAGCCGTAGACGTCACGAGTAACAACTCCATCTTCCAGCTGAGGATGAGAGCCATCAAGCCACAGAGAACTATAACCTCCGCATGACATATAACTGAAACACCACTCAGGCATCTGAGCACTCGATCCATTAATAAAGAGACGATACCAGCCATGCCATTCAACACGGGCATCATCATATCCAGATATATATCCATACATATGCCAGTAATTGAGTGTGTTTCTCCAGTAGTTGTCGAGAATGTTGTAGTTGTAGCATGGATCAGTGTTGATGGCAGCTGCAGAGACCAAAATAAATAAGTTACGTCATTTCAAATCCTGACAGTTTGGTACCAGTGGGAGGTTCTTATGGCTAAACTACTCCCATTGTAGGGTATATCCTAATCAAGTTGTAGGGTATATCCTTGTCACAAACAGCAAGGAAAAGCAATGCTAAATACAAATCAAATCAAACTGTACACCATTGTGGTGCAAATTCATGTCACTTTGAAGCTAGTAAAATTAGCAGATGCCAATTATGTCAGGCTGGAAAAAAATAAATATCACAGACCATAACAACCTGGTGAATGTATTTACAAAATGTTCTATTCATTGTATGTCATGTTACTGATTTAGTAGATTTTTGGACCAACATGCACTAAATACAGCAATATTAATTCATTTAGTCAACATTTGATTTTAAGCACTCAAGCATATAGTTTTCACATAGTAACAAGCAGCTATGGTACTGTGTGAAACCAGAGTAACTCTTTGAAAACCACTGCACTATCCTATGGTTACAAGTTTTGGGAATTTTAACACCCATTGAAACCAAGAACAATCACTATAATAATGATAAATACAAAGTTCTGTCGTGAAACTCTAGATGGCGCAGGCTAATAAGTCCTAACTCAACCTGCTCGTAATCACATCATTTATAGGGCAAAGCTAATTGGTTCCTGCTGTATCCATAGCTAATGAGTTTGCATGCTCAACCTTCAAATGCATGGGTAGCATTTGCCTAAGCAGTCCAGCGCGTTTTCAGAAACCCTCTACCTTCCCCAGCTCCACCTGTATAGATCTGCTACGGATAATTCATGTAGGCTATATTGTACAGCAGCAGCATATCTTATTGCTCACAGCAGCGTGTCATGTATGTATTGACAGTAGCAAGTCCCGTACTCTGCAGCAGCAGCAGCAGCAATAAAACCAGCAGCAGTGTAGCATATCTAATCCGCCAAGACCAAACATATCAACATTGTCATATCCATTACCATGCCAAACGCTCCGAGAGACATCAACATATTCATGACAGAACTATATTAATGTATTTACTAATGGACTATAATGTTCTTTTGTACTTTAAAGCAACTATAAACTAAAAGACTGCTGCAAACATAACCACAGCACACACTTGAATGGATTTTGATCAGCTGTCAGTGTTCATCAGTTGGATGGAGAAAAAATTGTTACAGTAAGAAAGTGAACCCAACCTAAATTCCTCTGTCATTATTGTTATAATATTATTATAGTTGTGGTGTGGTGTGGTCTCCTCTAATCTCTTAGAATTAGTTGACTTTTTTTTTCTTTCTTTTTTTTGGAAAAGAAGATATTTTCAGAAACATCTAAGTGTTTTTGTCCATGCAGTGCAAGTTGATGGTCATCAAAACTGTTTGGTTACCAACATTCTTCAAAATATCTTCTTCTGTGTTCCACAGAAAAAAATAAATGAATACCATTTTGGAACAACATAAGTAAATGACCATTGTTTTATTTAATTTTTTTAGTGAACTATCATTTTAAGGCAAAACGTTAGTAAAAATGTGCACGATTCATTATTTGATAGTATTTAGCAACCTACACATGGTAAGGCTGGATTCAGTAATCATAGCTGGACTTTCAGTGGAAGCTGTCTGGGATATTGTGCTGATATCTAAAAAGAGGGAATAAATTAAGACATTAGTGAAAATGAAAGTTCACATACAACATGCATTATAAAAAGCTGGAAAAAAACACAGTACCAGTGCAGTATCCTGAACACCCATATTGAGGCTTCACAAGTTCATAGACATAGAAATCGCCTGGGCAAGCTTTGATTCTGATGGGGGAGAATCGATCATCACAGCAGCCATTCAAAAAACTCGCCCCACAGATCTCCCTGATCACCACTCCGTCCTCTATCTGAGGATGGGAACCGTTGAGCCACAGACTGATGTCCGTGTTACAGCTGCCTTCACTAACACAGCTCTCTGGCATTCGGATGTCCATTCCATTGTAGAGAAAACGGTACCAGCCGTTCCAGGAGAAAGTGTCATCACAAATCCACAATCCACTTTCATTTGTGGCTCTCCAGGGACGATCCAGAGATTCATAGTTGGAACAAGGATCTTCACTAATGCTGAAAGTAACTGTCATGAAGGAAAGGGTTAGTGTAAGAACAATATGTGTGAGAGCAGTGTCCATTCTACACTGAGTTAGAGTTTTATCTGTGTTGAACGTTCATTTAGACGTTTTTTATATTATATACTTAATATACCTAATATTGTTTTTAATACTTAATTTCATAATTTACACTCCTGATTCAGCCCTATGCAAAGAATGGTGGAAACTAAAGAAAATTAATTGCCTATTAATTCTATGGTGTCCGAATTGTTGCATTATTCCAAATAAATAGACTGAGATATGCAATAACTGTAAAGAGATTCACAAAAATGTATGAAATTAACAAACAGATTAAGATCCACAAATAAATGTAAAGAGTAAAAAAAAAAAAAAACGAAATTCACAAATAAAATGAGATTTGCAAATAAATAATTATTATTATTTTTTATAAATGTGATATGTCACAAACAACTCTGTCTGGCATTCATTTGTGAATCGCTTCCTGTGCATTTGTGGATGGCTGCATGCATTTGTGGATCGCTTCTTGTGCATCTGTAGATCACAGCATGCATTTGTTAATTTTGAAACACTTCTAGCATCAAAACATGCAGTCAAATCCACAAATAAGTGGAATGCTCTCCACCCAACATCTACTTAAGCCAATCAGCTAACAGCTATATTGTGCTGACCAATAGCATGCTTTCGATCCAACCAATCACGATTTGCTTTACAATCAGAGTGGTCTTGCCCTGAAATAACTTTACTCATTGCAGTCCCTAAAGCCTAAAATGTACAACGCATTTGCAGCTGTACAGTGAGTTTCTGGCTCACTCATTGGCTTTGCTGCGGCAACTGCACATCCAATAGCGCGGGCGATGCTAGCTCATTGGCGCACACGTCAGAGCCCGCCAAGGGGGCGCGGCCTTAAGGCCTGTTCACACCGGGACGAATTTCGCGCGCGATATTCGCCGACGTTTAACGCCTCGTGACTAAACAAAGGGCGCTGTCGGTACACGATCCGTTCCACCTGCACGATCCGTTTCACGCATGCGCGTAATTACGTACGTTAAATAACAAACGGGGTCTTATGGACGTATTTTGTTATTCTGTGCCGTGATGAAGACAGAAATATTATGTCGGTGCCTGTAACAGTTTTATACACTGCTGTCACGTTATTTGAGCTGTTTCTGGATGAAGGCAGACTGCTGACAGTGACAGAGTTCAGGGAAAACTTCCTAATGTCAAGTTTAAAATGAATACGTGCTTAAGGTGCGTGACAAACACGCGCACTTCAGTTAGTGCGATTCAAGTGTTTACATGGTTAAAAACGGCGTACGCCACCTGTTTTAATACGATTATAGTTTATGCGATTATGAGCTTATCACATTATTAAGTATTGTGTTTACATGAAGTAAAGCATAATCGCAATATTGCTAAAATCCCATTATACGCATGCGTAGAACGGATCGTGCAGGTGGAACGGATCGTGTACCGACACCTGCGCATGCGTAGAACGGATCGTGCAGGTGGAACGGATCGTGTACCGACAGGCGCCAATGTGAGTGTGCACACCGACGCGAAAAACGGCACGCGTAAAAGCGTCATTTTTAAAAAAACGCCTCGGGTTCGTTTTTTTGGTTTGACGCGCCGCGTCAAAAACTATCCGACCAATGAGATTGGCGCTTTTGCTCACGTGTCTGGAGCTTCTGAAGTTACAGTAAAACACAACTTGGGGGCGCTCAAACACAAAACGGTCTTGCCGAGCACACATACAGGCGAAGAAGATAGCGTCTACACTGCTGGGAAGAAATAAGACGAGGAAGATGCAAGGCAAGATGAATGTAGAGCTGCTGGCCTCGTTGGTGTCGGAACATAAAGAACTAACGTTATATGACAAACGCGACTACAAAAATCTTGATAAAAGAGAACTGTTATGGAGTGGTATTGCAGAGTAAATGGGCCTTGATGGTGAGTTTCATTTTACTTCATTGTCTTTCATGTACATAGGCTTGTAACTTTTTCCCACGAACGTTTGACAATCGCGCCATCTAATGTCAGGGAATGAATTTACATGTTCACTCGGCTCATCGTCAGCGAAAATCGTTTGGGTGTGAACACAAAAAACGCGTTGAAAAACGCTGGCGAATAACGCGCGCCGATATTCGTCCCGGTGTGTACGGCCCTTTAGCCTATATTATTCTTTTACTGTCTATGACGCCAAACCTGCTAAAAACGCCATTTTAGCAGGTTTAACGACTGAAGCGACAACTTGCCAGTTTACTATAGTGCGGCCGGCTACGCAATACTCGTTCCCTACTCTCAGGGAACTGAGGTTACGATAGTAACCGAGTAGTTCCCTTTCGAAAGGTCACTTCGTATTGCGTTGCTATACGCAGTGGGGACGCCATGCAAAACGCAGCACTATAAGTAACTGGTTGCCTTCTGCAGCTCAGGACCCCTCAACTCAGGATTTACACACAGTTCTACAGTATAAATTACTACACCTGCTGTTAATATTAACATAGGTCAGGTAGAAAAATTGCCCATAGGTTGTTTTAAAAGTTGTACGCTTTATGCATTTTGTTTGTGATTTGTGTCATGTAGGACTATTGTGCATCTGACATAATACTATTATGGTAAATGTGATGTCCTAATTATAAAATATAAAAAGCGAATTTTTTTTCGCAAATTTCTGGAAATTACCACCACAAAATCAGTAATTTTGATCGCAAAAATCACACAAAAAAAATCGTGAAATCCCGGAGGGACTGTCATTCATCTGCATTGGCTCAAAAAGGAAGCAAAAGGCCTATAAAATTGGTACAGTAAAATTTGGATTTCATTAGACTGTGCATCAAGCAATTCACAGTATTATATTTTATGAGCCTTTGAAATGCCAGAGAAGCCTTACATCTCTGTTATGGGAACCACGCCTTATGGAAGCATCACATTATTCAAGATATACAGAAAAGCATCAATAAATAGCTGACTAATGAATAGGGGGGATTGGGGGGATGTAAAAAAATAAACTTGCATCACAATAATTGTATAGTGATTGTCAAAACATTTGGTAAATGAAACAGAATTGTATTAAGTTTAGTGACATGTTACAATGTTTACACAGTAGGCTACAACGACTGGTACAATCTCACACATCGTTGAATTCAGACGTTATTTTTTTCAACATGACTTTTTCTATGCTAATGTATTTCTATAATAAAAGACATGATTTGAAATGATATATTATATTACCTTACCTTTCAAGCAATGTGGAAGCAAAATGACAAAACAAAAATAAACTTATACAGCCAAGTTATCTTTGCAAGCACAGTAGTTTAATCAGTCTTTCTTTTTATTATATAATTTGCATTTACGATATAGTTCTTATTCACAGTGATTAAAGATATTAAACGAAAAGATTGAAAAATTATTGCACACCCACCAAATAGGAGGCGATATGCACTGAGTATGTAAATCACCATTTAACAAAAGAGGAAGAAAGAAGTAGTATGGCACATTGAGTCCGTGTCCATGGTGACTCGTCGATTCGTCGCTCTGTTGAGAATGTCTGAAGTGTTAACCATGAACATACCAGAGAATGTCTAATAAGGCGTGAAGTTTCACTCTCAGTACACTTCCGGCTTCTGAAATGGTTGCAGTTCCACTTTGATTCCATATGAGGGCGCTCACAGGACGAGTGCAGAATGAATGGAGGTCTATGGCAGTATACTCATCAAAATCCACTTTTCTCAGGATATAATTTTTTGTCTAGTAATTTGAATATTGTATTCAAAAGGAGATGCAAAAAAATTACACATTGCTGGGTGTTAGATTTTTTAGAGTCACTATTTGCTTTAAAAAGTCTTTTAAAGTGTCAATGACGTCATACACATCGTACGACCAGAGATGCTGCTTTACGGCAATCCTTCAGTCACTTTGGTGCTTTCGCGCTCTGCACTTTCTTTTCTCTCGAGGCATCGACAACACAGCTGACACAGGTAAATACACGTGCTAGACGAGTTTTTGTTTTGTTTGTTTCTGGTCCCGCTTCGGATGCCACGATGCCATCAAGCGGTATCTCTGGTCGTAATCAGTCCTTCACTGACCAATCAGCGTTCATTAGCAGAATGCTAGCGTGTTATGGGCAACAACAACTCAACCTGTAAGAAATCGAAAGGACATAAGTACTCGTTCATTCAACTTTCGACCTATAACCCATGTTGAACTTGCAAAACCTACTATCGAATCTAAGATTTCTCAACGCCAATCGGGTGAAAGAGACAAATTTAGCCGTCTAGCCCCATAGACTCTCATTCAATCTGCACTCATGGGCGATCGCCCCCAGTGGAACTCTGGTGGAACTACAACCAAAATTCGGTACAAAAGGACTTAATAGGGAGTGGGCAGGCTCTCCGTAGACGGGCTCTGAACATACTCTGAGTTGGGACATTCTAAAACGCTTAACGTGAAAAACGCTTAATGTGGCTTAATGTAATAAGGCAGTGTTGTTAAAAGGTCAAACTCAGTAAATATCATATTAATAAAGTATGTACAGAAAAATTTAAGAGCCCAGAATATGAACGCAATGCGTTTAATTACACCAGAGCCCGTCTACGGAGAGCCTGCCCACTCCCTATTAAGTCCTATTGTACCGAATTTTGGTTGTAGTTCCACCAGAGTTCCACTGGGGGCGATCACCCATTAGTGCAGATTGAATGGGAGTCTATGGGGCTAGACGGCTAAATTTGTCTCTTTCACCCGATTGGCGTTGAGAAATCTTAGATTCGATAGTAGGTTTTGCAAGTTCAACATGGGTTATAGGTCGAAAGTTGAATGAACGAGTACTTATGTCCTTTCGATTTCTTACAGGTTGAGTTGTTGTTGCCCATAATACGCTAGCATTCTGCTAATGAACGCTGATTGGTCAGTGAAGGACTGATTACGACCAGAGATACCGCTTGATGGCATCGTGGCATCCGAAGCGGAACCAGAAACAAACAAAACAAAAACTCGTCTAGCACGTGTATTTACCTGTGTCAGCTGTGTTGTCGATGCCTGGAGAGAAAAGAAAGTGCAGAGCGCGAAAGCACCAAAGTGACTGAAGGATTGCCGTAAAGCAGCATCTCTGGTCGTACGATGTGTATGACGTCATTGACACTTTAAAAGACTTTTTAAAGCAAATAAGTGACTCTAAAAAATCTAACACCCAGCAATGTGTAATTTCTTTGCATCTCCTTTTGAATACAATATTCAAATTACTAGACAAAAAATTATATCCTGAGAAAAGTGGATTTTGATGAGTGTACTGCCATAGACCTCCTTTCATTCTGCACTCGTCCTGTGAGCGCCCTCATATGGAATCAAAGTGGAACTGCAACCATTTCAGAAGCCGGAAGTGTACTGAGAGTGAAACTTCTCGCCTTATTATACATTCTCTGATTACACGTTAAGCATTTTTCTCCCATAGAAAACGTTTATAAGCAAACGCTTAATGGGGCTTAATAACAGTGATATTAAAAGACCAAACTCAGTAAACATCATACTAAAAGTATACTATGTAGCCTACAAAAACATCAGATGTCACATTAAGCGTTTTCTTATAACAATTTTCTATGGGGTGAAAATTGGATGAATTTACTCCCGGATGAGTTGTTGGAACCAGCAAACCTCGAGTAAGCCAGGTTTGGGTTAATAAACTGAGAGTTCAGGGTATATGTGAGGGTAAGTTAACCTTGCTTTCTGGAATACACCTCAGGTTAGAAGCTAATGGCAAACCCAACCCGGTCACGATACAGAAAGATCTTTGGTGGTTGTGCGATCATTTTTCAATCTTTTCGTTTAAAAATCTTTAGTGAATAAGACCTATATCGTTTGTTTGATGCTAATTATATAATAAAAAAAGAAAGACTGATTAAACTTGCAAAGATAACATGGCTGTATAAGTTTATTTTTTGTTTAACGGTAGTCATTTTGCTTCCACATTGCTTGAAAGGTAAGATATATATCAGATCATATCATATATGTCTTTTATTATAGAAATATATTATAGCATAGAAAATGCCGTTGCAAAAAAAAAAAAAAAAAAAAAACCTGTCTGAATGCAGATCAACAATTTGTGTGATGAGAATTACATCTACTATATATTACAATAAAATAAACATTACTTTATTTTAATAGTGCTTTAATGATATAACTATATATATAATATTGTGCGCAATCTGTCACGCCCACTGGAGCCTCAGCATAGTGCTGAACACCTCTGAAGTAAACTAACCCTGGAACAGAACCTGCTCCGGAGCAGGTTATGTTCAGAGAGTAGGTTGCTATGCTACTTATATAACCTGATAGATGCGTTCGTTTTTTTTGGAACCGAAAGTTGAGAGGTGATGAGGTAGCCTATGTCACCTAACCTGCTTTCTGGAATACTCCCCTGGACTAAAATGCGAAATGAACTAAAACACAAACAAAACAACTGAAGACAAGACATAACTTACAGATAAGAACAATACATTTATTGGTGAACTTATCTGGTGTCTGTGTGTGTTTATTGTGGGATATGGGGGAAGGATGTGGTGATGGAGTGGATATGTGTGCGCAACTGGAGTGTAAACCTGACCCTATAGTGTGCACCCAAGTGTATGGAAAACACGAAAACGGGTGGATAGTAATCTGTTCCCAGAGTCTAATGCAAAACATGATTGTCTGTAGCGAGAACATATGATTGGTGTGTAATGTGGCCGTTATCTTATTGTCTGGGTGAAAGAATCAATCTTATCAGTTCACATTATATGCAGGAAATGAATGCCACGCATAATTCGGTTTTGTGTTTTTTTTTTTTTTTAGATGATGAGTGACATGTCAGCATGAATCCTTTCTGGATGAAGAGACATTGTGGGAGCCACAAGACTAATGATATTTTATAATTTTGTTGAAATGTGCAGGCTACTAAGTTTGACATACACATTTTTGTTTGCAGTGCAAATGTGAAAAAAGCAAAAAATTCAGTAAATTGTGTTAAAATGTTCAAAACACATTTTACATTGTTTATAATTTAAAGGATTAAAAGAGGAAAAATGAAGGCTAATTCATGATGAAAATAATTTTTATAAAACTCCTACCATTAATCAACAGGAGAAGTGACACACACAATGAGATTAGAAATCTCATTGTGGCAGACTGCTCCTGAAGATGTCAAAGTGATCTGTAAAATGAACAAAGTTTATTTACACACACACACACACACACACACACATTTATACACTATATACTGATCTCAAATTTCGACACTTAAGCCAATTAAAAATGTGTAAATGTTTTTGCGTTTTATAACAAAATATTTAAAAAGTGCCTTTTTTAAAAGAAAGCATTAACACAAGGGGAACTGACTTGATACATCCACAAAAAGTTTGCAAGACCAATTAGTTAATAACAACAGATAAAGTATCTCAGAAAGGTGAAATTAGTTCTGAGGAAAATTTTGACTTTAGCAGCAGCAGTAAAAAAAAAAAAAAAAAAAATTGGTTAACTTTTCACATATAATTTTTCCATAAATGGATCGTTTTTTTTTTTTTTTTTTTTTTATTAAACTATTGCCACTACAGCAATAGCTGTTTTGTTTTGTTTTGCTGTGCTATATTTGCACTCCTAAAATAACTAACATAAATATTTTACACTATAATCTGAATTACATTCTAAGCTGGTAGTTTGCCGTTTGAAATGCTTTGTGTACATTTATAAAAACTGCAACTACTGTATTTCACAATTCCAGAACAAGTTATTAAAATGTTCATGGCCAGACATAGTGAAGCTAATATCACAAAACAATTGATATGTATAACAAAAGCATTTGAAAGAGTGAGTAGATGTGATGAATGAAGAAGTAATTTCACCTGATGATGAAACGCTGCTTCAGAGTAAATCAGGGTGATTCTCTCTTCGCCAGTTCAACCAGAAGACAATGATGCTGAAAACCACACGTCTCAATCATGTATATAGATAAATGTGGGAGGACTGTGACGGGAACCAAAAGTATTTTCTCAACAATGACCTTAAACCAGCTTTTCCATTTGTTTAATGCATGGTATGTGTGTCTGCAATTTAATGTGTTTACTTCCTTGTATTGATGTAAAATACCTTTATTTTAGAAAGACTGTGTATTACAGTATATCTTGAATGTTCAAATGAATCCTAATTAAAAATTGCATATAAGCATAAACAAAACAAAAAAAAAAACCTATTCACACTTACTATTGATGTGCTACCAGCTTTGCATTAAGAATGTTAAATAGAAATAGAAAGCTTAATTTTGACACTTGTCCTAGCCCTTGTGCGTCAATTAAAAAAAGTTACACATAGGTCTAATAATAATAGTGGACAAAAATGTCTGTGTCAAAAAACTGTCATAAAATTTTAAGCTTGGGAGCACAGACTTTTGGTCTCATTATAAAGAATACCATTGGCAGATTATTGCTGAGTAAAAAAAAAATTAAATTAAAAAGTGAAACCAAAAAAAAAGTTATAGTTAAGTTCATGAAAATGATTTATGAACATTATGTTGAACTCTTAAACTGCAAGAAAATCAAAGCCAAAAATTCTAAACAAATTGTGTTCCAAATTTGAGGTTATCTAAAAAAAAAAAAAAAAAAAAAAAAAACTTTCACTATGATTTTGTTTGGGTGCAGTACCAAATTTCCCCTATTAAATGCCAGCAAAGCTCCACTGGTACACACAGTGGTTGGATTTGGGATTTGCAGTAGAGTTTTTCTCTCTCAAATATTACAAGCACACACACACAAACACACAATTATTTTTTAATACACATGCAACCCACAATCTGACATTACCAACATACTCACAATAGAGTGACTAAAAATAGTAATCTAAATTGTGAAGCCTTGCCAACGGAATGAAAGCCTATTAACAAAGATTCCATCACTTTATAGTTAAATGGCCTTGGGAATAAAAATTGTAGTTTTAATGGGTTTCAATGGGGACATTTTTGTCCTTAAAGGGATACTTCACCACTGGAAAGATGAATGTGCATTTAAATTGGGTCATTTATGTAGTAGAAATGTGAAATTATTTTTGAATTTGGAGCCTTCTAGAATGAGAAAAGCCAGAAAATGTATTTTTGGCTCATGTGGATGAAAGACAACAACTCCCAGAATGCACTTGCTTCGCTGCCCTAGGAGGCCACTCCCAAGCCACGCCTACCGGTTAGAGAGCAGTTAAACAACAAAGCTAAGCTACTAGTGAGTCTCCGTGAGAAGTCTGCCCGGGTTTTTGAGATCGCACAAAATGTTCAGGATTCTGCTTTTTTCATTCATTCAAACCTTTCTTTAACCAGGATAAACAACTCCTTGAGATTAAAAATCTCTTTTACAAGAGTGTCCTGACAAGTGGCAGCAGCGCGGTTTCAAATAGATACAGAGACACTTACAGGTAAATACATAGACACACTTTCACTCATCATATTCAAACAACAATGTCATCATAAAAAAACCTGGGTCCTAAATCAATTTAAAAACAGTGACAGACAGACTTGCCTTTCTGCAAGGTCCTTTAAAAAGCCTTTAAAAGAATGAAGTGAGACCAACTCCTTCAACTGTAGTTCATTTTTAAGCTGATTCCATGCAGATGGTGCTGCAAAATTAAAAGCCTTTTTGCCAAAGTCAGTGCGGGCTTTAGGGACTGTCAATAAAAACAGATCCTGTGAACGCAGGTGATATGTCCCTGCAGACCTCGGGAGGATGTGTTCAGATAAGGAGGAAGAAGTCCTAATACTGCTTTATAAATAAAAAAGATGCCAGTGCATCCAACGCCGAATGGAGAGGGAGAACCACTCGACCCGAGAATACAGCAAACAGTGATGAGTGAGAGATTTTAAGTTTGTGATGAATCTTAAGGCTCCATGAAACACCGTGTCCAAAGCATGAAGACACTGGGAGGTTGAATGCATATATAAAATATCACCATAGTCCAAGACAGACAAGAATACTGCATTTACAAGCTGTTTTCAGCAAGTTGCTTCAAAAGATAAACAAGACTTGATTTTAAAGAAAAAACCTAACTTAGATTTCAGTTTTTTAACCAAATCTTGGACATGCAATGTAAAAGACAGTGATTGATCAATGGTAATGCCCATTGATCTACAGTTCTTTTGCGTTCTACAGTCGCCATTCATCATGTTTACTGTGGCGAGCAGGACGAGGCTAGGGCCGCGAGAGAACAACTCGAGGCCGGTGGCGTGATTACTGATGAGCGACACCTGTGAGATGCAACGGTCTCGTATCTCTCACGGAGTAGCGGGTATTTTCTTAGCAATGGTAAAACGCACATCAACCGATCACTTGTTTAGCGTTCATGTAAACACTACATTCAGATTCACCAATCGGAATGAATTCAGTTAGATTGAAACAAAAGGTGTGCATGTAAACAATGGCGACCGCAGAAAGCAAAAGCTGAATCCCGGACATTTTGGACGATCTCTATGGCCGGACATGTCCGGGAAAAAGAGGATGTATGGTAACCCCTACTACTCAGCTTTCACCACAGAATAAGAACCCGTTAGCTTAGCTTCCAAATAAAAGATGGCTGACACTGTTTGTACATTCTGTGAGTGAGATCCCACCCTCTATGGGCGGGTTGAAGACATGCGGAACTAGCTACTACCACTGGGTGTAGTCTCTAGCCTCTGGCCAAAAAATCCTCCGATGACGCAAAATGACGATTTTTGCATCATCAGAGGATTTTTTTCAGACAAAAAATACATAAATCTCTCATCTCAGGGAGATATGAGGGAGGAAAGCATGGCAATTTGAAAATACTACAGGTTTTCTACTGATACAAAGCTTAAAGCTAAATCCGTATCCCTTTAAGGTCCTGAGTGGAAATATTTTGTGTACCTAGTGAAACATTTATTTATTAAAGGAAATGGGGGTGAAATACTAAAATTCCAATAAAAATACACACCTGTGTCAAAATGTATGCAGTTGGCATTAACACAGGCAAAGTGATACAAAAATTCTAATTAAAAAAAACACTGAAAAAGGTTGCACAAGGACTAGTACTGTATTTGCAAAATGCAGAAAGTAACCCAATAGTATGTAGTATGTCTCTGATTGCAAACTAACACCTGGTCAAAAATGTTGACATTGTTTACAAAGTAAAGGATTAAAAGAGGAAAAATGAAGGCTAATTCATGATGAAGAGCATTTTTATAAAACTCTTACCATTAATCAACAGGAGAAGTGACACACACCTGAAATGGTGTAAAACTGAATGCAAATTACCATTGTTAGCAAATGTTTCTATGTAAAAAGCTATATAATGAAATGCAACTGAAGGCTCAGGGCCTTTTGTAACTCAAAGTTGGCCCATGATGCTGAGTGACCAAAACTCTTAGCATCATGTATTGCAATGTTAGGTTTGCATGTTTTCTCTTTATTCTAGAGCATTCGATGTTATTGTATTGACTACCTGTGAACTGATTATGAAATTGGCATGATACATTTACCTGACATAATAAATTGTAAACATTTGATTTTATTCTAACAGACTCTAACATTGTTTTCATTAAAGAGTTAAAAGGAATAGTCAAACATTCGCTCATATTTAATGATGCACAGATATCATTAAAACCTTTTCATTTATGGAGTCAGATGAAATAACGCGAAAATACATATGAGAAAATGTATTGCATTTAATAAAAATTACTTTGACACGCGGTAAGACAGTAACACGCAGAGACCTTCCCCGCTGGTCGGATGCCTACTTTGGGCCGATCGAGTGTGGGCTTACAGTTCCAGTCACTGTTCTGCTCCATTTATCACAAATAAGATTTTGAGATAAGACAATGAGATTTTTCTTTGACAAGAAACCAGTTTTAAGGCACATAAGATCAGTAGCTAAGATTTGTGTTTTTTAAAGAATTCCTCTATGTTCACCAAGGCTGTATTCATTTGATCAAAAATACCTTAAAACAGTCATTTTTTTATTACAATAGTAAGTAATAGTTTTAAGTAATAGTAAAAAAGTATTTAGTTTTAATACATTTTAAAATGTAATGTATTCCTGCAACAGTAAAGCTGAATTGTTAGATCAATATTAGTCTTCAGTGTCACATGATCCTTTAGAAATAACTGAACAAGAAATCCTCTCTAGCCCATATTTTGTGAAACCTGAGAAAGCATCTTGCTGTCTCATTGTCAGACAGGCGAGGCTGGTGTTTCCTACTGAAATCTTACACCTCAAAGGACCCAGTTGAACAGGAAGTTTTGAACGTAAAAGTGAAGTTATATTTGCAACACATACTGTAAGAAATATCTCCAACATCTCCATAAAATATCTCCAACATCTCTAAAAACCATTGTTCCGAATCCTTACCCCCGAAACAAGGTGCAAGCCTTTGGGACACATGAATAGAGCCAACAAGATTCCAAAAATATGTGGATACTAAATATTTACATCTTATTTTTTTCTGGTCTGGGTATTTAAGAGAAACTGGCAAAAGAGTCATTTTAGATTGTGTAACCAAAAAAAACGCTTCACAGTGTTGTGCGAGTCTCCTGAGTCCTGCACCCAGAACAGTTGCACACTGCTGTGTATCTCTCTGCTGTCAGGTACTCTCACTCTTAGATTCATCTTTGATCAATTGTGAATTGGCTTCTTGTTTAATTAAGTAATTTGCATTATATATTTTTACCTCAAGAATTTTTTTTTTATATCTGACTGTTCCTGTATTCTTCTGAAATCGTTATGACTATAGTAGATCAAGAGGATTCTGGTGTTACCGTAAATCTGTGTCATGGTGAGGTCAAACTGGAGGCTCACGAATTAATGGAGCATGTGGTACATCATCCGAGACCTCTTGATTTTGGTCTATCACTGTCTTAGCAAGTTATTTGTACAGTACGTGACTTAGAAAACTACAGTTTCTGTTAATCCTGCATCTTCTGACTAAGATCAGAACTGGCGAGTTTGTGACCGCAAGATCCCGACCAAGCGGCATGAGACTCTGTGGTCCCTAATGAATGAATAATTGAAGAGTAAGAGAATACTAGAATAATCAAATGTCCAAATTAAATCAGAACCAAGTTAATAATGATCTCAGGCTAAATTTAAAAAGTTCTTTAAAGTTTTACATTGGAATCAGATTAAGCATGAATCAGATTGAAACTAAATTCTAATAGATTTAGTGAACTTTAAAGAAGCGCATGTAAAAGACCTACATGGTATGGTATGGTGAACGTGATTTCACCAAGTACGTCATGTTCCTGGATCAAAGTCTTTGTTGATCCTGGAACAACATTCCAATCAACCAATCAGATTTGAGGGACAAGTTTATGTCTTGTTTAGGCTTACAACCAGGACTAGGTGCTTCTACATCAGTGTTATTCACCTATCAATTGCCTCTGATTTTAGGGATAACTTATGGGTAGGGTTAGGTTTTAGGATAGGGATGTGGTTAGGACAAAATTTTCAGATAGAAATGTGTTTCCGGGTTCAACAAAATATGTTGATACAGGAACATGTCTTACTTAGAAAAATCACGGCGACCCACGCGATATACCTTTGCCTGTGTCATTGGATTGCGTCATTGGGCTAATGGGTGATTCTTACAGATACAATTACCACAGTATAATGAACAATTTACCGTTCGCAAAGACCCGCCCCCCTAAGTTACTGTTGCTCTGTTGTCACAGACAACGTGCCCGACGGACAAGACAGAGCAGATTACTTTTGGTATGAAACAGCTGTAAAATTTTGTAATTTTAAACACAATTCGAACAAATACCTTTTTCGTGGCTCTTTAATGTGTCATGACAGATAGCTGTAGCGCCTAAGTTCAAACGGCACATGAACCGATTATCTCTTCCTAGTTAAAACACAAAATAAACATGAATGAACATCAGAGAGTATGTTGTTTCAACTGCGGAAATATGTCAATACACCATTTTTTCGAATTCAAGTCCACCAATGTTAATCTACTAACTCTCCTGTCTGTTTTGTTTGTCGGACAAAATGGCGGATTTGGCATTATGATTGGTCAGATCACCTGTCATTTAAAGTCCTGGCAAAGGGTGAATTGTACAACAAATCACACACACAAATCAAATGACATATATGTAAACGAAACCAAAAAGCAAAGTACATGAATAATCAGTTTATTATCTCATTATTATATTACATTCGCTAGGGAAGACATAATAAAGAAAAGAAAATAACTAAATGACTCATAACGTAACAAAATGCTTTATCTTCACAATAGTAATTAGACTGTTCAATTTATAAAATTACCATTCTATCAGTCATTCAGTGTACTATATAACTATAAACTAATTTAATGTTGATTTTGGTTGAAGAAAGAGATTTAGACTAGATGTGTGGTGATTCTTAGTGGAAATATTCTAGAAGAATATCAGGACACTCATCAGAGAAATAAGTGGTATAGACAGAGAACCACACAGCCATGGAGCCTTGGATACTTGCACTTGACGTGGCACCTGTGTATCTGTGAACAGAGAATGCACAGCAGTCAGTTGATTGGGCAAGCAGTGGTTCAAGTGTACTGATGTTTCAATTAACACCACTGAGAGATGTATTATTGTTTGTATCATTCCTCTGCATCCACTGTGTTCCAGATCAGTGCAGAACTACAACACTCTTGCTCATTTGATATTCAAATATGAACAATATATATATATTTTTTTTCTTGTTTTATAAGTCACCTTTGTTACTGGCAGACCACATCAATGGACCCATAGATATGGAAGCACTGTCATGGAAGTCCACAGCTCTGCCCTCTCTATGGTGGTGTTCAGAGTCACAGTGCTAAAATACAGATGAAAAGAAAACCAAGTTGTGTCAACCAAGGGGGTCAAGGTTTTGCTGGTTAGCATGGCCCTGTAAGGCCCTCTACTGGTAGATGTTGTTACTGCTGTATACAATTGGAAGCAAACAGCATTTTTCTCCATTGACAGCAGCTCGAATATATCTGTGTTTCAGTGTATTTTACTTTTACTTAAAGAAACTTGATAAATTTACTCATACCAACAACTATATCCATGTCCATAAGTAAAATCTGAAAATACTTATGAATTCGTAAACTCACCACTGAGCAGTGATTGTCTGTCAGAAGGCAAAGGTGAATAGCGCAGTGCAGGTAAACTTTTGTGGAGTTTGCAATGAACATAAACATCTCAAAGGAGAAACGACTGGATGTGGAAACACCATTCTGCAGCAAGTCCACTGTATTGTCCTCTGGATTGGGACACCTAAGCATTTTGGGACAGTATAATAGACATTACTGACTGTACAAAATATAGTAAACAAGCAAAAATGATTTACTACAGTAAGTTTGTTAGGTTCAAGCGTTGTACAGTTTAAATATATGTAGATTTGCGATGACATGAGGGTTGTTTAGAGCTTTTGTTCAGAACTGGGTGAGTTTTCTCCCTTAGTTTGGTTCATTTAGGCATATATGAACACAGCAACTTTGCTCGGATCCGTAAAAAAAAAAAAAAAAAACAGTCTGAGATTGCCTGAAAGAGGTGCTCACAGCCCGCTTGTAAATGAACTCTGGAGTGGTTCACTTGTGGTGAGAAAACAATCCGACCTAAGCAACCAACAAACCAAGTTGTATCATAATTCATCATGGGAAATGCATTATGTAAAAAGCAGCAGTGTCTGAATCTGTGATTCAGCACATCACAGCTGAACAGCAAAGAGTGCCTCTTCATCTTAAAATGCTGTCAAATTGCTCCTTACTGAAACAGGTGCAATGCAAAAAATGCCTTGATTCCCACTGGGATACATTTGTGTACTTTGAACAATTAGAGGACAGTTTCACTCGCATGTGACTTTTTGGTATGCTTTGAAATGTTGCCTTGTTACAATGTTGCAGCTTCTTCTTGGTTCGGCTTGCTTTCACAAGTCTCTGTTTTTGGACAAAGCAACGATCTACAGGTCTGAAAACGTCCTTAAAAGTAATGAATAGCATTGTTGTTGTTTTTTTTTTTTAAATCCAAATCATAAGTGCTAAGGAAGACAAAAAATAAATAAAATAAAAAATAAAATAAAAGAACTTGCCTGTCAACGATGAGGTCCCAGCGGAGAGAGTAATTAGGATCATTCACAGGTGTACCCCAACATGTGTCAATCACTGAGGTAAACTGACGGCTGTCAACTCCATCAACACTAACTTCCATAAAAATACGGCTGTCCAGCTCCACGTTCACACTACCAGTGAAGGGACGGGTGAATTCAGCATCCTGAAAGGGAATCATCCTGACCCGATATGTCCCTTGACCAGCAGGAAGGATCCTGTGCACAATGCTGTTGAAATAATTTTACACAAGATGTGTCAACTACAAATAAGAATAGTTTAAATAGTTAGTCATTAAGTTGGCTGAATTTAGTGCATCCCACCTCTCCAGAGGGTTGATGTCCATGGAGAGTGTTTGGGTTTGTAAGTACACACAGCTGAAATGAAGCTTCAGAATTCTCTTCCTACTGGTGAGATGTCCAGCTGTGTCTGGCTCTCCCACAATAAAGTTCTCATAGATGAAGTGGGTGCCATTGGCCTGTAGGCACATGTAGGAACATTTGTACATTTAAGGGACTTTTTAAAGAATTACAAAATAATTGTAAAAAGGATTTGTTGTTCTTTTGATCATTTGAGCATGTATGCGATGATTCCTACCACAAGACTTGTACCACAGATGTGGTCATTGTTGTCAAAATAGAACTCCACTCTGCCATTCCGGACTGTTCCTCTGCAGTTGGGGTCATTGAGGTGTAAGATGTCGGAAGGAAAACCAGCCTCAAAAAGCTGACAGCGAGACAGAGACATGGAGCCAGAGCTGCTTTCACAGGTTTCAGAGAAATCTGAGAGAGAAAAATATTCAAGAGAATATCAACAGTGATAAAAAACAAAAATGCAATCATTGATGAACGTATATTTGAAATGCTGAATGAGTCCAACCAAAGAATCCACGCTGAGATCTGTGATGGTTCTCCTTGCAGAAACAGCCATAAACACCATGTTTCTTTTCACAGCGTTCATCCTCAGTGCAGTTGAGCTCAGAACAGCGGTCTGACAAACAGAGGAGAACCACAGGATTTGTGACAATAACTGGGGCATATATAAAAAAACATATTTGATGATAACATGTTCCTTTATTAAATATAGTAATCATTGCTATAAAATATTTCACATTAAGACCTTTTAGTTTTCACTGGTCTAACTATAAAGAAAAGAAGAAAAAAAGAAAAATAAATTAGAAAAGCTCCAAATGGATAAAACAGACCTGTGACAATTTATGAGTTATCAAATACCATCACTGATGTCAGTTCACTTTTTATCATCTTTGCAATATTTTTTTTGGTAACAATGTAGCAAAGCCTCATAAGGGGTAGATTATTTATATTGTGATTGACCTATGTATTGGTAGTCATAATGTCTTCATGGGATGTTGTTTTTACGTGTATAGGTCTTTAACTCTGTAACGAACTCTCGCGAGATTCAGAGGGTGACCTTGCATAGCGCAACGACACGTCATCCTATAGAGGAAGATTGTAGTATATGGGGAGCGAACATATTGATAATGTTAATTGGAAGAATGCCTGGTTAATCCCCTTTAAATATTGCATTAATAATAAAACCAAAGAAATACATTTTAAAATTTTGCATACCATTTACCCTGTTAAATCATTAATTGCAAGATACTCTGATATTGACGATTTTTGTTCTTTTTGTAAAAGTGGGAAAGAGGTGTTGACGCATTTGTTTTTCAAATGCAAAATTATCCAAAATTTCTGGAAGGAATTGGCAGAATTTATCTTTAATTTAGCAAAGATTAAATACTATTTTACATTAAAAGATATTATTGTGTATTATGGAAACAAAGTTAACAAAGGTCTTGAATACATTGTTAATTTATTTATACTGTTGGCAAAATTTTATATTCATAAACAAAAATATTTAAATTCATCCCCAATATTTAAGATGTTTAAATTAGAATTTGATTGTTTCATGTCTTCACTGAAATTGTTACAAAACAAAAAGTCATTAACATGTTTAAAATATTTTGATATTATTTTTGGATCCCCTGCTACCAATTAATGTCACTCTTTGTTTTGTAATATTGTATGCTATGCTATGTTTGTTACTTGTTCTGTCTGCAATAAAAAAATAAAGAAATAAAAAATATGGGGAGCGAACAGACCGTCATGTGGCGGCGATTGTTTGCACGTTCATTTTAAACCCAGGGATTTTTGAGTGGACTAGATTTTGGGACCGAAATATGTTGGTGGAGTTTTCATCTTCACGAAGCTGCTCATGGACTTTATCTGCCTTATCGGTGAGACTGATTCAAACTTTGCATCAACATGCTGGACTGAAAAACGATTTGCCCTTATGTCTGCAATCATATAAAAACACACACACGCTGGGTTTATTTTGTCTTTGTAAGCTTTATAAATCTGTTATTACGCTTTGGTGCTTGATGTGTGTAACTATTTTGCCTACTTTATTTACTTCCTGAAAAATATCTATTTTTTCTCTTGATATAAAATTCTCAGTATACTACGAGAAGTGTTACAAAACTTTAGTTTAGGATCCAATTCTTACTATTAACTAGTTGCTTATTAGCATGCATATTACTAGGATATTGGCTGTTTATTAGTGCATATTAATGCCTTATTCTGCATGACCTTATTCTACATCCCCATTCCAACGCAATACGTAGGCAAAAGTCATATTTAATAGTTAATAGTGGTTATCAGTGAGAATCGGACCCCACCTAAAGTGTGATTTTTTTGTATTTTTTTTTTTGTATCAAATACCTGAGGGAAGGCTTGATCTGGTGGTGGTCACGTGTGTGGTGCTCTCCTCTGTAAAGGGAAAGAAAAAACAATACCTATTAAAGGGTAAGGCCCCGATCACACCTGACGCATTTTTTGCAGTGAGAGGCGCCTTTTTTCAGTTGGTTTCCTATAGCAGTGAGCGTTCTGCGCGCGCCTCTCGTTTTTGCAGTTAAAAAAAAAGCAACTCCGAGCGGAAAAAGCGCCCGACGTCATCGCGTTTTAAAAGTTAAGGAATCTTAGGCTGGTTCAAACTAGGCTACTGTATTGTAGGCTATATGTTGAAGTGTTGAGGACATGGCTTTTAATGGTGAGCCTTTTGTTTATGTATACAATTTGAATTTAGATTTATCTGCCAATACATCGGTTATCGGCTTTCAAATGTAAAGAATTATCGGTATCAGCCAAAATGTTCATATCGGTGCATCCCTAGAACTTACTCTGCTCCCTGTTACGTTGCATTCGGAGATCGACTATTTTTGACTGACAAAATGCAGGTGGACACAGATTTGTAGTTGTTCAAAATCTTTCTTTTTAGTAAACTCTGTGTACACAAACAATGTTCTCAATGCTCAAGTTCGTGTAGAGCCCCTGGTGATACTTCGAGAAAAGTTTCATGTTGTGTCGAGCCTTCTTAGTGTTTTAAAAAATAGCGATTTTTGATGCTATCATAGAAGTGCCCCAAGCACTCCCATTCAAAAGGCAATTTGACCGAAACCGAAAATACGGTCAAACTTGAAAGTGGAGTTTCCATTCTAATTATGCTTTTAAACGAAAGTTTGCCTCGGGTAGATTAACAAAAAGACCCTAGGTTGCATTTTGGCGAGAGTTACCATTTAAGCACAACAGCAATTGTCCACTTTTCCTATTAATTGTCTCCATGAGGATATTGAAAAAGTTCTTCAAAAGAGTTGTAAACCAAGCCATCGCCCTGGCTCCTCCCACCATCGGCTCCTCCAGGAACCCTCATCCAAGTGACTCCACAGGATTCCCTCATCCCACCGGCTCCCCCTTGGTCTGTCTTCGCTCTGCCTACACCACGGACATCTGGGCCCTCCGCTGCGCTCTGTCCCTTCTCCCCTACGCCTGCAGCGGGCTCTATCCTCCATTCTGGGTCGCCTCTGTCCTCGGTCCCCAGCGTCGCCCCTGTCCTAGGATTCTCTGGCTCCACCTGCGATACTCATTGCAGAGACGTCCCCTGGGTCTCCTTCAACAGCGATGTCCCTCGGCTCCTGCAGTTCTCTGTCTGCGCCTGTGGATCCATCGGCCTCATCTCCTGCAGTAGTCCCTCAGCTTTTGTCAGCCACTACACCACCTTGGCTCCTCCCTCGACTCCGCCATGGCCTGTCGGCACTGGGGAGCTCTGGGTCAGTGGACTATTTTCATCTTTGCCACTGGGGTCTCGTCGTCCCGCCATCACCATCACCATCACCATCCATTTATCCAGTCGCCCTACCATTACCAGCCTTTCGCAACATCCTCGTTATCCTCCGGAACCCCTCCAATACATTCCTCTGTCTTAGTTGTGTTATGGCGCGAGGTCATTATTTGTTCATCCGTGTCAGCTGTGTTAGTTTAACCATCTTGTTTGAGTTCGTGTATATCTATAGGTCACCTTATCCTGCACTCTTTATCCGGTCTTGTTAACACTGTGGTGTGTGTGTATTCTTTGTATGGATCGCTACCTGTTGGATTATTATAAGTAAAGTTACCTGTTTGAATTAAAAAGAACAAGAGCAAAGGTAGTTTCAATAGAGAAAAGGGAGAGATCCATTTATTCACAATAAAGCACATAGTTACACTCAATCAAGAGGGAAACAGCCTGAGTAGGAACCTGAGTGGGGCTACATTAAAAACAGTAATAAAACAAAGCCCACACTTCAACTACATCCCATTCCCAATAAACTATCTAACACAACAAAAAAGTATTCGGCATTCAACACGCCCTACATAATCTACATGGGCTGGTATAAGATCCTGACGGTATGCTAACCTTCCCCAAAAATATCACGGTTTCATGGTATCACTGTATTGCGATTACAGCTCTAAAGCGTGTTATTTTTAAATGTTTCCATTAAACAAAATATATTTTATTTTTAAGCAACATATAGAATATTTGGAACAGAAGTAAACATGTATGTCAGGTTAAATAATTAAATAAATAAAATAAATTATTTAATTCTTAAATAACAATTTCTTTAGCTTATTAGATCAAATCACAATTCATACACACAAGGAGCAAACCAACTATAAAAAAAAAAAAAAGACACGCCAACAACAAAGTGTGACAGGACCGAAAGACTCGGCTCCCTTTCCTCTCCCCCCCCCATTTCCTGTTGACGTCTGCCTTTTATCAGAGGGACGTCCATTCAGGTGTCAACGCCATAATGATGGCAGACAGCATTATCAGCCAATCACACCGCCCTGAGAGGTGATAGCGGAGAAAGTAAAAGTAAAAACAACAACAGCGCACCATATCCTCTGATCACGTAACTCTGAGAGCAACAGTGATTGTCCACTTTTCCTATTCATTGTCTTCATGAGGATGTGAAAAAGCCAACCACATCTAATGAAAAACATAACATTACAAAAAGTATAAGAAAATACCTGAGGGATGGCTTGATCTGATGGTGGTCATGTGTGTGGTGCTCTGTTCTGTAAAGGGAAATAAAAAAAAATGCCTATTGAGCACAATAGTGATCATGTGCTTTTTCTGCAGCCTTGTTTCTGAAAATAATTTCCCCTATTCATTGTCTCCATAAGGATGTGAAAAGTATCTTCAATAGAATTATAAACCAAGCCATCCACCTCTGAGAAGTCATAACATTACAAAAGTATGTGAAAATACCTGAGAGAAGGCTTGATATGGTGCTGGTAATGTTTGTGGAGCTCTCTTCCGTAAAGAAAAGAAAAGAAAAAAACATTTAAAAACAGATTTATTTTATTTACACCATTTTACATGCTAACTCTGATATGTCTACCGAGCGCAACTGTGATCGTCCACCTTTTCAGTGGACTTTCCCCAGCCAAAAAAAAATGGTTTAAAATATACCTGAGGGAAGACTTGATCTAGTGGTGGTCATGTGTGTAGTGCTAACTTCTATAAAGGATTTCTTTTTTAATGTTTTTGCCATTTTACATGCCAACTTCTCTCTTACATCTTTTCCACCAAAAAAGAACTGGTTCGGAACTGGTGCTGGTTCAAAGTTGGTTCAACTTGCGAACCTTCTCAGAACCTGTTTGTTTTTCCACTGACTAAAGAGCCCAGCGAACGACGTCGTTGCGTCACTGTGTACGTTGCCATACGTCTTAGGTTTCCCAGAAACGCTTGCACCAACTTCAAGCATAACAATTACAATAGCGGACTACATCGTCTTTCTGCAAATGTTTCTCCTGGCTTTGCGATCCTATATTGGGGTCAGAAGAAGACGTTTAGAACACATTTGTGCTGCTCGTCGAGAAGAAGTTCGACAATAACCCCGCCCCCAGCCCCAGACGTAAGCATGACGTGGTGAAAGAACGGTTCTAGTCCAGCAAAGAGTTGGTGCCGCTTTGGAACCAATTTTCCTGGCCGAGAACCGGTTCTTTGGCGGTCAAAACACAAATAACTGGTTCACGAGTAGGCACCGGCTCCGAACCGGCACCAGCACTGCCTTGGTGGAAAAGGGGTATCTGTGATTATGTGTGGTTTACTTTAGTTCTTCACCTTGAATTTGCCTTTTAAATATGATTTTATTTACAAATGAAGTTGATATTACATTGAAGTTGTAATATCAACAATATCAATAACATAAAGTTGATATTGTGACTGATGGCTTTAACAGAAACATATGTTATAGATTAAAAACTTGGAGGTTGATGGTAGATCTGTCTTGAAAGGTTCATTCAGGATCTTTTTTTTTTTTTTTAAGGGTCATGAAACCCTAAACCAAATTTTCTGAGATTTTAACAGAGGTATGTGTGTTAAACACCATTGAAGACAATGTTAGCATCTGTTAGATTTAATAGTAGGGGGAAAATGGTTAAATTTTAGTTTTTTTTTCCGCTATTTTCGTCTTCCGGGTTTTAAATCTTCATTTTGTCCACGTCACAGGCTGTGAGGTGGCAGAGCACTGTAGTACTTTGATGACTCATCGGTGTCTCATAATTATTCATGAGACTGAGTTTTCTTATCCAATGAGAAGACACTTTCTCTTAATTATTCATGACACCACGTGGATCTTTCCAATGACAGACATGTCAAACTGTGATATCGCGAAATAGATGAGAGTGGCAATCATGATGGGACTTAAGTGTTTGTTTTCGTGGCGCAAAAGTTCCAGTGCATCTTTCCAAGTGATGCTGCCAGGGCTAGACTCTGGCTGCGGGTGGTTGGTTGGCCATCAACCACGGACACATCTAAACTATGTGTGTGTTGCAAGCATTTTTCGAGAGAGCTTCGATAACTGGAGAATGGTGGACTTCAGCCTTGTTTACCAATGCAGGTTGCATCTTGCGAGTGATGCAATACCAGGTCCCGAGGACTTTTCCCTTCAGAGGTGTGTGCGTGTCTAAAATGTTACCCTGACCGGTTTACTTGCCTTTTGTTAAATAAGCACTCGTTATTCAAATGTAGATATTTCGATAATACCTCAATTGTACAGGTTGCATGCTTAATTTGTGCAAATTTGTATGTCAATGTCCATCTTTATTATGAGATTTCAGCGGGTGCGTTTTTTTTTTTAAGCAGAAAATGTATTATTTTCAAATATATGCATTTATAGTGTGTATATATATATATATATATATATATATATATATATATAATATATATATTTATAATATATAAATATATATTTTATAATTACATTATAATTATACATGAACATTAATATGTTTTAAATACAGTTACGATTACTGTAGGCTAATGTAGCAGGGCATTCAGTTACTTCTGAAAGGACAAAAATAAGGTGTCACACTTTGCCAGCTATAAAAAATTCTAGCATTTCCTCACATTTTACCACTGATTTTTAGTGACAGTCGATATGCATGGGCCACTGGCGATGACTGTTATCCCCCCAGTCCATCCCCCCAATCATCCCCCCAGTCAAAAATCATACATTTTCAGAGAGTAGGCCTATATGAAAATACCTGAGGGAAGAACTGATCTGGTGGTCATGTGTGTGTTTCTCTCTTCTGTAAAGGGAAAGATAAAACAATGCCTATAGAGCACAAAAGTGATTGTCCACCTTTCCTATTCATGGTCTGAAGATTTGAAAAGGTTCTTCATTAGAGTTCTAAGTGAAGCCAACCACCTCTAATGAAAAATCTTAAAGTCCCTCTGTGGTGAAAATCAAGCTTTTAATGTTGTTTATATGTGTATGTGGTGTTTTAAATATGCTTTAAGACAAATGTGCAAATTGTGCAAATTCATAAGTCAACACCATTGCTGAGTATTTTCTCCTTAAAACTGCAGTGAACCTAAGACAGTCTCAAAAATGCGGTTTGAAATCACTGGTGTTTCTGATGACAGAAACTATCTTGTGACCAATCACGTTAACGTGTGATTATCAACAAGTGGATCTCTGAGCTGGTGGGAGTAAGTGGAGGTGGGGCTAATTTGCATATTCTTAGAACTGCGTATACGAAATCAGGCAAGGGTGTAGAGTTACATTCAAGCTATGTTAAGGCATGACAATTTTTTTCCCCAAGGAAAATATGTATTTTTTGTGATCAAAGGTGAGTTTTAAGGGATAAAATGATTGACTACAGGGGGATTTAAACATTACAAAAAATATATGAACATACATACCTAAGGGAAGAATTGGTCTGGTGGTGGTCGTGTGTGTGGTCCTCACTTCTGTAAATGGAAAATAAAAAAATTGATTTTATTTTTTTTTCCATTTTACATGCCCACTCTGATATGCCTACAGACAGCAACAGTGATCGTCCACCTTGTCAGTGGCCTTTTTCACCAATTTTTTTTTTTTTTTTTTTTTTAATACCTGAGGGAAGACTTGAACTGGTGGTGGTCATGTGTGTGGTGCTACCTTTTGTAAAAAAAAAAAAAAAAAAAAAAAGGAAAATTATATTTTGCTATTTTAAATGCCAACTCTGATATGTCTACAGAGCGTAAAAGTGATTGTCCACATTTTCAGTGGCCTTTTCCCCGCTCAAAATTGTTTAAAACATACCTGAGGGAAGGCTTGATCCAGTGCTGGTCATGTGTGTGGTGCTCTCTTCTGTAAAGGGAAAACAAAATATATATAATGGTTTTTTTTTTCATTTCACATGACAACTCTGATATGCCTATATACAGGGGGCAACAGTGATTGTCCACCTTTTCAGTGGCCTTTTTCCTGCTCAAAATTGTTTAAAAAATACCTGAGGGAGAACTTGAACTGGTGGTGGTCATGTGTGTGCTGCTCTCTTCTATAAAAGGAAAATAAATTTATTTATTTATTTATTTATTTATTTCAATTTACATGCCAACTCTGATATGTCTACAGAGCACAGAAGTGATCATGCACCCTTTCAGTGGCCTTTTCCCCGAAAAAATGGTTTCAAAAATACCTGAGGGAAGGCTTGATCCAGTGCTGGTCATGTGTGTGGAGCTCTCTTCTGTAAAGGGAAAATAAATGTATTTATTTATTGTTTCATTTTACATGCCAACTCTGATATGCCTACAGAGCGCAAAAGTGATTGTCCAAGTTTTCAGTGGCTTTTTTCCTCATAAAATTGTTTCAAAAATACCTGAGAGAAGGATTGATCCAGTGGTAGTCATGTGTGTTGTGCTCTCTTCTGTAAAGGGAAAATCAATATATATATATATATATATATTTTTTTTTTATTTCATATGCCAACTCTAATTTGCCTACAGAGGGCAACAGTGATCGTCCACCTTTTCAGTGGCCTTTTTCCCGCCCAAAATTGTTTCAAAAATACCTGAGGGAGAACTTGAACTGGTGGTGGTCATGTGTGTGGTGCTCTCTTCTATAAAGGGAAAATAAATGTATTTATTATTTCATTTTACATGCCAACTCTGATATGTCTACAAAGCGCAAAAGTGATTGTCCAACTTTTTTAGTGGCCTTTTCCCTCAAAAAATGGTTTAAAAAATACCTGAGGGAAGGCTTGATCCAGTGCTGGTCATGTGTGTGGTGCTCTCTTCTGTAAAAGGAAAATAAATGTATTTATTTATTTATCTATTTCAATTTACATGCCAACTCTGATATGTCTACAAAGCACAAAAGTGATTGTCCACCCTTTTTAGTGGCCTTTTCCCCAAAAAATAGTTTAAAAAAATACCTGAGGGAAGGCTTGATCCAGTGGTAGTCATGTGTGTTGCGCTCTCTTCTGTAAAGGGAAAATCAATATATTTATTTTTTTATTTTTTTATTTCACATGACAACTCTGATATGCCTAGAGGGGGCAACATTGATTGTCCACCTTTTCAGTGGCCTTTTTCCCGCTCAGAATTGTTTAAAAAATACCTGAGGGAGAACTTGAACTGGTGGTGGTCATGTGTGTGGTGCTCTCTTCTATAAAGTGAAAATAAATGTATTTATTTATTTATTTATTTCAATTTACATGCCAACTCTGATATGTCTACAAAGCACAAAAGTAATTGTCCAATTTTTTTAGTGGCATTTTCCCCAAAAAATAGTAAAAAAATACCCGAGGGAAGGCTTGATCCAGTGCCTGTCATGTCTGTGGTGCTCTCATCTTTAAAGAGGAAAAAAGAAAGAAAAAATATATTTTTTACCATTTTACATGCCAACTCTGATACGTCTACAGAGCACAGAAGTGATCATCCACCCTTTCAGTGGCCTTTTCCCTGAAAAAATGGTTTCAAAAATACCTGAGGGAAGGCTTGATCCAGTGCTGGTCGTGTGTGTGGGGCTCTCTTCTGTAAAGGGAAAATATATATATTTTTTTTTTTCATTTCACATGACAACTCTGATATGCCTACAGGGGGCAACATTGATTGTCCACCTTTTCAGTGGCCTTTTTTCCACTCAAAATTGTTTAAAAAATACCTGATTGAGAACTTGAACTGGTGGTGGTCATGTGTGTGGTGCTCTCTTCTATAAAGGGAAAATAAATGTATTTATTTATTGTTTCATTTTACATGCCAACTCTGATATGTCTACAAAGCGCAAAAGTGATTGTCCAACTTTTTTAGTTTCCTTTTCCCCAAAAAATGGTTTAAAAAATACCTGAGGGAAGGCTTGATCCAGTGCTGGTCATGTGTGTGGTGTTCTCATCTTTAAAAAGGAAAAAAGAAAGATAAAAAATATATTTTTTGCCATTTTACATACACTTTTGTCTACAAAGCGCAAAAGTGATTGTCCAACTTTTTTAGTGGCCTTTTCCCCAAAAAATGGTTTCAAAAATACCTGAGGGAAGGCTTGATCCAGTGCTGGTCGTGTGTGTGGTGCTCGCTTCTGTAAAGGGAAAACAATATATATATATATATATATATATTTTTTTTTTTCATTTCACATGACAACTCTGATATGCCTAGAGGGGGAAACATTGATTGTCCACCTTTTCAGTGGTCTTTTTCCCGCTCAAAATTGTTTCAAAAATACCTGAGGGAGAACTTGATCCAGTGCTGGTCATGTGTGTGGTGTTCTCATCTTTAAAGAGGAAAAAAGAAAGATAAAAAATGATTTTTTGGCCATTTTACATGCCAACTCTGATACGTCTACAGAGCACAGAAGTGATCGTCCACCCTTTCAGTGCCTTTTCAGCAAAAAAATGGTTTCAAAAATACCTGAGGGAAGGCTTGTTCCAGTGCTGGTCATGTGTGTGGTGCTCTCTTCTGTAAAGGGAAAACAAAATATATATAATGTTTATTTTTTTTTCATTTCACATGACAACTCTTATATGCCTCGAGGGGGCAACAGTGATTGTCCACCTTTTCAGTGGCCTTTTTCCCGCTCAAAATTTTTAAAAAATACCTGAGGGAGAACTTGAACTGGTGGTGGTCATGTGTGTGGTGCTCTCTTCTATAAAGGGAAAATAAATGTATTTATTTATTTATTTATTTCATTTTACATGCCAACTCTGATATGTCTACAAAGCACAAAAGTGATTGTCCAACTTTTTCAGTGGCCTTTTCCCCAAAAAATGGTTTCAAAAATACCTGAGGGAGAACTTGAACTGGTGGTGGTCATGTGTGTGGTGCTCTCTTCTGTAAAGGGAAAACAAAATATATATATGTATATATATTTTTTTCATTTCACATGACAACTCTGATATGCCTAGAGGGGGCAACATTGATTGTCCAACTTTTTTATTGGCCTTTTCCCCAAAACATGGTTTAAAAATTACCTGAGGGAAGGCTTGATCCAGTGTCTGTCATAACTGTGGTGTTCTCATCTTAAAGAGGAAAAAAGAAAGATAAAAAATTATTTTTTTTGCCATTTTACATGCCAACTCTGATACGTCTACAGAGCACAGAAGTGATCGTCCACCCTTTCAGTGGCCTTTTCCCCCAAAAAATGGTTTCAAAAATACCTGAGGGAAGGCTTGATCCAGTGCTGGTCGTGTGTGTGGGGCTCTCTTCTGTAAAGTGAAAATAATATATATATATATATTTTTTTCATTTCACATGACAACTCTGATATGCCTAGAGGGGGCAACATTGATTGTCCACCTTTTCAGTGGCCTTTTTCCCACTCAAAAATGTTTAAAAAATACCTGATTGAGAACTTGAACTGGTGGTGGTCATGTGTGTGGTGCTCTCTTCTATAAAGGAAAAATAAATGTATTTATTTATTGTTTCATTTTACATGCCAACTCTGATATGTCTACAAAGCGCAAAAGTGATTGTCCAACTTTTTTAGTTTCCTTTTCCCCAAAAAATGGTTTCAAAAATACCTGAGGGAAGGCTTGATCCAGTGTTGGTCATGTGTGTGGTGCTCTCTTCTGTAAAGGGAAAACAAAATATATATATATATATATATTTTTTTTTTTTCATTTCACATGACAACTCTGATACGTCTACAGAGCACAGAAGTGATCATCCACCCTTTCAGTGAACTTTTCCCCGAAAAAATGGTTTAAAAAATACCTGAGGGAAGGCTTGATCCAGTGCTGGTCATGTGTGTGGGGCTCTCTTCTGTAAAGTGAAAATATATATATATATTTTTTTCATTTCACATGACAACTCTGATATGCCTAGAGGGGGCAACATTGATTGTCCAACTTTTTTAGTGGCCTTTTCCCCAAAAAATGGTTTAAAAATTACCTGAGGGAAGGCTTGATCCAGTGTCTGTCATGTCTGTGGTGTTCTCATCTTAAAGAGGAAAAAAGAAAGATAAAAAATGATTTTTTTGCCATTTTGCAGGCCAACTCTTATACGTCTACAGAGCACAGAAGTGATCGTCCACCCTTTCAGTGGCCTTTTCCCCCAAAAAATGGTTTCAAAAATACCTGAGGGAAGGCTTGTTCCAGTGCTGGTCATGTGTGTGGTGCTCTCTGTTAAGGGAAAACAAAATATATATAATGTTTATTATTTTTTTCATTTCACATGACAACTCTGATATGCCTAGAGGGGGCAACATTGATTGTCCACCTTTTCAGTGGCCTTTTTCCCACTCAAAATTGTTTCAAAAATACCTGATTGAGAACTTGAACTGGTGGTGGTCATGTGTGTGGTGCTCTCTTCTATAAAGGGAAAATAAATGTATTTATTTATTTTTTCATTTTACATGCCAACTCTTATATGCCTAGAGGGGGCAACAGTGATTGTCCACCTTTTCAGTGGTCTTTTTCCCGCTCAAAATTTTTAAAAAATACCTGAGGGAGAACTTGAACTGGTGGTGGTCATGTGTGTGGTGCTCTCTTCTATAAAAGGAAAATAAATGTATTTATTTATTTATTTATTTATTTCATTTTACATGCCAACTCTGATATGTCTACAAAGCACAAAAGTGATTGTCCAACTTTTTTAGTTTCCTTTTCCCCAAAAAATGGTTTCAAAAATACCTGAGGGAAGGCTTGATCCAGTGCTGGTCGTGTGTGTGGTGCTCTCTTCTGTAAAGGGAAAACAAAATATATATATATTTTTTTTTTTTCATTTCACATGACAACTCTGATATGCCTAGAGGGGGCAACATTGATTGTCCACCTTTTCAGTGGCCTTTTTCCCACTCAAAATTGTTTCAAAAATACCTGATTGAGAACTTGAACTGGTGGTGGTCATGTGTGTGCTGCTCTCTTCTATAAAGGGAAAATAAATGTATTTATTTATTTTTTCATTTTACATGCCAACTCTTATATGCCTAGAGGGGGCAACAGTGATTGTCCACCTTTTCAGTGGTCTTTTTCCCGCTCAAAATTTTTAAAAAATACCTGAGGGAGAACCTGAACTGGTGGTGGTCATGTGTGTGGTGCTCTCTTCTATAAAAGGAAAATAAATGTATTTATTTATTTATTTATTTATTTCATTTTACATGCCAACTCTGATATGTCTACAAAGCACAAAAGTGATTGTCCAACTTTTTTAGTGGCCTTTTCCCCAAAAAATGGTTTAAAAATTACCTGAGGGAAGGCTTGATCCAGTGTCTGTCATGTCTGTGGTGTTCTCATCTTAAAGAGGAAAAAAGAAAGATAAAAAATGATTTTTTTGCCATTTTACATGCCAACTCTGATACGTCTACAGAGCACAGAAGTGATCATCCACCCTTTCAGTGAACTTTTCCCTGAAAAAATGGTTTCAAAAATACCTGAGGGAAGGCTTGTTCCAGTGCTGGTCATGTGTGTGCTGCTCTCTTCTATAAAGGGAAAACAAAATATATATAATGTTTATTTTTTTTTCATTTCACATGACAACTCTCATATGCCTAGAGGGGGCAACATTGATTGTCCACCTTTTCAGTGGCCTTTTTCCCACTCAAAATTGTTTCAAAAATACCTGATTGAGAACTTGAACTGGTGGTGGTCATGTGTGTGCTGCTCTCTTCTATAAAGGGAAAATAAATGTATTTATTTATTGTTTCATTTTATATGCCCACTCTGATACGTCTACAGAGCACAGAAGTGATCATCCACCCTTTCAGTGGCCTTCTCCCCCAAAAAATGGTTTCAAAAATACCTGAGGGAAGGCTTGTTCCAGTGCTGGTCATGTGTGTGGTGCTCTCTTCTATAAAGGGAAAATAAATGTATTTATTTATTTTTTCATTTTACATGCCAACTCTTATATGCCTAGAGGGGGCAACAGTGATTGTCCACCTTTTCAGTGGTCTTTTTTCCGCTCAATTTTTTTTAAAAATACCTGAGGGAGAACTTGAACTGGTGGTGGTCATGTGTGTGGTGCTCTCTTCTATAAAAGGAAAATAAATGTATTAATTTATTTATTTATTTATTTCATTTTACATGCCAACTCTGATATGTCTACAAAGCACAAAAGTGATTGTCCAACTTTTTTAGTGCCTTTTCCCCAAAAAATGGTTTAAAAATTACCTGAGGGAAGGCTTGATCCAGTGTCTGTCATGTCTGTGGTGTTCTCATCTTAAAGAGGAAAAAAGAAAGATAAAAAATGATTTTTTTGCCATTTTACATGCCAACTCTGATACGTCTACAGAGCACAGAAGTGATCGTCCACCCTTTCAGTGGCCTTTTCCCCCAAAAAATGGTTTCAAAAATACCTGAGGGAAGGCTTGTTCCAGTGCTGGTCATGTGTGTGGTGCTCTCTTCTGTAAAGGGAAAACAAAATATATATAATGTTTATTTATTTTTCATTTCACATGACAACTCTGATATGCCTAGAGGGGGCAACATTGATTGTCCACCTTTTCAGTGGCCTTTTCCCCACTCAAAATTGTTTCAAAAATACCTGATTGAGAACTTGAACTGGTGGTGGTCATGTGTGTGGTGCTCTCTTCTATAAAGGGAAAATAAATGTATTTATTTATTGTTTCATTTTACATGCCAACTCTGATATGTCTACAAAGCGCAAAAGTGATTGTCCAACTTTTTTAGTGGCCTTTTCCCCCAAAAATGGTTTCCAAAATACCTGAGGGAAGGCTTGATCCAGTGCTGGTCGTGTGTGTGGTGCTCTCTTTTGTAAAGGGAAAACAAAATATATATATTTTTTTTTCATTTCACATGACAACTCTGATATGCCTAGAGGGGCCAAAAGTGATTGTCCAACTTTTTTAGTGGCCTTTTCCCCAAAAAATGGTTTAAAAATTACCTGAGGGAAGGCTTGATCCAGTGTCTGTCATGTCTGTGGTGTTCTCATCTTAAAGAGGAAAAAAGAAAGATAAAAAATGATTTTTTTGCCATTTTACATGCCAACTCTGATACGTCTACAGAGCACAGAAGTGATCGTCCACCCTTTCAGTGGCCTTTTCCCCCAAAAAATGGTTTCAAAAATACCTGAGGGAAGGCTTGTTCCAGTGCTGGTCATGTGTGTGGTGCTCTCTTCTATAAAGGGAAAACAAAATATATATAATGTTTATTTTTTTTTCATTTCACATGACAACTCTGATATGCCTAGAGGGGGCAACATTGATTGTCCACCTTTTCAGTGGTCTTTTTCCCACTCAAAATTGTTTCAAAAATACCTGATTGAGAACTTGAACTGGTGGTGGTCATGTGTGTGCTGCTCTCTTCTATAAAGGGAAAATAAATGTATTTATTTATTGTTTCATTTTATATGCCCACTCTGATACGTCTACAGAGCACAGAAGTGATCATCCACCCTTTCAGTGGCCTTCTCCCCCAAAAAATGGTTTCAAAAATACCTGAGGGAAGGCTTGATCCAGTGCTGGTCATGTGTGTGCTGCTCTCTTCTATAAAGGGAAAATAAATGTATTTATTTATTTTTTCATTTTACATGCCAACTCTTATATGCCTAGAGGGGGCAACAGTGATTGTCCACCTTTTCAGTGGTCTTTTTCCCGCTCAAATTTTTTTAAAAATACCTGAGGGAGAACTTGAACTGGTGGTGGTCATGTGTGTGGTGCTCTCTTCTATAAAAGGAAAGTAAATGTATTTATTTATTTATTTATTTATTTCATTTTACATGCCAACTCTGATATGTCTACAAAGGACAAAAGTGATTGTCCAACTTTTTTAGTGGCCTTTTCCCCAAAAAATGGTTTAAAAAATACCTGAGGGAAGGCTTGATCCAGTGCTGGTCGTGTGTGTGGTGCTCTCTTCTGTAAAGGGAAAACAATATATATATATATATATATATATATATATATATATATTTTTTTTTTTTTTTCATTTCACATGACAACTCTGATATGCCTAGAGGGGGCAACATTGATTGTCCAACTTTTTTAGTGGCCTTTTCCCCAAAAAAATGGTTTAAAAATTACCTGAGGGAAGGCTTGATCCAGTGTCGGTCATGTCTGTGGTGTTCTCATCTTAAAGAGGAAAAAAGAAAGATAAAAAATGATTTTTTTGCCATTTTACATGCCAACTCTGATAATCTACAGAGCACAGAAGTGATCGTCCACCCTTTCAGTGGCCTTTTCCCCCAAAAAATGGTTTCAAAAATACCTGAGGGAAGGCTTGTTCCAGTGCTGGTCATGTGTGTGGTGCTCTCTTCTGTAAAGGGAAAACAAAATATATATAATGTTTATTTTTTTTTCATTTCACATGACAACTCTGATATGCCTAGAGGGGGCAACATTGATTGTCCACCTTTTCAGTGGCCTTTATCCCACTCAAAATTGTTTCAAAAATACCTGATTGAGAACTTGAACTGGTGGTGGTCATGTGTGTGCTGCTCTCTTCTATAAAGGGAAAATAAATGTATTTATTTATTGTTTCATTTTACATGCCAACTCTGATATGTCTACAAAGCACAAAAGTGATTGTCCAACTTTTTTAGTGGCCTTTTCCCCAAAAAATGGTTTAAAAAATACCTGAGGGAAGGCTTGATCCAGTGCCTGTCATGTCTGTGGTGTTCTCATCTTTAAAGAGGAAAAAAGAAAGATATATATATAATTTTTTTTTTTTGCCATTTTACATGCCAACTCTGATACGTCTACAGAGCACAGAAGTGATCATCCACCCTTTCAGTGAACTTTTCCCTGAAAAAATGGTTTCAAAAATACCTGAGGGAAGGCTTGTTCCAGTGCTGGTCATGTGTGTGGTGCTCTCTTCTATAAAGGGAAAATAAATGTATTTATTTATTTTTTCATTTTACATGCCAACTCTTATATGCCTAGAGGGCGCAACAGTGATTGTCCACCTTTTCAGTGGTCTTTTTCCCGCTCAAAATTTTTAAAAAATACCTGAGGGAGAACTTGAACTGGTGGTGGTCATGTGTGTGCTGCTCTCTTCTATAAAGGGAAAATAAATGTATTTATTTATTGTTTCATTTTACATGCCCACTCTGATACGTCTACAGAGCACAGAAGTGATCATCCACCCTTTCAGTGGCCTTCTCCCCCAAAAAATGGTTTCAAAAATACCTGAGGGAAGGCTTGTTCCAGTGCTGGTCATGTGTGTGGTGCTCTCTTCTATAAAGGGAAAATAAATGTATTTATTTATTTTTTCATTTTACATGCCAACTCTTATATGCCTAGAGGGGGCAACAGTGATTGTCCACCTTTTCAGTGGTCTTTTTCCCGCTCAATTTTTTTTTAAAATACCTGAGGGAGAACTTGAACTGGTGGTGGTCATGTGTGTGGTGCTCTCTTCTATAAAAGGAAAATAAATGTATTAATTTATTTATTTCATTTTACATGCCAACTCTGATATGTCTACAAAGCACAAAAGTGATTGTCCAACTTTTTTAGTGGCCTTTTCCCCAAAAAAATGGTTTAAAAATTACCTGAGGGAAGGCTTGATCCAGTGTCTGTCATGTCTGTGGTGTTCTCATCTTAAAGAGGAAAAAAGAAAGATAAAAAATGATTTTTTTGCCATTTTACATGCCAACTCTGATACGTCTACAGAGCACAGAAGTGATCGTCCACCCTTTCAGTGGCCTTTTCCCCCAAAAAATGGTTTCAAAAATACCTGAGGGAAGGCTTGATCCAGTGCTGGTCATGTGTGTGGTGCTCTCTTCTGTAAAGGGAAAACAAAATATATATAATGTTTATTTTTTTTTCATTTCACATGACAACTCTGATATGCCTAGAGGGGGCAACATTGATTGTCCACCTTTTCAGTGGTCTTTTTCCCACTCAAAATTGTTTCAAAAATACCTGATTGAGAACTTGAACTGGTGGTGGTCATGTGTGTGCTGCTCTCTTCTATAAAGGGAAAATAAATGTATTTATTTATTGTTTCATTTTACATGCCCACTCTGATACGTCTACAGAGCACAGAAGTGATCATCCACCCTTTCAGTGGCCTTCTCCCCCAAAAAATGGTTTCAAAAATACCTGAGGGAAGGCTTGATCCAGTGCTTGTCATGTATGTGGTGCTCTCTTCTATAAAGGGAAAATAAATGTATTTATTTATTTTTTTCATTTTACATGCCAACTCTGATATGCCTAGAGGGGGCAACAGTGATTGTCCACCTTTTCAGTGGTCTTTTTCCCGCTCAATTTTTTTTAAAAATACCTGAGGGAGAACTTGAACTGGTGGTGGTCATGTGTGTGGTGCTCTCTTCTGTAAAGGGAAAACAAAATATATATATATATATATTTTTTTTTTTTCATTTCACATGACAACTCTGATATGCCTAGAGGGGGCAACATTGATTGTCCAACTTTTTTAGTGGCCTTTTCCCCCAAAAATGGTTTAAAAATTACCTGAGGGAAGGCTTGATCCACTGTCTGTCATGTCTGTGGTGTTCTCATCTTAAAGAGGAAAAAAGAAAGATAAAAAATGTTTTTTTTGCCATTTTACATGCCAACTCTGACACGTCTACAGAGCACAGAAGTGATCGTCCACCCTTTCAGTGGCCTTTTCCCCCAAAAAATGGTTTCAAAAATACCTGAGGGAAGGCTTGTTCCAGTGCTGGTCATGTGTGTGGTGCTCTCTTCTGTAAAGGGAAAACAAAATATATATAATGTTTATTTTTTTTTTCATTTCACATGACAACTCTGATATGCCTAGAGGGGGCAACATTGATTGTCCACCTTTTCAGTGGCCTTTTTCCCACTCAAAATTGTTTCAAAAATACCTGATTGAGAACTTGAACTGGTGGTGGTCATGTGTGTGGTGCTATCTTCTATAAAGGGAAAATAAATGTATTTATTTATTTTTTCATTTTACATGCCAACTCTTATATGCCTAGAGGGGGCAACAGTGATTGTCCACCTTTTCAGTGGTCTTTTTCCCGCTCAAAATTTTTAAAAAATACCTGAGGGAGAACTTGAACTGGTGGTGGTCATGTGTGTGCTGCTCTCTTCTATAAAGGGAAAATAAATGTATTTATTTATTGTTTCATTTTACATGCCCACTCTGATACGTCTACAGAGCACAGAAGTGATCATCCACCCTTTCAGTGGCCTTCTCCCCCAAAAAATGGTTTCAAAAATACCTGAGGGAAGGCTTGTTCCAGTGCTGGTCATGTGTGTGCTGCTCTCTTCTATAAAGGGAAAATAAATGTATTTATTTATTTTTTCATTTTACATGCCAACTCTTATATGCCTAGAGGGGGCAACAGTGATTGTCCACCTTTTCAGTGGTCTTTTTCCCGCTCAAATTGTTTCAAAAATACCTGATTGAGAACTTGAACTGGTGGTGGTCATGTGTGTGCTGCTCTCTTCTATAAAGGGAAAATAAATGTATTTATTTATTGTTTCATTTTACATGCCAACTCTGATATGTCTACAAAGCACAAAAGTGATTGTCCAAATTTTTAGTGGCCTTTTCCCCAAAAAATGGTTTAAAAAATACCTGAGGGAAGGCTTGATCCAGTGCTGGTCGTGTGTGTGGTGCTCTCTTTTGTAAAGGGAAAACAAAATATATATAATTTTTTTTTTTTTTTTCATTTCACATGACAACTCTGATATGCCTAGAGGGGTCAAAAGTGATTGTCCAACTTTTTTAGTGGCCTTTTCCCCAAAAAATGGTTTAAAAATTACCTGAGGGAAGGCTTGATCCAGTGTCTGTCATGTCTGTGGTGTTCTCATCTTAAAGAGGAAAAAAGAAAGATAAAAAATGATTTTTTTGCCATTTTACATGCCAACTCTGATACGTCTACAGAGCACAGAAGTGATCGTCCACCCTTTCAGTGGCCTTTTCCCCCAAAAAATGGTTTCAAAAATACCTGAGGGAAGGCTTGATCCAGTGCTGGTCATGTGTGTGGTGCTCTCTTCTGTAAAGGGAAAACAAAATATATATAATGTTTATTTTTTTTTCATTTCACATGACAACTCTGATATGCCTAGAGGGGGCAACATTGATTGTCCACCTTTTCAGTGGCCTTTTTCCCACTCAAAATTGTTTCAAAAATACCTGATTGAGAACTTGAACTGGTGGTGGTCATGTGTGTGCTGCTCTCTTCTATAAAGGGAAAATAAATGTATTTATTTATTGTTTCATTTTACATGCCCACTCTTGATACGTCTACAGAGCACAGAAGTGATCATCCACCCTTTCAGTGGCCTTCTCCCCCAAAAAATGGTTTCAAAAATACCTGAGGGAAGGCTTGATCCAGTGCTTGTCATGTATGTGGTGCTCTCTTCTATAAAGGGAAAATAAATGTATTTATTTATTTTTTTCATTTTACATGCCAACTCTGATATGCCTAGAGGGGGCAACAGTGATTGTCCACCTTTTCAGTGGTCTTTTTCCCGCTCAATTTTTTTTTTAAATACCTGAGGGAGAACTTGAACTGGTGGTGGTCATGTGTGTGGTGCTCTCTTCTGTAAAGGGAAAACAAAATATATATATGTATATATATTTTTTTCATTTCACATGACAACTCTGATATGCCTAGAGGGGGCAACATTTATTGTCCAACTTTTTTAGTGGCCTTTTCCCCAAAAAATGGTTTAAAAATTACCTGAGGGAAGGCTTGATCCAGTGTCTGTCATGTCTGTGGTGTTCTCATCTTAAAGAGGAAAAAAGAAAGATAAAAAAAGATTTTTTTGCCATTTTACATGCCAACTCTGACACGTCTACAGAGCACAGAAGTGATCGTCCACCCTTTCAGTGGCCTTTTCCCCCAAAAAATGGTTTCAAAAATACCTGAGGGAAGGCTTGTTCCAGTGCTGGTCATGTGTGTGGTGCTCTCTTCTGTAAAGGGAAAACAAAATATATATAATGTTTATTTTTTTTTCATTTCACATGACAACTCTGATATGCCTAGAGGGGGCAACATTGATTGTCCACCTTTTCAGTGGCCTTTTTCCCACTCAAAATTGTTTCAAAAATACCTGATTGAGAACTTGAACTGGTGGTGGTCATGTGTGTGGTGCTATCTTCTATAAAGGGAAAATAAATGTATTTATTTATTTTTTCATTTTACATGCCAACTCTTAAATGCCTAGAGGGGGCAACAGTGATTGTCCACCTTTTCAGTGGTCTTTTTCCCGCTCAAAATTTTTAAAAAATACCTGAGGGAGAACTTGAACTGGTGGTGGTCATGTGTGTGGTGCTCTCTTCTATAAAAGGAAAATAAATGTATTTATTTATTGTTTCATTTTACATGCCCACTCTGATACGTCTACAGAGCACAGAAGTGATCATCCACCCTTTCAGTGGCCTTCTCCCCCAAAAAATGGTTTCAAAAATACCTGAGGGAAGGCTTGTTCCAGTGCTGGTCATGTGTGTGCTGCTCTCTTCTATAAAGGGAAAATAAATGTATGTATTTATTTTTTCATTTTACATGCCAACTCTTATATGCCTAGAGGGGGCAACAGTGATTGTCCACCTTTTCAGTGGTCTTTTTCCCGCTCAAATTGTTTCAAAAATACCTGATTGAGAACTTGAACTGGTGGTGGTCATGTGTGTGCTGCTCTCTTCTATAAAGGGAAAATAAATGTATTTATTTATTGTTTCATTTTACATGCCAACTCTGATATGTCTACAAAGCACAAAAGTGATTGTCCAAATTTTTAGTGGCCTTTTCCCCAAAAAATGGTTTAAAAAATACCTGAGGGAAGGCTTGATCCAGTGCTGGTCGTGTGTGTGGTGCTCTCTTTTGTAAAGGGAAAACAAAATATATATAATTTTTTTTTTTTTTTTTCATTTCACATGACAACTCTGATATGCCTAGAGGGGTCACAAGTGATTGTCCAACTTTTTTAGTGGCCTTTTCCCCAAAAAATGGTTTAAAAATTACCTGAGGGAAGGCTTGATCCAGTGTCTGTCATGTCTGTGGTGTTCTCATCTTAAAGAGGAAAAAAGAAAGATAAAAAATGATTTTTTTGCCATTTTACATGCCAACTCTGACACGTCTACAGAGCACAGAAGTGATCGTCCACCCTTTCAGTGGCCTTTTCCCCCAAAAAATGGTTTCAAAAATACCTGAGGGAAGGCTTGTTCCAGTGCTGGTCATGTGTGTGGTGCTCTCTTCTGTAAAGGGAAAACAAAATATATATAATGTTTATTTTTTTTTCATTTCACATGACAACTCTGATATGCCTAGAGGGGGCAACATTGATTGTCCACCTTTTCAGTGGCCTTTTTCCCACTCAAAATTGTTTCAAAAATACCTGATTGAGAACTTGAACTGGTGGTGGTCATGTGTGTGGTGCTATCTTCTATAAAGGGAAAATAAATGTATTTATTTATTGTTTCATTTTACATGCCCACTCTGATACGTCTACAGAGCACAGAAGTGATCATCCACCCTTTCAGTGGCCTTCTCCCCCAAAAAATGGTTTCAAAAATACCTGAGGGAAGGCTTGTTCCAGTGCTGGTCATGTGTGTGGTGCTCTCTTCTATAAAGGGAAAATAAATTTATTTATTTATTTTTTCATTTTACATGCCAACTCTTATATGCCTAGAGGGGGCAACAGTGATTGTCCACCTTTTCAGTGGTCTTTTTCCCGCTCAAAATTTTAAAAAAATACCTGAGGGAGAACTTGAACTGGTGGTGGTCATGTGTGTGGTGCTCTCTTCTATAAAAGGAAAATAAATGTATTTATTTATTTATTTATTTATTTATTTCATTTTACATGCCAACTCTGATATGTCTACAAAGCACAAAAGTGATTGTCCAACTTTTTTAGTGGCCTTTTCCCCAAAAAAATGGTTTAAAAATTACCTGAGGGAAGGCTTGATCCAGTGTCTGTCATGTCTGTGGTGTTCTCATCTTAAAGAGGAAAAAAGAAAGATAAAAAATGATTTTTTTGCCATTTTACATGCCAACTCTGATACGTCTACAGAGCACAGAAGTGATCGTCCACCCTTTCAGTGGCCTTTTCCCCCAAAAAATGGTTTCAAAAATACCTGAGGGAAGGCTTGTTCCAGTGCTGGTCATGTGTGTGGTGCTCTCTTCTGTAAAGGGAAAACAAAATATATATAATGTTTATTTTTTTTTCATTTCACATGACAACTCTGATATGCCTAGAGGGGGCAACATTGATTGTCCACCTTTTCAGTGGCCTTTTTCCCACTCAAAATTGTTTCAAAAATACCTGATTGAGAACTTGAACTGGTGGTGGTCATGTGTGTGGTGCTATCTTCTATAAAGGGAAAATAAATGTATTTATTTATTTTTTCATTTTACATGCCAACTCTTATATGCCTAGAGGGGGCAACAGTGATTGTCCACCTTTTCAGTGGTCTTTTTCCCACTCAAAATTGTTTCAAAAATACCTGATTGAGAACTTGAACTGGTGGTGGTCATGTGTGTGGTGCTATCTTCTATAAAGGGAAAATAAATGTATTTATTTATTTTTTCATTTTACATGCCAACTCTTATATGCCTAGAGGGGGCAACAGTGATTGTCCACCTTTTCAGTGGTCTTTTTCCCGCTCAAAATTTTTAAAAAATACCTGAGGGAGAACTTGAACTGGTGGTGGTCATGTGTGTGCTGCTCTCTTCTATAAAGGGAAAATAAATGTATTTATTTATTGTTTCATTTTACATGCCCACTCTGATACGTCTACAGAGCACAGAAGTGATCATCCACCCTTTCAGTGGCCTTCTCCCCCAAAAAATGGTTTCAAAAATACCTGAGGGAAGGCTTGTTCCAGTGCTGGTCATGTGTGTGCTGCTCTCTTCTATAAAGGGAAAATAAATGTATTTATTTATTTTTTCATTTTACATGCCAACTCTTATATGCCTAGAGGGGGCAACAGTGATTGTCCACCTTTTCAGTGGTCTTTTTCCCGCTCAAATTGTTTCAAAAATACCTGATTGAGAACTTGAACTGGTGGTGGTCATGTGTGTGCTGCTCTCTTCTATAAAGGGAAAATAAATGTATTTATTTATTGTTTCATTTTACATGCCAACTCTGATATGTCTACAAAGCACAAAAGTGATTGTCCAAATTTTTAGTGGCCTTTTCCCCAAAAAATGGTTTAAAAAATACCTGAGGGAAGGCTTGATCCAGTGCTGGTCGTGTGTGTGGTGCTCTCTTTTGTAAAGGGAAAACAAAATATATATAATTTTTTTTTTTTTTTTTCATTTCACATGACAACTCTGATATGCCTAGAGGGGTCACAAGTGATTGTCCAACTTTTTTAGTGGCCTTTTCCCCAAAAAATGGTTTAAAAATTACCTGAGGGAAGGCTTGATCCAGTGTCTGTCATGTCTGTGGTGTTCTCATCTTAAAGAGGAAAAAAGAAAGATAAAAAATGATTTTTTTGCCATTTTACATGCCAACTCTGACACGTCTACAGAGCACAGAAGTGATCGTCCACCCTTTCAGTGGCCTTTTCCCCCAAAAAATGGTTTCAAAAATACCTGAGGGAAGGCTTGTTCCAGTGCTGGTCATGTGTGTGGTGCTCTCTTCTGTAAAGGGAAAACAAAATATATATAATGTTTATTTTTTTTTCATTTCACATGACAACTCTGATATGCCTAGAGGGGGCAACATTGATTGTCCACCTTTTCAGTGGCCTTTTTCCCACTCAAAATTGTTTCAAAAATACCTGATTGAGAACTTGAACTGGTGGTGGTCATGTGTGTGGTGCTATCTTCTATAAAGGGAAAATAAATGTATTTATTTATTGTTTCATTTTACATGCCCACTCTGATACGTCTACAGAGCACAGAAGTGATCATCCACCCTTTCAGTGGCCTTCTCCCCCAAAAAATGGTTTCAAAAATACCTGAGGGAAGGCTTGTTCCAGTGCTGGTCATGTGTGTGGTGCTCTCTTCTATAAAGGGAAAATAAATTTATTTATTTATTTTTTCATTTTACATGCCAACTCTTATATGCCTAGAGGGGGCAACAGTGATTGTCCACCTTTTCAGTGGTCTTTTTCCCGCTCAAAATTTTTAAAAAATACCTGAGGGAGAACTTGAACTGGTGGTGGTCATGTGTGTGGTGCTCTCTTCTATAAAAGGAAAATAAATGTATTTATTTATTTATTTATTTATTTATTTCATTTTACATGCCAACTCTGATATGTCTACAAAGCACAAAAGTGATTGTCCAACTTTTTTAGTGGCCTTTTCCCCAAAAAAATGGTTTAAAAATTACCTGAGGGAAGGCTTGATCCAGTGTCTGTCATGTCTGTGGTGTTCTCATCTTAAAGAGGAAAAAAGAAAGATAAAAAATGATTTTTTTGCCATTTTACATGCCAACTCTGATACGTCTACAGAGCACAGAAGTGATCGTCCACCCTTTCAGTGGCCTTTTCCCCCAAAAAATGGTTTCAAAAATACCTGAGGGAAGGCTTGATCCAGTGCTGGTCATGTGTGTGGTGCTCTCTTCTGTAAAGGGAAAACAAAATATATATAATGTTTATTTTTTTTTCATTTCACATGACAACTCTGATATGCCTAGAGGGGGCAACATTGATTGTCCACCTTTTCAGTGGCCTTTTTCCCACTCAAAATTGTTTCAAAAATACCTGATTGAGAACTTGAACTGGTGGTGGTCATGTGTGTGCTGCTCTCTTCTATAAAGGGAAAATAAATTTATTTATTTATTGTTTCATTTTACATGCCCACTCTGATACGTCTACAGAGCACAGAAGTGATCATCCACCCTTTCAGTGGCCTTCTCCCCCAAAAAATGGTTTCAAAAATACCTGAGGGAAGGCTTGATCCAGTGCTGGTCATGTGTGTGCTGCTCTCTTCTATAAAGGGAAAATAAATGTATTTATTTATTTTTTTCATTTTACATGCCAACTCTGATATGCCTAGAGGGGGCAACAGTGATTGTCCACCTTTTCAGTGGTCTTTTTCCCGCTCAATTTTTTTTTAAAATACCTGAGGGAGAACTTGAACTGGTGGTGGTCATGTGTGTGGTGCTCTCTTCTGTAAAGGGAAAACAAAATATATATATATATATATTTTTTTTTCATTTCACATGACAACTCTGATATGCCTAGAGGGGGCAACATTGATTGTCCAACTTTTTTAGTGGCCTTTTCCCCCAAAAATGGTTTAAAAATTACCTGAGGGAAGGCTTGATCCACTGTCTGTCATGTCTGTGGTGTTCTCATCTTAAAGAGGAAAAAAGAAAGATAAAAAATGTTTTTTTTGCCATTTTACATGCCAACTCTGACACGTCTACAGAGCACAGAAGTGATCGTCCACCCTTTCAGTGGCCTTTTCCCCCAAAAAATGGTTTCAAAAATACCTGAGGGAAGGCTTGTTCCAGTGCTGGTCATGTGTGTGGTGCTCTCTTCTGTAAAGGGAAAACAAAATATATATAATGTTTATTTTTTTTTCATTTCACATGACAACTCTGATATGCCTAGAGGGGGCAACATTGATTGTCCACCTTTTCAGTGGCCTTTTTCCCACTCAAAATTGTTTCAAAAATACCTGATTGAGAACTTGAACTGGTGGTGGTCATGTGTGTGGTGCTATCTTCTATAAAGGGAAAATAAATGTATTTATTTATTTTTTCATTTTACATGCCAACTCTTATATGCCTAGAGGGGGCAACAGTGATTGTCCACCTTTTCAGTGGTCTTTTTCCCGCTCAAAATTTTTAAAAAATACCTGAGGGAGAACTTGAACTGGTGGTGGTCATGTGTGTGCTGCTCTCTTCTATAAAGGGAAAATAAATGTATTTATTTATTGTTTCATTTTACATGCCCACTCTGATACGTCTACAGAGCACAGAAGTGATCATCCACCCTTTCAGTGGCCTTCTCCCCCAAAAAATGGTTTCAAAAATACCTGAGGGAAGGCTTGTTCCAGTGCTGGTCATGTGTGTGGTGCTCTCTTCTATAAAGGGAAAATAAATGTATTTATTTATTTTTTCATTTTACATGCCAACTCTTATATGCCTAGAGGGGGCAACAGTGATTGTCCACCTTTTCAGTGGTCTTTTTCCCGCTCAAAATTTTTAAAAAATACCTGAGGGAGAACTTGAACTGGTGGTGGTCATGTGTGTGCTGCTCTCTTCTATAAAGGGAAAATAAATGTATTTATTTATTGTTTCATTTTACATGCCCACTCTGATACGTCTACAGAGCACAGAAGTGATCATCCACCCTTTCAGTGGCCTTTTCCCCCAAAAAATGGTTTCAAAAATACCTGAGGGAAGGCTTGTTCCAGTGCTGGTCATGTGTGTGGTGCTCTCTTCTATAAAGGGAAAACAAAATATATATAATGTTTATTTTTTTTTCATTTCACATGACAACTCTGATATGCCTAGAGGGGGCAACATTGATTGTCCACCTTTTCAGTGGTCTTTTTCCCACTCAAAATTGTTTCAAAAATACCTGATTGAGAACTTGAACTGGTGGTGGTCATGTGTGTGCTGCTCTCTTCTATAAAGGGAAAATAAATGTATTTATTTATTGTTTCATTTCACATGCCAACTCTTATATGCCTAGAGGGGGCAACAGTGATTGTCCACCTTTTCAGTGGTCTTTTTCCCGCTCAAAATTTTTAAAAAATACCTGAGGGAGAACTTGAACTGGTGGTGGTCATGTGTGTGCTGCTCTCTTCTATAAAGGGAAAATAAATGTATTTATTTATTGTTTCATTTTACATGCCCACTCTGATACGTCTACAGAGCACAGAAGTGATCATCCACCCTTTCAGTGAACTTTTCCCTGAAAAAATGGTTTCAAAAATACCTGAGGGAAGGCTTGTTCCAGTGCTGGTCATGTGTGTGGTGCTCTCTTCTATAAAGGGAAAATAAATGTATTTATTTATTTTTTCATTTCACATGCCAACTCTTATATTCCTAGAGGGGGCAACAGTGATTGTCCACCTTTTCAGTGGTCTTTTTCCCGCTCAAAATTTTTAAAAAATACCTGAGGGAGAACTTGAACTGGTGGTGGTCATGTGTGTGCTGCTCTCTTCTATAAAGGGAAAATAAATGTATTAATTTATTTATTTATTTATTTCATTTTACATGCCAACTCTGATATGTCTACAAAGCACAAAAGTGATTGTCCAACTTTTTTAGTGCCTTTTCCCCAAAAAATGGTTTAAAAATTACCTGAGGGAAGGCTTGATCCAGTGTCTGTCATGTCTGTGGTGTTCTCATCTTAAAGAGGAAAAAAGAAAGATAAAAAATGATTTTTTTGCCATTTTACATGCCAACTCTGATACGTCTACAGAGCACAGAAGTGATCGTCCACCCTTTCAGTGGCCTTTTCCCCCAAAAAATGGTTTCAAAAATACCTGAGGGAAGGCTTGTTCCAGTGCTGGTCATGTGTGTGGTGCTCTCTTCTGTAAAGGGAAAACAAAATATATATAATGTTTATTTATTTTTCATTTCACATGACAACTCTGATATGCCTAGAGGGGGCAACATTGATTGTCCACCTTTTCAGTGGCCTTTTCCCCACTCAAAATTGTTTCAAAAATACCTGATTGAGAACTTGAACTGGTGGTGGTCATGTGTGTGGTGCTCTCTTCTATAAAGGGAAAATAAATGTATTTATTTATTGTTTCATTTTACATGCCAACTCTGATATGTCTACAAAGCGCAAAAGTGATTGTCCAACTTTTTTAGTGGCCTTTTCCCCCAAAAATGGTTTCCAAAATACCTGAGGGAAGGCTTGATCCAGTGCTGGTCGTGTGTGTGGTGCTCTCTTTTGTAAAGGGAAAACAAAATATATATAATTTTTTTTCATTTCACATGACAACTCTGATATGCCTAGAGGGGGCAAAAGTGATTGTCCAACTTTTTTAGTGGCCTTTTCCCCAAAAAATGGTTTAAAAATTACCTGAGGGAAGGCTTGATCCAGTGTCTGTCATGTCTGTGGTGTTCTCATCTTAAAGAGGAAAAAAGAAAGATAAAAAATGATTTTTTTGCCATTTTACATGCCAACTCTGATACGTCTACAGAGCACAGAAGTGATCGTCCACCCTTTCAGTGGCCTTTTCCCCCAAAAAATGGTTTCAAAAATACCTGAGGGAAGGCTTGTTCCAGTGCTGGTCATGTGTGTGGTGCTCTCTTCTATAAAGGGAAAACAAAATATATATAATGTTTATTTTTTTTTCATTTCACATGACAACTCTGATATGCCTAGAGGGGGCAACATTGATTGTCCACCTTTTCAGTGGTCTTTTTCCCACTCAAAATTGTTTCAAAAATACCTGATTGAGAACTTGAACTGGTGGTGGTCATGTGTGTGCTGCTCTCTTCTATAAAGGGAAAATAAATGTATTTATTTATTGTTTCATTTCACATGCCAACTCTTATATGCCTAGAGGGGGCAACAGTGATTGTCCACCTTTTCAGTGGTCTTTTTCCCGCTCAAAATTTTTAAAAAATACCTGAGGGAGAACTTGAACTGGTGGTGGTCATGTGTGTGCTGCTCTCTTCTATAAAGGGAAAATAAATGTATTTATTTATTGTTTCATTTTACATGCCCACTCTGATACGTCTACAGAGCACAGAAGTGATCATCCACCCTTTCAGTGGCCTTCTCCCCCAAAAAATGGTTTCAAAAATACCTGAGGGAAGGCTTGTTCCAGTGCTGGTCATGTGTGTGGTGCTCTCTTCTATAAAAGGAAAATAAATGTATTAATTAATTAATTTATTTATTTCATTTTACATGCCAACTCTGATATGTCTACAAAGCACAAAAGTGATTGTCCAACTTTTTTAGTGGCCTTTTCCCCAAAAAATGGTTTAAAAATTACCTGAGGGAAGGCTTGATCCAGTGTCTGTCATGTCTGTGGTGTTCTCATCTTAAAGAGGAAAAAAGAAAGATAAAAATGATTTTTTTGCCATTTTACATGCCAACTCTGATACGTCTACAGAGCACAGAAGTGATCGTCCACCCTTTCAGTGGCCTTCTCCCCCAAAAAATGGTTTCAAAAATACCTGAGGGAAGGCTTGTTCCAGTGCTGGTCATGTGTGTGGTGCTCTCTTCTATAAAGGGAAAATAAATGTATTTATTTATTTTTTCATTTTACATGCCAACTCTTATATGCCTAGAGGGGGCAACAGTGATTGTCCACCTTTTCAGTGGTCTTTTTCCCGCTCAAAATTTTTAAAAAATACCTGAGGGAGAACTTGAACTGGTGGTGGTCATGTGTGTGCTGCTCTCTTCTATAAAGGGAAAATAAATGTATTTATTTATTGTTTCATTTTACATGCCCACTCTGATACGTCTACAGAGCACAGAAGTGATCATCCACCCTTTCAGTGGCCTTCTCCCCCAAAAAATGGTTTCAAAAATACCTGAGGGAAGGCTTGTTCCAGTGCTGGTCATGTGTGTGGTGCTCTCTTCTATAAAGGGAAAATAAATGTATTTATTTATTTTTTTCATTTTACATGCCAACTCTGATATGCCTAGAGGGGGCAACAGTGATTGTCCACCTTTTCAGTGGTCTTTTTCCCGCTCAAATTTTTTTAAAAATACCTGAGGGAGAACTTGAACTGGTGGTGGTCATGTGTGTGGTGCTCTCTTCTATAAAAGGAAAGTAAATGTATTTATTTATTTATTTATTTATTTATTTATTTCATTTTACATGCCAACTCTGATATGTCTACAAAGGACAAAAGTGATTGTCCAACTTTTTTAGTGGCCTTTTCCCCAAAAAATGGTTTAAAAAATACCTGAGGGAAGGCTTGATCCAGTGCTGGTCGTGTGTGTGGTGCTCTCTTCTGTAAAGGGAAAACAAAATATATATATATATATATATTTTTTCATTTCACATGACAACTCTGATATGCTTAGAGGGGGCAACATTGATTGTCCAACTTTTTTAGTGGCCTTCTCCCCCAAAAAATGGTTTAAAAATTACCTGAGGGAAGGCTTGATCCAGTGTCGGTCATGTCTGTGGTGTTCTCATCTTAAAGAGGAAAAAAGAAAGATAAAAAATGATTTTTTTGCCATTTTACATGCCAACTCTGATAATCTACAGAGCACAGAAGTGATCGTCCACCCTTTCAGTGGCCTTTTCCCCCAAAAAATGGTTTCAAAAATACCTGAGGGAAGGCTTGTCCCAGTGCTGGTCATGTGTGTGCTGCTCTCTTCTATAAAGGGAAAATAAATGTATTTATTTATTTTTTCATTTTACATGCCAACTCTTATATGCCTAGAGGGGGCAACAGTGATTGTCCACCTTTTCAGTGGTCTTTTTCCCGCTCAAATTTTTTTAAAAATACCTGAGGGAGAACTTGAACTGGTGGTGGTCATGTGTGTGGTGCTCTCTTCTATAAAAGGAAAATAAATGTATTTATTTATTTATTTATTTATTTCATTTTACATGCCAACTCTGATATGTCTACAAATGACAAAAGTGATTGTCCAACTTTTTTAGTGGCCTTTTCCCCAAAAAATGGTTTAAAAAATACCTGAGGGAAGGCTTGATCCAGTGCTGGTCGTGTGTGTGGTGCTCTCTTCTGTAAAGGGAAAACAAAATATATATATATATATATATATATATATATATATATATATTTTTTTTTTTTTTTTTTTTTTTTCATTTCACATGACAACTCTGATATGCCTAGAGGGGGCAACATTGATTGTCCAACTTTTTTAGTGGCCTTTTCCCCCAAAAAATGGTTTAAAAATTACCTGAGGGAAGGCTTGATCCAGTGCCTGTCATGTCTGTGGTGTTCTCATCTTTAAAGAGGAAAAAAGAAAGATAAAAAATGATTTTTTTGCCATTTTACATGCCAACTCTGATAATCTACAGAGCACAGAAGTGATCGTCCACCCTTTCAGTGGCCTTTTCCCCCAAAAAATGGTTTCAAAAATACCTGAGGGAAGGCTTGTTCCAGTGCTGGTCATGTGTGTGGTGCTCTCTTCTATAAAGGGAAAACAAAATATATATAATGTTTATTTTTTTTTCATTTCACATGACAACTCTGATATGCCTAGAGGGGGCAACATTGATTGTCCACCTTTTCAGTGGTCTTTTTCCCACTCAAAATTGTTTCAAAAATACCTGATTGAGAACTTGAACTGGTGGTGGTCATGTGTGTGCTGCTCTCTTCTATAAAGGGAAAATAAATGTATTTATTTATTGTTTCATTTCACATGCCAACTCTTATATGCCTAGAGGGGGCAACAGTGATTGTCCACCTTTTCAGTGGTCTTTTTCCCGCTCAAAATTTTTAAAAAATACCTGAGGGAGAACTTGAACTGGTGGTGGTCATGTGTGTGCTGCTCTCTTCTATAAAGGGAAAATAAATGTATTTATTTATTGTTTCATTTTACATGCCCACTCTGATACGTCTACAGAGCACAGAAGTGATCATCCACCCTTTCAGTGGCCTTCTCCCCCAAAAAATGGTTTCAAAAATACCTGAGGGAAGGCTTGTTCCAGTGCTGGTCATGTGTGTGGTGCTCTCTTCTATAAAAGGAAAATAAATGTATTAATTAATTAATTTATTTATTTCATTTTACATGCCAACTCTGATATGTCTACAAAGCACAAAAGTGATTGTCCAACTTTTTTAGTGGCCTTTTCCCCAAAAAATGGTTTAAAAATTACCTGAGGGAAGGCTTGATCCAGTGTCTGTCATGTCTGTGGTGTTCTCATCTTAAAGAGGAAAAAAGAAAGATAAAAAATGATTTTTTTGCCATTTTACATGCCAACTCTGATACGTCTACAGAGCACAGAAGTGATCGTCCACCCTTTCAGTGGCCTTTTCCCCCAAAAAATGGTTTCAAAAATACCTGAGGGAAGGCTTGTTCCAGTGCTGGTCATGTGTGTGGTGCTCTCTTCTATAAAGGGAAAATAAATGTATTTATTTATTTTTTCATTTTACATGCCAACTCTTATATGCCTAGAGGGGGCAACAGTGATTGTCCACCTTTTCAGTGGTCTTTTTCCCGCTCAAAATTTTTAAAAAATACCTGAGGGAGAACTTGAACTGGTGGTGGTCATGTGTGTGCTGCTCTCTTCTATAAAGGGAAAATAAATGTATTTATTTATTGTTTCATTTTACATGCCCACTCTGATACGTCTACAGAGCACAGAAGTGATCATCCACCCTTTCAGTGGCCTTCTCCCCCAAAAAATGGTTTCAAAAATACCTGAGGGAAGGCTTGTTCCAGTGCTGGTCATGTGTGTGGTGCTCTCTTCTATAAAGGGAAAATAAATGTATTTATTTATTTTTTCATTTTACATGCCAACTCTGATATGCCTAGAGGGGGCAACAGTGATTGTCCACCTTTTCAGTGGTCTTTTTCCCGCTCAAATTTTTTTAAAAATACCTGAGGGAGAACTTGAACTGGTGGTGGTCATGTGTGTGGTGCTCTCTTCTATAAAAGGAAAGTAAATGTATTTATTTATTTATTTATTTATTTATTTATTTCATTTTACATGCCAACTCTGATATGTCTACAAAGGACAAAAGTGATTGTCCAACTTTTTTAGTGGCCTTTTCCCCAAAAAATGGTTTAAAAAATACCTGAGGGAAGGCTTGATCCAGTGCTGGTCGTGTGTGTGGTGCTCTCTTCTGTAAAGGGAAAACAAAATATATATATATATATTTTTTTTTTCATTTCACATGACAACTCTGATATGCCTAGAGGGGGCAACATTGATTGTCCAACTTTTTTAGTGGCCTTTTCCCCCAAAAAATGGTTTAAAAATTACCTGAGGGAAGGCTTGATCCAGTGTCTGTCATGTCTGTGGTGTTCTCATCTTAAAGAGGAAAAAAGAAAGATAAAAAATGATTTTTTTGCCATTTTACATGCCAACTCTGATACGTCTACAGAGCACAAAAGTGATTGTCCAACTTTTTTAGTGGCCTTTTCCCCAAAAAATGGTTTAAAAATTACCTGAGGGAAGGCTTGATCCAGTGTCTGTCATGTCTGTGGTGTTCTCATCTTAAAGAGGAAAAAAGAAAGATAAAAAATGATTTTTTTGCCATTTTACATGCCAACTCTGATACGTCTACAGAGCACAGAAGTGATCGTCCACCCTTTCAGTGGCCTTTTCCCCCAAAAAATGGTTTCAAAAATACCTGAGGGAAGGCTTGTTCCAGTGCTGGTCATGTGTGTGGTGCTCTCTTCTATAAAGGGAAAATAAATGTATTTATTTATTTTTTCATTTTACATGCCAACTCTTATATGCCTAGAGGGGGCAACAGTGATTGTCCACCTTTTCAGTGGTCTTTTTCCCGCTCAAAATTTTTAAAAAATACCTGAGGGAGAACTTGAACTGGTGGTGGTCATGTGTGTGCTGCTCTCTTCTATAAAGGGAAAATAAATGTATTTATTTATTGTTTCATTTTACATGCCCACTCTGATACGTCTACAGAGCACAGAAGTGATCATCCACCCTTTCAGTGGCCTTCTCCCCCAAAAAATGGTTTCAAAAATACCTGAGGGAAGGCTTGTTCCAGTGCTGGTCATGTGTGTGGTGCTCTCTTCTATAAAGGGAAAATAAATGTATTTATTTATTTTTTCATTTTACATGCCAACTCTGATATGCCTAGAGGGGGCAACAGTGATTGTCCACCTTTTCAGTGGTCTTTTTCCCGCTCAAATTTTTTTAAAAATACCTGAGGGAGAACTTGAACTGGTGGTGGTCATGTGTGTGGTGCTCTCTTCTATAAAAGGAAAGTAAATGTATTTATTTATTTATTTATTTATTTATTTATTTCATTTTACATGCCAACTCTGATATGTCTACAAAGGACAAAAGTGATTGTCCAACTTTTTTAGTGGCCTTTTCCCCAAAAAATGGTTTAAAAAATACCTGAGGGAAGGCTTGATCCAGTGCTGGTCGTGTGTGTGGTGCTCTCTTCTGTAAAGGGAAAACAAAATATATATATATATTTTTTTTTTTCATTTCACATGACAACTCTGATATGCCTAGAGGGGGCAACATTGATTGTCCAACTTTTTTAGTGGCCTTTTCCCCCAAAAAATGGTTTAAAAATTACCTGAGGGAAGGCTTGATCCAGTGTCGGTCATGTCTGTGGTGTTCTCATCTTAAAGAGGAAAAAAGAAAGATAAAAAATGATTTTTTTGCCATTTTACATGCCAACTCTGATAATCTACAGAGCACAGAAGTGATCGTCCACCCTTTCAGTGGCCTTTTCCCCCAAAAAATGGTTTCAAAAATACCTGAGGGAAGGCTTGTCCCAGTGCTGGTCATGTGTGTGCTGCTCTCTTCTATAAAGGGAAAATAAATGTATTTATTTATTTTTTCATTTTACATGCCAACTCTTATATGCCTAGAGGGGGCAACAGTGATTGTCCACCTTTTCAGTGGTCTTTTTCCCGCTCAAATTTTTTTAAAAATACCTGAGGGAGAACTTGAACTGGTGGTGGTCATGTGTGTGGTGCTCTCTTCTATAAAAGGAAAATAAATGTATTTATTTATTTATTTATTTATTTCATTTTACATGCCAACTCTGATATGTCTACAAATGACAAAAGTGATTGTCCAACTTTTTTAGTGGCCTTTTCCCCAAAAAATGGTTTAAAAAATACCTGAGGGAAGGCTTGATCCAGTGCTGGTCGTGTGTGTGGTGCTCTCTTCTGTAAAGGGAAAACAAAATATATATATATATATATATATATATATATATTTTTTTTTTTTTTTTTTTTTTTTTTTTTTTTTTCATTTCACATGACAACTCTGATATGCCTAGAGGGGGCAACATTGATTGTCCAACTTTTTTAGTGGCCTTTTCCCCCAAAAAATGGTTTAAAAATTACCTGAGGGAAGGCTTGATCCAGTGCCTGTCATGTCTGTGGTGTTCTCATCTTTAAAGAGGAAAAAAGAAAGATAAAAAATGATTTTTTTGCCATTTTACATGCCAACTCTGATAATCTACAGAGCACAGAAGTGATCGTCCACCCTTTCAGTGGCCTTTTCCCCCAAAAAATGGTTTCAAAAATACCTGAGGGAAGGCTTGTTCCAGTGCTGGTCATGTGTGTGGTGCTCTCTTCTGTAAAGGGAAAATAAATGTATTTATTTATTGTTTCATTTTACATGGCAACTCTGATATGTCTACAAAGCACAAAAGTGATTGTCCAACTTTTTTAGTGGCCTTTTCCCCAAAAAATGGTTTAAAACATACCTGAGGGAAGGCTTGATCCAGTGCCTGTCATGTCTGTGGTGTTCTCATCTTTAAAGAGGAAAAAAGAAAGATATATATATATATTTTTTTTTTTTTTGCCATTTTACATGCCAACTCTGATACGTCTACAGAGCACAGAAGTGATCATCCACCCTTTCAGTGAACTTTTCCCTGAAAAAATGGTTTCAAAAATACCTGAGGGAAGGCTTGTTCCAGTGCTGGTCATGTGTGTGGTGCTCTCTTCTATAAAGGGAAAATAAATGTATTTATTTATTTTTTCATTTCACATGCCAACTCTTATATTCCTAGAGGGGGCAACAGTGATTGTCCACCTTTTCAGTGGTCTTTTTCCCGCTCAAAATTTTTAAAAAATACCTGAGGGAGAACTTGAACTGGTGGTGGTCATGTGTGTGCTGCTCTCTTCTATAAAGGGAAAATAAATGTATTTATTTATTGTTTCATTTTACATGCCCACTCTGATACGTCTACAGAGCACAGAAGTGATCATCCACCCTTTCAGTGGCCTTCTCCCCCAAAAAATGGTTTCAAAAATACCTGAGGGAAGGCTTGTTCCAGTGCTGGTCATGTGTGTGGTGCTCTCTTCTATAAAGGGAAAATAAATGTATTTATTTATTTTTTCATTTTACATGCCAACTCTGATATGCCTAGAGGGGGCAACAGTGATTGTCCACCTTTTCAGTGGTCTTTTTCCCGCTCAATTTTTTTAAAAAATACCTGAGGGAGAACTTGAACTGGTGGTGGTCATGTGTGTGGTGCTCTCTTCTATAAAAGGAAAATAAATGTATTAATTAATTTATTTATTTATTTCATTTTACATGCCAACTCTGATATGTCTACAAAGCACAAAAGTGATTGTCCAACTTTTTTAGTGGCCTTTTCCCCAAAAAATGGTTTAAAAATTACCTGAGGGAAGGCTTGATCCAGTGTCTGTCATGTCTGTGGTGTTCTCATCTTAAAGAGGAAAAAAGAAAGATAAAAAATGATTTTTTTGCCATTTTACATGCCAACTCTGATACGTCTACAGAGCACAGAAGTGATCGTCCACCCTTTCAGTGGCCTTTTCCCCCAAAAAATGGTTTCAAAAATACCTGAGGGAAGGCTTGTTCCAGTGCTGGTCATGTGTGTGGTGCTCTCTTCTATAAAGGGAAAACAAAATATATATAATGTTTATTTTTTTTTCATTTCACATGACAACTCTGATATGCCTAGAGGGGGCAACATTGATTGTCCACCTTTTCAGTGGTCTTTTTCCCACTCAAAATTGTTTCAAAAATACCTGATTGAGAACTTGAACTGGTGGTGGTCATGTGTGTGCTGCTCTCTTCTATAAAGGGAAAATAAATGTATTTATTTATTGTTTCATTTCACATGCCAACTCTTATATGCCTAGAGGGGGCAACAGTGATTGTCCACCTTTTCAGTGGTCTTTTTCCCGCTCAAATTTTTTAAAAAATACCTGAGGGAGAACTTGAACTGGTGGTGGTCATGTGTGTGCTGCTCTCTTCTATAAAGGGAAAATAAATGTATTTATTTATTGTTTCATTTTACATGCCCACTCTGATACGTCTACAGAGCACAGAAGTGATCATCCACCCTTTCAGTGGCCTTCTCCCCCAAAAAATGGTTTCAAAAATACCTGAGGGAAGGCTTGTTCCAGTGCTGGTCATGTGTGTGGTGCTCTCTTCTATAAAGGGAAAATAAATGTATTTATTTATTTTTTCATTTTACATGCCAACTCTGATATGCCTAGAGGGGGCAACAGTGATTGTCCACCTTTTCAGTGGTCTTTTTCCCGCTCAAAATTTTTTAAAAATACCTGAGGGAGAACTTGAACTGGTGGTGGTCATGTGTGTGGTGCTCTCTTCTATAAAAGGAAAGTAAATGTATTTATTTATTTATTTATTTATTTATTTCATTTTACATGCCAACTCTGATATGTCTACAAAGGACAAAAGTGATTGTCCAACTTTTTTAGTGGCCTTTTCCCCAAAAAATGGTTTAAAAAATACCTGAGGGAAGGCTTGATCCAGTGCTGGTCGTGTGTGTGGTGCTCTCTTCTGTAAAGGGAAAACAAAATATATATATATATATATTTTTTTTCATTTCACATGACAACTCTGATATGCCTAGAGGGGGCAACATTGATTGTCCAACTTTTTTAGTGGCCTTTTCCCCCAAAAAATGGTTTAAAAATTACCTGAGGGAAGGCTTGATCCAGTGTCGGTCATGTCTGTGGTGTTCTCATCTTAAAGAGGAAAAAAGAAAGATAAAAAATGATTTTTTTGCCATTTTACATGCCAACTCTGATAATCTACAGAGCACAGAAGTGATCGTCCACCCTTTCAGTGGCCTTTTCCCCCAAAAAATGGTTTCAAAAATACCTGAGGGAAGGCTTGTCCCAGTGCTGGTCATGTGTGTGGTGCTCTCTTCTGTAAAGGGAAAACAAAATATATATAATGTTTTTTTTTTTTTTTTCATTTCACATGACAACTCTCATATGCCTAGAGGGGGCAACATTGATTGTCCACCTTTTCAGTGGCCTTTTTCCCACTCAAAATTGTTTCAAAAATACCTGATTGAGAACTTGAACTGGTGGTGGTCATGTGTGTGCTGCTCTCTTCTATAAAGGGAAAATAAATGTATTTATTTATTGTTTCATTTTACATGGCAACTCTGATATGTCTACAAAGCACAAAAGTGATTGTCCAACTTTTTTAGTGGCCTTTTCCCCAAAAAATGGTTTAAAAAATACCTGAGGGAAGGCTTGATCCAGTGCTGGTCATGTGTGTGCTGCTCTCTTCTATAAAGGGAAAATAAATGTATTTATTTATTTTTTCATTTTACATGCCAACTCTTATATGCCTAGAGGGGGCAACAGTGATTGTCCACCTTTTCAGTGGTCTTTTTCCCGCTCAAATTTTTTTAAAAATACCTGAGGGAGAACTTGAACTGGTGGTGGTCATGTGTGTGGTGCTCTCTTCTATAAAAGGAAAATAAATGTATTTATTTATTTATTTATTTATTTATTTATTTCATTTTACATGCCAACTCTGATATGTCTACAAATGACAAAAGTGATTGTCCAACTTTTTTAGTGGCCTTTTCCCCAAAAAATGGTTTAAAAAATACCTGAGGGAAGGCTTGATCCAGTGCTGGTCGTTTGTGTGGTGCTCTCTTCTGTAAAGGGAAAACAAAATATATATATATATATATATATTTTTTTTTTTTTTTCATTTCACATGACAACTCTGATATGCCTAGAGGGGGCAACATTGATTGTCCAACTTTTTTAGTGGCCTTTTCCCCCAAAAAATGGTTTAAAAATTACCTGAGGGAAGGCTTGATCCAGTGTCGGTCATGTCTGTGGTGTTCTCATCTTAAAGAGGAAAAAAGAAAGATAAAAAATGATTTTTTTGCCATTTTACATGCCAACTCTGATAATCTACAGAGCACAGAAGTGATCGTCCACCCTTTCAGTGGCCTTTTCCCCCAAAAAATGGTTTCAAAAATACCTGAGGGAAGGCTTGTTCCAGTGCTGGTCATGTGTGTGGTGCTCTCTTCTGTAAAGGGAAAACAAAATATATATAATGTTTATTTTTTTTTTCATTTCACATGACAACTCTGATATGCCTAGAGGGGGCAACATTGATTGTCCACCTTTTCAGTGGCCTTTTTCCCACTCAAAATTGTTTCAAAAATACCTGATTGAGAACTTGAACTGGTGGTGGTCATGTGTGTGCTGCTCTCTTCTATAAAGGGAAAATAAATGTATTTATTTATTGTTTCATTTTACATGCCAACTCTGATATGTCTACAAAGCACAAAAGTGATTGTCCAACTTTTTTAGTGGCCTTTTCCCCAAAAAATGGTTTAAAAAATACCTGAGGGAAGGCTTGATCCAGTGCCTGTCATGTCTGTGGTGTTCTCATCTTTAAAGAGGAAAAAAGAAAGATATATATATAATTTTTTTTTTTGCCATTTTACATGCCAACTCTGATACGTCTACAGAGCACAGAAGTGATCATCCACCCTTTCAGTGAACTTTTCCCTGAAAAAATGGTTTCAAAAATACCTGAGGGAAGGCTTGTTCCAGTGCTGGTCATGTGTGTGGTGCTCTCTTCTATAAAGGGAAAATAAATTTATTTATTTATTGTTTCATTTTACATGCCCACTCTGATACGTCTACAGAGCACAGAAGTGATCATCCACCCTTTCAGTGGCCTTCTCCCCCAAAAAATGGTTTCAAAAATACCTGAGGGAAGGCTTGTTCCAGTGCTGGTCATGTGTGTGGTGCTCTCTTCTATAAAGGGAAAATAAATGTATTTATTTATTGTTTCATTTTACATGCCCACTCTGATACGTCTACAGAGCACAGAAGTGATCATCCACCCTTTCAGTGGCCTTCTCCCCCAAAAAATGGTTTCAAAAATACCTGAGGGAAGGCTTGTTCCAGTGCTGGTCATGTGTGTGCTGCTCTCTTCTATAAAGGGAAAATAAATGTATTTATTTATTTTTTTCATTTTACATGCCAACTCTTATATGCCTAGAGGGGGCAACAGTGATTGTCCACCTTTTCAGTGGTCTTTTTCCCGCTCAAAATTTTTAAAAAATACCTGAGGGAGAACTTGAACTGGTGGTGGTCATGTGTGTGGTGCTCTCTTCTATAAAAGGAAAATAAATGTATTAATTAATTAATTTATTTATTTCATTTTACATGCCAACTCTGATATGTCTACAAAGCACAAAAGTGATTGTCCAACTTTTTTAGTGGCCTTTTCCCCAAAAAATGGTTTAAAAATTACCTGAGGGAAGGCTTGATCCAGTGCTTGTCATGTGTGTGGTGCTCTCTTCTGTAAAGGGAAAACAAAATATATATATATATATATATTTTTTTCATTTCACATGACAACTCTGATATGCCTAGAGGGGGCAACATTGACTGTCCAACTTTTTTAGTGGCCTTTTCCCAAAAAATGGTTTAAAAATTACCTGAGGGAAGGCTTGATCCAGTGTCTGTCATGTCTGTGGTGTTCTCATCTTAAAGAGGAAAAAAGAAAGATAAAAAATGATTTTTTTGCCATTTTACATGCCAACTCTGACACGTCTACAGAGCACAGAAGTGATCGTCCACCCTTTCAGTGGCCTTTTCCCCCAAAAAATGGTTTCAAAAATACCTGAGGGAAGGCTTGTTCCAGTGCTGGTCATGTGTGTGGTGCTCTCTTCTGTAAAGGGAAAACAAAATATATATAATGTTTATTTATTTTTCATTTCACATGACAACTCTGATATGCCTAGAGGGGGCAACATTGATTGTCCACCTTTTCAGTGGCCTTTTTCCCACTCAAAATTGTTTCAAAAATACCTGATTGAGAACTTGAACTGGTGGTGGTCATGTGTGTGCTGCTCTCTTCTATAAAGGGAAAATAAATGTATTTATTTATTGTTTCATTTTACATGCCCACTCTGATACGTCTACAGAGCACAGAAGTGATCATCCACCCTTTCAGTGGCCTTCTCCCCCAAAAAATGGTTTCAAAAATACCTGAGGGAAGGCTTGATCCAGTGCTGGTCATGTATGTGGTGCTCTCTTCTATAAAGGGAAAATAAATGTATTTATTTATTTTTTTCATTTTACATGCCAACTCTGATATGCCTAGAGGGGGCAACAGTGATTGTCCACCTTTTCAGTGGTCTTTTTCCCGCTCAAATTTTTTTAAAAATACCTGAGGGAGAACTTGAACTGGTGGTGGTCATGTGTGTGGTGCTCTCTTCTGTAAAGGGAAAACAAAATATATATATATATATATTTTTTTTTTCATTTCACATGACAACTCTGATATGCCTAGAGGGGTCAAAAGTGATTGTCCAACTTTTTTAGTGGCCTTTTCCCCAAAAAATGGTTTAAAAATTACCTGAGGGAAGGCTTGATCCAGTGTCTGTCATGTCTGTGGTGTTCTCATCTTAAAGAGGAAAAAAGAAAGATAAAAAAATGATTTTTTTGCCATTTTACATGCCAACTCTGATACGTCTACAGAGCACAGAAGTGATCGTCCACCCTTTCAGTGGCCTTTTCCCCCAAAAAATGGTTTCAAAAATACCTGAGGGAAGGCTTGATCCAGTGCTGGTCATGTGTGTGCTGCTCTCTTCTATAAAGGGAAAATAAATGTATTTATTTATTGTTTCATTTTACATGCCCACTCTGATATGTCTACAAAGCGCAAAAGTGATTGTCCAACTTTTTTAGTGGCCTTTTCCCCCAAAAATGGTTTCAAAAATACCTGAGGGAAGGCTTGTTCCAGTGCTGGTCATGTGTGTGCTGCTCTCTTTTGTAAAGGGAAAACAAAATATATATATATATATTTTTTTTTTTTTCATTTCACATGACAACTCTGATATGCCTAGAGGGGTCAAAAGTGATTGTCCAACTTTTTTAGTGGCCTTTTCCCCAAAAAATGGTTTAAAAATTACCTGAGGGAAGGCTTGATCCAGTGTCTGTCATGTCTGTGGTGTTCTCATCTTAAAGAGGAAAAAAGAAAGATAAAAAAATGATTTTTTTGCCATTTTACATGCCAACTCTGATACGTCTACAGAGCACAGAAGTGATCGTCCACCCTTTCAGTGGCCTTTTCCCCCAAAAAATGGTTTCAAAAATACCTGAGGGAAGGCTTGATCCAGTGCTGGTCATGTGTGTGCTGCTCTCTTCTATAAAGGGAAAATAAATGTATTTATTTATTGTTTCATTTTACATGCCCACTCTGATACGTCTACAGAGCACAGAAGTGATCGTCCACCCTTTCAGTGGCCTTTTCCCCCAAAAAATGGTTTAAAAAATACCTGAGGGAAGGCTTGATCCAGTGCTGGTCGTGTGTGTGGTGCTCTCTTTTGTAAAGGGAAAAAAAATATATATATTTTTTTTTTTTTTTCATTTCACATGACAACTCTGATATGCCTAGAGGGGGCAACATTGATTGTCCACCTTTTCAGTGGCCTTTTTCCCACTCAAAATTGTTTCAAAAATACCTGATTGAGAACTTGAACTGGTGGTGGTCATGTGTGTGCTGCTCTCTTCTATAAAGGGAAAATAAATGTATTTATTTATTGTTTCATTTTACATGCCCACTCTGATACGTCTACAGAGCACAGAAGTGATCATCCACCCTTTCAGTGGCCTTCTCCCCCAAAAAATGGTTTCAAAAATACCTGAGGGAAGGCTTGATCCAGTGCTGGTCATGTATGTGGTGCTCTCTTCTATAAAGGGAAAATAAATGTATTTATTTATTTTTTTCATTTTACATGCCAACTCTGATATGCCTAGAGGGGGCAACAGTGATTGTCCACCTTTTCAGTGGTCTTTTTCCCGCTCAAATTTTTTAAAAATACCTGAGGGAGAACTTGAACTGGTGGTGGTCATGTGTGTGGTGCTCTCTTCTGTAAAGGGAAAACAAAATATATATATGTATATATATTTTTTTCATTTCACATGACAACTCTGATATGCCTAGAGGGGGCAACATTTATTGTCCAACTTTTTTAGTGGCCTTTTCCCCAAAAAATGGTTTAAAAATTACCTGAGGGAAGGCTTGATCCACTGTCTGTCATGTCTGTGGTGTTCTCATCTTAAAGAGGAAAAAAGAAAGATAAAAAATGATTTTTTTGCCATTTTACATGCCAACTCTGACACGTCTACAGAGCACAGAAGTGATCGTCCACCCTTTCAGTGGCCTTTTCCCCCAAAAAATGGTTTCAAAAATACCTGAGGGAAGGCTTGTTCCAGTGCTGGTCATGTGTGTGGTGCTCTCTTCTGTAAAGGGAAAACAAAATATATATAATGTTTATTTTTTTTTCATTTCACATGACAACTCTGATATGCCTAGAGGGGGCAACATTGATTGTCCACCTTTTCAGTGGCCTTTTTCCCACTCAAAATTGTTTCAAAAATACCTGATTGAGAACTTGAACTGGTGGTGGTCATGTGTGTGCTGCTCTCTTCTATAAAGGGAAAATAAATGTATTTATTTATTGTTTCATTTTACATGCCAACTCTGATATGTCTACAAAGCACAAAAGTGATTGTCCAACTTTTTTAGTGGCCTTTTCCCCAAAAAATGGTTTAAAAAATACCTGAGGGAAGGCTTGATCCAGTGTCTGTCATGTCTGTGGTGTTCTCATCTTTAAAGAGGAAAAAAGAAAGATATATATATTTTTTTTTTTTTTTTGTTGCCATTTTACATGCCAACTCTGATACGTCTACAGAGCACAGAAGTGATCATCCACCCTTTCAGTGAACTTTTCCCTGAAATAAATGGTTTCAAAAATACCTGAGGGAAGGCTTGTTCCAGTGCTGGTCATGTGTGTGGTGCTCTCTTCTATAAAGGGAAAATAAATGTATTTATTTATTTTTTCATTTTACATGCCAACTCTTATATGCCTAGAGGGGGCAACAGTGATTGTCCACCTTTTCAGTGGTCTTTTTCCCGCTCAAAATTTTTAAAAAATACCTGAGGGAGAACTTGAACTGGTGGTGGTCATGTGTGTGCTGCTCTCTTCTATAAAGGGAAAATAAATGTATTTATTTATTGTTTCATTTTACATGCCCACTCTGATACGTCTACAGAGCACAGAAGTGATCATCCACCCTTTCAGTGGCCTTCTCCCCCAAAAAATGGTTTCAAAAATACCTGAGGGAAGGCTTGTTCCAGTGCTGGTCATGTGTGTGGTGCTCTCTTCTATAAAGGGAAAATAAATGTATTTATTTATTTTTTCATTTTACATGCCAACTCTTATATGCCTAGAGGGGGCAACAGTGATTGTCCACCTTTTCAGTGGTCTATTTCCCGCTCAAATTTTTTTAAAAATACCTGAGGGAGAACTTGAACTGGTGGTGGTCATGTGTGTGGTGCTCTCTTCTATAAAAGGAAAGTAAATGTATTTATTTATTTATTTATTTATTTATTTATTTATTTATTTATTTATTTATTTATTTCATTTCATTTTACATGCCAACTCTGATATGTCTACAAAGGACAAAAGTGATTGTCCAACTTTTTTAGTGGCCTTTTCCCCAAAAAATGGTTTAAAAAATACCTGAGGGAAGGCTTGATCCAGTGCTGGTCGTGTGTGTGGTGCTCTCTTCTGTAAAGGGAAAACAAAATATATATATATATATATTTTTTTTTTTTTCATTTCACATGACAACTCTGATATGCCTAGAGGGGGCAACATTGATTGTCCAACTTTTTTAGTGGCCTTTTCCCCAAAAAAATGGTTTAAAAATTACCTGAGGGAAGGCTTGATCCAGTGTCGGTCATGTCTGTGGTGTTCTCATCTTAAAGAGGAAAAAAGAAAGATAAAAAATGATTTTTTTGCCATTTTACATGCCAACTCAGAGCACAGAAGTGATCGTCCACCCTTTCAGTGGCCTTTTCCCCCAAAAAATGGTTTCAAAAATACCTGAGGGAAGGCTTGTCCCAGTGCTGGTCATGTGTGTGGTGCTCTCTTCTGTAAAGGGAAAATAAATGTATTTATTTATTGTTTCATTTTACATGGCAACTCTGATATGTCTACAAAGCACAAAAGTGATTGTCCAACTTTTTTAGTGGCCTTTTCCCCAAAAAATGGTTTAAAACATACCTGAGGGAAGGCTTGATCCAGTGCCTGTCATGTCTGTGGTGTTCTCATCTTTAAAGAGGAAAAAAGAAAGATATATATATATTTTTTTTTTTTTTGCCATTTTACATGCCAACTCTGATACGTCTACAGAGCACAGAAGTGATCATCCACCCTTTCAGTGAACTTTTCCCTGAAAAAATGGTTTCAAAAATACCTGAGGGAAGGCTTGTTCCAGTGCTGGTCATGTGTGTGGTGCTCTCTTCTATAAAGGGAAAATAAATGTATTTATTTATTTTTTCATTTCACATGCCAACTCTTATATTCCTAGAGGGGGCAACAGTGATTGTCCACCTTTTCAGTGGTCTTTTTCCCGCTCAAAATTTTTAAAAAATACCTGAGGGAGAACTTGAACTGGTGGTGGTCATGTGTGTGCTGCTCTCTTCTATAAAGGGAAAATAAATGTATTTATTTATTGTTTCATTTTACATGCCCACTCTGATACGTCTACAGAGCACAGAAGTGATCATCCACCCTTTCAGTGGCCTTCTCCCCCAAAAAATGGTTTCAAAAATACCTGAGGGAAGGCTTGTTCCAGTGCTGGTCATGTGTGTGGTGCTCTCTTCTATAAAGGGAAAATAAATGTATTTATTTATTTTTTCATTTTACATGCCAACTCTGATATGCCTAGAGGGGGCAACAGTGATTGTCCACCTTTTCAGTGGTCTTTTTCCCGCTCAAATTTTTTTTTAAATACCTGAGGGAGAACTTGAACTGGTGGTGGTCATGTGTGTGGTGCTCTCTTCTATAAAAGGAAAATAAATGTATTAATTAATTTATTTATTTATTTCATTTTACATGCCAACTCTGATATGTCTACAAAGCACAAAAGTGATTGTCCAACTTTTTTAGTGGCCTTTTCCCCAAAAAATGGTTTAAAAATTACCTGAGGGAAGGCTTGATCCAGTGTCTGTCATGTCTGTGGTGTTCTCATCTTAAAGAGGAAAAAAGAAAGATAAAAAATGATTTTTTTGCCATTTTACATGCCAACTCTGATACGTCTACAGAGCACAGAAGTGATCATCCACCCTTTCAGTGGCCTTCTCCCCCAAAAAATGGTTTCAAAAATACCTGAGGGAAGGCTTGATCCAGTGCTGGTCATGTGTGTGGTGCTCTCTTCTATAAAGGGAAAACAAAATATATATAATGTTTATTTTTTTTTCATTTCACATGACAACTCTGATATGCCTAGAGGGGGCAACATTGATTGTCCACCTTTTCAGTGGTCTTTTTCCCACTCAAAATTGTTTCAAAAATACCTGATTGAGAACTTGAACTGGTGGTGGTCATGTGTGTGCTGCTCTCTTCTATAAAGGGAAAATAAATGTATTTATTTATTGTTTCATTTCACATGCCAACTCTTATATGCCTAGAGGGGGCAACAGTGATTGTCCACCTTTTCAGTGGTCTTTTTCCCGCTCAAAATTTTTAAAAAATACCTGAGGGAGAACTTGAACTGGTGGTGGTCATGTGTGTGCTGCTCTCTTCTATAAAGGGAAAATAAATGTATTTATTTATTGTTTCATTTTACATGCCCACTCTGATACGTCTACAGAGCACAGAAGTGATCATCCACCCTTTCAGTGGCCTTCTCCCCCAAAAAATGGTTTCAAAAATACCTGAGGGAAGGCTTGTTCCAGTGCTGGTCGTGTGTGTGGTGCTCTCTTCTATAAAGGGAAAATAAATGTATTTATTTATTTTTTCATTTTACATGCCAACTCTGATATGCCTAGAGGGGGCAACAGTGATTGTCCACCTTTTCAGTGGTCTTTTTCCCGCTCAAAATTTTTTAAAAATACCTGAGGGAGAACTTGAACTGGTGGTGGTCATGTGTGTGGTGCTCTCTTCTATAAAAGGAAAGTAAATGTATTTATTTATTTATTTATTTATTTATTTATTTATTTATTTATTTATTTATTTATTTCATTTTACATGCCAACTCTGATATGTCTACAAAGGACAAAAGTGATTGTCCAACTTTTTTAGTGGCCTTTTCCCCAAAAAATGGTTTAAAAAATACCTGAGGGAAGGCTTGATCCAGTGCTGGTCGTGTGTGTGGTGCTCTCTTCTGTAAAGGGAAAACAAAATATATATATATATATTTTTTTTTTTCATTTCACATGACAACTCTGATATGCCTAGAGGGGGCAACATTGATTGTCCAACTTTTTTAGTGGCCTTTTCCCCCAAAAAATGGTTTAAAAATTACCTGAGGGAAGGCTTGATCCAGTGTCGGTCATGTCTGTGGTGTTCTCATCTTAAAGAGGAAAAAAAAGAAAGATAAAAAATGATTTTTTTGCCATTTTACATGCCAACTCTGATAATCTACAGAGCACAGAAGTGATCGTCCACCCTTTCAGTGGCCTTTTCCCCCAAAAAATGGTTTAAATACCTGAGGGAAGGCTTGTCCCAGTGCTGGTCATGTGTGTGGTGCTCTCTTCTGTAAAGGGAAAACAAAATATATATAATGTTTTTTTTTTTTTTTTTTCATTTCACATGACAACTCTGATATGCCTAGAGGGGGCAACATTGATTGTCCACCTTTTCAGTGGCCTTTTTCCCACTCAAAATTGTTTCAAAAATACCTGATTGAGAACTTGAACTGGTGGTGGTCATGTGTGTGCTGCTCTCTTCTATAAAGGGAAAATAAATGTATTTATTTATTGTTTCATTTTACATGGCAACTCTGATATGTCTACAAAGCACAAAAGTGATTGTCCAACTTTTTTAGTGGCCTTTTCCCCAAAAAATGGTTTAAAAAATACCTGAGGGAAGGCTTGATCCAGTGCTGGTCATGTGTGTGCTGCTCTCTTCTATAAAGGGAAAATAAATGTATTTATTTATTTTTTCATTTTACATGCCAACTCTTATATGCCTAGAGGGGGCAACAGTGATTGTCCACCTTTTCAGTGGTCTTTTTCCCGCTCAAATTTTTTAAAAAATACCTGAGGGAGAACTTGAACTGGTGGTGGTCATGTGTGTGGTGCTCTCTTCTATAAAAGGAAAATAAATGTATTTATTTATTTATTTATTTATTTATTTCATTTTACATGCCAACTCTGATATGTCTACAAATGACAAAAGTGATTGTCCAACTTTTTTAGTGGCCTTTTCCCCAAAAAATGGTTTAAAAAATACCTGAGGGAAGGCTTGATCCAGTGCTGGTCGTGTGTGTGGTGCTCTCTTCTGTAAAGGGAAAACAAAATATATATATATATATATATTTTTTTTTCATTTCACATGACAACTCTGATATGCCTAGAGGGGGCAACATTGATTGTCCACCTTTTCAGTGGCCTTTATCCCACTCAAAATTGTTTCAAAAATACCTGATTGAGAACTTGAACTGGTGGTGGTCATGTGTGTGCTGCTCTCTTCTATAAAGGGAAAATAAATGTATTTATTTATTGTTTCATTTTACATGCCAACTCTGATATGTCTACAAAGCACAAAAGTGATTGTCCAACTTTTTTAGTGGCCTTTTCCCCAAAAAATGGTTTAAAAAATACCTGAGGGAAGGCTTGATCCAGTGCCTGTCATGTCTGTGGTGTTCTCATCTTTAAAGAGGAAAAAAGAAAGATATATATATAATTATTTTTTTTGCCATTTTACATGCCAACTCTGATACGTCTACAGAGCACAGAAGTGATCATCCACCCTTTCAGTGAACTTTTCCCTGAAAAAATGGTTTCAAAAATACCTGAGGGAAGGCTTGTTCCAGTGCTGGTCATGTGTGTGGTGCTCTCTTCTATAAAGGGAAAATAAATTTATTTATTTATTGTTTCATTTTACATGCCCACTCTGATACGTCTACAGAGCACAGAAGTGATCATCCACCCTTTCAGTGGCCTTCTCCCCCAAAAAATGGTTTCAAAAATACCTGAGGGAAGGCTTGTTCCAGTGCTGGTCATGTGTGTGGTGCTCTCTTCTATAAAGGGAAAATAAATGTATTTATTTATTTTTTTCATTTTACATGCCAACTCTTATATGCCTAGAGGGGGCAACAGTGATTGTCCACCTTTTCAGTGGTCTTTTTCCCGCTCAAAATTTTTAAAAAATACCTGAGGGAGAACTTGAACTGGTGGTGGTCATGTGTGTGGTGCTCTCTTCTATAAAAGGAAAATAAATGTATTAATTAATTAATTTATTTATTTCATTTTACATGCCAACTCTGATATGTCTACAAAGCACAAAAGTGATTGTCCAACTTTTTTAGTGGCCTTTTCCCCAAAAAATGGTTTAAAAATTACCTGAGGGAAGGCTTGATCCAGTGCTTGTCATGTGTGTGGTGCTCTCTTCTGTAAAGGGAAAACAAAATATATATATATATATATTTTTTTTTTCATTTCACATGACAACTCTGATATGCCTAGAGGGGTCAAAAGTGATTGTCCAACTTTTTTAGTGGCCTTTTCCCAAAAAATGGTTTAAAAATTACCTGAGGGAAGGCTTGATCCAGTGTCTGTCATGTCTGTGGTGTTCTCATCTTAAAGAGGAAAAAAGAAAGATAAAAAATGATTTTTTTGCCATTTTACATGCCAACTCTGACACGTCTACAGAGCACAGAAGTGATCGTCCACCCTTTCAGTGGCCTTTTCCCCCCAAAAATGGTTTCAAAAATACCTGAGGGAAGGCTTGTTCCAGTGCTGGTCATGTGTGTGGTGCTCTCTTCTGTAAAGGGAAAACAAAATATATATAATGTTTATTTATTTTTCATTTCACATGACAACTCTGATATGCCTAGAGGGGGCAACATTGATTGTCCACCTTTTCAGTGGCCTTTTTCCCACTCAAAATTGTTTCAAAAATACCTGATTGAGAACTTGAACTGGTGGTGGTCATGTGTGTGCTGCTCTCTTCTATAAAGGGAAAATAAATTTATTTATTTATTGTTTCATTTTACATGCCCACTCTGATACGTCTACAGAGCACAGAAGTGATCATCCACCCTTTCAGTGGCCTTCTCCCCCAAAAAATGGTTTCAAAAATACCTGAGGGAAGGCTTGTTCCAGTGCTGGTGATGTGTGTGGTGCTCTCTTCTATAAAGGGAAAATAAATTTATTTATTTATTTTTTCATTTTACATGCCAACTCTTATATGCCTAGAGGGGGCAACAGTGATTGTCCACCTTTTCAGTGGTCTTTTTCCCGCTCAAATTTTTTAAAAAATACCTGAGGGAGAACTTGAACTGGTGGTGGTCATGTGTGTGGTGCTCTCTTCTATAAAAGGAAAATAAATGTATTAATTTATTTATTTATTTCATTTTACATGCCAACTCTGATATGTCTACAAAGCGCAAAAGTGATTGTCCAACTTTTTTAGTGGCCTTTTCCCCCAAAAATGGTTTCAAAAATACCTGAGGGAAGGCTTGTTCCAGTGCTGGTCATGTGTGTGCTGCTCTCTTTTGTAAAGGGAAAACAAAATATATATATATATATATTTTATTTTTCATTTCACATGACAACTCTGATATGCCTAGAGGGGTCAAAAGTGATTGTCCAACTTTTTTAGTGGCCTTTTCCCCAAAAAATGGTTTAAAAATTACCTGAGGGAAGGCTTGATCCAGTGTCTGTCATGTCTGTGGTGTTCTCATCTTAAAGGGGAAAAAAGAAAGATAAAAAAATGATTTTTTTGCCATTTTACATGCCAACTCTGATACGTCTACAGAGCACAGAAGTGATCGTCCACCCTTTCAGTGGCCTTTTCCCCCAAAAAATGGTTTCAAAAATACCTGAGGGAAGGCTTGATCCAGTGCTGGTCATGTGTGTGCTGCTCTCTTCTATAAAGGGAAAATAAATGTATTTATTTATTGTTTCATTTTACATGCCCACTCTGATACGTCTACAGAGCACAGAAGTGATCGTCCACCCTTTCAGTGGCCTTTTCCCCCAAAAAATGGTTTAAAAAATACCTGAGGGAAGGCTTGATCCAGTGCTGGTCGTGTGTGTGGTGCTCTCTTTTGTAAAGGGAAAAAAAAAAAATATATATATATATATATTTTTTTCATTTCACATGACAACTCTGATATGCCTAGAGGGGTCAAAAGTGATTGTCCAACTTTTTTAGTGGCCTTTTCCCCAAAAAATGGTTTAAAAATTACCTGAGGGAAGGCTTGATCCAGTGTCTGTCATGTCTGTGGTGTTCTCATCTTAAAGAGGAAAAAAGAAAGATAAAAAATGATTTTTTTGCCATTTTACATGCCAACTCTGATACGTCTACAGAGCACAGAAGTGATCGTCCACCCTTTCAGTGGCCTTTTCCCCCAAAAAATGGTTTCAAAAATACCTGAGGGAAGGCTTGATCCAGTGCTGGTCATGTGTGTGGTGCTCTCTTCTGTAAAGGGAAAACAAAATATATATAATGTTTATTTTTTTTTCATTTCACATGCCAACTCTGATATGCCTAGAGGGGGCAACATTGATTGTCCACCTTTTCAGTGGTCTTTTTCCCACTCAAAATTGTTTCAAAAATACCTGATTGAGAACTTGAACTGGTGGTGGTCATGTGTGTGCTGCTCTCTTCTATAAAGGGAAAATAAATGTATTTATTTATTGTTTCATTTTACATGCCCACTCTGATACGTCTACAGAGCACAGAAGTGATCATCCACCCTTTCAGTGGCCTTCTCCCCCAAAAAATGGTTTCAAAAATACCTGAGGGAAGGCTTGATCCAGTGCTGGTCATGTATGTGGTGCTCTCTTCTATAAAGGGAAAATAAATGTATTTATTTATTTTTTTCATTTTACATGCCAACTCTGATATGCCTAGAGGGGGCAACAGTGATTGTCCACCTTTTCAGTGGTCTTTTTCCCGCTCAATTTTTTTTTAAAATACCTGAGGGAGAACTTGAACTGGTGGTGGTCATGTGTGTGGTGCTCTCTTCTGTAAAGGGAAAACAAAATATATATATGTATATATATTTTTTTCATTTCACATGACAACTCTGATATGCCTAGAGGGGGCAACATTTATTGTCCAACTTTTTTAGTGGCCTTTTCCCCAAAAAATGGTTTAAAAATTACCTGAGGGAAGGCTTGATCCACTGTCTGTCATGTCTGTGGTGTTCTCATCTTAAAGAGGAAAAAAGAAAGATAAAAAATGATTTTTTTGCCATTTTACATGCCAACTCTGACACGTCTACAGAGCACAGAAGTGATCGTCCACCCTTTCAGTGGCCTTTTCCCCCAAAAAATGGTTTCAAAAATACCTGAGGGAAGGCTTGTTCCAGTGCTGGTCATGTGTGTGGTGCTCTCTTCTGTAAAGGGAAAACAAAATATATATAATGTTTTTTTTTTTTTCATTTCACATGACAACTCTGATATGCCTAGAGGGGGCAACATTGATTGTCCACCTTTTCAGTGGCCTTTTTCCCACTCAAAATTGTTTCAAAAATACCTGATTGAGAACTTGAACTGGTGGTGGTCATGTGTGTGCTGCTCTCTTCTATAAAGGGAAAATAAATGTATTTAATTATTGTTTCATTTTACATGCCAACTCTGATATGTCTACAAAGCACAAAAGTGATTGTCCAACTTTTTTAGTGGCCTTTTCCCCAAAAAATGGTTTAAAAAATACCTGAGGGAAGGCTTGATCCAGTGTCTGTCATGTCTGTGGTGTTCTCATCTTTAAAGAGGAAAAAAGAAAGATATATATATATATATATTTTTTTTTTGTTGCCATTTTACATGCCAACTCTGATACGTCTACAGAGCACAGAAGTGATCATCCACCCTTTCAGTGAACTTTTCCCTGAAAAAAATGGTTTCAAAAATACCTGAGGGAAGGCTTGTTCCAGTGCTGGTCATGTGTGTGGTGCTCTCTTCTATAAAGGGAAAATAAATGTATTTATTTATTTTTTCATTTTACATGCTAACTCTTATATGCCTAGAGGGGGCAACAGTGATTGTCCACCTTTTCAGTGGTCTTTTTCCCGCTCAAATTTTTTTTTAAATACCTGAGGGAGAACTTGAACTGGTGGTGGTCATGTGTGTGGTGCTCTCTTCTATAAAAGGAAAGTAAATGTATTTATTTATTTATTTATTTATTTATTTATTTATTTATTTCATTTTACATGCCAACTCTGATATGTCTACAAAGGACAAAAGTGATTGTCCAACTTTTTTAGTGGCCTTTTCCCCAAAAAATGGTTTAAAAAATACCTGAGGGAAGGCTTGATCCAGTGCTGGTCGTGTGTGTGGTGCTCTCTTCTATAAAGGGAAAACAAAATATATATATATATATTTTTTTTTCACATGACAACTCTGATATGCCTAGAGGGGGCAACATTGATTGTCCAACTTTTTTAGTGGCCTTTTCCCCCAAAAAATGGTTTAAAAATTACCTGAGGGAAGGCTTGATCCAGTGTCTGTCATGTCTGTGGTGTTCTCATCTTAAAAAGGAAAAAAGAAAGATAAAAAATTATTTTTTTGCCATTTTACATGCCAACTCTGATAATCTACAGAGCACAGAAGTGATCGTCCACCCTTTCAGTGGCCTTTTCCCCCAAAAAATGGTTTCAAAAATACCTGAGGGAAGGCTTGTCCCAGTGCTGGTCATGTGTGTGGTGCTCTCTTCTGTAAAGGGAAAACAAAATATATATAATGTTTTTTTTTTTTTTCATTTCACATGACAACTCTCATATGCCTAGAGGGGGCAACATTGATTGTCCACCTTTTCAGTGGCCTTTTTCCCACTCAAAATTGTTTCAAAAATACCTGATTGAGAACTTGAACTGGTGGTGGTCATGTGTGTGCTGCTCTCTTCTATAAAGGGAAAATAAATGTATTTATTTATTGTTTCATTTTACATGACAACTCTGATATGTCTACAAAGCACAAAAGTGATTGTCCAACTTTTTTAGTGGCCTTTTCCCCAAAAAATGGTTTAAAAAATACCTGAGGGAAGGCTTGATCCAGTGCTGGTCATGTGTGTGCTGCTCTCTTCTATAAAGGGAAAATAAATTTATTTATTTATTTATTTTTTCATTTTACATGCCAACTCTTATATGCCTAGAGGGGGCAACAGTGATTGTCCACCTTTTCAGTGGTCTTTTTCCCGCTCAAAATTTTTAAAAAATACCTGAGGGAGAACTTGAACTGGTAGTGGTCATGTGTGTGCTGCTCTCTTCTATAAAAGGAAAATAAATGTATTAATTTATTTATTTATTTATTTCATTTTACATGCCAACTCTGATATGTCTACAAAGCGCAAAAGTGATTGTCCAACTTTTTTAGTGGCCTTTTCCCCCAAAAATGGTTTCAAAAATACCTGAGGGAAGGCTTGTTCCAGTGCTGGTCATGTGTGTGGTGCTCTCTTCTGTAAAGGGAAAACAAAATATATATATATATTTTTTTTTTTTTCATTTCACATGACAACTCTGATATGCCTAGAGGGGTCAAAAGTGATTGTCCAACTTTTTTAGTGGCCTTTTTCCCAAAAAATGGTTTAAAAATTACCTGAGGGAAGGCTTGATCCAGTGTCTGTCATGTCTGTGGTGTTCTCATCTTAAAGAGGAAAAAAGAAAGATAAAAAATGATTTTTTTGCCATTTTACATGCCAACTCTGATACGTCTACAGAGCACAGAAGTGATCGTCCACCCTTTCAGTGGCCTTTTCCCCCAAAAAATGGTTTCAAAAATACCTGAGGGAAGGCTTGTTCCAGTGCTGGTCATGTGTGTGGTGCTCTCTTCTGTAAAGGGAAAACAAAATATATATAATGTTTATTTTTTTTTCATTTCACATGACAACTCTGATATGCCTAGAGGGGGCAACATTGATTGTCCACCTTTTCAGTGGCCTTTTCCCCACTCAAAATTGTTTCAAAAATACCTGATTGAGAACTTGAACTGGTGGTGGTCATGTGTGTGCTGCTCTCTTCTATAAAGGGAAAATAAATGTATTTATTTATTGTTTCATTTTACATGCCAACTCTGATATGTCTACAAAGCACAAAAGTGATTGTCCAAATTTTTAGTGGCCTTTTCCCCAAAAAATGGTTTAAAAAATACCTGAGGGAAGGCTTGATCCAGTGCTGGTCATGTGTGTGGTGCTCTCTTTTGTAAAGGGAAAAAAAAAAAAATATGTATATATTTTTTTTTTTCATTTCACATGACAACTCTGATATGCCTAGAGGGGTCAAAAGTGATTGTCCAACTTTTTTAGTGGCCTTTTCCCCAAAAAATGGTTTAAAAATTACCTGAGGGAAGGCTTGATCCAGTGCTGGTCATGTATGTGGTGCTCTCTTCTATAAAGGGAAAATAAATGTATTTATTTATTTTTTTCATTTTACATGCCAACTCTGATATGCCTAGAGGGGGCAACAGTGATTGTCCACCTTTTCAGTGGTCTTTTTCCCGCTCAAATTTTTTTAAAAATACCTGAGGGAGAACTTGAACTGGTGGTGGTCATGTGTGTGGTGCTCTCTTCTGTAAAGGGAAAACAAAATATATATATGTATATATATTTTTTTCATTTCACATGACAACTCTGATATGCCTAGAGGGGGCAACATTTATTGTCCAACTTTTTTAGTGGCCTTTTCCCCAAAAAAAGGTTTAAAAATTACCTGAGGGAAGGCTTGATCCACTGTCTGTCATGTCTGTGGTGTTCTCATCTTAAAGAGGAAAAAAGAAAGATAAAAAATGATTTTTTTGCCATTTTACATGCCAACTCTGACACGTCTACAGAGCACAGAAGTGATCGTCCACCCTTTCAGTGGCCTTTTCCCCCAAAAAATGGTTTCAAAAATACCTGAGGGAAGGCTTGTTCCAGTGCTGGTCATGTGTGTGGTGCTCTCTTCTGTAAAGGGAAAACAAAATATATATAATGTTTATTTTTTTTTCATTTCACATGCCAACTCTGATATGCCTAGAGGGGGCAACATTGATTGTCCACCTTTTCAGTGGCCTTTTTCCCACTCAAAATTGTTTCAAAAATACCTGATTGAGAACTTGAACTGGTGGTGGTCATGTGTGTGCTGCTCTCTTCTATAAAGGGAAAATAAATGTATTTATTTATTGTTTCATTTTACATGCCAACTCTGATATGCCTAGAGGGGGCAACAGTGATTGTCCAACTTTTTTAGTGGCCTTTTCCCCAAAAAATGGTTTAAAAAATACCTGAGGGAAGGCTTGATCCAGTGTCTGTCATGTCTGTGGTGTTCTCATCTTTAAAGAGGAAAAAAGAAAGATATATATATATATTTTTTTTTTTTTTGTTGCCATTTTACATGCCAACTCTGATACGTCTACAGAGCACAGAAGTGATCATCCACCCTTTCAGTGAACTTTTCCCCCAAAAAATGGTTTCAAAAATACCTGAGGGAAGGCTTGTTCCAGTGCTGGTCATGTGTGTGGTGCTCTCTTCTATAAAGGGAAAATAAATGTATTTATTTATTTTTTCATTTTACATGCCAACTCTTATATGCCTAGAGGGGGCAACAGTGATTGTCCACCTTTTCAGTGGTCTTTTTCCCGCTCAAAATTTTTTAAAAATACCTGAGGGAGAACTTGAACTGGTGGTGGTCATGTGTGTGCTGCTCTCTTCTATAAAGGGAAAATAAATGTATTTATTTATTGTTTCATTTTACATGCCCACTCTGATACGTCTACAGAGCACAGAAGTGATCATCCACCCTTTCAGTGGCCTTCTCCCCCAAAAAATGGTTTCAAAAATACCTGAGGGAAGGCTTGTTCCAGTGCTGGTCATGTGTGTGGTGCTCTCTTCTATAAAGGGAAAATAAATGTATTTATTTATTTTTTCATTTTACATGCCAACTCTTATATGCCTAGAGGGGGCAACAGTGATTGTCCACCTTTTCAGTGGTCTTTTTCCCGCTCAAATTTTTTTTAAAATACCTGAGGGAGAACTTGAACTGGTGGTGGTCATGTGTGTGGTGCTCTCTTCTATAAAAGGAAAGTAAATGTATTTATTTATTTATTTATTTATTTATTTATTTATTTCATTTTACATGCCAACTCTGATATGTCTACAAAGGACAAAAGTGATTGTCCAACTTTTTTAGTGGCCTTTTCCCCAAAAAATGGTTTAAAAAATACCTGAGGGAAGGCTTGATCCAGTGCTGGTCGTGTGTGTGGTGCTCTCTTCTGTAAAGGGAAAACAAAATATATATATATATATTTTTTTTTCATTTCACATGACAACTCTGATATGCCTAGAGGGGGCAACATTGATTGTCCAACTTTTTTAGTGGCCTTTTCCCCCAAAAAATGGTTTAAAAATTACCTGAGGGAAGGCTTGATCCAGTGTCGGTCATGTCTGTGGTGTTCTCATCTTAAAAAGGAAAAAAGAAAGATAAAAAATGATTTTTTTGCCATTTTACATGCCAACTCTGATAATCTACAGAGCACAGAAGTGATCGTCCACCCTTTCAGTGGCCTTTTCCCCCAAAAAATGGTTTCAAAAATACCTGAGGGAAGGCTTGTCGCAGTGCTGGTCATGTGTGTGGTGCTCTCTTCTGTAAAGGGAAAACAAAATATATATAATGTTTTTTTTTGTTTTTTTTTTCACATGACAACTCTCATATGCCTAGAGGGGGCAACATTGATTGTCCACCTTTTCAGTGGTCTTTTTCCCGCTCAAAATTTTTTAAAAATACCTGAGGGAGAACTTGAACTGGTGGTGGTCATGTGTGTGGTGCTCTCTTCTATAAAGGGAAAATAAATTTATTTATTTATTTTTTTCATTTTACATGCCAACTCTTATATGCCTAGAGGGGGCAACATTGATTGTCCACCTTTTCAGTGGTCTTTTTCCCGCTCAAAATTTTTAAAAAATACCTGAGGGAGAACTTGAACTGGTAGTGGTCATGTGTGTGGTGCTCTCTTCTATAAAAGGAAAATAAATGTATTAATTAATTTATTTATTTATTTCATTTTACATGCCAACTCTGATATGTCTACAAAGCGCAAAAGTGATTGTCCAACTTTTTTAGTGGCCTTTTCCCCCAAAAATGGTTTCAAAAATACCTGAGGGAAGGCTTGATCCAGTGTCTGTCATGTCTGTGGTGTTCTCTTCTGTAAAGGGAAAACAAAATATATATATATATATTTTTTTTTTTCATTTCACATGACAACTCTGATATGCCTAGAGGGGTCAAAAGTGATTGTCCAACTTTTTTAGTGGCCTTTTCCCCCAAAAATGGTTTCAAAAATACCTGAGGGAAGGCTTGTTCCAGTGCTGGTCATGTGTGTGGTGCTCTCTTCTGTAAAGGGAAAACAAAATATATATATATATTTTTTTTTTTTTTTCATTTCACATGACAACTCTGATATGCCTAGAGGGGTCAAAAGTGATTGTCCAACTTTTTTAGTGGCCTTTTCCCCAAAAAATGGTTTAAAAATTACCTGAGGGAAGGCTTGATCCAGTGTCTGTCATGTCTGTGGTGTTCTCATCTTAAAGAGGAAAAAAGAAAGATAAAAAATGATTTTTTTGCCATTTTACATGCCAACTCTGATACGTCTACAGAGCACAGAAGTGATCGTCCACCCTTTCAGTGGCCTTTTCCCCCAAAAAATGGTTTCAAAAATACCTGAGGGAAGGCTTGATCCAGTGCTGGTCATGTGTGTGGTGCTCTCTTCTGTAAAGGGAAAACAAAATATATATAATGTTTATTTTTTTTTTCATTTCACATGACAACTCTGATATGCCTAGAGGGGGCAACATTGATTGTCCACCTTTTCAGTGGCCTTTTTCCCACTCAAAATTGTTTCAAAAATACCTGATTGAGAACTTGAACTGGTGGTGGTCATGTGTGTGCTGCTCTCTTCTATAAAGGGAAAATAAATGTATTTATTTATTGTTTCATTTTACATGCCCACTCTGATACGTCTACAGAGCACAGAAGTGATCATCCACCCTTTCAGTGAACTTTTCCCCCAAAAAATGGTTTCAAAAATACCTGAGGGAAGGCTTGTTCCAGTGCTGGTCATGTGTGTGGTGCTCTCTTCTATAAAGGGAAAATAAATGTATTTATTTATTTTTTCATTTTACATGCCAACTCTTATATGCCTAGAGGGGGCAACAGTGATTGTCCACCTTTTCAGTGGTCTTTTTCCCGCTCAAATTTTTTTTAAAATACCTGAGGGAGAACTTGAACTGGTGGTGGTCATGTGTGTGGTGCTCTCTTCTATAAAAGGAAAGTAAATGTATTTATTTATTTATTTATTTATTTATTTCATTTTACATGCCAACTCTGATATGTCTACAAAGGACAAAAGTGATTGTCCAACTTTTTTAGTGGCCTTTTCCCCAAAAAATGGTTTAAAAAATACCTGAGGGAAGGCTTGATCCAGTGCTGGTCGTGTGTGTGGTGCTCTCTTCTGTAAAGGGAAAACAAAATATATATATATATATATATTTTTTTTCATTTCACATGACAACTCTGATATGCCTAGAGGGGGCAACATTGATTGTCCAACTTTTTTAGTGGCCTTTTCCCCAAAAAAATGGTTTAAAAATTACCTGAGGGAAGGCTTGATCCAGTGTCGGTCATGTCTGTGGTGTTCTCATCTTAAAGAGGAAAAAAGAAAGATAAAAAATGATTTTTTTGCCATTTTACATGCCAACTCTGATAATCTACAGAGCACAGAAGTGATCGTCCACCCTTTCAGTGGCCTTTTCCCCCAAAAAATTGTTTCAAAAATACCTGAGGGAAGGCTTGTCCCAGTGCTGGTCATGTGTGTGGTGCTCTCTTCTGTAAAGGGAAAACAAAATATATATAATTTTTTGGTTTTTTTTTCATTTCACATGACAACTCTCATATGCCTAGAGGGGGCAACATTGATTGTCCACCTTTTCAGTGGCCTTTTTCCCACTCAAAATTGTTTCAAAAATACCTGATTGAGAACTTGAACTGGTGGTGGTCATGTGTGTGCTGCTCTCTTCTATAAAGGGAAAATAAATGTATTTATTTATTGTTTCATTTTACATGCCCACTCTGATACGTCTACAGAGCACAGAAGTGATCATCCACCCTTTCAGTGGCCTTCTCCCCCAAAAAATGGTTTCAAAAATACCTGAGGGAAGGCTTGATCCAGTGCTGGTCATGTATGTGGTGCTCTCTTCTATAAAGGGAAAATAAATGTATTTATTTATTTTTTTCATTTTACATGCCAACTCTGATATGCCTAGAGGGGGCAACAGTGATTGTCCACCTTTTCAGTGGTCTTTTTCCCGCTCAAATTTTTTTTAAAATACCTGAGGGAGAACTTGAACTGGTGGTGGTCATGTGTGTGGTGCTCTCTTCTGTAAAGGGAAAACAAAATATATATATATATATTTTTTTTTTTTCATTTCACATGACAACTCTGATATGCCTAGAGGGGGCAACATTGATTGTCCAACTTTTTTAGTGGCCTTTTCCCCAAAAAATGGTTTAAAAATTACCTGAGGGAAGGCTTGATCCAGTGTCTGTCATGTCTGTGGTGTTCTCATCTTAAAGAGGAAAACAAAATATATATAATGTTTATTTTTATTTTTTTCATTTCACATGACAACTCTCATATGCCTAGAGGGGGCAACATTGATTGTCCACCTTTTCAGTGGCCTTTTTCCCACTCAAAATTGTTTCAAAAATACCTGATTGAGAACTTGAACTGGTGGTGGTCATGTGTGTGCTGCTCTCTTCTATAAAGGGAAAATAAATGTATTTATTTATTTATTCATTCATTTTACATGCCAACTCGTATATGCCTACAGGGGGCAACAGTGATTGTCCACCTTTTCAGTGGTCTTTTTCCCGCTCAAGATTTTTAAAAAATACCTGATTGAGAACTTGAACTGGTGGTGGTCATGTGTGTGCTGCTCTCTTCTATAAAGGGAAAATAAATGTATTTATTTATTGTTTCATTTTACATGCCAACTCTGATATGTCTACAAAGCGCAAAAGTGATTGTCCAACTTTTTTAGTGGCCTTATCCCCAAAAAATGGTTTCAAAAATACCTGAGGGAAGGCTTGATCCAGTGCTGGTCGTGTGTGTGGTGCTCTCTTCTGTAAAGGGAAAACAAAATATATATATATATATTTTTTTCATTTCACATGACAACTCTGATATGCCTAGAGGGGGCAACATTGATTGTCCAACTTTTTTAGTGGCCTTTTCCCCAAAACATGGTTTAAAAATTACCTGAGGGAAGGCTTGATCCAGTGTCTGTCATGTCTGTGGTGTTCTCATCTTAAAGAGGAAAAAAGAAAGATAAAAAAGGATTTTTTTGCCATTTTACATGCCAACTCTGATACGTCTACAGAGCACAGAAGTGATCATCCACCCTTTCAGTGGCCTTTTCCCCCAAAAAATGGTTTCAAAAATACCTGAGGGAAGGCTTGTTCCAGTGCTGGTCATGTGTGTGGTGCTCTCTTCTGTAAAGGGAAAACAAAAATATATATAATGTTTATTTATTTTTTTCATTTCACATGACAACTCTCATATGCCTAGAGGGGGCAACATTGATTGTCCACCTTTTCAGTGGCCTTTTTCCCACTCAAAATTGTTTCAAAAATACCTGATTGAGAACTTGAACTGGTGGTGGTCATGTGTGTGGTGCTCTCTTCTATAAAAGGAAAATAAATGTATTTATTTATTTATTTATTTATTTCATTTTACATGCCAACTCTGATACGTCTACAGAGCACAGAAGTGATCGTCCACCCTTTCAGTGGCCTTTTCCCCAAAAAATGGTTTCAAAAATACCTGAGGGAAGGCTTGTTCCAGTGCTGGTCATGTGTGTGGTACTCTCTTCTATAAAGGGAAAATAAATGTATTTATTTATTGTTCCATTTTACATGCCAACTCTGATATGTCTACAAAGCGCAAAAGTGATTGTCCAACTTTTTTAGTGGCCTTTTCCCCAAAAAATGGTTTAAAAAATACCTGAGGGAAGGCTTGATCCAGTGCCTGTCATGTCTGTGGTGTTCTCATCTTTAAAGAGGAAAAAATAAAGAAAAAAGAAATATTTTTTGCCATTTTACATGCCAACTCTGATACGTCTACAGAGCACAGAAGTGATCATCCACCCTTTCAGTGAACTTTTCCCCGAAAAAATGGTTTCAAAAATACCTGATTGAGAACTTGAACTGGTGGTGGTCATGTGTGTGGTACTCTCTTCTATAAAGGGAAAATAAATGTATTTATTTATTGTTCCATTTTACATGCCAACTCTGATATGTCTACAAAGCGCAAAAGTGATTGTCCAACTTTTTTAGAGGCCTTTTCCCCAAAAAATGGTTTCAAAAATACCTGAGGGAAGGCTTGATCCAGTGCTGGTCGTGTGTGTGGTGGTCTCTTCTGTAAAGGGAAAACAAAATATATAGATTTTTTTTTTTTTTTTTCATTTCACATGACAACTCTGATATGCCTAGAGGGGTCAAAAGTGATTGTCCAAGTTTTCAGTGGCTTTTTCCCCCAAAAAATGGTTTAAAAAAATACCTGAGGGAAGGCTTGATCCAGTGCCTGTCATGTCTGTGGTGTTCTCATCTTAAAGAGGAAAAAAGAAAGAAAAATATATATATTTTTGCCATTTTACATGCCAACTCTGATACGTCTACAGAGCACAGAAGTGATCATCCACCCTTTCAGTGGCCTTTTCCCTGAAAAAATGGTTTCAAAAATACCTGAGGGAAGGCTTGATCCAGTGCTGGTCATGTGTGTGGTGCTCTCTTCTGTAAAGGGAAAATATATATATTTTTTTTTCATTTCACATGACAACTCTGATATGCCTAGAGGGGGCAACATTGATTGTCCACCTTTTCAGTGGTCTTTTTCCCTCTCAAAATTGTTTAAAAAATACCTGAGGGAGAACTTGAACTGGTGGTGGTCATGTGTGTGCTGCTCTTTTCTATAAAGGGAAAATAAATTGATTTATTTATTTCATTTTACATGCCAACTCTGATATTTCTACAAAGCGCAAAAGTGATTTTCCAAAAAATTTTGTGGCCTTTTCCCCAAGAATACCTGAGGGAAGGCTTGATCCAGTGCTGTTCGTGTGTGTGGGACTCTCTTCTGTAAAGGGAAAATAAATATTTTGTATTTTGTATTTTTTTTATTTCACATGCCAACTCTGATTTGCCTATAGAGGGCAACATGGTGCGTCTCAATTCGCATACTATCCGTCCTAAATAGTATTCGAAAATAGAATTAGTACATCCCAAATCGTAGTATGTTGAAATTCGTGTTCCAAAGAGACCCGGATGGTCTACTATTTCCGGTCAGAATCCGAAGTGCAGATCGATGCACACTCCGACAGCTAATATTGCCCACAACCCATCGCGCGTTGGACGAGGATTCGGTTAGAACTACAAACACGAGTGAAAAGTGTTAAAAAACTACAGACATGGAGGACACGCGAGTCTGGCGGTTATAGGTTTAGATAAAGGGGTTTGAGTGATTAATTATCAGTATCTAACCTGACGAAAATGTATTTATTCAATGTTGTCTACATTATATTGCATCTGCAGATGCATTGTGAACTTTTGTAAAGATACGTTTAGCCATTAACTTCTAAATGCCTCATTATTTTCATATTGCAAGCATATGAGGAGAGAAAGACCCACAACTGGCAGATAAACGTGCAAATACATTTCTCTCCTAAACGGTAGGAAATTAAATTAGATTGAATGGAGGATTTTAACTATGACAAGATGATTGACAGGGCAGTTTGCGGTGACAGGATGCACGCGACAGATCTGTCCGGTAAGTAGTAGGCCTATGTACCAAAGCTTGCCTACTCTTTTGCTACACATTTAAAAGTATGTACTTTTTCTTCACAAAAAGAGTACATACTTTTAGGGCGTAGTATAAGTAGGCGAATTGGGACGCAGCAACAGTGATTGTCCACCTTTTCAGTGGTCTTTTTCCCGCCCAAAATTGTTTCAAAAATACCTGGGGGAAGACTTGAACTGGTGGTGGTCATGTGTGTGGTGCTCTCTTCTGAAAAAAAAAAAAAGAAAATTACATTTTGCCATTTTACATGCCAACTCTGACATGTCTACAAAGCGCAAAAGTGATTGTCCAACTTTTTAGTGGCCTTTTTCCTGCCCAAAATGGTTTCAAAAATACCTGAGGGAAGACTTGAACTGGTGGTGGTCATGTGTGTGTTGCTCTCTTCTATAAAGGGAAAATAAATGTATTTTTTTATTTTACATGCCAACTCTGATATGTCTACGAAGCGCAAAAGTGATTGTCCAACTTTTTTAGTGGCCTTTTCCCCAAAAAATGGTTTAAAAATACCTGAGGGAAGGCTTGATCCAGTGCTGGTCATGTGTGTGATACTTTCTTCTGTAAAGGGAAAATAAATATTTTGTATTTTTATTTTTTTTATTTCACATGCCAACTCTGATTTGCCTACAGAGGGCAAAAGTAGCCACGTTTCCATTACCCTTCAAATTGCGCAAATCGAAATTGTGAATTGAAAATACGCCCAATGGAAACACGTCAATTTTGCAAAAACGGAAAAGGGAAATTATTTTTATTTTTTATTTTTTATTTTTATTTTTTTCACATGCCAAATATGATTTGCCTACAGAGGGCAACAGTGACTGTCCACCTTTTCAGTGGCCTTTTTCCTGCCCACAATTGTTTAAAAAATACCTGAGGGATGACTTGAACTGGTGGTGGTCATGTGTGTGGTGCTCTCTTCTGTTAAAAAAAAGAAAAAAGGAAAATTATATTTTGCTATTTTCCATGCCACTCTGATATGTCTTAAAAGAGCAACAGTGATTGTACACGTTTTCAGTGGCTTTCCCCCCCCAAAAATGGTTTCAAAAATACCTGAGGGAAGACTTGATCCAGTGCTGGTCATGTGTGTGGTACTCTGTTCTGTAAAGGGAAAATATATATGTATATATATTTTTTTTTTCACATGCCAACTCTGATATGCCTAAAAAGAGCAACAGTGATTGTCCACCTTTTCAGTGGCCTTTTTCCCACCCAAAATTGTTTAAAAAATACCTGAGGGAAGAATTGAACTGGTGGTCATGTGTGTTGTGCTCTCTTCTTTAAAGGGGAAAATTAAAGAAAAACAAAAGTTTTTTTTGCTATTTTACATGCCAACTGATTTGTCTACAGAGCACAGAAGTGATCGTCCACCCATTCTGTGGCCCTTTCCCCCAAAAAATGGTTTAAAAAGTACCTGAGGGAAGGCTTGATCCAGTGCTGGTCATGTGTGTGGTGCTCTCTTCTGTAAAGGGAAAATATATATTTTTTATCTATTTATTTTTATTTCACATGCCAACTCTGATTTGCGTACAGAGGGCAATTGTCCACCTTTTTGCGGCCAAAATTGTTTAAAAAATACCTGAGGGAAGAATTGAACTGGTGGTGGTCTGGTGTGTGGTGCTCTCTTCTGTAAAAAAAATAAAAAGGAAAATTATATTTTGCTATTTTACATGCCAACCCTGATATGCCTACAAAGCGCAACAGTGATCATCCACCCTTTCCACCCAAGGGAAAATAAATAAATAAATAAAAAAGTTGTTTTTGCCATTTTACATGCCATCTCTGACTATATATATATATATATTTCTTTTCTTTTTTTCAACTGCCAACTCTGATATACATACACAGATGTTTTCAGTGGCCTTTTGCCCCCTCCAAAATTTTTTTCAAATATACCTGAGGGAAGACTTGAACTGCGGGTGGTCATGTGTGTGGTGCTCTCTTCTGAAAAGGAAAAAAAAAAAAATGTTTGTGCCACCTTGCATGCCAACTCTCATATACTGTATGCCTAGAGCACAGAAATGATCGTCCACCTTTTCAGAAGCAGTCGAAGCACAACCATAAGACAGTTCTTTTAAACTAACATTGTAAATGTACATTATGTACATACAAAATATACAGTTACATATGCAAGGGTGAATGTAAATATATTTACCTGCACAGTATGCCACAAAGCAGAACCCTGGCTTGATGAACTCATATACATAATAATTGCCAGGGCAGGCTTTCACTTTCATTGGATTAAATTCATAATTGCAGCAGTCATTGTCCCAGTTGCCGCAGACATGTCGGGTGACAACCCCGTCCTCGACTCTTGGGTGTTGACCTTTAAGCCACAATGGAGCAACAGTGCCACATCTGAACGGATCAACACATGTTTCTGGCATCTGAGCATTTCGACCCTCAATGAGGAGACGATACCAGCCAACAAAATTAACATCATCACAATGGTATAAAGAGTGATTATTGTTGGTTGCTCTCCAAGGATCATCTAGGGCTGTGTAGTTATGGCAGGGATCAATGTGGACAGCCTCTGTTAAAAAAAAATAAAAAAAAAAGTTTTAAGATTTTGTATTTCTACATTTCTTACAATTTATTCAAACATAAAGTGTTAAATGTTCAAATGAAAGTTAAAATGAAATATTATTATGTAAAAAAAATAACTTCTACATGAAGGTCTGAAAAGGTACTAGTTGCTGGTAAAACCTACATGTTTTTGTTTTATCTACAGTCTTAATGTACAGACACAAACACATCCCTACTGAACAACACAGATTTTCATGATACAGCCCGTCAAAACGTTAGGTTACTTGCGTAACCGCGGTCTATATCCCTTAGTGAGATACCAAACGGATGTTAGATAGAGAACGTTGGGTTACTTGCGTTACCCCAGTTCTCTGATAACAGAAGTGAGGTATCTCACTAAGGGAACACCTCAGGCATGACCGACTGTGGAAGCACCAATTACACCACATCTGTCAGACTGACAGACCAATCGCTAACGATCGGGGAGTCCTGCCTCCCTGGTATATAACTCGCTGCAGCCCTCTGCTGCGTCATTCTACACATATCTTCTTCACCGTGTATACTGCAAGGAGGGTGCTGAGGTGAGATACCTCACTTCTGTTATCAGAGAACTGGGGTAACGCAAGTAACCCAACGTTCTCTTTCTAACATCCGTTTGGTATCTCACTAAGGGATATAGACCACCCCCGTATTACAGATATGCTGTATGAACAGACGCAACTCTGAAATTGGTAACTAATGGCCTTGGTTGTGACACTAAAGTGAAACCCATGCCCTTATAAGCCTCTATAAAACCCCTAATGTGGACAGCACCAGGGTGTTTAACTGGAAACAGAATAAAAATAAGAGACATGTGTGAAGTGTTATGACGTAACACTCGCCGCTCCCACACCGAGCACTGAGTGAGCCAACGATGGCTCGGTCACATCCAGTATATAGTATCTGACAAAAGTGTGCAGTGATGCCCAGCTTGCCGCAGCACATATGTCCTGAATAGAGACACCCTTGAATAGCGCCCAGGAGGTAGCCATCCCTCTAGTGGAATGAGCTCGAAGCCCCGGTGGGGATTGTACATTTGCATCCTTTTAATACATTACAATCGCATTCACCATCCAATGAGAAAGCGGCTGACGTGAAATAGGTTTCCCCTTGTAACTGTCAGCCCACGAGACAAAGAGCTGGCTGCTCCTTCGAAACACACATGTTCTCTGAACATAAGTGTGCAGAGTGCGCACCGGGCACAGACAATGTAACTGCTCTTCCTCTGATGAAGAAAAAGGCGGTGGAAAGAACGGCAACAAATCTACAGATCTGTTTGCTCCTGTCTCTCTGACTTTAGGAACAAATGCCGGATTAGCTTTCAGTGTAACTTTCGATCCAATTGCTGCAAACTGCATACAGGAAGAATGTACAGACAAAGCATGTAACTCACTCACTCACTCGCTTTGCTGTTGTGAGAACCAGTAGTAAAGCTGTATTTAAAGAAAGACGCTGTAAATCAATACTCAGTAATAAATCCCAGGGCGGGATCAGGGACTTCGTGACCGGAAGTAACCGTCTCGCCCCTCTCATAAAACGACATATCAAGGAGTGCTGGCTTATCGTTCCCGAATCCAGCCCCACATGACATGCCAAAATGGCAGAAAGATAGACCTTTCCGTGGAAAAGGCTCTACCTTTATCTAATAGTTCCTGCAGGAAACAGAGAACATCTGATACAGAGCATAAGAACGAGATGATTCGTCTCTCTGCACACCATAGTTTAAAAACTCTCCACTTATGATCATACAAAGAGCGCGTAGAGGCGTGGAGACTCTGAATCGTTTTGATCACATTAGGGCGTAACCCGATGGCGTTTAAATTCATCCTCTCATGGGCCATGCCCAGAGAGCTATCTTGTGAGGGGCAGGATGAGATATTTCTCCATTCGTCTGAGAGAGAAGGTCTTTGCGCAGCGGGAGAGACCAGGGCAGGTCGTATAGAAGTGGGATTATCTCCGCTATCCACAACTCCCCCGGCCAAAACGGTGCAATCAGAACTAGTGAATGTCTGAGTTCCCTCACCCTCTGAAGTGTCGGCCCGATGAGGCTCAGGCTTGAGCCGATGAGCTCCGAACTCCACACCCAGCGGTGCATCTTCACCCACCAGGGAAAAGAACAGAGGGCGCTGCGCATTTTCGTGCGATGTGAAGAGATCTACGGCAGCCTGTCCGTATCTCAGCCATATTTGACTCACTACCTGCGGGTGGAGTGTCCAATCTCCGTACATAGGATTTCCTCTGGACAACAAATCTGCCCCTCTGTTCATTATTCCCGGTACATACTTTTCTCGTAACGACAGAAACCGAGTGTTGCCCCACACAATTAGTCTCTGCGCTAGACTGTGCAGATGTCGAGAGTGCACTCCCCCTTGTCTGTTTATGTACACTGTTGTGTTGTCTGATCTGACCAACACATGATATTCCTGAAGGAACTGGATAAAGTGGCTTAGCACTAGCAACACTGTTAATAGCTCCAAGTCATTTATGTGTTTCTCCCTTTGAAATGGAGACCACACTCCCCGCACTGTTCTGCCCTCGAACACCGCACCCCAGCCTGTAAGTGATGCATCTGTCGTCACCACCTTTTTTAGAGTGATTGGACCTAATGGAGTCCCCTCCGTGAGAAATGTGGGAGCTCTCCAGTGACGTAACGCTCTCACAAACTCTTCTTTGACAATCACTCTGCGGCTGAGCCGGCGTCCGAGACGCTGTCCAGTTCTAAAAGTCTCTCATTCTCAACAGTCCCAGGGGAATTATGACTATTGCAGATGAAAACTCTTTGCCGTTCTAGCCGTGGCCATATCTTCCCCCTCTTCGTTCAGTAAACTTTTACCGTGACGTGTAGGTTTACTATCCCGGAGCTGTGAATACAGAGTAATTCTGAAAATAAACTTTTATTTTCTGGTATCTAATACAAACTGGATCGTATTAGATTAGAAAATAAGGCTGTTTATTCTCTTGGGGTGGAAAAAACTCGCCTTGACGCAGACGTTTTCTCACAATCGCAAGAAAATATACTCCTAACAGCAATATCGATTTTTAGCGTTTGCGACGTTACCGGTCAGCTTCGTCTGTAAACCGTTGAGCAAAAAATCCAAAATGTGTCAGTGAGTACAGCTTCCACAATCTTCACGGGAAAGAAAGTAAGAATGACGCGGCAGAGGGTTATATACCAGGGAGGCAGGACTCCCTGATCGCTGTAGCGATTGGTCTGTCAGTCTGACACACGTGGTGTAATTGGTGCTTCCACAGTCGGTCACGTCAGGGGCATTCCCTTAGTGAGATACCGAACGGATGTTAGAAAGAGAACAGCAACAGTCAGGTAGAGTATGGAATGCCAAAGCTGCCGAAATAAATAAATAAATACATAAATAAATATACTAAGAATTTTTTTTTGCATTTATACTTTTAATTTCTTATTTATGTATAATTGTATTTTTTCCACTTATTTATTTCCACATTTATGCATTTATATATGTATTTATGTCTAAATGTTTTTGAGGGGGGCGTGTTTTACCTCAGACATAGCAGTCGAGTGTATGCAAGGACAAAATTTTGATGCCACAGTGACACTTTGTGGTGTGGCCAAACGAAATGCAAGCTCAATTCTTCACGTGACTTAATGGACTAAGACAATGATATTGAAGTAAATTCAGTATACAGTGTATTAATAGGATAAAGGTTTACTATTGTTGTGGCAAAAACAATAACTAACAAAACAGCGTTAGGCATAAGAAACATTCAAAGTCAATTTGTATTAAAGAGAAGGAGTTTTATTCTCTTTAAGAGGTTTGTTCACAAAAATACCGCGACAGCTACCTCGTGGTAGGAACAAAGACCTGATCACACAGAAACAGGACAGTCTTTTATACCTATCTTCTAACCCCCCTCTATTCAAGGTTCCTTCTCCTGTAACTTTCCGTATGACTAGATCAAGCTGGTTTAGACAAAAGGTCTTTCTAACCCCTCCTGGACTTTTACTGTCCTCGCAGGTGTGAGGTCAAAAGGTCTTTATTTATGAGATAACATAAATGTGCATAAACATAATATTTAGGAAATAAAAGTATGCATACACTTTTTTACATTCCTTTGTATATTTATGAATGTATGTATTTGTTTATTTATTTTTGGTTTATTTACATTTCTTTGAATATTTATTTCTTATTTTTGTCAGCTTTGGCATTCCATAGTAGAGGGTAAATCATACTACATTACCAGCCAAGGTTGTCTCTGGAGTGACAGTAGGACTGTTGATGTTAATGTTCCTGACTTCTGCAAAACATTTAATGAATATTAATTAATAAACTGATACAAATATTAATTACATATGTACAAAAGGCACATGTTAATACATTTACTGTACCTCCACAATATGCTAAAAACAGACAGATGGGCTAACAAAACACATATGTAATATAATACACAAACACATACACTGGTGAATGCAAATTATGCTTACCTGCACAATAGGCCATATAGCAGAAAGGTGGTTTAACAAACTCATAGATGTAATAATTTCCTGGACAGGCTTTAACATTAATAGGATTAGATTGGAAATAGCAGCAATCATTGCTCCAGTGACCGCAGACATCTCGAGTGACCACTCCATCCTCGACTTGTGGATGTGAACCATTTATCCACAGTGGAGCATGAGTGCCACAGCTTAACCGATCAACACATGTGTCTGGCATCTGAACACTGTGGCCCTGAATGAAGAGACGATACCAGCCGACCCAGTTGACATTTTCGTCACACATCAAATTGAAAGTATATTGATTGTCTGTTGCTCTCCATGGATTGTCCAGTATTGTGTAGTTATTGCAGGGGTCACCGGGGAGGGCTGTGAGAAAAAAACAAACAGTTAAAAAATAAATAATAGAAATTAATATTCATACAAAGGTTTTAAGCTGTAGAGAGCCGTTTCATTTAGAAAAGACAATAGAAAACAAACAACAAGTTGATTAATCATCTAAAAGAGCCACCTTTATGTTTGCGAAATATCTACGTTCTATATAGTTTGAATGTGTGTAGTATGAATGTAATCCGGATGTACTACGTTTGCCATGTTATCATTATCATGTGATCTACCAGCGTCAGTTACGTCGCGAGTATTGTATTAGGAGCTTTCTAAGTGAAACCTGCTTATATAAAACAAAATGTAAAGGGTTCAATTCAATTAGAGTCAATGCAGTGTCACCTGTCAATGTATCTTTCTTAGCTATTTTATTAAAACCTTCTTTGATGGACAAAGCAGATAAATGTCCATGTAATGAAACTGTGAATGTGAGGCTAACCTTAACATATACCTGCATGCATGACTGCACACAAGAATGTACTGAAAAGAAAGAAATAAACTGCAACACAATACATACCATTTGTTGTACACTGTAAAAAAATTCTAATTTCCCCAACACAAAATTTTCTAGTGACTGGTCACATCTAAATTTTTCAATTGGCCCAAGTGAAATTCTGTAAATTATAAAATTAAATTTACAGATTTTCACTTGGACCAATTGAAATGTACAGAATTTCAATTGGGCCAATTGAAAAATTTAGATGTGACCAGTCACTAGAAAATTTTGAGTTAGGGAGGTTAGACATTTTTTTACAGTTTACAGTAAAGGCATGTAAGAGCATGTAGTATTTCATGCAAATACAGAAAAAAATACTATGGAAGTCATCGGGGACCAGCAACTGTTTGGTTACCAACATTCTTCAAAATATCTTCTTTTGTGATCATCAGAAGAAAGAAGCTCATTCTGATTTGAAACAACATGAGGGTGACTGGGTGAGTAAATTATGACAGAATTTGCATTTTTGGGTGAACTCTCTCTTTAAGATAGGACGTTTCTGTAATTTGGTCCCTGTGAAGCATCTTGGTGGCACCCTGCTGGCCATAGCGGTAAATTAAATTAAATCTAAAAAACAAGGTTATGTTGTTTATCAAAAACAGATATTCATTACAATTGTCTGCATCATAAACTCACATTGATCAAGAACCACATCTGTACCCTTTTCCCCAATCAAATGTTAGTGTTTTTAATGTTAGAAAACTTCAGTTGTGGTGAATGGTGTTACAGCTAGAATGCCTACTAATGTGCAAAACGGGGCAATCTTATCTTATTTTATCTTATCTTATCTTAAAAAAAGAAAAAAATCATAAAACTGCAATATATATTTTGTTTGGGCAACACAAGAAAGGAAGAAAAGCACCAAAAAGAAATAGGAGGATCTTTAGGCGTATAGCCTATTAGCGGCAGGCAACTCCTAGGTTTACAGAAATGGTTTAACCCAAGTCTTCAGCAGCCAATGATACTGACACATTTAAACTGGGAACTGACGTCTGAATCATGCGTATTTTACAACACTTGTTTTTGAACCTTCTGGCCTTCCTTAGTACTGCGCACTTACTTCACTAGGATCAAAGTAAGTTATGAGTATGTAGCGTCGTAGTGTGTTCAAAATGAGTAAACAATTGAATTACCAAAAAGTACCAATTATGTAACATGTCTTCATGTGTTAGCTGGGAAGGATTTGCATGCATGTAAGATGCTCATTCCATTCATTAGAATCAGTGTCCATACGTTTCATTAACAGTTCATAAAGTTCAATTATTATTGTGTTTTCAACCACATGTTTAAAAGCATGCACTGGTCTAAAGATTATGCTAGGCAGTAGCAATAATAAGATCAGTTAGGTTTCTCTAGAGGGATCATTCATCTGATTTTCATAATGTTATTTTCACTGCAAATCTCACAGTGCAAGGTAGGCTAGCAGTTTTTTGTTTTGTTTTTTGTTTTGTACATTATGAAAAAGTGCAATATCTTACCTAGGTCACTGACAGGCTCAGACATGGATTGTAGGGGTTGGATTTTCACTGCTTTTTTAGACGCAGATGGGATATTAAGGCTTGTGACATCTGGTACCAGGGACATTTTTTTACATTAGAGTCCATAATTTTCAAACAAAACATAAAACATTCCCCAAACCAAGAAGTGTAAATGATGAAAATATGTTTACCTGCACAGTAAGATGCACACAATAGTGGCCTGACAAACTCATACACATAATAGTTTCCTGGACAAGCTTTGACTTGTATGGGATGAGACCTGTAACCACAGCAGTCATTCCCTGTGGAACTGCAGACTTCCCTGGTGACAACTTCATCTTCTAGCTGTGGGTGAGGGCCGTTGAGCCACAGTGGGTTCTCTGAGCCACACATGCCATAACCAACACATGACTCTGGCATCTGGACACTCTGACCATTGTAGAGCAACCTGTACCAGCCATTCCAGTTGACATTATAATCACACATACTACTGAAGACAGAATTGTCAGTGGCTCGCCAAGGCTCATCCAGACTGGTGTAGTTGTAGCAGGGATCAGTATTTGGTGTGTTGAATGTAACTATATTGAAATTATAAAAGGTGCATTATATGTATTGTGAATTAAATAAGTCCAAGAATACACAATTAATACCATTTAGCATTAACAAGTCTGTAAATGCATTTGTCATGAAAGGTGATAATATAATGAAGAAAGGAGACTAACTGTACCTGCACAATATTCAGGCACTGGGATCGATGGTTTTGGCCTTATAAGTTTGTAGACATAGTAATTTCCAGGACAGGCTTTGACTTGGATTGGGTCTGATCTGTAGGAATTGCACTGGTCATTAACAGAGCCGTAGACGTCACGAGTAACAACTCCATCTTCCAGCTGAGGATGAGAGCCATCAAGCCACAGCGAACTAAAACCTCCACATGACATATAACTGAAACACCACTCAGGCATCTGAGCACTCGATCCATTAATGAAGAGACGATACCAGCCATGCCATTCAACACGGGAATCATCATATCCAGATATATATCCATACATATGCCAGTAATTGAGTGTGTTTCTCCAGTAGTTGTCGAGAATGTTGTAGTTGTAGCATGGATCAGTGTTGATGGCAGCTGCTGAGACCAAAATAAATAAGTTACGTCATTTCAAATCCTGACAGTTTGGTACCAGTGTGAAGTTCTTACACATATATAGGCTAAACTACTCCAGTTGTAGTATCTATTCACGGACAGCAAGGAAAAGCAATGCTAAATACAAATCAAATCAAACTTTGCATCATTGTGGTGCAAATTCATGTCAGTTGGCTGAAGCTAGTGAAATTAGCAGATGCCAACATGGACAAGTTATGTGACTTAATAGGGTGTATATTTACAAAATTTCCAATTGATTGCATGTCATGTATTTATTTGGCAGATTTTTGGACCTACATGCAGCGAAAATGTATTTGGCTATCTTTTGATTTTAAGGACTTTAAGGATTTGGTACTGTTTGAAACTATACTATGGTTACAAGTTTTGCATTTCGAATGACTCTAAAGTCCTATTCACACTAAGAACAATCACTATAATGATAGATATATTAAAACAACTATAAACTAAAATACTGCTGTAAACATAACTGCAGCGCACACTTCCAAGTCGAATGGATTTTGATCACCTGTCAGTCTTCATCAGCTGGGTGGGAAAAAATATATATACTACAGTATTAAAGTGAACTCAATTATATGATTCCTCTGTTATTATTGTTATAGTTGTGGTGTGGTCTCCTCTAATTTCTTAAGAGTTACAATTATTTTCTCTTAGAATTAGAAACTTTATGGTTAACTTTCTTTCTTCGGTGGAACATAAAAATAATATATTTGAAAACCATTTCTTTTTTTGTCCATCCAATGGAAGTCAATGTCATAAAAACGGTTTGGTAACTAACTTTCTTCAAAATTTCTGAATGAAATGCATACAGTTTTGAAATGAAATAAGGATGAGTAAATTATGACAATTTTCATTTTTAGGTGAACTATCCCTTTAAAGCACAAGTTGAAGAAAAGAAAGTGTCTAATTTCAATGTGCACGATTCATTATTTAATAGTATTTAGCAACCTACACATGGTAAGGCTGGATTCATTAATCATAGCTGGATTTGCAGCGGAAGCTGTCTGGGATATTGTGCTGACATCTAAAAAGAGGGTATAAATGAAGACATTAGTGAAAATGAATGTTCATATACGACATTATAAAAAGCTGGAATAAAACACAGTACCAGTGCAGTATCCTGAACACCCATATTGAGGCTTCACAAGTTCATAGACATAGAAATCGCCTGGGCAAGCTTTGATTCTGATGGGGGAGAATCGATCATCACAGCAGCCATTCAAAAAACTCGCCCCACAGATCTCCCTGATCACCACTCCGTCCTCTATCTGAGGATGGGAACCGTTGAGCCACAGACTGATGTCAGTGTTACAGCTGCCTTCACTAACACAGCTCTCTGGCATTCGGATGTCCATTCCATTGTAGAGAAAACGGTACCAGCCATTCCAGGAGAAGTGATCATCACAAATCCACAATCCACTTTCATTTGTGGCTCTCCAGGGACGATCCAGAGATTCATAGTTGGAACAAGGATCTACACTGATGCTACTGAAAACAACTGTCATGAAGGAAAGGATGAAGTTCAATTAGAAATTTTACTTTAATGTTTAAAAGATTGGGGGTCAAGAAAGTTTTTTTTGTACACTTTTATTCAGCAAGGACGCATTAAATTGTTTCTAAATGCTACAAAAGATTTCTATTTCAAATAAATGCTGTTTTTTTTTTTTTTTTACTTTATATTTAAGAAATAACTGAAAAAGAAAGTATATCATGGTTCCCACAAAAATGTTAAGCAGCACAACTCAACACTGATATTAACAAGTAAAGTTGCATGAGCACCAAATCTGTGTTTTGTGTTATGGTTTAATGTACAATTATGATTAATAAATGTGACATCTGACATCATAAATCATTTCTGTAGCACAGCACATGCTTAAATGCAAATGAAACTAACAACTAAGAAGTTATGTGTCACGCCATGCACTGACATTTTTCATTAGCATGGATATTTTTCATTAGGTGAGCAATTCTTCCTTTCCACCCACAACCTAACCACAAGAACAACAGTAACCACAAAAAAATGTCATTGCATATTAAAAGAAAAACTTCATCGACCAGTTTCAGTTAATTTTCAGTTTCCAGTTCCACTTGTGTTTTCAGACTGAATCATGTAAACTTCTTTTTATTTTACATAATAAACGGAATGAAATTAAGTTGACAAAATGTTTGGCGATTGTGTTGCTTTAGTTCATTATAATTAAGTAAATTGAAAAATCAGCACTACAAGATAATACAATTTAATTGGTTCATATTACACTATAGCAGGAAATGAATGCCACGCATAATTACATTTTTTTAGATAACAAATGACATGCCAGCATTAATTGATTTCCTTGAGGCATGCAGTTCATGATGTGTTCACATTCCAGACACATTTAGGCCCTTTTCCACATCTCATATAAGTTTGACACATTTTTGTTTGTAGAGATACAAATGTAAAGTGCTAATAAGCAGTAAATTGTCGAAATGTTTAAAACACATTTTCTTCATTGTTAATGAAAGTAAAGGATTGAAAGGGGATGAAATGAAGGATTGTAATTCATGAAATTAACTTACCATTAACCAAAAAGAGTAGTGATGTACACAAGATTAGAAACGCCATTGTGGCAGAACGCTCCTGGAGACGTCAAAATGATCTATAAAATCACATTTATTTTAAAGACATGTGGCAGAAGTATACTTTTCAACATTTCAACTCTTAAAAAAAAAAAAAAGCAATTGAAGCAATACATGTAAAATGAATATGAAGAACTAAATTTCTGGTTATTCTGCTTGAACATCTGTGTGATCCCCTCACTGACCACGAGACCACTTAGTCAATATCAGGTAACACATTACAAGTATTGAGTTACGCAATCAGATTACTTTTTACAAGAAGATATCAGAGTTAGGCTTCCATATTAGTAATGTAAGTCCCATTTATTGACTGACAGCTCTCCTGTCTCCACATGTGGAGAGAAATTGGGATTAAGTGCAGAGGCATTGTGTGCGCTGTGTAAACATGATGGTTATTGTAGTTAAATGTGAGCAGGCATTTACTCATCTCACTTGCACAAAAACAGATTCAGTATTCCTCAAAATGAATGAAAATTCATTAAATATTACCAAACCTGCAATAATTAAATATGTTAAATTACACAAATACTGTATACTTAATCTCACTTTATTAACCAATGTCTTTGCTGCTGACCTTCGATGATCCAATTCAACTATACTAATAACCAAAAATGGTTTATATACACATAACAGTTGTTTCATTTTTTATTGCTGAAAAGGCTGCGTCCGAAATGCTGTAAAAATATACTGGTCATTGTTATGTTCATGTTAGCTGATTGTATACTGCTCATTGTTAGACCTTATTGTAAAGGGTTACAATAATTGATAAAGTACCTCAGAAAAGTGAAATTAGTTTTGAGAAAATTTCGATTTTAGTGGCATAAAAAAAAAAAAGAGTAGTTAATTTTTTCATAAATGCATCATATTCCCATTAAACTATGCCGTTATTACAATAGTTGCTTTGCTCTTAAAATAACTAAAAACTATATTTTGCACAATAACCTAAATAACATTCTAAACTGAGTCTTTGCTGTTTAGAAGATGCTTTTGCAAAAACTTTGTTGTTTACATTTATTAAAGTTGCAAAGTCAAAGTTTATTTATAAAGCACTTCTTTTCAATTTCAAAGTGCTGTACACGCATATCACAAATCAATGATACAGACAATCAACAGCACAGAAGAAAACAATAAGACACAATAAAAAAAAAAAAGCAACTCTCACATAGCGTCAAATGCCAGACTATAAAAATACGTTTTCAGGCTAGATTTAAAAACAGCAAGTGTTTGAGCCTGTCTAATGTAGAGGGGCAAACTATTCCAGAGCTTCGGGACCACCACTGCAAATCGGTCACCCCTGCTCTTCAACTTTACCCGTGGGACAACAAAAAGCAAATGGTCAGCAGACCTAAGTGCTCTTAGTGGAGCATACCGCTTGATCAGGTCAGAAAGATATTTAGGTGCTAAACCATTAAGAGATATAAAAACAAACACCATCCTGAAATGGACAGGTAACCAGTGAAGAGAGGCGAGAACAGGGGCAATATGTTCCTACTTTTGTGTACCCATCAACAGGCAAACTGCCGCATTCAGGACTATCTGCAGTCTGGAGAGAGAGGCCTGACTAATACCTATATAGAGGCCATTACAATAATCCAGACGAGTTGTAATAAAAATATCTGAAAGTCTTTCAAAGGTAATCCAAATTATTTGAGGAAACCGATAGCCTTAAACCAGTGTTTCTTGTTATACCTCTTACATGTTTATGCTAATAACAGTAAATTATGCATAATTTAATAAAACTAACCATGAAACCCTATTCCTAAAATAATATTCAGTACGTAAATGTATAATAACACTGTAACAAGGACACCTTAAAATAAAGTGGGTCACTAGATTAGGGTCCAATTCTCACTATTAACTTCTGCCTCAATAAGTTCTTAATTACTGCTAATTAGTGAGGTAGTTGTTAAGTATTTGGTAGGCTTAAGGGATGCAGAAGCATTAATACTACAGAATAAGTACTAATACACAGCCAATATCCTAGTAATGCGCATGCTAATAAGCAACTAGTTAATAGTGAGAATCCGACCCTAAGATAAAGTGTTACCGATAATATTTCTTAACCCTTTGTATGTCTCCCAGAGGAGTCCCCAGGACCAGGATTGGAAACTACTGAATTAAACAAATCCACTTATATACTTTGTGTAATTAAAACTTAATTATAGTGCATAAAACGAATAAAATCACAATCAGTCTGATCTCATGAAAATGCGTCTCTATAGCACGCTTTGTGTTTATCGTGCAATTTAAATGCGAAAATGAGTTTTTACATGCATATGATACGCAGTTTTCGCATGCATATGATACGCACTTTATTGCGTATAATACACACGTACCCCACACCACTACTAAACCTACCCATGCGTATCATATGCACGTAAAAACAAATTTTCACGTATAAATTGCACGATAAACACAATGCGTGCTATAGAGACGCATTTAGTGTGACCGGGTTGCTTTAATTTAACTCAAATCTCTTTCTGTTAACTGCTAAATAAAGCAACAGTCTTAATGTAACCTGCCCAATCCTCAATCTGACCACAGGCCACAATGCTGATCCCCCAATACACAGACAATAACAGATCCCCTCCATTAATTTTGAGCAAAAACATAAAATAACTATTCAATTTTAACATTTACTCTCCTTTAAATGTCGGAAGCAAAGCATGTAACTTCTGTTTAATACAGTCAGTTATTGAGTATAATATCCGAGTAAAATGAACTCATTTTAGTAAGTTTGACTTAGGTTTTACAGTTCCACAATCCCAGAGAAACCCTAAATGAAAATGTTCATATATAATGAGCTAATATCACAAAGCAATTGATATGTCAAACAAAAGCAATAGAAAGAGTGAGTAGATGGTATGAAAGAAGCAATTTTTACCTGAGATGAAATACTGTTGAACCACGGTAGTTCACTGTGCAACAATTCAAACCAGAACGCAATGATGCTGCTGCACATCTGTTTTAAATAATGCTTGATCAATGTAGGCGGACAGTAACTACAACCAAAAGATTTCTTAACCAACCATAACCAGTTTTTCCAATTAATGTATGGTATTTCATCTGTCATTGACCTGTCAGTTAATGGATTTACTTCCTTGTATAGATGTAATATAGATTTAATTTAGACAGAGACTGTTCATTACAGTGCATCTTTTGACGAATATTCAAATGAATCCTAAGAATTGCACTCACCCACAAACTCAAAAAGCTTCTCTGTAATGAACACATATTTGTCTTTACTGCGCAAGGATGCATCATAATCATCTATTAGAGGCGTAGCTATGGGTCATATCACCTATTGATTGTTTAATCAGTCCTATTTTACTAATATATATATTTGATATCAGTTTCTGCTTGTCTATTGCTGGTTTAAAGTAAATTAAAAGAAAGTAAATTTTTTACTTCTGACTTGGAAAAAAAAAACTGGCACCCTGTATCACAGGAAGAACAGCATTAGAAATGCTTTTCCCAAAATACAAAAAGGTATAAAATATATAATTCTGTATATTAATGATCAAATGTACTATGTAAAAAAACAAAAAAAAAACAATCTGAAAGGTACAAAAAAGTAATTTATGAATGTATTATGGATCTAAATGAACATGATGTTGATAAATGAGTGTTGGGTCATGGGAGTTATTGCTGAACTTACATCTTCACATTAAGAAATGGATGCTTAAATTAAAGAACCCCTGACATGCAGGGGCGTAATTTGTGTGTGTGTGTATATGTGTGTGTGTGTGTGTGTGTGTGTGTATATGTGTGTATATGTGTGTGTGTGTGTGTGTGTGTGTGTGTGTGTGTATATATGTGTGTGTGTGTGTGTGTGTGTGTGTATATATGTGTGTGTGTGTGTGTGTGTGTGTGTGTATATATATGTGTGTGTGTGTGTGTGTGTGTGTGTGTGTGTGTGTGTGTGTGTGTGTGGGATAACCCCCCCCCCCCACCCCACCCACCCACCCACCCAATATTTATACCATGATCACATGAAAAATATGCAGAACAATTTTTTTTAACTATATTAAACATTACAACCCCCCCAATGTTCAAACCAAATCTACACCCTTGCTGACATGTCTCCTACTGTATTTGCAAAATGGAAAAATAAACAAGATGAAACAAGTATGTCTCTTTTATTTCAAATTAAGCGCTGGTCAAATATGCTGCAAAGCAACATTCAGCATAACGACAGAAGTGTAGCTATTAGTCATGATTACGTCTGGTTGAGCAAGATTTTTTATTCCTATTTCTAAGAACACATAAGAGAAAGCATGGTTCCAAATCAGTATATAAATGTTTTTATTTTTGGGTGAAATATTCCTTTAAATAAAGCTTTTTTTAAGAAAAATCGCTTTATATCATTTTTAGGAAAACTGCATTTTCTTTACAGAGCGAAACAAAGGAAGATAAAACACAACTCTTACATTCCAACAACGAGGTCCCAGCGGAGAGAGTAATGAGGATCATTCACAGGTGAAGCCCCACATGTGTCAATCACTGAAGCAAACTGACGGATGTGGAAGGTTCTGGGTTTGAGGGGATATACACCAGTAAAAACCAGAGATGGGCACAAATACATCAAAAAGTATTTCATTACAAATTACAAATACATACTCATCAAATGTATTTAAATAAAATACAAAATACTGCTGTGAAAAAAGTAATTTGTAATTTGAAAATACAAAAATACAAACAAAATTTACAGTCTTTTGCAGTGTGAGAGTAAGTGTGGAGTTAGATACATGTAATAGAATATCGGAATATCATCATTTAGTGCAGAAGATCCTTTTAACGTACATGTTGCCACATACTGTCATAATAAAAGATAATTACGCCTATAACACTATATTTGTATTATATTATACAAAAACTAGTTAACGCTACTGTGAGGGTGTTTCTAATACCGTGGCTGTGACAAAGTTGACATCTTTCGTCTGACTGCCATTATCAATCTATCTCAATTTTTTTTTTTTACTCTTTTTGAAAGTTGTGAAAACGCTGTTGTGGCATTTTTCTTTTGCTATTTGAGCAAATGGGAACACAAAAAATATATTTAATATAGTCTCTCATTCACTGCTATAGAAGTTTACCCAACTATGACGCCTTCCACTTCTGAGAAACCCAGAAATGTGAACAGGGTCAATAGGATGTGTCACATCACATGATTTTCTTGCCAAAAACTGTGATAGGCAATTTGGTTGTATTTTATTACTATGGTCCTAGGGATAGTTCACACAAAAATGAAAATTAGCCCATGATTCACTCACCCTCAAGCAATCCTTGGCGTATATGACTTTCTTCTTTCAGAAGAATACAATCAGAGTTATATTAAAAAAAATGTCCTGGCTCTTCCAAGCTTTATAATGGCAGTGAATGGCTGTATATTTTTTGAAGTCCATCAAAGTGCATCTATCCATCATAAAAGTGCATCTATCCATCATAAAAATGCATCTATCCATCATAAAGTGCTCCACAGGCTCTGCGGGGGTTAATAAAGGCCTTCTGAAGTGGAGCGATGCGTTCGTGTAAGAAAAATATCTATATTTAAAACTTTACTGACTAAAATAACTAGCTTCCAGCAGACGGCCGTACACAAGTCGACTTGCGCCACAAAAGTAACACTTGACGATGTATGGCGTAGGATGTAGGAGTAGCGTAAGCTTCGACGCCTCTCGCGGTTCAAACAAACAGGGCTGGGCAACAAACTCAAGCTCCTCCCACATTTCTCTTTAAATATTGTTGTTTTCTCTTTCGCCGTAAATCGATGCGTACGGCCGTCTGCCGTATTTTAGTCGATAAAGTTTTAAATATGGATATTTTTCTTACACGAACGCATCGCTTCGCTTCAGAAGCCCTTTATTAACCCCGGCAGAGCCGCATGGAGCACTTTTATGATGGATACATGAGCTCTGATGGACTTCAAAACTTAAACGGCCATTCACTGCTATTATAAAGCTTGGAAGAGCCAGTATATTTTTAATTATAACTCTGATTGCATACATCTTTGCCGATTTCTTCGCTGTTTTCTCGCTTTTTGCTCACGGGTTTCTCTATAGAGCTCCCCCTACAGCTTCGGAATAGATATTTGACAACACTGTCGTCAAAAGTCGTTGGCGACTCTCCCCCCTCCCATCTTCTCCCGCTGGTCATGTGCATGTGTTTTCAAAGAACCCGGTGAACGCACAGAGCCATGTCCACTGAGGTATGTATGATACACAGAAGGCTAGCAAATAAGTGTGGTTTTTCGGCTCACAGGCACTCGGGGGGGTGCGAGACGACCACCATTCAACCCGAAAAATGTCATATAACCATTCCAATGACTCCGAAGCTGTTCAAATTAAGCTAAAAAAAAAACTGCATAGTGCTGCTTTAAGGAAGAATGTCATATACACCTAGGATAGCTTCAGGGTGAGTAAATCATTGGGTGATTTTCCTTTTTGGGTGAACTATCCCTTTAACCCTGGTGATGAAAGTTAATATATGCGAAATAAAATGATATATTTAAAAAAGTATTTTAGTATTTTAAATACGAATTACAGTCTCTAAGTATTTAATTACAAATTACATTTATTTTTGTTAAGGAAAATACAAATTACAAAATACTCAAAAGTAATTAAATATGTATTTCAAATACATGTAATTAAAATACTGCCCATCTCTGGTAAAAACTAGTGCTTGCAATGCAGCATAAGACAAATTATTAGTATGTAGGTCATCTTAGGTTTTATTTTCGATTGGTGGAAATAAAAGTGCACGAGGCAGCTTCGTCATAATTCATGCCACTGAGTTCAAAAATGTACAAAAACAAGCCCAAGAACTCTACAGAATGCTAACATTACAGTGCCACCATCACTGTTGGTTACATTTTGGATGTGGAACATTGTCATTTTAAGTCATTGGCAGATTTTCTAACTTCAAACCAAGAGACATCACAACTAAAGCCCTGTTTCACATCATTCGTCACACAGCGCAGGTATCGGAGAACTATTAGCATGTAACAGATTGAAGATAACATGCAACTGGCAGTGTGTGTTGAACAGTTTGGAATGGCAAAATTAAACTTTATCTTCCTGTTCAACTGGGACCTTTGAGCTGTAAGATATCAGTATCAACCATCTGATGATGAGATGCTTTCACAGGTTTCACAAAATCTTGGGGCAGTTCCTACTAATGAGGAAATTTAAGAGCAACTCAAAAGTTAGGGTGGTGCCACTCCTCGGTAGGAATTTATCATCAGAGTAATAAACAAAGAATTTGAACAGGAAAAATACGCATTTGGTTGTGATTCCGGTGAAGTCAGTCCAGGTGATCAGAAACTCAGAAATGATCCGAAGCACGCCTACTGTTGTCAAACTGCATCGCAGCTGTTCAAATATATTGGAGTATTGCAATGACATCAACCTTTTAAAAAGATATCACCTGTATCACAAAGGTGTTTTCTTAGTTTTAAATTTATAGTCAAGTTTGCCTTTTTTGTATATTTTTTTTTTATCTTTGGCGGTTCTGAATTATCCGTCGCTATATTTCATGCATTTTTGAAATGGGATTTAAATATATCCACCAATTAGTTTAATTGATTGGGGGAAAACAATTAGAATCTGAATAGAATTAGCCACACACACACACACAGTTTCCATTGCATATATATTTCCATCTTTATACATTTCTCCTTCCTGCTCTCTGCCAGCTACACTTCTCTACCATCGTCTGTTTGTGATTTTAGAGAATGCGCTCATACAATGATGCAGAGTGAACAGGTTTTAAGCTGTATAAGATCAAGACCCATTATGGCCACCCTATCATCACTGCCAGTTAAAACCAAAACACCAAATAATTCTAACAAATCGACAGCTTGTTCTGCACAAAATTAGGAAAGGAAAAGGAAACTCTTGCAACTCTTCATGGTTGGATTTACAGGCGTTTGAACTGTTGACGGTCAGCTCACTCCCTGCATTTTGGGTAGTGAATGAAGCGTGTAAAAAAAAAAAAAAAAAAAAAAAAAAAAAGTAAATAAAAATACCCCAAGGTTAAAGGAGCTGTATGTCAGAAATGTATTTCAATTAATCATAAAATGGCCCTGATATGTCACTAGACATTAAGAAATCATGTTTATTTCAAATACTTATATCACTGACAACAGTAGTCCGGCCAGGATATTGTCATTTAAAAAGTGAAGTTACAGCCCTCAACTGATGTTGATGTCGTCATGTTGTGTTTTGGCCTGAAGCGCCACCCTCCACCTATCTACCAATCACGAAGTCAGTAGTGTTTCGGCATCCGGGTTGCCAGCTCAGCTCTAGTTACCACAGCCACAAACGTTCGTGCTGGATCCTGCAGCTTATCTGGCAACCTCGAGTCAGGGGGGAGGGGATACACCGCTCTACAGTAATTTGAAAGTGATTGCAGTACCAGTTTTGGCCACAATCTTACATACGGCTCCTTTAAAATAAGGCAAAACAGCATCAGCAGCCGTGAAGTTTCACCCTATTTAGTTCAACCCTCGTGGTACTTTTAGTGGAACAAAGGGTGAAGAATAACCATTGGAGTTGTGATGAAAAACAGGCTTAAATAAATCAAATAAAACCTTATACACGCTAGTGAAATATGTGCAACTTATTCACATTCCAAACATCAACGTCATGAATACAATTTATTTTCAAACAGAATTTTTGCATACAAATGGCAGGAAATGGGCACTAGGGGAAGAGAGTGCAAAGCGTTCTAAAAGATTATAGATTTGTGGCTACATTGTACTGCAAGACACATCTGAGATCACAAGAGAGACAACATTAATATTGCAGTTTGCAATGACACCATTTACATAATGCATTAATTACTCACACGCACAAGTATTCATATATTGCACTTTGGAGGAAATAAAGGTATTGGTTAAATAGATGTTAGAGAGTGTTCAATATAATCATCCCATTCCAACCCAGTCCAGTAGACTAAACTGGTCAGTGTTAAACATTACAGAAAATTGTATACATTACTGACATGACAGGCTATATTTGTGCAAAAAAAATTAACTCCCCCTAAAAATTCACTGTGTCAGCCATCATTATTTCCAAAAAATCTGGTTCAAAGACGTTCATTTAAAAACTTTGCGATACTTTAAATGCTACGTAAGTTGCATTGAGTGTCTCTAAAAATAGACGACAAGAGTTTGATTTGCTGTAAATCAAACTTTGGAAGATGAAGCCAAACAATAAAATGCAGATAGTCCACATAACTTGCCAACTTGGCATTGATTACAATTTTTGCGGACCGCTCCACACAACACTTTATACACCGTTTCACATTCAACTAGGGTTAAATGTCCAGAAAATTAAAAAATACCTATATATTTCAAACAGAGTATAATCCGAAAACTTAAAATCAACAACAGATTTGTTCAAGGGTAACCATGAAACATCTAGCAAACATCTTTCAGAAGTTATACCAACAAGAGAACCAGCACTTGGGACAGAATTCTTTATGCCAACAACATACGGTTCTGGATCAGCATCGCTAGGAGCTGGATAAGGAAACATCAACATAAAGAATATCAGAAACTCACCAGAAAGAGTGTAAACGCATGTTTGCAGAGTTCTGAAACTAGAACACTTTCAGTCACGAGTAGAACACACTGGTGTATCAGCTTAAAGACTTCAACCAACATGAAGAGAGAGAAATGAGAATGGTAGCTCACTCTCGCTTATAAAGAATAACTTTAATTGGTAATACTTTACAATAATCTTCTATTAGTTAATGCATGTTTGGGTCATAAAACATTAATTAAACCTAAAATGTTACAAAAAAACATTGTTAGGAATATATATATATAAAATGAACACATGATAATGCTGTGAAAGTATCTGTTGTTATTCCACACCAGCTCCTGCATTAAATAATGCATTAAAAGTATTACCCATTAATAATAAAAAATAATAATAATAAAAAAAAAAATCCTGTAGTAGAAATTTGATTAATTTGTGAAAGGTATCGAATTCACCAAAGCGGTCCTTTGCACTACAGAGAAATCAATTTAGGGATTTCACTTACACAAAATAGAGAGGTGATCATTTAATCATTTTTGTTTAATCAAACATTTTCCAAAAGATCAAAAAAAAGATTAACCCTCTTAAGCAAGAACCAACCAACTTAAAATTAGCCCAAAAGTCTTCCAAATCTTTTAAAAGTGAAGACTTAAACTGGATACTTAATCCACATCCCATGGCTCACCATGAAAAGTCAGCAAAAAGATCCACTGTACATTCAGTGCTCACGGTTCATAAAGCATGGTTGCTTTCATTAAAAACAAAACAAAAACACAATCAAATAAAAGACCACTCAGCAGTCTGCAACTAATCTGGAGTGCTACATGGTATAGAACGTATTGTGAGCAAGCTACTGGTTTTAAATGTTTAAACTGCTCCTATAGGAAGGCCACCTGACGACGGGATGGAAAAGGGATGACAGAGAGAAGCTCTTCATCGTCTTGATTTCAACCCACTCGCTAGCTTGCTGTGAGTGCTTAGCCCTGTTTTTCTTTGGAGAGCTCTGTGTGAAAGCCTGAAAAACGTGCTGGTGTTTTAGAAAGGAGTCTTCTTGGAGATCTCCCGGGTGCAGCAGAGACAGAAGAGGCTTCATGCACCGGCAGGGCCACTCCACCCTAAAAAGGGGTTACAAGAATCGAGAGCAGCCCACTACATGCTGGTAAATCTCAGCGTTAATGCTGCCTGAAAATTTGCACACAGCCATAATGAGATTCTCCTGTCTGAAAATTTACCTTACAACAGTACACATAGATAATTAAGTTATATAGCTGTACATACACAAGTTTATATCCCATGCTACAGACACCAAAAAGCACTGTATTGGTGTCGATGTGAGTGAGACTTTGGTACCGCTTCAATAATGTGGAACCCGCTCCATGCAACTAATTTCCCAGTGACTGAAGTAGTGTATTTTGACACAACAGAATGTGAGCGTGATGCACAACAATGGGTGAAAAGAAGGTATAAGAAGTTTGAATTTAAAAAATAAAATATCTTCATAAAAAAAAAGAAGAAAAAAAAGAAAAAAGAACTGCCAAGTCTAGCTCGGCATCTACAGCTGACACGCGAGTTTGTGTGTCAGATCATATCTGAGCAAGTGCCAGTACCAGAGCCAAAGCAAGTATCACAGCCCACACAAAGTATGTGTGCTAGTGGCCACTGGAGTCTCCACACTCTATTGTCCTGAGTGTCCCTTCAGTTCATGGCTCTTAAGGCAAAGGACGGCACATGCGGAGTGATAGAAAGAGAGAGACAGAGAGAAAAGGGCACAACTCTTCAGGGAAGGCAGGACAGGATCGGCTCATAGCTGGTGTACTATGCTGTCAGCGTGATTGATGGATATAGGGCCATCCTGTCTCAGTCTCTTCCATTGAAATGTCGTGCTAAGCGATCCGACTTCCTCTTCTTCTTTCTCCTGCTCTTTAGCGAACTCCATGAAAACCTGAAAAACAGGTACACGATTTCAAAGAAATACAATTAACTATGGTATGTCCATGTATACAGACAGATAAATACAACAAAAATCCGAACTATTTTTTAATATCTTTGCCTCGTTTTCTAATTAAAATGTCTTGTATAATAATATCTTCTCAGATGAATTTAAGACTACTTTTTCTTACTTCACTGACATAGGCTTGGTGTTACACGGTGTTCGGCAGTACACGATTACACTACTTGCCCACCGCGGGCACTACCCCCACTGTTGTTTTGCTTTTTTTAATAGAAATAAAAATAATTTAGTTCAGTTGGACAATGAGCGCTACAATTATAAACTGAAAGCATCTGCTCTGCTCCATACAACACAAGTTACAGAGTCGCAGCAGGTGACATGATTGACACAGGGCTCAAAGTTATTATTTTGTTTATTCAAACTCTCACGCTTAAAATATGAGGATTAGTGATGTGGTTTTATCCACGGATAACACGCGGTTCGGATAGGCCAAGTAATAAATTACATTCAAATTAATTTCGGGTGTCTCGCAGGTGGATGAGAGATAAATCATTAATGTGTTGATTTTAATAGACACGGAAATGTCACTTCATGGTAAAAAGCAACAAACGTGTGTCACCTTTTTACTTTTGGTTTCAACAACAATGTATAACTCTTCAGGAAAAATCAATCAAGGAAAACATGCCTTGAGCACCTCCTAGTGGTCATTATATAAAATCCAAAGGATCAGAAATTGCTTAACTTAACATCCTTGACTAAAAATGTATAGAAATTATTCTGATAAAAGTGTTTTCCAACATTAGGTTGGAAATATAAAAGTACTGGCATATTTTTGAAGCAAAAATCCTAATAAAATGTTTGTTTTTCAGAATTTTTAAAGGAGATCCAATAGTGACATACTTGTTCAAGGGTTGACTGGGAGAAGTTGTACTCTTCAAAGTGAAAGTTCTGTTTAGCTGTGAAGACAAAAGTGAATGATCAAAATTGTATTTTTAACTCTTCACAAAACCTCTGGTTATTATGGGGTCCATTTCTTACCACTTTCCAACTGGGCAAAGGACTTGGCTAGTGACTTCACATCTTCCATTGGGATTTTATACACCATCAGAGTGGCAAAACTGCAAAGATCCAAGACATATAAAAAATAAACCTTCTAACTCCCAGATGGTTTACATTCTACTTTTATGTCATACATTTTAAATTTAGTGCTTCACTATGATTCAGTTTGACTTTTTTTTCCTCCCAAGAGTCCATTTAATTTCTAATCCAAAGCAGACGTGTCTCACCTGTCCTGACGAGCAGCATGGGGAAATATCTTCAGTATCTCTTTGTGCAACAGTGCTACCTGCTGAAGACCCGTGAACTCCTCCCTGAGATTAATCTCTAGGCTGTAGCCTCTCCCAAACTTCCCCTTCAAGTGCTGAATTGAGCCAATACACCTGCAGGGGGCGACATAAAATGTTACATGCTTTCTTTTCTGCTTTACTTGCTTCCTCCAAATTCTCAATATATCTACGTTAAAGCGAGGAACTAGCTTGACAATGCCTGTCATCATTAACTGACGCATTTATCTGTCCCAGCCTCTCACCTCAGCTGACCAGAAACCATGATGGCCACACGGTCACACACAGCCTCCGCCTCTTCCATGTAGTGGGTGGTCAAAAGAGCCCCTCGCTGTTTGTTCTTAAAAGCAGCACGGATTGCCCTCCTATTGGAATGAACCGCTGAATGTTTATTTTTGCAGCCCTCTGTTTTATATCTACACGTTTATTAAAATGACTATATGTATCATAGTATGCACAATACAAAAACTAAAACAGGGGACAGAAATTTAGTGTAGTAAATTACCACATGCGCTGTTTTGATTTGGGATCCATCCCTGTAGATGGTTCGTCCAACAGAACTATCTGAGGATTTCCCAGCATGCTTAGTGCAAAGCACAACTAGCATGAAAAATACAAAAAAAATAAGCCTAAAGTACATGACAAAGTATGGTTTTCAATTCTCTATACTGAATTATATTTTTGACTTACCTTCCTCTTTAGCCCTGCAGACAAGTTTTTTGCCTGTTTGTAAAGATGATCCTTTAGCTCTAGAGCACTCACAACACTGCAAAGACAGCCCACACAATACTTAAAAATGGCCATGGTGGTCATACTGTATAATTTGTGTGATAGACAAATGGTCATATTGATAAGCAGTGACAAAATAGATCTGCCAAAGGCTGGTGAATTGAACATTTTCCAGCCATAAATCGCTCTTTAATGGGCTACAAAAGTGCATTTATCTTTTTTTTTTTTGTTCATTCCATGACAATGTAATTCTTTTACATTTTATTCCCTTGAATATTTGCAGTAATGGTCAGGTCACAGTCACAGCATTACACTAGACAGTCAATAAAAATGCTTTAATTTGAGTCACTAAAATAAAATTAAAATGAAATTTGAAAATAATAATAATAATAATAATAATAATAATAATAGTTGGAGCAAAGTGTTGGAGCAGTGGTGATTAATAATCTGAAAATATATACAACATTTAAACCCTGCTTTGTGTGTTTTAAAATTTCTGGAGTAAAATGTTTGGGGCCTGTAAGAATTTTTCCTTTTTTCTTTTTATCAAAATGATCAAAGGTGATGATCAGTGAAGACATTTAAAATGTTACAAAAGATTTTTATTTCATGTTCATTTGAACTTTCTATTCATTAAATGAGGATTAAATGATTCAGCTTTGCCATTACAGGAAATCATTATATTTTAAATATATTAAAATAGTATAATTAACAGTTACTTTAAATTGCATATTTCTTTTTTTTTTTTTTTTTTTTATCAAATAAAAGCAGCCTTGGTGAGCATAAGAGACTTCTTTCAAAAACATTTAAAAAAAGCTTACCAACCTCAAACCTTTGAATGGTAGCATAAATGTAAAATGAAAATGCAAAAGTTGTTTAAAGTTTAAAAAAAAAGAAAAAAAAAAAAAAGATTTTGTACCGCTTAATGATGTTTGGGATATCACGTTGATGCAGCCCCTTGACGGCAGCATAGATCTCCAGGTGCTCCTGTAGAGTGATTCTAGGCCACAGAGGGTTCACCTGAGGACAGTACCCTACATGATCCAAGGGGTTCTCCACTGGCTGGAAGTCTGTGCCATAATCTCCCATCAAAATCTAAAAATCAGTATCAAACTATAGTCAGATCTTTGCAGAAAAAGCCTCATGTTCAAAATAACTCATAACCAGCTAAACTTTGAGCACAAACCTGTCCAGCATTGGGTTCAGTGTCTCCTGACAGCATGTGCATGATAGTGCTCTTTCCTGCTCCATTTGGTCCCAGCAGACCCAAAACCTCACCTGAGAACAGGTCATTTTTCATTAACATCTGCTTGCTCTCTCTAACATCATTATTACAGGACACCAAATCAAGGAAAAGTCTACCTTTGCGAACACAGAAGGAGATGTTCTTAGTGGCCACTTTCCTTCTCTTGTTGAGTGAGAAGGACTCCCTCTTGCCTTTGTACTGTTTCCTGAGGTTACTCACCACCACCACTGGTTTCTGAAGGCAAAAGAAAAAGTTTTATTTCTCCATATTCAAATGTTGTTAGACAACAATGTGATTATGACAAAAGATTTATAAAAAAAAAAGGTGTACCTCCTCACAGCACTGACAGGTCAATGCCTCCTTCACTCGAGCTTTCTCCATCTGAACATCCTCATCCTCACTCACACTCTCCTCTGGGTTCCGCTGAGCCTTGCTCTTTGCTTGGGAGGAAATCCTTTAGAACACAAAGTTCAGAGATCAAGCTCCATTTCTTAATGATCTTGGTTAGGGTAGCACCAGCCATTCATAAGGTCGCACTTAAATTAGAAGAGTTCACACTATGTGCTTAGTAACTACTACTTAGACTTGGTACTGAAAATGTTTGAACCACATGTTCTTATAATGCAATTCAACTTAATAGGTCATAAGCTCCGCATTAAATCACTTATTCACTTAATATGACATCTACCTTTATTGATTTAATAAACAGCCTTCAAATGTGTATAGGAAGCAACATTGAAAAGTTGTGCATTGGTTTGAACTTATGATTACCGTAATATTTAAATTAGTACTGAACTACTTAAGTACACTAGAGTTAAAGTTTGGGGTCAGTAGTGTTGTTTTTGGCACCCTGTTTTAATTTTAGTTTTAGTCTAGTCTTTGTGTCAGGCTGTCATTTTAGTTTTTATTAGTTTTAGTCACATTCATACTCTTTTTAGTCTAGTCAAGTTTTAGTCGACGAAAACTGATGACATTTTAGTCTAGTTTTAGTCGACGAAAACTGATGACATTTTAGTCTAGTTTTAGTCAATGAAAATTGTATTTTGGTCTCTTTTTAGTAATGCGATTCTATTTAACCCAGTCAATATAGAATTTCAAACAAGGCTCTTATAGGCTATTTATTTATATTATTACTATATTTAGGGCTGTGACGGTGGCAGGTTTTTTTTTTTTTTACCACCGCGGTAATGGACCAACTACCGGCGGTGGTTGGGGGGTTATTTAAAAAAAAAAACTTGTTTTATATTTCCACACAAAGACGCGTGATATAGGCTACACTCTGCGCTTTGAGAGGGATGTGGGACACGAGCAGGAAAACACGAAGATATCGATCTCTTTATGATATCTTCGTGTTTTCTACTTGATGTAAATTGGTTTGAAGAGCGAATTTTATCCTCCACAAGGGCGAAATATTTAGGCTATGTTTGAGATTGCGCTGCCAGAGAAAGTGAAACTAAAAATCACCCGCGCGTGTGAAACGCGCTTGAAACTCGCGCCCTATGTCTAATATAACAAGCACTGTGTTAAAAAGAATTTGACATGCAACTACAAATGTAGCAGGCTATCTGTCCTACAGCGTTTTTCTACTTTACCACGGCAAAGAATACGAATATAATAGGCCTAATTAAAAGCGAACCAAGAAACGTTTATAATACCTTTAGAAAATGGGTGAATGAGACTGAAGATTTGGGAAAAGAAACAAGATATTCCATGCAGGGATGAGTCACTATTTTTTTGATATTCGATTAGTTTATTTAATTATAGAATATTGAATAGGTTGTGCGATATTCTCTAAAATAAAATCTCCATGTTCTGGCGCTGATGCGACGTTCATGTAACCAGAGACGCTGCCAATAACATAGGCTACATCTTTCACAAAGAACCGGCAAAAGTAATGATTATGAATGTGTCAAATATATCAATGAGACATTTTAATAGAATAACTAATGGAGTAATATATTGTTAAATTCGCTGATAATCGGGTGACCAGATCGCAATCCAGAATTTAAAGCCGACAAAGCTATGGGTTCACGCACAACTCTCTCATTCGTCGTGACGTTATAACATTTCGTCTCGTCTCGTTTTGGTCAACGAAAATGAAGAGACATTTTAGCATAGGTTTTATTTTTTAAACCACATTTAGTCTCGTTTTTATTCGTCAACGATATTGCATTATGCATGTATTTTAGTCATCGTCACATGACCATGCATTTACGTCTAGTCTCGTCTCGTTTTCGTCAGGTGATAACGGTTCGTTGACGACAATATTTCGTCATAATTTTCGTTGACGAAAGCAACACTAGGGGTCAGTAAGATTTTTTTGTTTTTATTTTTTTAAACCAGCTCAAGAAGGCTGCATTTATTTGTAAAAGCAATAATATTGAGAAACAACAAATTAAAATAGCCGTTTTGATTATATTTTAAGTGTAACGGTACAACAAACCAGTAAAATGATTTCAAAGCACATCCCTGTTTCAATGTTAATATTCTGGAACAGTATCATGGGATATAAATAACCGCATCAATATTTGTATAAAAAAAATTCTCATGAATCAGGCAAAACATGAGCTCACAGATGTAATGGAGCTCATAGATGTTATTCCAAACGTTACTCCTGATTGGAGGCTTTGGTAAAAATGTATTTAGACATTTAGTTTATGAAGTCAGACCTGCAGAGCTGGTCATTTTTCATGGTCTTCCCTCCATATCTGATCTCCAGACATCTCAGGGTGAAGAGCAGCAGGATACACTGGATGTACGGCTATGGAAACCACAACAAAGATTCAGCGTTAAAGACAGCTGTATAACAGACTTTGAGAATGTAAAATCATATTTAACTTACAGCCACAACAGAGATGAAGAGGTTCTTCCACAGGAAATCATCATCATCATGAGGGGACTGAAGGAAGGTGGCCTAGAATGCACAAGACATTTCAACAAATATAAGGCTCAAATTGACTGCATTTAATCCATGCTCTCAACCACTGAATAGATGAAGTCCTTAGAGTGTTACCATGGTAATGCAGTTAAGGCAGCCCATAAGAGGGTAAAGTGGACTGAAGAAACACAGTGCATTGTGCAGGAGACGAGCGACACCAGGATTTTCATTCACAAGAGCCAGCTGGACAATGGATGCAGAAACCACACACAACTATGGACCAAAAAAAAAAAAACAACAACAACCTTTAATACCCTCATACAGACACGTTTGAATTTGAAAGATAATTTTCAGGGTTCACACACCCCTAGAACAATGACTTCCCATGACTTTGAGCTAAATACTTCAAAACCAATTAAAATATAATAAAATTATATAATTAAAACTATAATTTACTTTAGGCATTCCCATGATTTTTTTTGTTAATTAATTTCCAGTTAATTAATCATTACAAATTTCAAAATGGCCTGATATTTCAAATGGCCTGATATTTTGATATTTCAGTTTTTCCATATGAATATGAAATCATTACTACTTACCATCATGGACACCACTGAGAAGAAGTCCCTATTGCTCTGGACTCTGACAAACATGAAGGACACACAGTATGTGAAGAGAATCATGGCTGGAGAAAAGCCAATCAGACACAGTGCCTGAAAATGGAGAAAAGACAGTTATTGAGTTGTCTTGCTCTGTTTTTTTAAGCTTCAACAACTTCTATGTTACAAAAAGTCTAGTGGCAGCAAATCGCTGTAAGGTGAAGCGTTTTCTTACCACAGACATGATGTTATGGGAAGTAAGCAGGTTTGTAGAATGAAAGGCAAACAGGGTGCTGGTCATACAGGTTAAGATGAGATAATAGAAAGGGACATCAATCGCTGCCTGACCACACCAGTACGCCGAAGGAACAAGACCAGAGATCCTCAGGGTCGAGCGACACTTCAACTGATGCAAATACAGTAAAAACAGAGTGGTTGCATTCAATGTATAACAACTCTGAAATAATATTGTAGGGACATTCTGATCAAATTAAGCTTTTACAGCACCCTCAAATTATTAAAGTGATCATGGGTAAGGGAGGTAGGTCAGTTAAAAAAAAATAAAAAAATAATAATAATATTGTGAAACAGTATTATATTTTACAATAACTGCATTTTAAAATAGCATTTTTAGAAAACAGAAAATGTATTCCTGTGATGGAAACGCTGAATTTATTTGAAACAACGTGTAAGTTTGTCATTTTTGATCAAGTTAATACATCATTGCTGAATAAAAGTAAAACACAGACCCCAAACTTTAAATTAAAAAGCCAAACCATTCCTATATGAAGTTACAACCTACATATGTACCTCTCTGTCTCTTGTGTGGTCCATTGCAAAGTAGGCTGGCATCCCAGCAGCCAGCATCCCAAGAATTACAGCCTCAATGTAAACCAGGGCGTAGGACGTCCTATCCGGGATTTGCTAAAATGCAGACAGAATACAGCTATAGACACTCGCAAGAAACCATAGTAGTGTCTGTGCAATAACTTCAGCGCATTAATGCACTGCACTTACATAGTCAAAAGGTTTAGTCCATGTTCTAATGCGTCCAGTGCCGTTGAAGCCCCTGAGGAGGGCGTTACTGAGCACATTGACAGCCATGGGCAAGGAGTGCACTGTGGTACTGTTAAACGCTAAAATGTAGGTAAAATCCTGGAATTCACACAAAGAGATACAGCGAGAAAAGACAGGAAGGAAAATAACGATTTTAAACAACAATAAATGTTTAAATGTTTTCAATAGAAAAATCATTTTAGAAAAAAATCCATCCATTACTATGGAGTGTAAGAGTGTAGAGAGATTATCCAATTGTACTGATAAGAAATTCTCTCACTCACCTTACCGGATCCAGTCACGTTGATGGCGGCGCTGACAGGTGCAGCAGACATGTAGTCTGGTTTTGTCATCATTTCCACTTTAATGCCCAGAGACTCCAGATTGTGGATGAACCCTGACAGGTCAGAATCTACCACAGCACACATATTTCACATTAAACAAGTCAAATCCGCATCAAATCAATTTGAACAAAAACAATGCCTTGAAATATCCTCAAACAAGCTTTATATGTATGAAGCGTTACTGACAGGTGGAGTTTTGCACAAGCAGGCTACTGGTGTATTTATGAGGAGCCTCGTTGCGGCGCAGCAGGTATATAGGTGACAACAGTCTTTCAGGAGAATGAATCTGAATGTTTCCTGTGGCCACAGACAGAATCAGCATTGCACACAAGAAAACCAGGAACAGCGTCAAACTGAGCAAAAGAGAAAAGACAAAAAAGTGTCAAGTCACCCTTATTCGTATAGCACTTACAATAACTGATCTATATAGAATGACATTGTCATTATATAGATCAGTGCTTACAATACAGACTTGCAATACAGATTGTTTCCAAAGCAGCTTCACAGTGATCAACAGGAAAATAATGGAAATAGGTGTGACTTATGTCTATGTATAACTCCTGAGTCACATGGATAATTAAGATACTTTCATGGTTCATTAGGAACCTTTATTTCCCCCAATCCCCATCAACTGTAATAGTATGGCTTTGAGTATGGTCTAGGGTCACGTTCCATATAAATATAATGCAAAAGTTTGGGCGCAGTAAGATATTTTAAAGTTTTTAAAACAAATCTCTTATGCTCACCACGGGTGAATTTATTTGATCCATAATACAGTAATTACAGCAATGCTGAATTGAAAATATTGAATTATTATTACAATTTAAGTATTGTCCATTTTAAGATATTTTAAAATTAATATATTCCTGCGATGGCAAAGCTGAATTTCAACAGCCATTACTCCACTCTTCAGCGTCATTTGATCACAGCAAAATAACTTCTTTACAAACTTGTGAACAGTAGTGCATATTATTATTATTATTATTATTATTATTATAATAATATACACGGTTACCGGTGCATGCATATCAGCTCTGCTGCAAGAATTAAACCGTACAGGCTTTATTTATACACTCTAAAATACAAGAGCATGCAGTAAATGTATGCGTGTTTCTGAAATTGAATCATGATCAACTAGTGCTTGTTAGCATTTACTTACTTGTATATAATAGGTTTTCTCTCTCTCTGCAGGTTGAGCATGTGCACCCAGGCCACCGTGCTAAACTGCTGCCTCCACAGGGCATGACCGGTTACTGCATCCTGCCTGCTGTCTGAAAACGTCAGCAGCCTCTGGTCCGTGTCATCCAGAGAGTATGAGTCTCCCTCTTCTTCCACCTTATCTTGGTTAAACACACTGTAGTCTACCAGTGAAGGAACACACAGATAGAGTGGGTGTTATACATCTTGAGCACTTCACTTTGCTGGTTCATTGTAACACTGACCCTTTTTTATGGGTGTGATGGTTGGAAGCGGTTTAGGTAGGTGGTTGTCTTACCAGCCTGATCCACCTCTGCTTCTGCCTCTAGACGCAGGAATACATCCTCTAACGTTGTCATGGAGACGCCATAGTTAATGATACCCAGGTCAGGTCGACAGTCTAGCTCCGCAAATAGCCCTGAAATGCAACATGAGTGAAAGTCATGAGGAGTAGGAACCATAGAATTTGTTAATATTTTCAGAGTACAAATGCTTAATGAACAAGATAACTAATCACAAACACCAAAAGCATTCCTAAAAGAATACAAGTTCAGATGAACAAAAAAAAAAAAAAATATATATCATAATTTACTAACACTCATGTCATTCCAAACCCACATGATATTGTTTCTTCAATGGGACAAATAATTTTCAAAAAACATTCAGGTTTAAATAATGAGTGAAAAGCATCACACACCTTGGGCTAGACAAAAGAAAGTAATGCAGGTTTGGAATGACATGAAGATGAGTACATCAAACTAAGCTAGACGTAAACACTCAGCCAGCATCACACTTAGTATAACAACACTACAGACAATAAATCTATATAAAATTAAATAAAACCGCCCCAATAAAACGCCACCACAGTCCTGGTGACAGCATGACACAATCTGTTGCTCTGCAGGGCATATGGCAGCATGGCACATAGCAGATGGTGACATGAGGGCAAATAGAAACAAGACCTGGGAAAGTGTCCATGCTCTCGAAAGGCAACGTGAATGTAAGCTCAGCCTCTTGCTGCCTTGACAACTGAGCCTTGGGAACATGATTCTTGACCAGTGATGTGATGTTGTCCACCTCACAGCCTTCAGTCACAGACATTCTACAGGAGGTTTAGAACGACAACATTAATGTAGTAATGTCCTGGGTAGGGATGGGCATTCGATTCAATTTTCTTAGTCGATCGTCGGGAGAATTAATGATCGACTATCGATTAATCATTAATATTTTTAGAATCAAATTAATTATTTAACTTTTATAATTAAAAAAAAATGCAATGAATACAAAAATACAGCGTGTTTTTCCTCGATGAGACCTTTATTACAAGATCAACTTGTGGCAGACAGTTAAACTACGTTCAGTTAGGCAAACCGAACATATATGCGCGTGCATATGCGGTGCTCTAAAGCAGCGGAACCTGCAGCTGCGAGCCGGCGTTCTTAAACAGAGACCTCATTTGTTCCAAAATAATAATAATAATAATAATAATAATAATAATAATAATAATAATAATAATAAAGAATCATGTTAAACAATAACTTAAACAAAAAACATAATAATACTTAGATCTGACAGGTTTTGTCAAAATGTAACTCAAAACTATACAAGCCAGAAGAAAGAGGGTGAGAGATATTAGCCTTCCTAACAATTAGACTAACTTAACAAATTAGGCTACTTAAAAGCCTCATGAAAAATAACTGACTTTAGTAACTCGCACACAACTTCTGCACCAGTCTACTGATTTTTGTTGAGAAATATGAGCATGTTGACATGATCTGGGGTCAGACGCGACCGCAACCTGGTGACCGTCAGTCCAGCCGCCGAAAACACCCGCTCTGATGCTAGGTTGAGACTGAGAGCATTATCCAGGGACGGATGCACTTTGTTTAAGTGGTACATCATTTGAGTCGTGGCCGTGTTGTACTACTTACACATGGCATCGCAATGTTTGCAGTGAACTATTTCGCTTTTTAAATCAAAATGGTCCCACGCCACACTTCGCCGTGACCTCTTCATGATTATTCTTTTGAAATCAAAACGGGAGATCACAGATAACCGAGTATGGTGTCAAATATTGCCCCCGGGTAATAAAAGGTTTAATTGATTCAAAAGAAATGCATTAGATTAATCGATAACAAATTAACGTGATCAACGAAATTCTTAACGATCAATTATCGATCGTCGATTAATCATGCCCATCCCTAGTCCTGGGTGACAAAAAAAATAAAAAAATGTTTTCTTAACGTAGAACTGACCTGAGATGGTAGCCAACCCCACATTTGGTCTTCAAGTACAAAGAGGAACCAACACATTTCAGCTGTCCTTGAGAGATGACAGCTTTACGATCTGAGTGACAGAAAATGCACAGAGGTGTGTGAGATTGAAACGGAGATGACTGATGGAAGAGAAGAGAAAAATGAGAAAAGTACCTGCAAGTATATCTGCCTCATCCATGTAATGAGTGCTGAGTACAGTAACTCTGCCTGCTTTACGGCTCTTCAGTAGGGACCAAACCTGGTGCCGAGACACTGGGTCCATACCAGCCGTAGGCTCATCAAGAAGGAGGACCTGATTCATAAGCAAAAAGACAGACATCGATGGAGGGGGATAAATAAGCAAATGGATCAAGAAGTCACCAGTATAAGTGGTCAGACATTTACCTTTGGGTCTCCGAGAACTGCTATGCCCACAGAGAGCTTCCTCTTCTGGCCTCCACTCAGGTTCTTCGCCTGGGCATCCATAATCTTTTCCAAATCCAGATCCTTTAGAACCTTCCTCACCTTAAAAAGAGAGGTAATTTAAACCAGAAATGACATCAAAATACAAAGATTACGCAAACTGGATGGAGCTGGATTTAATGCACTACCATTCAAAGGTTTGTGGTCAGTAAGATTTTTTTGTTGTTGAAAAATTAATACTTTTATTCAGTAAGGCTGTATTAAATTGATCAAAAGTGAGAGTAAAGACAGTTTTCAACATTGATAAGAAGAAATGGTTCTTGAGCAGCAAATCAGCATATTAGAAAGAATTCTGAAGAATCATGTGACACTGAAGACACAAGAGTCATGATGCTGAAAATTTTGTTTGCCATCAGAAGAATTATAAATATATTAAAAGAAAATATATTAAAAAAGAAAACAGTTATTTTAAATTGTAATATTACACATTAAAAATCGTACAGACCCAAACTATTGAACGGTAACGGTACTTATGGAGAAAACCAATGGGAAAAAAATACTTCTAGAACCAAGAACACTGAAAAGTGTATGGTCACTGTTTCACTCTATGAACGTAATTAAATCTTAATCTTAATGAACGTAATTAAATATGCAGGGTGGAGTTGATGTCAAATCAGCTCTCTTGGTGAATGGTTTGCTTTTGAATTTCCCATACAACATGAAGTCAGCTGATGTCTCTAGATCCACTGGGAGTTCCTACCTCACCGTCAATATCAGAGGGCAGGATCCCTTTGATGGCAGCAAAGATCCTCAGGTGTTCCTCTACAGTGAGGACATCAAAGATGATGTTGAACTGGGGGCATATACCAACCAGCTGTTTCATCTCGGCCCCCTCTGCGATCTCGGCCACTGGAGAGCCATAGATGGTTGCTGTGCCTATGCGTAAAACACAATAACAGAGGTGTGTGGCAGTAGTACAACATTTAATCTTTTCCAGGTACTCAGGTAGAGGTAAATGTGTTTATAAAAAAAGTAATTTCCAAAACTAGCATCTATGCATCACATATCTGACCTTCTGTAGGGGGGCAGATGCCACACAGGATGTTCATGAGGGTGGATTTTCCTGCTCCACTGTGACCCAGCAGGGCTGTGATCTGACCCTCATAGATGTCAAAAGTCAAACCTTTAGATCAAAAGTAGAACACAAAACATACACCTATACGTCAGAACCAGAAGTCTCTAGTCATAATGCAACTAGTACCAATAAAGTGTACTTTGAGATTTAGTACAATAAAAGTATAATGGATTGCAAATGGCATTTTGTGTTGACTTCGCATTTTACCTGCAGCATACAAGCAATTTAGTCCTAAAAACCATAAATACTGACCAAGTGTAAAAACAGAAGTGTCACGATTTGGACACAGGTGGGAAGTCTCACCTCTCAAAGCCTCCACTTTGGTGTCTTTCTCTCTGTAGATTTTACGGATATTACAGATCCTAACAAGAGTGAAAATATAAACACAGAAAGCATGTGATGGATATTAAATGGTCATTCTGGCTGCAAGCCAGCTCTCTTCAAGTCCAAATCTATTCTAAGGATTTTGAAGGCTTTTAACATCAGCTCTAAAAACATTGCTCCCTTTCCCAAACTGCTCCCTAAATCACTTCGCTGGTCTGATTTCAGAATACCAAGGTACAACATATTTACAAATACAAAAAAAAAAAAAAAAAAACACCTAGAACCAAACAACATTCATTCATTATATATATATATATATATATATATATATATATATATATATATATATATATATATATATATATATATATATATATATATATATATATATATATAGTATTTTTCCACCAACACTGACTGGCCGTTGTAGTTTATAGATAAAAAAAATACTTTTACTGAAATAAAATAAAAAAAAATCATGAAAAAAATCAGGGGGCATGGATCTTTAATAATTTCTTTTAGTAAAATATTTAAATTGAGGTCATTTAATAGCAATGCTCCGATCAGGATTTTTGCAGCAGAAACCTATTACCGATTTCTAGTCATCATGATCGGCCGATACCGATCCTGATCCTTTAAGCTTTATATAAGTGATCTGTAAGCACTGTTATCACTGAAAGCATTTTTAATGATTTCACATCTCAAATGGCTTATAACTCTAGGAAGAAAAAATAAAATAAAAAATAAAAAGTACATGGTCTCATTTGATAGAAACCTAGAAAACAAAATAGATTTTGATCATATTTGGAGGTTCTATGCTTAACACTGCTGAGAAAACCCCCCCAAAAGTGATGCAATGTATTGATTTATTTTGTAAATCATCATTAGTTTTTTTTCCGTTTTTTTTTTTTTTTTTTTTACGTCATTAAATTGCGATCGGTTCGTGAGATTGGTCAAATTAAGTGACTAAGACTAGTCAGAGAATACACTATCAGCCGATACCGATCTGCAGTCAATTGATCAGAGTGATCAACAGATCACACTATTGATTAATGTGCCAATGTCTATTTTAATGAATTAAAATAGACATTGGCCATTTTAGGAGTAAAGCCCGTACCTGATAACCTCTTTGCCTCTAAACTCAGGAGAAACCGCCTCCACCGATTCATCAGTCACAGGGGTTCCGTTCACCTCGCCCTCGTACACAGAGCTCACCTCCACATAGCGCTTCCTCCGCTTTGACCAATAGGATGGCTGTAGGAAGTACAGCACTGAGCGCCTTGTGCCAAACTCGCCTGAAGGAAGAAATGGTCATGTAAGTGAGAAGCTCACAAAACGCCTCCATCTCAGTAAAATGATGACTAACAAATACTAACAAATATTTGTGTGTGCATTCTTTAGTGTATCCACACAATGTATGAATTTTATGTTGTGGGATTTGCAATATGACCCGTGAAGCAAAACGCTTTGACTCTAGTTGTCACCTGGTAGCACTTGGTCCAGGTAAATGGCTATAAGTAGGTAGAGAATGCAGTCCAAGAACAGCATGACCATGGGGACATAGAGGGCGTGAGGACCAATGCCCAGAGTGGAGAACACTGCGCCGTCCCCTTGAGCTTCCAGATACACCACCTACACATACACACAAAAATAGTGCCATAATATACATTTTATTTTATGTATACACTAACTCAATTTTTTTATGTTCATTAAGGCTGCATTTAATTGATCAAAATACAGTAAATACGGTTGTGAAATATTAATTTAAAACAACCGGTTTCCATTTTAATTTATTTTTAAAATATAAGCAACATTTTCGGCAGCCATACACCAATGTCTTCAATGTCAAATGATCCTTTAGAAATCATTCTAATGTGCTGATTTGGTTACCAAGAAACAGTGGAAACCAGTGTTAAAAAAAAATTCAGGATTTTATAAATTGAAATTTCTAATTAACAGCATATATTTGAAATTTAACTGAATTTATCACTTTTGATCAATTCAATGCATCCTTTACAGAATAAAAGTATTACTTTCTTTAAAAAAAAATATATATATAAACACATACATATATACACTCATCACTGTTCTCATATGCGTTTCTTGGCAAACGGTCCTATAACCTAGGAGATCGCTGTTATACAATGGAGCATGTTTGTGTAAAAATGTGTTACCTGGGCAATGCCGATAGAGAAGGCGCTAGGGGACAGAAGGCAGAGGAGCCACACAGCTGACTGGGGGAAATCTCTCATCAGCACAGTGAAAAGAGACAGACATCCAAACACCACAGTGAGCATGGAGCCCACTGTACTCGCAAACTTGGGCTTCTTAAACAAAGGGGTCAACATGAAAGAGAAGAAAATCTGTGGGATTGAGAAAAAAAAAAAAAGTCAACAAACTAAAACTTAACATTCCTGGTCTTGTTGTGTTCAGTGCATGTCCTCATACAATTTAACCCCTAATCAGTCACATAGGCCCCACTTTTCACGATACAATCAACCCAACGGATAAAACAAGACCTGCCCTGTATTTTGCAATCGCTGTATATCTGCTCCATTCAGAAACGTCACATTATGAAATTCACTTGCAAATGCAGTTTCATGTTGACTTGGGAATAAAAAAAGCACTTTAATGCTGAAACAACTTTGAGGCTAATAAAACAGGATATTTTCATAAATATATGTGGCTAATAAAACAACATCTTTTCATAAATATATTCAAGCTTAAATGAAGTGATTTGCATTTTGTCAGATATCTTTCCAGTAGAGTAACAACCCTCTGAAGCAAAAGAAAACCAACGCAGCTGAAAGCAATTTAGCCTTGGAAAACGAAAATGAATAACATTCAGTATGAAGTTGAAGATTAGCCCATCATTAACATGGCACTGTGGGAGGAAATGGAGACATGAGGCCAAATGAGTGCACACCCATTTAAATAGCTTTGCCCTCTCTAAAGTCGCTATTGTTCAGACCGTCACTGGATGTGACAGAGGGGTTGCTAGGACTCACGGAAGATATTCCATAGAGGAAAATGAGGAGGAAGATGACAAAGAAGTTGCTGTTGGAGAACAGGGGCGTGCAGGTTGCTATAACAGCCATGAGAATGGACATGGTCGTCACTAGTGCGGCATAGAGAAGGCCCCATGAAAGCCTAAAGAAAGCAAAAGAGAACTTTACAAACTGACCATTTTTACGACATTTAAACTAGCTATGAATTACAATTATTTCATTTCAGGTTCTGCAGTAGACACACTTACCAAAAGGCAGAGTCATACAGTCCCATCATGCTCATGGTGTCTTTCAGCCGCTGCTCTTTTTCAGCAGCCACATTGACAATGAGGAAGGACACAAAGGGTGTAAATGCCAGCACTAGGTAGATGGAGATCAGGGCGTGAGGGAACTTCTGGACCTCCACTGAACCTGGATGTCCCATCATCACTGCATGCACTTTTAATTCGTTCCACACCGGGCGTTTGGTCTTCAACTGCAGAAGAATGAAGCAATTATTATTGAAACAAAAGTGGTCTCAGAGCTCACCAGCGACCTTATATTTCCTCCTAGAACTTTCTATTCATTAAAGAATCCAAAAAAAAAAAAAAAAAAGGTTTCTACAAAAGGTTTCAACATTGATAATAATAAAAGAAATATTTCTTGAGCACCAAATTAGCATATTGGAATGATTTCTGAAGTTTCGTGTGACTGGAGTAATGGCCGCTAATAAAAAAATCAGCTTTGCCATCACAGGAATAAAATTATATTTTAAAATATATTAAAATAGAAAACAGTTCTTAAAGATTGTAAAAATATTTCACAATATTACAGTTTTACTGTATTTTTGATCCAATAAATGCAGCCTGGGTGAGAACTGAAAAAAAAAAAAAAAAAAAAAAAAAAAAATTATTCAAACACTACCGCTCAAAACCCTAAACTTTTGAACAGTGGCGTACGGTTATCCCAGACTTCAGCAGGCAGATGCACACACTGCTTATTACAGCTACAATGCTTAAATACCAATACATTATTCATCCATGGTATTTCAAACCTGTATAATGGCAGCATCAATGAGAGACTGCAGCCGTACAAATCCAGAATACCAGTAGTTGGCAGCACGGCAGTTTACATAGTTTGTGTAACAGCTTGCTGTGGACCAGAGAAAAGAAATACCAGTCATAAGTGTTATTTCTTCAACAGTTTCTTCATTACAGATTAAATGGTAATAAACTGAATGTCATTTGCATCAAAAAGCCAGTCGCCATTTAACCAAAGAAGAAGCTAAATAGAGTGCCATGGATGCTGTGGATTTATGTCATCGTGTGGTTGCGAATTGCTCACAGTACTGAAATGTGCGCTCAAAAAAAAAAAAAAAACTTGGTCATTAGTGTTAAGTGATTCTCACTTATGGATTCAGTGAAGTCACTAGGCAGAGGAAGCTGGTTGTATGGGAATCGCAAGCGGTATGACATTGAATCCAAGAAGACCACACCCACGTAGCCATCAGGTTCATAGAGACTGGCATTCTCCAAGTCTTCCTCAGTGGAGAACATATCTAATCGCTCATTCATAGCTGAGGAATCAACACCAAGAAACAAATATTCACAGTAAGTGTTCTACTTTACTATCAGTGTCAACGCTGCTTCATCATAAATTAGCAAAGCATTCAATAACATACCAAATATACCATGCAATGCTAGTTAGAGGTTTGCTTAAAATGAGTCTTTTAAAAAACATTTTTAAAGAAAGACCAATAAATGTGCCTTACGCAGTTCCCGTGCAACCTCTTCCATGATGTGATTGGTGACATTGTTGATGGGGGTGTAGCCAAGACCTTTGAGTGGCAGGTCCCGTTCATACTCCAGCTCCTTAGTGCTGATACTGCCGTATGAGACATGAGGGTTGAGGGTGCTGATGAGGATCAGGAGGCCCAGGAGGAGCAAAGGCAAGATCAGCTCCTGCAAAAAGAGAGAAGAGGAACACTTCAAATTTGACAGGGAATTGTGGCAGGAAAAATACTAATAAAAATAACAAATGATATATAATTAACCATTTAATACTGAAAATACTAATAATAAATAAATAAATATCCTACAAAATATTTTTAAAGTGTACTGTATATACCTGATGTAAACTTAAATTAGAAGAGGTAATTCAGAAAAAAAGAGGTAAATCCATACTGTCATGTTCTCTAAGCTACAGCTCTTGATTCACTGCCTTAGGGTGGCCATTAATACATGAGCGCCAGCGAGGGATCATCCCTCTGGGTTCATTTGCTAGACCATGACATGAGTTTAGCTTTTAATGTGCCTGGAGGGCGCTCACTACCCATGTTTGTTGCAAAAGGTCATGGTCATTTCTTTTAAAGACCACACTGAAAAAAGTCATTGACTTCATGATTGCATATCTCCCCGGAATTCTGGATTCTGGTGGGAAAAAAAATGTCTATTACCGCCCTTGAAAACAGATTAGACTATTATAAATCTGTTTTTGCAAATTTGCACAACCATTCATTCAATAGTAACGTTTTTTTTTTTTTTTTTTAAAGTGATTCTTTCTTTTGATCTTTCGATTAATTAAAAAATCCTGACAAAATGCACCACAGCTTCCACTAAACTATAAAGTAGCGCAACTGTTTTCAACATTAATAATAAGAAGACATTTTACTTGAGCAACAAATCAGCATATTAGAATGATTTTTGAAGGACCATGTGACAAGGACTAGAGTAATGGTGCTGAAAATTCAGCTTTGACATCAAAGCATCACATGACATCACCATCGGTCGGAGTGACTACGGTTACGCCCATTGAGTGGCAGCATTGGCTTTCAGTGTGAATGCTGCGAAAAACACACAAAACACATCAAAAACAGGAAAGAGCTTTGCGATTGACTGAGCAAACAGATTTGACAAGAAATCTGAGGTATGTTTTTACAGACTGCCGAAAGCTACAGAAAAGAGAAGCAGATGGATCGCAATACATACATACACACACACACACACACACACACACACACACACTGTATTGACAACTCATCAATTCAATATTTATCTTATATTCTGCATATGGATGGCTGCATGTCTATATCCATAGATCACTGAATCTTTGATAAGTTACTTCTAAGGAACACTATCGAGTCCAATCTTTAGTTTAAACTGATATAATCTTTTGTTTTACTTGCGTTTCTGCAGTTTCCCCAATGAAATCCAGTCAAGCAGCAGCTCTTTTGCCACTCAAGCCCAGCTGAGGCTTGAGTAGTGTATCTGTGTCTGATAGAGGTTGTGTCACATAGTGGTAAATCACTAACAGATATACTGACTGAACAAGTTTGACCTACAGTACTGTGCAAAAGTCTTAGGCATGTTGATATCCCCCCCCCCCCCGTCCCCCCCCCCCCCAAAAATGCTTTTAAGTCAGTTATTTATATCTTTTGCTGTACTGTGTCAGTAGGAAATATCAGTTTACATTTCCAAACATTCTTTTTGCCATTAATTATAATTATCCAGTGAGATTTGTGTATGCACAAGGAGTCTGACAACAGTCAGGAGGATCTGATCTCACCATCATCGAGTCCGTCTGTGATTACATGAAGAAACAGAAAAAACTGAGACAGACTAAATCCAGAAGACCTGCGGGAACGTCTCCAAGATGCTTGAAGAAACCTTCCTGCAAAGCTACCTGAAAAACTATGCGCAAGTGTACCTGGACAAAAGCCGTTTTAAACGCAAAGGGTCGTTACACCATATATTGATTTGAATTAGTTAATAGAAGTTAAATCATAAATAAATTCAATTTGTGATTTTATTTTTGAAAACATTCTCACTTTACAGCATTTTAACACAAGTGCCAGTACTCTTCACACTGGGGTGGGCGATATGACCTAAAATTAATATCACGGTATTTTTCATCTTTTGAACGGTGACGGTGACGGTATAATATCACGGTATAACTTTTTTTTGGTACATTTTGGGAGGAGTAGCCTGTCCTGTAGGGCTGTCAACTTTAGTCGTTTAGTCGACTAATCGGTCGATGCCGTCTTGGTCGACTGACATTGTCATTGGTCGACCAGTCGCATAATTTTTTTTTTTTTTTTTTTCACCAATAAAGAAATTTTCATTGATTTACTCCTTGATATTTATTCCTTTATAAGCAGTTATATATTACTGTATTCTAAATATAATTAGCCTATGTTTTATCCACAACTTTAAATGCTTTAATTTAGGCTATTTTGTAACAGCGCCACAGTTTAGCGCACCACGTAGAACACTCGGGAACCGCACCTGTGGCTGGCTGCACTGCTGCTTCGTGCTCAGTAAGGAATATAGGTAGTAATCTCTATGTGTCTGTCTGTCCGTTTGCATTTTGATTATTTCGAGAACCGTTCATCCAATCGACTTCACAAGGGAGTGCAGTGTCGCATTTGGTGCAATATAGACAGACACGCGAGACGCGACACGTTCAGAATTAATAGTAAACTACAGAACAGCGCGAGCGGGAAGCGGCGCACCTCACGCGAGCAGGGCGGCTATATTCTCCGAGAACGGACACTGCACTAGTGATATAAAACGCACACAGTCTGTTAATTAAGCAATACTTTTAAGGTAGTCTAATATTTTTCTGACTAACAAATTACTGACACAGTAAAGGGTAGATTTAAATAAAGAAAAACGAAATTTAAATAAAGAAAAACGAAATTTAAATAAAGAAAAAAACGAAATTTAAATACAGAAAAAATGAAATTTAAATAAAGAAAAACGAAATTTAAATAAAGAAAAACGAAATTTAAATAGGCCTAAAGAAAAACTAAATTTAAATAAAGAAAAAACGAATTTTAAATAAAGAAAAACGAAATTTAAATAAAGAAAAAAACGAAATTTAAATACAGAAAAAATGAAATTTAAATAAAGAAAAACGGAATTTAAATAAAGAAAAACGAAATTTAAATAAAGAAAAAACAAAATTTAAATAAAGAAAAACGAAATTTAAATAAAGAAAAAACGAAATTAAGTTTGCCTAAATTAAAAACGAGATTCATTTAGATTGATAATAACGGGTAAAAAGTCTAATACATTTTGTTTATTCTATTTTCCACAATGTCAAAGCAACAGCAGCAATACAAGCTCAGGCATGCACTTCGGTTCATACAAACTCCGCTGTTCTGCGCTCTAGCCAGAGAACACTCTTGTTGCAGGAACACTCAGGCGTCGGTTCTATTTCTAGCATGCACGCGTTTTCAGCGTGGCTCGAGCCGCGCCTGAGACGCGTGTCTCACGCAGGCAGTGTGCAAACTCCAACCTTTTAACATGGGAGCCGAAATAAAAACAGACACCCAACGAAGCTGAGACTCTCACGCCAGCAGTGTGTCGCCGGCCTTATTCAAGCGCGAATGAGAACCGTTTCGCGGGGGATCCCAGGTGTCAATAAAACAAAAACAAAAACGTTTTTTCGTTGTTGTTTTATAAATGCTCTGACAATTGTTTAATAAATGTTCAATCAAAATGCAAAACATCGCGTCTTTTTTTTATTTTTATTTTTATTTTATTTTAGTCGACTAATCGTTGTGCAGGACAGGACTTTGGTCGACTAAGCATTTCTTTGGTTGACTACAGCCCTAATGTAAATGCAGCCGTTCAAGGAACATAATTGATTTATTACGGTATTGACGGTATTAGAAAATCCATGTCGTGGCGCAATGTCACACCGGTGATGACTATGACACCGGTGTACCGCCCACCCCTACTTCACAGTACTGTAGCTTTGCAGGAAGGTTTCTTCAAGCATCTTGGAGACGTTCCTGCAGTTCTTCTGGATTTAGTTTGTCTCAGTTTTTTCTGTTTCTTCATGTAATCACAGACGGACTCGATGATGGTGAGATCAGATCATACCGGCTGTTGTCAGATTCCTTGTGCATACACAAATCTCACTGGATTATTACAATTAATGGCAAAAAGAATGTTTGGAAATGTAAACTGACTCACTACAGCCAAAGATATAAATAACTGACTTAAAGGAGTCATAATGTAGAAATTTCACTTTTCCACGAGAATCAATGTATGTTATGATTGCATAATGATTATACACTGGCCGGGAAGCCGATATTTAAAAGTGAAGCGTTTGTTTACCTCGGGGTTTGTAAAATAGGCCACGTGCACGCGCACGAAAAAACGAGATTTTGATTTCTTCCCCTTCTTGACGTCAAGACGGGGGAGGATATACCAAATATGGACACCGCAAACCTATGCAGCGGGAAGCCCGCCCCTCTCCCCCTCAGATTCAGTTTAGTTGACTCGAGAAAGATGGAGAAATCGAGTGCACACCTGAGATGCTCTGTGGGTGACTGCCACAAACAACATGCAAATGTGTTTTATCTACCAAAAACAGACGAAACTATCAGGGAACAGTGGATGAAATTCATTTTTAATGACGCTGTCCCAACAACTCTTTCAAGTGGCGTATCGTTAGGTGTGTGTGCTAAACATTTTACACCGGAATCTTTTACAAATTTGGGGCAGTATCAGGCGAACTTGGCCTCGAAGCTCCGTTTGGGAAAAGGTGCCATCCCAACCATCAGGGACTTGCCAGAAATTGAAAAGGTAAGACTGTGTTTTTATTGCTCTACTGTGGTTAACAAATAGCAGCTAACAGCTAATGCGGCTATTGTATGTAACGTTACCTTCGAGGTAAACACGGGGAATGGACTCTACGAATGCTAGCCACATCTTTCGACTTTGTTTTACACTAGCAGCTACAGTAGTGACGGTACAGGAGTCCATGCTCAGTGGCTAAAACTGTTTAAATGCAAGTATGAAAACAATATACCACTAAACATTATTAGCCAAACTCATGCAAAACATGCAGTTTGAAAATAGCTTTCAGTTAGTGGGGCTTCTGTAAGAATGTATATGGCAATGGTGTATTTTTTCTTTTTTCTTTGGTTGTGATTACAATTTCACTAACAATAAGTACCGTCACATTTATTGAGCTATTGCGGTATTTTGTCTATGTTTTTGTACCGCTTGGAAGTAGTAAAAAACATTCCTGCAACCAATCAACGCGCCCCTCATTTGCATTATTATAATGACCGTCCACGACAGCCAAAACATCGCATCAGATCTCGCGAGACAATAATGCCTTTAGAAATAAGGGTCTGAGGGGCTCTGTGTTGATTTTTTTTCCACTTTTCTTTTTTAGAAGTGCCTAAAATACTATAATAGAGCATTTGGGTATCCAAGGTAACACAACATTATGACTCCTTTAAAAGCATTTTTTTGGGGGGGGGGGGGATATTAACATGCCTAAGACTTTTGCACAGTACTGTACATGCATGAAGCCTACTACACCCAAGAACTTAGCACAATACAACTAGCTTCAGCATCTCCACCTCCAAGAAAATCAATACAGTACTTGAAGAAAATCAAGACACTAACTGGAAAAAAGCCCAACCATGACTAATGCATAACAGTTCATTTTGTTCCATTTCTAACCACTTTCCATAATGGATCATGACAAGCTTCCTTTTACGAAGTCGGTTTAAAAGTATTATTGACGGCATGAACTATGGCAGAACACCAATCCATTAACAGCCTTTTAATTCTGAAAGACTCTTACGTGACCCTTCACGAAACAAAGCAGAGAGGCATTAAACATACATTTAACAAAGTTACCTTAAAAAAAAAAAAAAGTACATGACCACATGAACAGAAGAAAATGGGGAAAGAAGTTGGATTTATGATGGACGTAGGATTTTTCCTTTTCACTTTCCGGATCAAAACAGAGAATAAAAATCTCTGGGTTGTAAAGAGTCAGCAGAGTGGATAGAAGAGGATTTCATCCAGATGGAGTGGATTTTATAAAGCAGCCTGGGTAATTGGAATTTTAGATTGCTCATTTAGCAGGTGATTATAAAAAGTACATTCACTTAGTAAAATGACAGATGATAGTCTTTTCTCCCCTTTTGTGACATATCCGAATGAAACGTCTGCCCGAACAAAAACAAATGAAGGGAAGGACATGATTTTGTCCATTGGGAATTGATTACTACTGCTGTGATGTCATTTGAAGGAGAGAATACAAATAAATAAAAAAACAAGGCTATGCACTGATAAATCATTTATAATAAATACTGTAATATTCAATACAAAATAAAAATTGTCACAAATGAGACACTTCAAGCACCCCTTGAGAAGCACTTACTGAATGAGTTCAATACCGGTGCACAGAATAGACCACGTGCAAATGCTTTAACAGTGCAACAGATTTGCACCTACAGGAGGGGAAAAGAAAGCGTGTGTGTGTGAGTGTCAGATGAAAGGCACCTGGAGACTCTGTTGTTTGGTCCTCCATTTGATCAGCAGGTTTTTGTAGAGCAGGCTCCTCGTCTGATGCCAGACTCCGGCATCTCTTCTGGTTATGGGCTGCATTCTTCCAGCATGCTTCAGCTGACTGGCACATGGATCAGACACAGCTGCAAAACAAAACAGAACCTTTTCATTTCCAAACCAACAAATATGGGCTTGAAGTTTTGCTTTAAACTTGTCGGGCCAAATTCAGGGTGTTTCTTTTCAACTTCGATATTCTCAGAGATATGACAGCACGTGAGAATGATGCTCTAAACCTCTTAGCTTTTTTTTAAATGATCCCATCATCCCATATTTTACTGAGATGCAGTGTATTAACCAAGATATTCACATTTTTCTGATGAATCACAGTGCTACCATTTGTGAGTCTCTAAAGAAAAACATCCAACAACATTAGACAGCTGCACGATCTATTCAACATGAAACAACAGTGTCACCTTTACTGTAACTTAATTGAGTATCATTTGCATAGATGAACACTTATATGTTGAATGCTTTTTACTTAACATCCATTCATTCTAATGCGAGAACTAGCATTTCAAGTCTTAACAGTATAGTAGCTCAAACGTTTTTCAGATAAAAATAGATTACCGAAGCATAATAATTGATATTTTATTAATAATAAACAATAGAAAGAAAAGAAAAAGATTAATAATGAAGCAGAAGGTGACTAATAATGAATAGCATTGCACTGCATATCATACTTTGTTTTGTGACTTTATTAAAATGTAATCAAATACATCTGTAACTCAAAAATTGTACACAGGAGACGCAATGAATGTTCTGGACTTAATTTAAAATTCCACCACTGGTATCAAAAAAACGGTTTCATATTTCAGAAGAGCTAAATACTTATTTACTTTTTATAGCTGTTCCCCAAAAGACAAACATAATTATGGCACTGTGTTATTTAATATCAAACATAGCTTGTTTGCCGTTTCCCCATGTTAAGACTGATGACACCTTGGGAAATGTGAGTACTAATGTAACCTCCGATAATAAGAGATAAGAGCGTGCAAAGTGCGTTAGTGTGTTTGTTACCAACCGGGAAAAGTTTGTACAAAAAAAAAAAAAGTCAGTAATTTCTATACTTAAAAAAATAAAATATATAAATGATACTGCGCGTGCAGGAGGACGCGTGCATCTGACATGTTGCGCGTGCTCGCGCGGTGCAGGTAAATAACGCCTGGGCTGGGCTTTCGCCGCTTCACATTTTCTTTAATACAGATAACATAGGTTTTCTTCTAGTGAACATGACATATTAGAGGCAAATGTACAAGACGTCGATAAAATAATGAGTTTTGCTCGCTGCTCTCGGTGTGTAAACACTGACAGCTAACGCTAACCGGCTAACAGCTTTCCCTCAAGCTTAAACAAGGAAGTGCACTTACGTATGAAATACATTAAGACATGTCTTTCCTTTCCTCCGGATTCGCTTTGTTCTTTCCAAATAAATAACCTTTAGGAAATAAATTTAAAAAGAGAGAAGAGATCCAAGGCGGCGTTGTCAACACTACTTGCGCCTCTGCTCTGCTACCATCAGCTGGACCGACCGACCAGTCAGTCAGCCAATCAGCGCAGCCCAACAAGTTCCGAGACTCATGATTTGTCTGAGTCAAGGAAACCAATCACGAACCTCAGAACTTGTTGGACCGCGCTGATTGGTTTTGGGGTTTATGATTGACATGATGTCACAATACCTCCGACCCCGCTTGCCTTTGACCTACAGGTCTGAGTTGTTGAGGAATTTATTAATGTGACCCTGAATATTATATTAATTATATTATATGTGCTCAATAGGTCATAATTGATTTATTTCACAAATTTTCTAAATAGCTGTGTGCTCAATTTAGATGAAAATCCCTTGCACCTGACCTGAAGATGCAATGCCTACTGTGCTAGATATTTAGCTATGCTTGCATTGTTTTGCTTGGTGGAAGGAAACAGGAGAAAACAGTTTACACTGAAATATTGACATGTAGTCCTGATATCCACTAAGTGGCTGCCAAAAAAATAAATATGATACACGTTTCAGTGTGCTGACAGTACAGGAATGCAGTCAGGAACATTGTTTAATGTGTAAAGGATACAGAACTGTGCTTATATGCTTGAGTGATCATGTGCTTTTGGACTACTACTGTATGTTCCTGAGAGTGAAACATTTATGTACTATGAAGTCCATTTAACTTAGATACTGTCCTTAAAACTTACCTTGACCACCATATACCACCATATAATGTATATATTGACGATGAGATGTACAATGCATACACTATTGCAATCACTTTGTCAATCAAATTTATTTGGTTACAAAAAAAGGTATAAAATTAAGAGTAGAAAAAGTGTCTATGCATGTATAATTATGAAAAACAAAAAATACAGTCTTTTCAAAGAAAAGGCAACCATTTTTTTTTCTTCCTTTTTTGATTAAAAACATTCCACTGAGGATAATGAACTACATTAAATATGCCAGCTTGTCTGGTACTAAACTAACACAAACCCAAAAGGATTTTAGAGAAAACAGCTATGCTGAAACCTGCATGACAGTGAAGGCAAATTTACATTGATTATTAACAGTAAACACAAAATGACATCAGTAAATGAAACGGTCACAGAAGCCAGACATATGAATCATACGCAATGTGACAGTACATTCATTTGTGCAAGGCCTGAGGGATTAATACTTTCACAACCACAGAAACTGTGAAATATGTATTGCTCCCTGGGGAATGAGAGGGGTATATTTGACTCCTCAGTCACATTAACAACAAGCATCACCATTTCAGTTCTGCAGATTTGAATATGTTTGTTGGGAACTGCTTAAATAATTTCAGTTGTCACTATAAGGCCTGATATAAGTATTCAACCAGAAGGCATCTGAGGCCGGGTTTTATCCCCTGTCGCATTGGCTTGGCTTTAAAGGAATATGTTTGCATGTCATTGTGAGAAGTTTTGACATAAGTCAAGGCCATTGAATTCGTGACAATCAGATTTGCCACGTACAGAAGCCAATGGACTAAAAAATTAAAAGCAGACATGGCAAGTCACCTGTCTTCACAGAAAAGCTAGGAGCATTTTTAGCAAAAACCCAGGTAGCAAAATAGGTTTTTGTAGCTCTTTCATTCAAGTTCTTTCGTCCATGGTACAGCTCTTCCATTTGGATAGAAGAATAAACCTTCCACTTGGTCTCTACATGTTTCCGTAGTGCTGATGCTGGGGTCGAGAGGAGACAGTCTATATCTTCAGTGTTTGCGGGTGCGCTGGCCCCCTGCTCCAGTGGTTGTGACGTACAGCAGGGGCTGAAGTTGCCTGGTTTGGGGGCCACGCTTAATGAGGTATGAGGGCAGGTTGGAGGAAGTGACATCTGCTGTTGATCCTGTGGAGAATGAATGGAGATAAGTCAACAGGAAATCAAAATTTATCAAAAGAGGACCTATTATGCTCTTTTATGAAGTCTTTATTTTTGTTTTTGGGGTCTACTAAAATAGGGTTTCATGCTTGAATGTTTAAAAAAAACATTATTTTTCACAAATGTTACATTGTTGCAGCACCTTTCTTCCCAGTCTGTCAGTAACACTGTTTAGTTCGGGGCTCTATGAAACCCCTCCTTCTGAAAAGTGCAATGTGCTCTGATTGGTCGGCTGGTGTGTTGTGATTGGTCAACCACTTCGAGCGTGTTTTAGAAATGTCACACCCCTTACCATAACCCAGAGTTTCAACACACTACTAACACAACTCAACCAGGCCTGGCCCCCCTTTTTTTTTAAGTATGCCTTGGGTGGAAATTATTTAAATGAGAGATATTGTGATGTGTACGTTCCTGGAAGAAAATTAAAGACTACAATCAAGGTGTTTCAGGGAGTTCAGAAACAGTGCACACTGATATAACTCAGAGAATAACTGAGTTTGTGCTTTGTAACTTTGCAGACTTTTGCAGACATGCTCAATCAGCAACATTACACACTAAAGAAAGTTAAAAATGTAAAAGAGCATAATAGGTCCCCTTTAATACACGTTCCTGATCACATTGCACATAATTCATCTGTGCATTTCAAAGAAAGAAATCATATTGAATCTCACTGGTTGAATGCAAATTGGATCAATGCAAAATAGTTCAACTTGTGATAAATGCAACTTGCAGTCATGTATAAAATGGTCAAGGTTGTAAATATATTTTTTTGTCTTTTACTTTTCTATCACTAAAAGAAGACTAAAATTGTGACATCAGACCTGTTTGGTGGCTGTTGTGAGAGGGTCGAGCTTTAGCAAGCTGAGGTTGGGCTCTGTGTTGGGGACGCAGGACGGGGGCCGGGGGGTGACCGTTAATGTGCAGGTGGGGATCAGAAGTGCTGTCAAGGGGACGAAATCGCTGGCTGGTGTTCTTGGCCTGAGACAACTGTAGGGTGGAGAACAATCTGAGTTTGTTGAAAATAGTCTGAATTAAACTAAACAAATAAATAAATAAAACGACTGTGTCAAGAACATTTACAGAGATTATAGAGAAATCATGCGTTAAAGCCTATTTTAGCACCAATAAACATTTTTGCATGCCAGTTAAGCACATTTTACATTACTATAATGCAAAAAAAAGGCATATTATTTACATTTTAAAATATATACAACAGTTGAAAAATGTTTGGGGTCAGTAAGATTTTTCACTTGACATTCATCAAAAAAAAATCAAGAAATCTTTCCACAAAAATAGTAACCAGCACAACTGTTTTCAACATTGATAATAAGAAATGTTGCCTGAGCATCAAATCAGCATATTAGAATGATTTCTGAAGGATCATGTGTATATGCAAATAGAAAACAAATATTTTAAATTGTAATAATTTTTCACAATATTACAGTTTTTACTGTATTTTCAAATAAATGCAGCCTTGGTGAGCTTAAGAGACTTCTTTCAAAAACATAAAAGAAAATCTTACTGAGCCCAAACTTTTGAATGGTAATGCACATAATAGTATGTGTTTCTGATTTAAATTTAAATTATTTACACTCAGAAGAATTCTTCTAATGAGAATCATCTTGGAAAATAATAGTAAAGTTTTGAAATAGTCTGAACTATTATTTTGAACTAAAACAAACCAACAAACATCCAGACACATTATACAAATGAGAATTTTGGGAACTCTCCAAAAAATAAGGTCAATGGCAAACAACCTTAATGGTCCATAAATACACATAAACTCACTGCTTGTCCTGTGACTTCAAATGATCGAGATCTTCTCTTGCGTCTGCGACCCTCAAAGTCCTGTTCCCGTGGGGCGGGGTTCTTGACAGCCTGGCGGTTCCGTGGCCGTGTCCACGTGGCGTTGGGTGCGGGGCCGTCTCCCGTGCTGCTGGACAGGTTGTCGTCAGAGGTGGCGTGGCGTAGTTCTGGGCTGGGCTGTCTCCCGCGCCGTAGCACCAGGCCTTTAGGGGGCGCCTCGGACAGAGACAGGTTACTCTTGTGCTTCTTGGGGTCGAGGGGTGAGGGTGGCGGGGGCAATCGCAGGGCATCTATTTCTAGCACCTTAGAGCGGCGCCGAGCAGCCTTGACCGCAATGTTCTGCACGCCTCTTAGAATCTGCTGTCTCTCTGGAGGAAAACGTTTCAGGGGTTTTAATACTATGAGTGGATAAATGTGTATAAGTTGGCATTGCTGTATTATGTGAGAAGCCATAGTTTAAGGGTCACTATATAAAAATAACATCCCACAGAATTGACCAATCAGAATGAAGTATTCCAGAGAGCGGTGTAACAAGCACAAAGATGAAAGAGCAGAGGACCTGTTACCTTTAGGAGTCAGAGGGGCATCTGTGCCGTTCTCGCTGCTCTCAGGTGAGGAGTCCAGATGGCTGCTCATACTGTGACTGAGATGGCTGAATCTCAGAGCGTCATCCAGGACAGATGGCAACAGCTGCAGAGGTACAGTCAGCATAGTGTCAGAAACACTGGTTTATTCAGTACACGCAGTTAAAAAAACAGAGAAACCAATTAAAATAAATTAAAAGAATATTCACACTTTCCCTGAATATTTTAATCACAATTTTCATGAATACTGCCGTTCAAAAAGTGTGGGGTCAGTAAGATTTTCAATGTTTTCCTCACCTAACTTATACTCACTAAAGCTGCACTTATTTGATGAAAGAAATACAGTAGCATAATATTGTGAAATATTATTACAGTTTAAAATAACTGTTTTCAATTTGAATATATGTTAAAATGTAATTTATTCCTGTGATGGCAAAGCTGCATTTTCAGCATCATTACTCCAGTCTTCAGTGTCACATGGTCCATCAGAAATCATTCCAATATGCTGATTTGGTGTTCAAGAAACATTTCTTATTATGAATAATATACTGAAAACAGTTACATTATACAGTTAAACAGTACATTATAAATGTCTTTACTGTCAATTTTGACCAAGTGTGCCGCACACGTCCTGAAAAGTGAAGCCAAAACATGATCAGTATAGGTCTGAAACCCCGTCCTCTCCACGTAAACGATTGGGATGCGAGCCAAACTGCAAATCCAATGACACTTGAAAAAAAGAAAATTCCGGAGACGTTTTCTGTCATTTTAGGTAGTTCTTATGCTGACAAATGTTCAAGAGTTCATTTTTCCAATTCATATATTTGATCATATAAAAACGGGGTGTAACATCATGATTGACAGCTGTGCTAGCGATTGATTCTCCGGAAGTGGGAAATATTGGCTCCACCACAGAATCACTACTGCGCAGACTCAGGCTCCAAATGATGTAATCGTCGTAATATTGTGGCATCATTTTTCTACAGGGGAAGGAAGTCGTCCATCTTTTTTTATAGTCTATGCTTTTGATTTGAAAATAATGTATTCTTGCTAAATAAAAGGATTAATTTATTTAAAAAAAAAAAAAATCACACTGACCCCAAACCTTTGAACGTTAGTGTATAATCTGTAGCTAGAAAAACTACTGTAAGCTCCCAGACAGACGCTCACCTCTCTGTTGCCCTGGCCATTGATGTGAATGGGTGGAGGAGTCATTACTACAGAGCTCTTCATCTGTTTGTGACTGCTCTTAAACACTCGGTCTCTGTGTGGACAGGAGAAGAAGTTTAGCTTAGCTTCAGAAAGATTACAGAATGTGAACAAGTTTAGACCCGTTTCACACCACATTTTATGTCTGCAATGTAGTTCTAAAAGCAGATTTTTTATTTTCACATTCACAAACTATTTTTGGCCATTAAAAGTTTCCATACAAGGAAATATATTATTTTGTATAGGGAGGGAAATGTCAAGTTTATAAAATGAAATAGCTTAGAGCTCTTTTTACCCATCGGCCTCTGGGAGAATCGGAGGCAGCGTGTGTCTCCTCAGTTTTGTCTGCCCTTGTCTGTTGTCTGAGCCCAATGTGCGAACACTCTCTTGGTCTGAATCCATCTCCTGCAAGGGGTCACGACCTCTACTGGGGAGGGTGATCTTGGGCAGGGAACCCTCCTAAAGAGATATATGTGGAAAAATATGTGAAAATGTTCATGATTAGTCTGATTCTTTCTTTATTTGATCGTGTCCTTCTCTTGAAGAGCTTTTAAAGTCAACATGAAACTCATTTTACTGGCACAATATTATGCATATCCACGTCAATGAAAATATTAGGTAGATTTTTGTTTTTGGGGGATTTTAGTTTATTTGTGCAAAATAAGTTCAATGTTCTGATTTCATATTGACTTTGCATCTTAGAAAAATGCCTGCTTGATGTACCTTAAGAGTACGAATGGTGAACTTATCCAGGGCCACAACTCTGTCCAAGTTCTTCTCATCCATTTCCTTCATGTACATCTCATACAGCTCTTGAAGATGATGAGGGACTAGGAGACTGTGATCTGCAAAACCATCATTCACCTCAATTTTTCATATATACATACTGTATATCAATTATAATTTATCAAGTAATATATCAAATAATTTATCATTTATTACTTAAATATTTTATATTAAATAATTAATCAATATTTGTTTTTCATTCATTCATTCAATTGCATTACAAATATAACTATTTCTGTTTCATATAGCATCATTTTTGCAAACTTTTACTGCAACAGTTTGGCCTGATTAATCTCTAGCTGAGATTTATGTGCCATTTCTTATTCCTACGAATGACTCACCATCGATAAACTGCCGCTGCTGCTGGATGATCTCATGGCAGAGGTGTCTGTGCTGTTCGAAACGCTGCACTACCACGTTTTTCTGTCGGATCACGTTGTCCTTGAGCAGAGCGTTTGACTGCATCTCTGCGTTCTCGATCTCCAGCTCGTGGACCTTACAGAGGAGGCAAAGCACTTCTCTCTGCTCCTCTGAGCTCACGCGGCGGGGGAGAAGCTCTTCAAGACGTCGAGATTTATCTCTCAGCTCTGCCAGGCACTGCTCCAATCCGGTCTATAGACAACAGGGGGACTATGGTCAATTACTGTGATGAGTGGCTTTATTAACACTGCTAATCATGTACAATTTATCTCCGCTTATGAGAGGAGAGAGGAAATGTATTGTTTGTGGAGAAGGTAATCCCAGAATGCACTACCTATGCAGAGCGTTCCAAATGAGTCAGTTCGTGCCTATGTAGGTAGTTAACTATGTTTAGGTACAGAGCTAATGTCTTGTGAATATTTTCAACATTTTGTATTTCACACAGTAGCTTCATCATGGCTGTGATGACAGGCATCATTACATCAATGAATCATGATTCAGTTGAAGAGATTCACCAAGTAAATGAAAATTACTGGACTGTAGGAACTTTGTTTTGATGTAAAACTATATGACATATTGGAATCGTAAACATTTTAACTAGTCTCTTTCATTTACATCACTAGAGAATGAAACATACGATACCCAAATTGTGTGTGATGACTTGAGTTAAAAGAAAGAAAGAAAGAAAGAAAGAAAGAAAGAAAGAAAGAAAGAAAGACAGTTAATTGAAAGGAAATCTGAACTAATTGGTATGCTAAAATGAGCTAGACTACTCAATACAATTGTTCCAGGGCTGGCAGAGTTATCTGAGGTGTTGATCTGCCCTCTAGTGGTTACTAACGACATTACCTTCTGTTTTTGTATTTTCTTCTGCTCAGCCATGAGCGTGACGAGGTTCTCTCTGGCAATGGCCACCTCTTGTGTCTCTGTGCTGTCAGGCAAAGATTCTGGTGAGTCTGAGTCTTTTTCACTTTCATCCTTATTAAAAGTCTCCTTCCTCCTCTCCCCCTGCCACTTCTTTCTTCTCCTAAAGCGCTCTTGCTCCCAGCTAGATGGAGTTAGACAATATTTCAAAAGCAGCAACATATCAAACACAAACCATGCATTTTTGCGTTGGTTTGTGGTTTTACAAACATGCATTTGGTTATGAAAAATTGAGGTGAATGATGGTTTTGCAGATCACAGTCTCCTAGTCCCTCATCATCTTAAAAAAAAAAAGCACACTTTTCAAACAAAACTATTCACAAAAGGAAGTTCATTAGGACTGAAATGATAAAACAATTGATAATGTTCAATATCATAAACTTTTAGGGCCACAGTGCATTTATTTGTAATATTTAGGTGTGCAAAATAAAGACTCACTCTGCGATTGTCAGCAGGTGTTTGGATGTGTCTATCTGGATTTCCATGTTGCTGTTGTCCAGCTCCATAAGACGCTTCCTGATGTCCATCTGCTGTCTAAACGCATCGATCAGCTGTTCCCGCAATTGGTCCATCTCAGCCCGGCTCTGCTGAGAAGAGTGAGCCTGCACCTCCGCTAAAGGCAAACACAACAATCATGCTATGATGCACATTTGAGTGAGATTACTCGTCTACTCACAAAAGAACAGAGAATAAATTGAACAGAACAGAACTGAACAGATTAGTATCTAATCTAAACAAAAAATAACAATCTATTAGAATAGAATTAAATGGAATCAATTAGAAAATAATCTAATCAAACAGAAAAGAAAATAATCACAGAATATACTCTATTAGAATAGAATAGACCAGAGTCGATTAGAAAAGAATCAAATTAAATTGAAAACAATCTATCAGAACAGAATCAATTGGAAAATAATCAAAATCAAACTATATCTATAATAATAGAATCATTTAGAAAATAATCTATTACACTAGAATATAACAGAATAAATAAAAAGAATGTAATCAAAGAGAAAATAATCTTATTGAACAGAAAATAATCTTTTAGAATAGAATAAAAAAAATTATTAATCAAAATAATCGAATTAAACAGAAAAAGAATTTAATCACAGAAATGAATCTAATTGAACAGAAAATAATCTATTAGAACTGAGAAGACCAGAATCAGTCAGAAAACAATCTAGCAAAAAGAACAGAATAGAATACAAGAATATAGCTTAGCATATAATAGAATAGAATCAATTAGAAAAAGAAAAGTCTGGCGTTCTAAGTAAACTGGAGGTGGCATGAATGGTAAATGTGACTTCCGGTGTTACCTTGAACGTGGCGGATGTCTGTTCTGTCCGGATTGATCTGTCTACTGGCCTGGTCTGCTATCTTCTTCTTCAGCCGCTGAATCTCACTGCGCAGGTCAGAGATGATGCTGGTGTACTGGGCGATGTGATAGGACACATTCAACAGGTTTCTCTTTACCTGCAAAAGAAGAGTATAACATAGTCATCAAACTCCTCTCTGAACAGTTGGCATCACAAAATGTGTCATAAAACACCCAACAAACTTAGGCAGACTAAGCTTTAACAGAACAGTCTTGCATGAGTAGCATGGATGTGTGTATTTGTGTATGTACTGGATGCCCTTGTGTCTTTAGTCACTCCTGTCAATCTCAATGACATGATCACATCAGTCAAACACTGAATCAACTGCATCAGTGATGTTAAATATGACACCAAAAGCAACAGTTTATTGCTGTAATTTAAAACCCCATTATGTTTGCTCTTTATTGTTAGTCAACTGTTCCGTTTCTCTTCCTGCTTCTTGTTATTGTACTGTTTATTAACCACTTGTTTACTGTTGATACCTTTGGGTCATTGTGACTTTGTTTGTCCTAAGACTGGGAAAGAGTGTGTGTGTGTGTGTGTGTGTGTGTGTGTGTGTGTGTGTGTGTGTGTGTGTGTGAAATATTATTACAATTTAAAGGGATACTTCACTTTAAAATGAAAATTCTGTCATCATTTACTCACCCTCAAGTTGTTTCAAACCTGTATGAATTTCTTTCTTCTGCTGAACACATAGGAAGATATTTTGAAGAATGTCAGTAACCAAACAGTTAACTGGAACCATTGACTTCCATAGTACTTTTTTTTCCTACTATGGAAGTCAATGGTTCCAGTTAACTGTTTGGTTACTGACATTCTTCAAAATATCTATCTTTCTGTGCAGCAGAAGAAAGAAATTCATACAGGTTTGAAACAACTTGAGGGTGAGTAAATGATGACAGAATTTTCATTTTAAAGTGAAGTATCCCTTTAAAATATGTTAATATATTAAATGTAATTTAATTCCTGTGATGGCAGAGCTGAATTTTTAGCATCATTACTTCAGTCTTCATAGTCACATGATCCTTCTAATATGCTGATTTGGTGCTTCAGAATTTCTTATTATTCTCAATGTTGAAAACATTTGTGTTTAATTGAAATTTTTATATTTTGTAACAATGTAAATGTTACAGTTACTTTTTATCAATTTAGTGAAACCTTGCGGAAATAAAAGTAAAGTTCTTTAAAAAAAAAAATCTTATTGACCTCAAACTTTAGAACAGTAGTGTAAGTAGGTTGTCCATTGTTTTATCGTGTGTCAAACTAACCCGTGTGCGGATGCTTTTGGCACGGTCGGCGTAAGTCAGGGTATTCCGTGAATCCTCGAAGGCTAGAGATGCAGGGCTTATGTGAGCAATCATCACCGTCCGACTGTTTCCTCCTAGAGAATCCTGCAGACATGACAAAACCCCAGTAAGACTACCGAAATCAAGAACAATCTCCCATGAGCGTCTCTGTTCATGAAGAATCATACAGCTGTACCTTGAGCAATCGTGTGAGCTTGCTGTCTCTATAGTTGACGTATTTGTTGCCATTCTTTTCACTCAAAGCATTGATGCAGTTCCCCAGCGCGAGCAGAGAACGGTTGATATGAGCGCCCTCTTTTAACCTCTGACCTCTGTTCTGTGTCTGTAAGTATAAAACAGTAGTTATTGCACAAAGATGTTAAACTAATCGTCTACACGTGGGTTAGGGAGTATGTTAAAGCTTCCAGCAGGGGGCGCTCTCGTATGTCTCATTCTCTGAATAGTTGTGCAACAGGCTTGTCATCCTCATCAATAGAGAACAAACAGCCACTCATGTTTCTGAGCAACAATACCCCATCAGCAGAAACAACGTGATCTGCTTTTGTGCCTGTCACATGCATGTTTAAACCCACAGGGTGCCTGAGTGATTTTTAACTGTTTCCATGGCAAATTCATGGCATGCTCTCTAAATGCGTTCTCTCGTGTAATTTCGTCCAGTCTCATGCTGTGAGTGGAAATGACACTTTAATATACAACATGATTCACATATCTCTCATCAAAAACACCTTTGACTTGACTTGTGGAGGTGTCTCATGCATAATAATATATTTGAATACTGAACAATTATTTTCATTTTAGACGGCTTCATTTTCCCACCAAGTTTATCACCGATAGTTACATCACTCTTGGAACTGTTCCCACGTCACTGGCTGATTTATGATTCTGAATATATTTGAAGCCAACTGTGCCAGCTTTTATGCAAGAAGAAAGATTGATAGCTTTGATATTAATGATTATCAAATTTATGGACATACGTCCGAGCTCACCAGCTGTGCTTTTACGTAACTTCTGAATGACGAATAGACCTTTATGTCTCGCACCTACAAATATCCCACCTCCTCGCACGCAAACACATCATACCTGCGAAGCCCGTTCAGACCCTGCTAAATCGATCATGAAGAGTCGCGCAAATCGCACTTCCTGCAGGATGTCTCGACATCGGCTCTGTTGTCGCACGACCACCTGCAGCACGGCGTGAGAGCGAGAAGACGTCTGATTGGCTGCTGTCGGCTCTTGAGTCCTCTGCTTGTTTCCCTTCACTAACAACTCCATGATCTGAGCGAGAGAGAAAAAGAGAGCTGTATACAACAACATTTTATACACAGTACCGTTCAAAAGTTTGGGTTGGGAAGATTTTTTAATCAAAACTCCATTTATTTGATGAAAAATATGTGACCCTTGATCACAAAACCAGTCACAAGTTGCACGGATATATATTTGTGGCAATAGCCAACAATACATTGAATGGGTACAAATTATCGATTTTTCTTTTATGTCAAAAATCATTAGGATATTAAGTAAAGATCATGTTCCATGAAGATATTTAGCAAATTTTCTACCGTAAATATATCAAACATTTATTTTTGTGAGTGACTGCAGCACAATCGCCAACATAAATGGACAACTTTAAAGGCGATTTTCTCAATGTTTCGATTTTTTTGCACCCTCAGATTCCAGATTTCTAAATAGTTGTATCTCGGCCAAATATTGTCCTGTCCTAACAAACCACACATCACTGGAAAGCTTATTTATTCAGCTTTCAGGTGATGCATAAATCTCAATTTCAAAAAATGTACCCATGTGACTGGTTTTGTGGTCCAGGGTCATTATGGAAATGTCATTACAATGTAAAATAGCTGTTTTCTATTTTTATATATTTTAAAATATAATTTATTCCTGTGATGTCAAAGCTAAATTTTCAGCATAATTACTGCAGTCTTCAGAGTCACATGATCCTTCAGAAATCATTCTAATATGCTGATTTAGTGCACAAGAAAAATTTCTTCTTATACATTTTTAAAAGCAGTTGTGCTGCTTAATATTTTTGTGCAAACCGTCAAGCATTTTTTCAGGATTTTTTTAAGAATGGAAAGTTTTTTTTAGCAACATTATAAATGGCTTTCCTGTCACTTTTGATCAATTTAATGTAAACTTGCTGACAATAAATCTTACTGACCCCAAACTATTGAAAGGTGCTGTAACTTTAAAACATAAATATTACTATATTAGGACCAATGTTGGAGGGTAACACGTAACAATTAACATGCATTTAATAAGAAATAAAGGGGTGATCGTTTTAAGGGTAGAACAGGTGATATATTTATTTTCAATGAAGTGTCAGCCATCTTAAGGTGAGAAAAAGTTACTTTATTTAAAAAAAACAAAAAACAAATCTGAAATTAGCATCTTATGTTACCTTTTTGTTATATATGCAACATATACATAGTTTTTAAAATTAACATTCCTCAGCACCATCTACCATATCAGTATTTACTTTTTAAAAGTTGCATTTTTCTCAAAATGCTTGTAAAGTAACATGGGGGTAAAACAAATGTGTCTAACTAACCTCTCTTGCATTAATAGTGGAAACCTCTGTGATTCCTGCGACCTGTATCTCTCCCTTTGAGTCCTCTCTCAGGTCCAGGAACCCAGATGATGGATTCAGTAAGTCTCTTATCATCTCATTGTAGATCTGGAACACAAGGGTAAAGACCATGCTTAGATTTCAAGATTACCACCATTGTTTATGCATGAACAGTAATGCGTTTGACATTTACATTCATGCATCTGACAGATGCTTTTATCTGAGCTGACTCGACGCGCGTTAATGTAAGAATGTGCCATCTGTGACCTTTCCATTGCTAGAACCATGCTGTACCAGTTGAGCACATTGACAAATGCTATAATTTATGAAATTTGAATGGAATTACTGACAAAAGACCATTGAATTATTGAACATTTAGTACACAGTGCGGTCATGACTCATTTTCCTTAAGTGAATGGTCTGAAGTCAACTAGTTACCACATGAACATGAATTCATCTCACAACACTTTTCAGATTTTCAACGCCAAAACGCTAATGTGTATTCATTTCAAAAGTAATTCATACAATCAAAATCCAGAATCTGCTGCATAAATTGTCATATACAGTACTTTCAGGATGCTAATGGAGAAATGAATGTGGGATTTAATGTTTCAGAATATTTCAATAAGCTTCATTCAACCCGGTTTAGAACAAGGCCACATCCTGAGCGCCATCTGCGGTCGCCTCAAAAGCTCTCAAATTAAGTCGTCCCGAACGTAATATTTCATTACTGTCAGTGAGGTCACTGTGATGTGCCGTAAGCATGTGATAATTTTAGGGTGACGCTGATGGAATGAAAAGAAGCCATTGACAGAGGAAGAGTAGAAGACCTGCTATAGATGTAGATGGATGGAAAGAGAAAAAAGTGAAAGGATAAACCGGGAGGTCGGAACCTAAACCTCAGAAGCCGAGAATAAAAACGCGTTCTCTCCAGGGAAGCATCCCCTTGAGCATTTGGACGGCCCAAAGTAAACAGCAGTTTTAAAGTGAAGGTGTAAGAAAAGCGGAGGACAGGAGAGCATTGTGCTATTTACTGAAGGTTGCTCTTTCCCTGTGTGGACGCAGTGGTTTACTCATAGGTCTGCACATCCCAAACACCCCTTTAACCTAAAGAAAACAGTTATCTGTGTTTATGTGTGTATGTTAAGATGCTTGAGCAAGTTTGTGTGTGCTTGTGTGTGTGCATGAGTGAGTGCATGAATGTATATAATGTACAATCATCCTACTGAAATATTTAGTGATGCATACTGCACTTTTTTTTTACATACAGTTTACTTGCATAGCAGTGAAGATTATACAAGCATGCCAATAAAAAAGTCAGATACAGGGTATATGTTTGAGTATGTATATTTGTTTTGAAGAAAATGCGAGTTGTACTCGTGCAAAATTGCTCCCAAGGCATTGTTGTGAGGTTACTAGGAATTCTGAGTGATTGCCATATAGCTGTGTGGTTGCTAGGGTGTTATGGGTGGTTTCTAGGGTGTTTCAAGGTGGTTAAGTCAAAAGAGCTCACTCTCAAGTCTATATGATATTCTGGTCTCTAGATATGATTTGGGTACCTCCTTTAATGTACATCTTTTTTTTTGTTGCAGTTTTATCTCCCAGTGCTCCAGTTTAGCCCTCAAACTCAATAGCCTTGTCCTGTTTTTGACAGCTGATGCATGTGCATTTGAGATCACTTGTTCGAGCTGACAAGAGCATCACTTCAATTCTCAGTGTCTTTTTTTTTCTTCTTCTCTCACTGTCTCACATACTTTCTCGACAGTCTCACTGCCCATTTTGTCAATCAAAGTCTGTTCAGCAGCATTTCTGTAGTGTCTGCCACTGATGCTTGACGTGTTTTTTTCTCCTTTACAATGGTAAAAGTGCAACAATATCCATGCACACAGTGTTCAAACATCAATTCTGGTCTTTTGTAGAAACCTAGTTGACTGTCCTTTTCTTTTTGAACGTACTTGAGCCTTACAGTGTGTCCTAACCAGGCACATTGTGACAAGTTTCATAGCTAAAAAATGTGTCTGTCCACATAATCAGGGCTTGACATTAACTTTTTTGCTCACCAGCCACAGTGGCTAGTGGATTTCCAAAGTGTCACTTTTTCCAAGTTCCAGCATTTTCAACTAGCCACAATTTTCACATCGATACAATGGGGATTTTTATTTTTGAAAAACTGCCATATAAATATTTGTATTATCATCTCATAATTTGGCAGCAATTAGGTATATTAGGTATATTAGGCTGCTGTCACTTTAAGACCTAACGCACAGATCCATTATACTGTTACACAAATGCGTTTTCTTTCTCAACTGTTTACGTTCACTTAAAACACCAGTGTTTACGTGAATACTAGGGGTGTAACGATTCGTTTTAACAACGATACGTTGTCGATACGATTCAAGGACGATATTGGTTCATTTAGAACGATACGATCCGAAACGATTCAGTGACTTGAAATCGATTCAGTGACTTTTTAGCCAAAAATTCTTTAAAGGGAATCAGGTATCAATTAATTATGCGCGTGCAATTAAAGAGTGCACGCTACGAGCACAGTATAACGATGACAGGACATGAGATTTCGTTTTTCTGAGGTGAGAGACTTTATTTCGTTACAAGTTATGAAAATAATGATAGAATAATGCCACTGACATATAGCCTAGCCTGACAACATAATCTGACCGCAGATACTGAATCTGGACAACACGTTTTTTTTTCTAATTTAAAACGTAACGACGTTGCATGTTTGTGGTTTATTTTGTGCTCTATATATAGGCTAGTGAAACGATATAAGCCAGCAACGCGCGCCGCCGCATTTGCGCGTGCAATTGAAGAGTGCGCGCTACTGCAGTATAGCGGCTGAGAGGACAGGAACGTCTTTCTGAGGTGAGAGACTTTGCGCTGCTTGTTGTCTTTGCGCTGCATTTTGACATTATTTTGTGTGTATTCGACTACTTAAAGGTGATCTAAGTAACTTTTTTACCTTAACTGAAAAGCTTCAGAGTCATTGGAATGGTTATATTACTTATTTCGGGTTGAATGGTGGTCGTTTCGCACCCCCCTGGTGCCCGTGAGCGGAAAATCCGCACTTGCAACTTTGGGCCGGCGGGCCGCCGGCTGCCGCGTCAGGAAGTATCGCGTGATATCAGGTCTCGCGATGTAAACAATTGCTTTACGGCCAAAAGAAATCTGCTAAAATGCTGTCATTATTGCGCTCCCTCACGCTGTTCGAACCCGAATGAAGAAGACGTTTTAAAGAATATCCCATCTGCTTTGATGTCGTTGATCTACTAGCCTCTGGTGTCTGAGAATCACCAACGAGTTTTTACAACAGTGTTGTCAAATATCTATTCCGAAGCTGTGGGGGGAGCTCTAGAGAGAAACCTGCGAGCAAAAAGCGAGAATACAGCGAAGAAATCCCGAAACTACTGAGCCCCGCTTTAAGCCCAATAAGTAGCGAAAAAGAACACTATTTAGCACTGAGAGGTGGCTTTATGTGCACGCTCTTTGGGTGTGAGAAACTCGGAAAATTAGTATTTTTCAGATATTTCAGTTTCGATATGTATTGAAAAACAATATTTTTGACAACACTACATTGCTCTTAGTTTATTACTTCAGATATTTCAAAATTCAACCCACCAAAGTGGCTAGCAGGAGTGACTGCGTTACACAGGTGTTAATATCAAGCCCTGCACATAATGTAACAAAGTTACAGCTTGAGACAATGGTAAAATTCTTGGTACAAGATACATGGATCTAAGATGAATAAATGCATGAAAAAAATGACAGTTAGAAGCTTGTAAGTGTGACAGTCATCAATAATAGATCTTTTCATTATTTGGACAGTCACATAAAAGCATAGTGATTTGTTTCTAGGCTAGCACAGTGGGGGATCAAGGATGCATGCATTTGTTTTGAGTAAACTTTGAACAAGTCCATCACGACTCTGAGAGAATAAGCTTTCTCGTATCAATACAACACCACCGTAATCAAAGATGCGGAGATAGTCGCTAAGCCGACAAGATTACCCCTCCCTCACGCGAACAGATCTGATAAACAGACGTGCTTTCAGACTCTCCTCACGGGCCTGATGATTATCTTATCACATAACACTTAAGCCGTTACCCTTTTTTATAATGTTTAAAACTGAATGAGGGCAATTTACTTTACTCTCTGCATTTATTTAGCATGGCAGTAGGGTGACGGTATCTTTACATGGTCTGTATAGAACCTTCAGGTGATATCGGAGCAAAAAACAAGTGGCTGTTAAAACCCTATTTAGCAACCAAATAAAGATCTCACCTCCAAGTAGGACATCGTGACGCTGTACTGCATGTCATCGCTGGTTTCTTCGATGACTTTGAACAGGTCGTTTAATGTGCGAACGTAGATACCAGGTTCTCTGTCTGTTCCCAGCATAGTGTAAGTCTTCCCACAACCTGTACACATACACATGCTTAATAGGACCACAATTTACAATCATTTAATAAATAAAATAGAATAAAAATCATAAAATAAATTAAAATAGTGACCCAATACAAAAAATTATTTAACAAAAATAAATAAAACGTGCTTAAACATCAAACATAGACTATTATTAATTAGTTGGATTTTATTACTTGCATTTAGTGTCCTTTTATTCATGCTGTCTGTGACACAGAACAGGCCTACCTCTCTTTTCATAAATGTGGAATAATTGTATATAATATTATGCATATGTTCATCAGCATGACATAAACAAGGCACAGGTGTGAGATGAGTCATAGTGAGTGAAACAGGTGGCTTTTATCCCCGTCAGGTTGAGCACAGCTTTATATAGCCACGGCCACAGACAGGAACAGTCAGTAAGAGTCACTCTGAGAACAGATTAGAGCACACGAGTACGAGAACCAGACCTGCTTTCCAGGAATTAACTTTTATTCAATTCAAAGGAGCATAAAACGTTTTTAATTAAGGTATTTTGGGGTGAAATATTATCTAATAATGTGCTTTTGACAGCAGTGGAATTAAGTGAGCTAGGTGAACATTTAGAAACATCAATAAATTATTATGTGCTATAAGTTGGCACTGGTGTGGTCTTTTTGTGGAGTCAGTGCATGTAACTTTGTTGATTGAAGCTGCTCTTTAAGTAGGAGGAAAGAAGATCAGGGTGATAATCTGTGTGTCCTAGTCGTGCTCGGCTGTCTGTGATTTTTACTACTTTGGCCATATGGCCTTTGTGGATGTCATTTCAGTATAAGAACAAAAAAAATATATACTGCTTATCCCTAGGTATGACCTGGTACTGACCTGTGGGTCCGTAGGCAAAAACTGTGGCATTGTAGCCTGATATGAGGCCCTCAATCAAGCCTTTAGTGGTGGATCTGTACACCTCGTCCTAAGGAAAATACATTTAAAACATTAAAACATGTTTAACTAAGGTCATAAATGCACATAATGTCATACACAAATAGGCATATAAACGTGATTTTTTTTTTTGAAAGCGTATTAAATTTTGTATGTACACATGCTTCAAACTGATCCGCCCTTACAAACAAAAAAAAAACACAGAACTAGCTTGCCTGCGTGGCTGTATAATCGAAGGCCACATCAAACATATAAGTCTTCTCTCTGGACCGATGAGCTCGAAGAATATCATCTGGATCTTCCATGGGGTCCATTAACACCACCATCTGAAAAGGAGGGAAAGAAAAAACATGAATAAGACTATTACATCTGGTTACATGTTTTAAGCTTTTATATGCCCTGCATATACTGAGTGTATATCAAAACCATTTTAGCCTTTTACTCACCGCCTGACAACACGCTTTACTGGTAATAACCTCTATCTCTATCACCTCACATTAACTACTAAGGCCATTTGCTTCGGTTATAGTGACACAGAGTGTCCTAAAACACCTCTAAATAGAAATTTCATAATGGGTCCACATGAAAGATACGGCTAGTGTGGCTTAAAAGCAGGAGGTATAAGTGCATCGTTGATGGAAGACACCAAACCTAATTTAGTTCCCATTTTTACATCTACAGTACATCTAAATTTTGGACAAAATGGTCCTAACGGAGGTCAACGCCATTCAATCGAGCCCATGGGTGGTTCCAGATGTAACCAAAACGATGAATCTTGTTGTTTCAAGAGCCCTACGGGATCTGGAAGCCAATGTTCTTATCAGTCAGGGCTCGTGAAAACACACCAATATCGTTTGATGACCCGTCTAAACACAGCGTTCTCTTTGAAGCCTTGAAATTGAAATGCGACAGAGGAGATCTGACTTTTAAAAGAGGCAATTATAGTGGCGCACAATGCAAACATAGAGACGTTCTCTACAAACAGAGGAAGGAGAAAAGACTGGCTGAGGAAACTAACGATATAGAAAGGTGGAGAAAAGGTGAAAAGGACAAACAGGCCATGTCTCATTGCATTTGTCCAAGGGACTGAACAAACTCTTAATGTACTGTTTTATAGTTATATCTCTGCCATATATTTGTATATATGAAAGTTTAACAAAAGTTTGGAAAACAGTTTAACAGTAATAATATTTCCCAATTGTACTGTTTTAACTGTATTTTTGTTTAAATAAATGCAACCTTGGTGAGCATAAGAGACTTCTTTCCCACACTTTTGGATGGTGTGCACTGTTCTGTATATCTATGCATGTATTAGCGACCTGCTTATCTTATTGCCATGTCGCTTAAGGAAACATCTTCCAAGAATATGAATGCACATGAGTCAGATGCATGTGTGTGTTGATGCATTGCACCATGTGCGTTTTTTCCTGAGGGTTTTACTTACGAAGGGTGCAGTGATCGTGCTCTCGGCCATATGGTCCATGAGTTTATGCTATCTCATCATTCACACAGTGACAGCTGTAGAGTGGCAGTTTGGCCAGTCCTAATGTTCTTAAGATACCAGTGCCAGTATAGTTTACGTGGCACGAGAGAATAATGCACTGTAATCAGTACTGGATCACAGATCAAGTTCCACTCACCTAAAATGGTCCCTGCTCTTGATAAAGGCCAGTACTGTACACCTACTGTATGTTCTCATGTAATGTCACCACTGGATAAAGGGTCCAGTAAACAGATAGTTCGACCCTGGAACTGATCAGACGCATTGTAGGGTAGAAACGCATTCATCTTCCACTGGTCTTTTAATTACTTTTCTCGCTAGAGTCCCTGAGTGCTTTGGTTTAATCATACCTGTGCAAATAAACCCTATGACAATCAATGTACCATGAGGACCAATGGAAAAGACAAGCCACTGTCACGGAGTTCTTTCCGAAAGACGTTTGATTGCTACTAAGCAACCATTCAATTAAGAGATAAAAGACAGAGCAGGAAAACAGGAAAGTACACGTCCAGATGAGACCGCAGGCTAACTCTATCAAGGGTATGAAGTATATGAATTATCAGGTAGCTGATATCTACTTTGAGAACGTGTTTTTTCTTTTTTTTACGCGCATTATTGATGACCCCATTTTATATAAATTGCATTTCAAAATTCAAATGAACAAATCAAAAGTAAACAAAACACTAGCTTGCAGGGTCAAGTAATTGTTGAGATCTTTAAAGTCTTATTTGTCCTTCTGGACGGAAATTAAATTAAATGGAGAGCAAATGGAGACTTTTTTCTAAAGCCTGATGCTTCAGACCGTAAAAAAAGTCAATTATTTATAAATGAATAATAAAAAATTCAGAAATAAAAAAATAAACAAATATATTATATAGAAATCAATTAATATTAATAAAGAAATCAACAACAAAAAAATCAAGACATTTAAAAATTACTCTTTAACAAAAAGAAAATAAATAAAAAAATCTCACAAAGACAAAATGAGCTATACACATTTATTTTATAGCTTTACAGTCTGTCTGTATGCCAACAATTGTCTAATTTGTTTTCATTTTACTTCTGATTTACTGTTGATTGACTCGTTGTTCTGATTTGATCATTGTTCTGAATTTGATCAGGATGTCGTCTTTGACAAAAACGTGATTTTCTACGCTTTTTGCTCAAAATTAATGCTTTTTTTTATGAAACTTACCCACATTTAATGCAGAGGGTCTGTTCTTTCTTTTGATATAATGCATATTCAGATATTCATACAACAAAATATTCTGGGGGCCATGAAACTTTTGTGAAAATGATCAAAAATGCTGGCGGTGGCTGGCAACGCTGGTGGGAAAAGAGTTAAAAAGCAACCTCTGACCAACAAAATTTGGGAGATTTAAGTTTGTAAATCATAAATCATCCATTTCAAAACACAGCTTGTCTGAAAAAGCTCAAATCTTGTTAAATCGTGTCACAATGCCGGCGACACACAAGCCTGTCAGTGACTGATGAGAATCACTGGTCAACCATCTGAAACCAGCAGTCTGTTCTGGAGGTCTGTCCTCTCAGTCTCACTGCAATAAAGGAGCGAGCAAAAGAGGCCCCATTAAAGGACTGCAGGTTATTCGGAAAATCCATCTTTGGTTTCCACCTGCATAAAGGACAGAGGGCATTCACCTGGCCCGACATTAACTGCTCGACTAGTCCACTGACTAATTCATACGTTCATAAAGGTGGCATGAGAACTGAAAGAACCTTCAGGCATCATTACAGTGCACAATACTTTATGAAATGGCAATCAAATGATCCCCCATTTGATTGAGAAGGCAGCGCTAGCCATTGTAGACGATGCTGAAGCGCACTTACCTGAAACAAGCACATCTGCTCGTATGAAAGGTTTCACCGAGTCGGTGCACAAAAACAAAACGAGCCATGCGTGAATGAAGGGTGCTAAAATTAAAAGCGGAGTGTGGTCGTAAAATATTAAACGGCGTCAAAGATCAGCCAGGTCTGCGTAACAGCCTGCTAATGCACCGACATGAAATCAATTAGCAATATGGTGTTATTTAAATGAGCACAAAGAAAGGCACGGTCGTTTGGGGGCGACAGTCCAAGTCATCCAGGCGGATTGAGTAACCAATTAACCACGGGGTGAAGATTAGCAGCAAAGGGAGGTGAATACTGGGATCTATCCAAGTGATTAAAACACAGCAGTGGCCGTAACGTATCATAAAGGAGGTGGGATGCTTGTGTGGGATCCTGCAGGACGGATACAAAAAATTCCTTTTGGTCACATAGACACTGGACTCACTGAACTGTTGTGACTCCCTAACCCAAAAAATCTGAGGTCAGATTCAGCGTACTCCATGAAAGGAGAGATTTATGTGAACATATACTAAATGTGAGGCTTTTGTCAATAGGATTTTTTTTTTTCTGTGGATGTTCCTATAGACATTATTCGCAGCATATTCTTTGATTTTTAACAGGAATGAAAGCGGGGCTGTGTGAGGGATAGACACACATCTCTTCAGTGGGTTGTACTGTTATTTACTGTGTTTTTGGATTGTTCTGCTGACAATACACTACAAAAATATCTTTCCAAGAAAAGGAATTAGTGAGCTAGGAGCTTTGTACAGCTTTTTACAGCGGACGGCCACCATTGAAAACAAGGTCATCTCTCACAGCCTCGCTTTCATACCTGTCATGGCGCTGCTCTGAATAAGGTCTATTATTCAAATTTTTGACAAAAGACATGATTATAATTATCAGCATCTCTTCAACATGTCTGACTGAATATTTTTAACTCCTAAAAAAAGCTGATAAAAAGCTTTAACTCTTAAAACGTACAAAATAATCTGCGGGAAATAGCAGAAAAAAAAAAGAAAAAAAAAGGGGAAAATGAGCAGAATATCAATTTACATAATTCTACTATGTACTAAAAGTACGTACTTCGCTGATGATGGGTTAGATGATTTATTTATGTTTTTTTTTTTTGTCCATTACTGTAGAAATTTGTCGGATTTACAAACAAACACAGAACGGCCACAGAAATAATGTTTAAATAGGTTTAAAGTCCATTTTTTATAAAAATACATAAATAAATAGTATAGAAATTAATAAAAATAAATAGACCTTCTAGGCTAATATAATATAAGCATTTGCATGCAAGCCCTAATTTCACTATTACTTAATTTTTTATTCATACAGTTAAAAACTGCTGTGTCATGCATATGCTGCCATTTTTCTATAACTGAAAAAGTCATTGAAAATAAGCTAATTTGCTTTAGCATACGGTGGTTAACACCTTTGAGAAACTATTTTCAAAATACTATACAATTCAGTGACTTTCTGTCATTTTAAAGCATCGTCTGCACCACAATTTCCCAACGACTCCTGTCTTCCATTCTTCACACTAACAATTTTGCCCCAAACTCAGAGATTGTTTGAGGCAATATTGCAATTTTGCTCAAACAAAATGATCGATGTTTTGATGCTGATCTTTACTTCTGAAACACACGGCTCAAACTGTTATTGTGTTTTGACTGAGCAGGATAAACCCTAGGGGAGAACAGGGTGGGCCTCTTAATGAATGAAACTTTACTCTCTCTCTCTCTCTCTCTGACAGGTAAACAGAAAGAGAGAGAAAAACAAGACAGAGAAAACGAAAGAGAAAGATGAGCTACTGACTGCTACTGATTGCGCGGTTACATGAATCCAATGATGAAGGCACAGATATGACCTGTCAGATTGACCCACAATTATGCAACAACTTGACAGAGGCAGACAGAGCGATACGATCTGTTCATATTACTGATCCAGGCATTGTGATGTGTGTAAAGTCAGCCATGCTTTATCATAAGAGAGTTTGGTTCCCCATGGCATCAGCTATGGGTCCCCTCACTGATAAAGCGGTGATGTAATACAGGCCATACAATGTTACCTTGGGAAATAAAACCCGTAGCGGCAAATCCACTGAAGTCAGCCTGACTCTCACAGCTCAGGGAGATGAAAACATCAGCCTCTCACTACTGAAACATGCACACAATACAATTAGCGGAAAAGAAAGAAGTGCGGAAAATCCAAGGAGCATTTCACTGTTCCCACTGCACACAAAGCCAATTGTTGACTTTTAAAATGAACCTCATAAACAAAAACAAATGAAAGAAATATGGCATTTTATTTTGCTTAATGAATGCAAAATGAAACATTTTCTAAGCACATTTGTTTTATTATTAAATTGAATAAAAAATACATTAAAACTACAAAAAACACTTAACTAAACTTTCATAAAATAATTAAAAAAACTTAAATCTTGCTGTTGTGCTTCATGCATACAAATAGGTTAATATTTTTTAATGTCATGTAGGCCACTATATGTGACCCTGGACCACAAAAACAGTCACATGGGTCATATCATAATATGATAATATGATGAATATGATCATATCATAATAAAGCTGAATAAATAAGCTTTCCATTTATGTGTGGTTTGTTAGAATAGTTCGAAACATTGAGAAAATCACCTTTAAAGTTGTCCATTTATGTTTGCTATTGTGCTGCATTCACTCACAAAAATAAATGTTTTATATATTTACGGTAAGAAAATGTACAAAATATCTTCATGGAACATGATCTTTACTTAATATCCTAATGATTTTTGACATAGAAGTAAAATCGATAATTTGTACCCATACAATGTATTGTTGGCTATTGCCACAAATATACCCGTGCGATTTATGACTGGTTTTGTGATCCAGGGTCACAAATAGTTACAGAGTGAGCAAAGATGAGCTAATTCGGAGACAGTCGAGTCACATATGGTGAATGAGCCAGGCTTTAGACGTGAGATCTCTGCCATCAGACATGCTGAAGATCACTGGACAGATGTTTGTCTTTATGTGTCTCTCCATCATACACAGGTTACTGTTTGCTCATCGTATACCCACAGAGATGCATGTGTGTGCATGCTGGTGATAAAGCATGCATGAATGCAGGCGTGTTTGCACTGACATTATGTGTATGTCTCCTCCAGATACCATGTCCCCTCCCTTTATTGTGTGACATGCTAGTTGTCATGGCTACAGCGAAGCGGGGGTGTGGACCGACACCTGTTGCTATATTAGCCTGATGGAGAATGGGGTATCTGTAGAAGAGGGGCCTCTCTGGGAGAAGACACACACACACACACACACACACACACACACACACACAGGCAGGGTTGTAACTCACTGTAACACAGTCACACATACATTGCAGGCTATATATCATCGACAGATGGCTATCCTGCTCCAATGGTTAGGGTTATGGGAGAATAGAGCTCTAATCATAGCAAGAAGAGGAGAAAGGAAAGAGGAGGAGAGCAAAAGAGATGTGTCCTTTACTAAACATCCCTATCTTCTGTCATGTCTCATTCACTCTCGTATTAAAACTTTTTAGATGAAAACTTCACCTAAACATTTATTTATTTATTCACTGACATGTTGTTTCAAACTTGAATCCTTTTATTTATTTATGTTGAATCACGAAAACATAAATTCTTTTCTTTCTTCTTGAAATCCTGTGGTAACTGTATGCTTTGTTTTACAGAATACATCGGCTTGACGTTATTAAATATTTTCCTTTTGTGCTCTATAGAACAAAGTCATTTGAGTTTGTAACAACATAAGGGTGAGTAAATAACAGAAATCTAATTTTTGCGACTAAAATGAGAAGTATTCCTTTAATAGGAAGACACCCTGGTAGGATCTTCACACATGGCATATGTGAACACACACACACACACACACACACACACACACACACCCACACACACACGTGCCATGTCATTCACACCTTTAATCATCCTTAATGAGTTTGATCACAGCAGCTGCAGGTGTGATGTCACCTTATATTAGGCAGATCAGTTTCACACTTCAACATCAATGAGCTTCACATCTGACTCAAAGACTGAGGGAACTTCTCTGAGGGAACTACAAGAAACTATATCACAAGACAAATTAACTAATCTAAAAACAAAAATAAAACAAAATGTGTTATCAGTGTGATGAGTACATGTATTATTGACCTTTCGTGAAAAACATTAACCTTGTTTTTGTTGTTCCTAAGGAACAGAATAAATAGTTATCTCTTTAACCTTCATCGAGAAACTCTGCGAAACGACGCAGGAACACGAGGTTGCCGCTCCATGCTGTACTCTGGAGATATGCGTGACACATACGTGACGTCTGCAGGCCTGACGTACGAGGCAGCGTCAAACAATAGATCCAAACACAAACCGAGTCTTGAAAAGGCTGTGACCTTTGAGTGGCCCTTTCAAAGCCAAGAGCTGTGCTTTGAGAAGGTGAAAGCTATCTGATGGGCCAGCCACCCCCTTCATTCCACTCTTTCATTTCATCATCCCTTCTTCCCTTCTCCGACACGGTACCCCAACAATGGTGTCTCCTCTTACAAGGGCCTTGAGTGCCTCCTCTGTTCTAGTGCTGCCAACCTGATACATGCTACTTGGCGGTGCTTGTTCCTTTGCTTTTTTAACGTCAGTCGTCTGCAGTCCACATTGTGCTAGGTTACGCAAGGCTAAGCTAGCCAACTATAAACATACTTGTGTCCCTGTAACACAGTATGAGAAAAAAAGCAGTAGGTCAAATAAGTTGGGTGTCCAAATACTTAGTGTGGCGTGCAGGACGAGGCCGAGGGCCGTGAGAGAGGCCGGTGGCGTGATTACTAATGAGCGACACCTGCGCGACGCACCGGTCTCGTATCTCTCACGGAGGAGTGGAAGCATAAAAGGAGGAGCGACGACAGTGAAGAACGAGAGAGGACAGGCCTGGATTTATGTTGTGTTTTATGTTTTATTATATGTGACCTCACGGAAAACGCCTCATTCTTCCCATAACAACGAACTGCGTTACACTTAGTTATCAAGACACAGGAGTGAATAATTCCTATAAAACAGAAAAAAATTAATAAATATTTAAGGCCAGACAAGTAGTTTATTGAGGGTTGATTTGTAAAGAAGGACTACACGCCTGTGCACATCCAGTATATATTCAAACGCGCATACCTTTGGACTGACACGTAATGCGCATGTGCGCGACATCTGCGTTTTCGCAGGTTTGCGTTTTTGAGCTTTGTGCAGAGATAACGGATAATCGTTTGCACGTTCAAACCTATTTCAGGGAGTGCGTTCTCGAGACACCAGGCACTGTTTTGTGCGGATGGGCATCCTGCAAGAGGAACTGAAAAGGATTCAAACGGTTATAAAATTGGTAGAAAACTCAAAAGTTTTAGTGCTACAGCCTACACGTACAGGGAAAGTTGTGTGTGTGTGTGTGTGTGTGTGTGGTTTAACAACAGTTAGATAAATTCAACATAGGCTCATTTGAAAAATGTGCATCTATATATATTTTTTAAACTCCAGAAATGTACCTATACATACAATTCAGTTTGCATGGTTCCTTGCACAATATTATGTTAATATGACCTCAAAACAAATGATTTGCAATCTAATACATTTTGGGGCTGTTTACACCTGGCCACTTCATGCGTTTTCTCAGATCGGATAGCTATCTGATTTATCAAAATGATTCTATTTACACCTGGTCACATAAATGTGTTTTTGCGAAACGGATTTAAATCCGATCTTCAGTTCCCGCGCTATATGCAGATTTAACGGAGTGCACGTCACCGAAAGCAACAGATATGAGCTGCATTTTATTGATCATCAGCTAAAATTTCAAATCAAAGACCGCAATAAGAGAGAGCGGCAACAGCCCTGGTAAGATAATTTCGTTTATTTACTTTTAATGATGATGATTGTGTGTTAAGCATCTGCGACTTACTTTCACTTTGATTTGCGATAGTTTGCACGTTTGCTTAATGAATAGATGCTCAGCTGCTCATCTGCGGTGATGCGTGTTCCAGTAGCGTCGTCATATAGCCTATAACACGCTCTCACACGTTTATTTTTAGCATTTTTGGGAGGAGTACAATTTACATATGTGGTTTCAACAACCAGATGCATTTACACTTGTCCAGTTTCGTCTGGAATGCGGCCCAGACCACCTCCTGAAGTGGTTTGAGCGATCGGATTCAAATCCGTCTCGAATGCGTTTCGGAGGGCATTTACACCTGGTCTTTTCACGATCGGATAGCTATCCGATCTGAGAAAACGCATGAAGTGGCCAGGTGTAAACAGCCCCTTTAACGTTTGCATGAATCGCATCATATAACCAGCTCCATATATGGCTTTTCTCTGATGTAGTAAATTTGCTCTTTAGCTCACCTGGTAAGCCACGATACAAAAGCTCAAAGACTTGTAGAAGCAAGCTAAAATGGCATAGTTGCTTCAGTAAAAGTAACATTTTTATCTCACGTTTGCTTTTGTTAACACTAGGTTTGGGGAGGGTTTAGTGTAAGTGGTGCATTATTTTCAAACCTTTTAGCGACATTTCATTTCCGAACTTCTGCAATTCGATCAACAACTATCATAATAAAATGTTGCCAGATTCACATGCATCTGCTGCATAACTGAATAAGTTTTTAGCGCCACTCACTGGATATTAAATTTAATTCAGTACATATACTATGAACGTACAGGAATTTGACAATCATAATGGTGTCTAAAGCTAGCAAATGTTAACACAAAGGCAATAACATTGGCTGTTCCAGTAAAACACAAGCCAACTGTGTAATATTTGACCATTTGTCAAAATGCAAAGGGACTGAAATGGAGTCTTGGTTTTATGTTAGTGTTGGCTTGGCTTGTGTGATTGCATTTACATTGTCCTTAGCCTGAATACTGTTTCCTGGCAACTTGGTAAAAACACTATAGAGATGGAGTCTATAACATTCTTCTAATCTCAATACCATCTTAATATCATTGGCACTGACTCAAAAACCAAGATCACGCACTGAAGAAGTTCCTGCTCTACTTGTGCCTCAACATTCGAGTTACACACCAATGCATCAGGTCACATCAAGGCGGAAAACATCACCAAATAAGCAGGCCCTGACATGCCTGGGAATGGCCAGGGGAATCAATGATACAATGCGAGCAGAGATAAAATTAAACCGTGAAAAATTCATAAACTTAATGATCTCTGAAAAAACAATAAATACTTGTTGGAATGAGAAGGATAAGTCTCAAGCTGATCTCCATGCTCACCGATGAACTTTAAAGATGATCAAATGAAAGTAGGTTAAACACAGCTGGACACTGTGATGTCCCGTATACTACTGTACCTTATTTTCCTGAGATTACCTTGGCATTTATGCAACTTCATGGCATTCACCCAGCGCAGAACAAGGTCAGAGGTCACTTTCAGGTCAAGACATGCAGGTCAGCATTGCAACACAAAGTGGGACATGACCGATAGCTGTGACCACATGACAGAGATTTGCACCCTGAGGCCTGGACAGTTTAAGTGTATAGTCAACAGACTTTTGTACAGAGTGCAGTAAAAGACAAAAACATCAGCGCAGGCTGTACCAACACAAAAGGATACAACATTTCCACATAACACTGTACGACTGGCAGTTAAGCAATTTTTGAGCTTTTGGACTGGAGCCTATCATATTGGATTATATAAATGCTCCAATATAAATAAAATAATAATGATAAGATATGCATTACATAACTATTAATTATGTGACCACATCTTATATGACAAGATGTTACTGAGAAATTTGGAAATATTTCAGATGGAGAAAGTTAGGTATAAGGTTAGAAAAACAAACGTTATAAAAAAAAAAAAATAAAAAAAAAGAAGTAAAACAACATTTATAATATTGATTGATAGAGTATTTTTCTCTTATCTTTGACATTAATTGGTTAAACGGAGATATTTGAAATGAGTACAAAATATTTTACAATTTCATTTAAATATACTTATATAGAATATAAAATATAATTATAATATTAAAGAACATTGGTGCTTTATCAAATTGCTGTTGCTGCTATGTTATAGTTATTTTTGATGAATAATTCAATTTCAAGATATAGCCTATTAAATAGTGATATTATTATCACCAAATACTGACCAGAAAATAATCCATTAGCAATCCAAGAAAATGACTTGCTGATAAAATATTTCAATAGAGAGAGAGAGAGAGAGAGAGAGAGAGAAAACACACACTTGAACTCAAAACAAAAAGAAAACTTCAGAGCTGATCTGAAAGGGTCCAGCTGCAGTTTCTCTGGGCTCAGATCGAGTATAATCTGGAACGTGTTGAGTTATTGTACTTGGCTGAGCAGGTACAAAATGGCTCCATCACCACTGTTTTGTCCTGTCTGCTTGGGTCAGTATGACCTTACGCAACACTTCTTGTGAGCAACTAATCCAGAATCATATAAAATGACATGGGAAGAAAATCTTCAGAACTCTTATTGTTGAGTATCATCTTTCACATGTGAAAGGACACCAAATTACAGTATTACCTCTTCCCCAAATCAGGATATATCCGACCTCGAACACATCACTCACACGCACACGGCTCACGCACGCACCATTCATCAGCAGAAGAAACAACATGCTTCCTCCCTTATGGGACGCAAATGATAAGAAAAAATAAAAGCGCAATCTGCCTCACTAACAAGTGCAAAAGTGCGAGACAAACATGAGCCTCATTATGAAAGAGCATGCAGGACAGCAAGGTGGAGTGGGACTGAGACCAGTGCAAGATAATACCAAATAACAGCTTATAATAAGCCCTCTAAGACCACAGAGAGCTTCAAAACAGCTTTATTACCTCAGATAGAAGTGACTAACACCGCTGAGTGCTCTTCTGAGAACGGAGAAGCTCAATGCAACCTGAGAGCTTCTCAAGTCCCTCTTTAACTGGGGTCCTCTCACTGTTATCGTAAATGAAATGTATGTATGGAATCTATCTATCTGTCTGTCTGTCTGTCTGTCTGTCTGTCTGTCTGTCTGTCTGTCTATCTATCTATCTATCTAAGTTGTGTAAGACTCACAGAGGAGGCAGTGTTTATGTGGTTCCGCTGTCCTGGGCCTAACACTTAGGATCTTTGCCAGGACCAACAGCTTGTACCCCCTATGTGCCTTCCTTTTTTTTATTACATTTGTCTTGCTTTTCCATTTGTTCCTCTTTAGCCTCCTGCCTATCATCCACCGTCTAACTAAATAAACGTCCTCGCCTGTGTGTGGTCTACTCATACTCTCTCTTTCTCTTTAGTACTGGCAGTGCGGAGAATAAGAGCTCAGGTAGGGTTGAAGTTGAAGCTATGCCAAACCATAGTTGTGTAACAGGTATTGAGTGCCACATGGGATAAGACGCCGGATACAGCTACATTTCACTGGCTGCCCCAAAGCAAGAGACCTGGACACAGTCCATCAGAATAGAAGATTTACAATGAGAACATTCACACTCACAAAACACATTTTTATCATTCACTGATTCCATATCAAAATACATAACATCTAACACAACTGTACACAGCATATAGGACCAATTAAGTAACAAAGTAAGCGTTTGAAATGATATTTTGAACTGAATTGGCCATACATTCTGGGGAATTGTTCTTCCATCCTTGTCTACAACAGTTGATTTATTAATTCATTAAATATATACATCAATTTCAAGTACAATCATCTATTGTTGTATCGTTCAAACTGTCTGTTAGGGCTACAAACCTTCAAACTTAAGAGTCTCAAAACTTTCAAGCAAGACTTTATCAAGGCAATAGTAAAATTATTGTTATATGAATATCTTCCTTACATTCACTGTAACCTCATTTCAAATTTAATTCACATTCAATTAGTCAATTCTGATTTGTGTTCACTGTATCTTAGCCTAAAGCCACAATGTCTTCATGCAACAGCTTGAATACGTGAGCTCTACATTAATCTCGGGCCAAAGTTGTGATCAGGCATAGAGACAATCAAGAGTATGGCGAGAAGGTCTCACATGTAAAAAATAAAGTATAAAGTCGGCAACACCTAAGCTCCAAAATTATCAAAAAATATTTATTATCAAGACAACTATCGCATAGCGTATGTGACGTTTCGAGCACGCAGGCTCTTCATCAGACGAGAAGGTCTCACATGCAATCCTCTTCAACCTAAAGAAGAGCCCATCTTACCTGATTAAGAGGGGAGGAAAGGAGAAAGCGAGAGAAAGATCAGACGATGTGTCCCTAATAAGCTGGGTCTGTATACACGAGTTGAGAAGCATTAAGTTACAATTACAAACTTGATGTTATAAAACTTTTAAAATCAACTTTTCCTTCTTACCGTTTAAATGAAGAAAGAGCCTTAATAAAAAAAGACTTTGTCATAGATAAAGATAGGAGTCTTAATAAAACCTTTGAGGGGAAAACTACTACTGTATATTGGCTGTAATGGCCCCCTGTATATGGCCAATGGCACTGTATTCCAGTGATGGACATTAACAGAGCAGGCCAGGGTACGTACACCATAAAACACAAATGCGGAAAGTCAACCTGTAAAAGAGCTGAATCTAACAGTTGGCATTTTCCCCAGTAGCGCTGCGCCTAAATCTTGTCTGTTGAAGGCTGGTTTTGTTTGGAGAACTATTTCTCGGCCCAGCTCTGAGCCTATTCAAACAGAAAGCCTGTAAAAGACACTATTTTGTGAGACGCTTCCCTCAGCCCTCGCTGGCCCTAAAGTTATTATCCTCCCTCCAAAAATAAGCCTAGAAAACAACAACCCGGCCGTCGAGTGCAAAGCTTGAGAACACTAGGAGAAGGGACCCAGGGAGCGGTAAGTGCTTTGAAAGCCCATAACCATAATTATACCGGAGATGAATATCTTTGATCCGCGTGGAGCGGCGGGGTGGCGAGAGCGACGCCATGAGGGAGGTTCTTTCTGCTAATTCGCTTTTTCCGTTATAGGACTCAAGGTGAGAGCAATTTGAATGACCTTACGGACACACAAGGAGAAAGATGGCAGAAACTGAATACAGAAGGGCCAAAGCGGCGGCTTTGTTGTGCACAATGGAGGGAATTTGCCACGTTATCAGGTACGAGCTCGGATGAATGCAGGGCTTTGTTTACCCGCCAAGGTCTTTAAAGGGAAACTCTGAGGTCTATTCTTCCTCTCACTTCTTTCTTTTCTTTGTAGAGGGAGCGGTGTCCAAGCCACCTGTGCTAACCTAAAAGAGATGCATCATGGGTAAATATTGTACTATCAATACAGATTTTTCAAGAGCCAATGGTTAGTCTACAAATGAACCTGTGTAACAAGTGCATTTGATCAGAATAACTAGCTGTTTTTGTTAGAGCGCATCCTAAGAAGACCCTACATCCTTCAAGTCCATCAGCACTTACTTTCTCTCGTGAAAGGGAGACGAGTAAAGGAAAAGGAACAATGGCCTTGACCTTGTCTGTGGGTTGTCATGGTGACAGGGCACAGCCCACTGCTGGTGGGATTGAGGGGGAAATCAGACACGCTAGTGAGCAGAACAGTTAACGGCCTTTAAAAACAACGGGAGACACATCCAACAACACAAGTCTCATTCACTGCCAGTATGTTGTCTGAGTGTGTAATTACGGTCACAGTGATTTTTGGACTTCCTGCAACACTTCCTGCTGCCAGTTTCTGTCAGTTATGCACAATACTGTACCTTTTTACATGACACATCAAAACAGCAGAATTTATGACAAATGCTGAGAGGTTTAAGACACTCAAAGTGATGACAAGTAGGGCTGTGCGATATAGCTAAAATATATATGGGCACAAGGAAGAATCATATTGAATCAAAATATTGCATAAACAGCAGTGATGTTCAAAAGTTTGTGGTATTTTTTATGTTTTTGAAAGAAGTATCTTATGCTCGTCACCAACGGCGGATTTGCTTGATCAAACATACATTAAAAACAGTAATATTGTTAAATATTTTTACAATTTAAAATAACTATTTTCTAAAAAAGTAATTTATTTGTGTGATGAAGCTGAATTCTCAGCATCATTTCTCCATTCTTCAGTGTTACATGATCCTTCATAAATCATGATTTGGTGCTTAAGAAACATTTCTTATTATAAATGTTGTGCTGCTTAATATTTTTGTAGAAAGTGTAAACTGTGATCCTTTTTTCACAATTCCTTGATGAATAGAAAGTTCAACAGAACAGCATGTATTTGAAATAGAAACATCATAAATGTCTTTACTATCACTTTTAAACTTCTAATCCTTACTGAATAAAAGTAATAAAATAAGCATAATTCTTTTATACTTTTACTAAAACTTCATATTTGAACATTTTTGAATTCAGTGAATATTAATAGCACTTCAGCACTTCACTTCAGATGGAATCAAACCATTAATTTACAATCAATACATAACTGTTTACCTTTAAAATTTGACATTAATATTTCTATTCGATCAAAAAGAACCAAAAAATACACAGCTCGTGTGACACATCAGGCCAAACACAGAAAAACAAAACCGTCTCACCAATAACAAGTAGCAGAACAATAAAGCTGAAGATGAAGCTTTAATCGCTTCTGCTTCATAATGAGCTTATGCGATTATAAGAGAGTTATGGCTCATGTCACAGGCGGTCGTGAATGTTTATCTGCATTCTGAGGTTTAGTAGAGGGATGCTTTGATTAACATTAACATAAATCCAACTTTTATTACAAAAAAAGCGTAATGCAGGGTTGTCAAACATACAGGTACCGGTACAGCCTTAGTGATTATAAAGGGAGGCTCTTCTCTTGCGTTCAGTTTATTACGAATTCACAATCTGGATACAAGTTTAGTTTTTCAGTCTGCTAAGTACACTGCAAAGTTTCTGGATTGACAACTGTATTTAAATGCGTGATTGAATCTGAAACTGCGATGATTGACAGTGAAAACCAATGGACAAGACAAAACGGGAACAAAACAGTTTTTGCTCTGGTACCGAGACGAACCACAAAATGTTACTGGTACTGGTACTACTGCCTACTCAAATGTTGGTACCGTGACAACCCTAGTGTACTGCTACTGAAGTCGCTGTAGACCGACAAGGTGCCGAGTTGCCTAATTGATATGTATCATCAATGTATAATGACACACAGGTAAGGAGAGGTTACGGCAAGGTTCTGCCTCCTGATCATGTGTTTACGTATGAATGAGAGTCTCGCACGAACCAATCGGTATACAGTGTATGTCTGGTAACACACAGACGTCATTGCAAGCACCTTACCTTAAGGAGAACGGAGTGTGTTGGTGTCTTGGTAAATTATTTAAACCACACACTAATGCTGACCCACACACCAGTGTGGAGAGGTTAATGAATACCAATTTGTCCAAGTCTATTACTATGTCAAAATAGAGAATTAGCACAGGATTTGCACAAGCAATCCAGACGTCATTAAATCAAGCGCTTGTATTTGACTAATGAAAGAGGCCGATGCACATGTATTAGCTATGTAAACATTATGCACCCATCAGATTTATCTTTGAATGACATGTTGGCACCAACACTGGCATGATCCTACAGCCGTCAGGTGGTTGGAAGTACAGAAGAGCAGATGGCTGCTGTCTAAGCCACCCAAAGCCCCTGTCGGTGAGCTCATCCTCTTAAGGTTTACTCTTCCATGAGTGTCTGCCATCAAGGGAAGAAAACAACATTGACAACACTAGTAAAAACATGCCTAAGCCTACTCGTAGATGGTGCTGCCATATGGCGTGTTGGGCACAAACATATAAGAAGGGTGCTTAGTTTGATTTGTCAGCAAATTTGGATAATTACTTACTAGCTTAGACCAGCATGAACTGGTCTTGCTGGTCACCAGCAAACATGCGTGTGTGAATTTGAGCGTGTGTATACTCTGGCAGTCTTGTTCTCTCTTTCCTATTTAGGGGGATGACTGCACAAACAATGCACAGCATCAAAACCTTTCTCTCTATGCTACTAATCCCATCAGCCCTTGTATAACCAGTTTGCATTGTTAAGTCCAAGTGCTTGAATGTAAACATGACCACCTCCGCTGACCGTCCATGATGGACCTCAACTTTAGCCATTCAACAACATCAAAATGACAACCAGTGGCCACAGAGGAAGACCATTTCAAGTTAGCATCTAGCAACCACCAACAACTTGCTAACATGCTACACTGCAGGTAAATACAACAATAATGTGTTTTGAAGACAATACTATCATGCATTGAAACAAACACAGTGGATAAAAAAAAAACATAAAAGATGGTGGAGATGGCAGGAAAAATGTCATTTTGAAATTTAATTAATTATTTAAATATCGAAACATATTGATATAAATGTGTTCACATAGTTAAAATTGAATATATAACCCAATATTTGTAGGTGTTACTGTTGTGTATTTCTGTGACTGTTAGAGTATCATTAGCACAGCGAATTCTAATGAAATCTGTCATCTAATTAGCATCAAGTTCTGCTAAAAGTATTTACATTTATTCTTAGGGGTGTAACAATATATCGTGTCACAATATATCGCAATACAAAAATGCAACAATATGTATCGTGAATAGTTCACCCAAAATAAAAATTACTATGTGAGAAAAAAGTTTTCAGAGTTTTAGTGTCAGTACTACATTAAAATATTATATATAATGCTAAATATAATGTAATGTATAATAATGCAATAGGGGAATATCTGTGTAAAAAAGTGGCCTACATTATTTTAAATGTATCTAGTCAGTGACAGAGAAACATATTCGTCTAAAATAACTATATTTTCAGCTTCAGAATCATAAATATTTTTATTCTGGTGTCTCTATTGGCCTGTGCTTTGGGTTTCCAGCACCAAGTCCAAGAATATTCATTTATACACACAATGTAATATCAAATTTATCAGTTTAATAAACAGTACATTTTTTGTTAACCTTTTATCATATGTCTTGGAGTATTGCAATAATATCGTATCGTAAGTTCAGTATTGTGATATGTATCAAATCGTGACATGAGGGTATCGTTACACCCCTATTTATTTTTTCCCCAGATAATTTTAACCAAAGCAACATATATTCACATGATCCAGTCATACATTTCAATCCTTGATATTGCTAGAGTCACGCTCTATGAATTTCAGTAGCACTTTATATTGTTCTAAGTTTAACTCAAATTAATGTCACCCTGTCTGACATCTGCCAGCAAATACAGCAATAATTATAACAATTAATCAATCCAAGCTCAGATTTAAATGGGTTCAAATAATTATAATGATATCCTGCTGTTGCAGACGTGGGTACCGTAAATGAAATGTCATGCTGTCCTGAGGTCTCACAGCATTGGCTAATTGTCTTTGTGACTCAGACCCTTGAGATTGAATATGTGACTGTACTCGCCTCATTCACTAACACTGGGCCTATTTACCCATAACAGCCGGTTAGCATATGTGCATTACAGCTCTAGAGACACTTAAACTAGCCTGTGGATAACATCGACATAGTCACTGTCTAATTTTAGAACAAGACCTCTGTTGGACATTGTCATCACCATCTAAGCCCTTCTTATATAAAATGTAGCCTAAACAATATATTTTTAAATCCACAAATGCATTAATAGAAGTATGGTATCGTGCACTAGTCTTGCATAGCATAAACAGCAAAAAATGTGGCCCTTCATCACATTTTATTCTGGCCAAAAACCACCCACTTAGACAGGAAGAGACTGCCTGTGCCTGACCTACAACACATGCATACCTGATAATAGTTTACGATTATTTTTTTTATTTTTTTTCTGAATAATGTGACTTATTAAAGTAATGCTTTTTTTCAGAACCTGGATTTTAATAGCTTGACATTCACGTGTTTAGCCTCTTGACTGAAAACAACAGATATCCACCACAATTAACACATAAAGACCGGAAAGCAAATCTATACTGATTACACAAAATGTACTCAATGCAGATTGAGTACACACATACACATATAGGCAATCGTTTTTCCAAAAATGTTGAGGCAGTTATGCATATTCTTCATTGGGAAGAATGCATAGTAACATGCAGTGCTGTCCTTGTGCCACACACACACACACACACACACACACACACACACACAATAACTGATTGATCTGTCTCCTCTGACCTGGTCATCCACTTTGTGGGCTATAATAGTGGCTCCTTCCTCCAGTTCAGCATCACTCAATGGCCGAATCCGCAGGGCCACCTGGAAAATAAGAAATAAAAGTAATGCTCTGGCCTCAGAAAGAGTTTATTTGAACCCAAAAGCTACACTTAAAATGTATGAATGTCATTGCATTCAATAAAATATTACATTAAATGCCATTTATTTCAAACACACACACCAAAATCCAACAACAAGACGACAATGAGGAAAAATAAATTAATCTAAAGGCAGCACAAGCACACTTTCCAGGTAAATATTTCACAAGATTATATATATTTATATTAAATATATGATAAAATAATTGATATACTGTTCATAAAAAGACTTAAAACTATGAGAACACTTTCTAGATGTTGAGTAATGTTTTGTATCTAATGCAGTGAAATTAATACAAGTTTAACAGCATGTGGCTTAATGGTCACTCTATATAATATAATTACAATTTTTGGTAACACTTTATTTTACAGTGTCTTTGTCACATTTGTTACATGTAGTTACTATAGTAATAACTATAAATGATGCATAATTACATGTAACTAACCCTAAACCAAACCAAAACCTAATCCTAACCCTATAGTAAGTACATGTAGTTACTTAATATTATTCAGTACTTCAATGTATAATTACAGTGTAACAAAGACACCTTAAAAATAAAGTGTAACCCAATTTTCACATTAATTTGTATTTCAAGGACATCTCTGTTTGAGTCAGCTGGCCAGCAGGAGAGTGCATCTGTCCACAACTGAAATAAACACTGAAGGGCAATGGTGCAGCGCAATCTAGGTAGTTAATTATGCAGTATGAATATTATAGCTGGAGGCTATTCTTGCTTGTAGAGCAACAAATGCTGTCTGATTTAATATGCTTAATGGGATGCGGCTAAACCTGTTCTGTTATGTTGCTCTCAGCGAACACTTGCATAAAGCCACAGAAAATTTCTCCACCTAAATATAGGCCACAGATTTACAGAGCAGCAGTAGTTGTTTTCCATTATTATTGATGTTATAATAATAGAGAATCTGGACTAAATGTACCAAAACTGTCCCACATTTACATTCCTTAAAGCACTGAAATGATGTCTTACAGTGGAAGAAGAGAAAGGGAACTTAAACTGCACTGTGAATTATTGAGAGTGGGGGCAAAAGATCACTAGAAAACAGGTATTAAGCTCTCCGAGAATCTAAATATAACAAGTGTAGACTGTCAGATTGAAATCTGTCCTGGGGTTTTAAGTGGACAGGCTGTCAGGGAATGAAATGTAGATTTTATTCAATTCTATAGTCACTTGTTTGTTTCTATACATTTGTGTATATTAAATAATGTATGTCTATACCACACATTTGCATGAGATATGAAAGTATATGCACATATATGCATAGTTAATGCATAATGCATGCATTAACTCTTTTTTTTTTTTTACAACAAGACATTAGGTTTAGATTGTATTAAATTAAAATAATATATTTCTAACTGGTCACCATATCTATTAAGTCTGTCACATTTTTAAATCACCTTTTTGCCTCAGTAGATGATTGTAAATGGTCATATGGTGTAATACACACACACACACACACACACACACACACACACATACACATATATATATATATATATATATATATATATATATATATATATATAAATAGAAATACTTTATTTAGTCTCTCAATATAAGATAAACAAACCCTATATAATCCAATGTTGTAAACAGTTGTGCTGCTTAATATTTTTTCTATAACCTGTGATACTTTTTTTAAAAGACCAGCATTTGTTTAAAATATAAATCTTTTGTAACAATCGACACTACCATTCAAAAGTTTGGGGTCAGTACAAAAGTGTGGGTTTAAATAATTTTTTATTTAGCAAGGATGTGTTAAATTGACAAAAAGTCAAAGTAAAGATTGATATTGTTAGCAAAGATTTATATTTTGATTTACATATATTTATATTTATACTTTTTTACTTTTTATTCATCAGTAAATCCTGAAAAAAGTATCACATGTTCCAAAAAAAGATTAAGCAGCACAACTGTTTCCAAGACTGGATTAATGGCTGATGAAAATTCAGCTTTGTATCGCAGAAATAAACTATAATTTAAAGTATATTAAACCAGAAAACCTTTATTATAAATTGTAATAATAGTTAACCATATAACAGTTTTTTTTCTGTATGTTTGATCAAATAAATGAAGGCTTGATGACCATAAGAGACTTCTTTCCAAACTTATGACCTGTATTGTATAGGCCTAAACAATAACTTGCAGCACAGTCTAAAAACTGTAATGATAAAACATACACATAAAATATAAGCCATGTTTCATGATAAACACACACACACGCAAACTACACAAGTGTATCAGAATGCAGATGCTATGCCCTACATACAATAGCCTACATAACAATATACACATATTATTATTATTATTATAGGTTGAAAAAAGTATAAAACAACAGCTAAGCACATACGACCATAATATGTACAGTAAATACAGACTCTACATGGGATAATCTACATGACTACACATTTTTGGCTGAACACAGTTTACAAACTCTACTACAGAAGTGCAGGAAAATAAGAAGTCAGTGGACTTACTGTCAGCTGCTGATCCTTTGATTCCGCAGTGTCCTTCATCGTAATGTTTTGCGGGACGTTTATGTGTAAACTAAAACATGCGCTTCGCGTGAAGAAGAGAGCACAACAGACGCCGCGAGCTCATGGTTCATCTAACAATTCACCTGCGCCTCTCTCTCTCTCTCTCTCTCTCTCTCTGTCGACGAGTATAGAAAACACGCCGAACGATCAAACACGGGCCGTGGAGTCCGTCAGGTCCATGTCTGAGCAGGATGTGTGTCTCTCCACCCACAGCAAACCCGTGAGTGCGCGTGTGTATGGTGTATGTGTCTGTGTCTGTGTGTGTGTGTGTGTGTGTTGTGTTTGTGATGTCCCTAGAGATGAGATGAGCAGTAGTGCAGTGCGCACTCGCTCGTCATCCACGGCGGCTGATGCTTCACTCAGGTGGGCAGGAATTCTCCGACTCTGAGGCAACAGCGAAACCTGCTGGTCAGGCCTTGAACTGCAGCTTCATTCCATATATCCCATTCCATGACTTCCTTAATTCGATAAATTAAAGTTTTAATTAATAATAATAATAATAATAATAATAAAAACATATATATATATATACCAAAAAAATATATATATAAAAAAAAGATATATATATATATATATTTTTATTCTTTGATGAATAGAAAGTTCAAAAGAACAGCATTTATTTAAAATAGAATATTTTCTAACATTATAAATGTCTTTACTGTAACTTTTGATCAGTTTAACTCATCCTTGATGAATAAAAGTATTGATTTATTTTATTTCTTTCCCCCAAAAATAAAATAAAAATTCTTACTGACCCCAAACTTTTGAACGGTAGTGTATATATATTGTTATTCATTAATAATAATATATAAATAATAATATTATGTATTAATATAAACAAACATTATTGTTGTATGGGAGTTACATAATTTTATTTTATATAAAGGTTAAATTTTTTAATAAATAATTATAACACATTTCACTAATTGTAAGTTTTTTTTTTTTTTTTACGTTATATTTATAATTCTAGAATGTCAGCCTTTTATTAAGACCTAGTTTTATCATAACCCAGAACGTTTGTATGACCGACATCCATTTATTTTTCTTAATTCTCCACAAATTACAAATTTTACAAATAAAACTAATACTACTACTAATAAAAATAATAAATATTATTATTATTATTTCAGAACATGAAATAGTGATCATAATAGAAGAGATACTCTCAAGGTAGTGACACAAATTATGGAAATTTGTAAATATTTTATTACAAAAATGATGTCGTTATTATAACAGTTTTACAGCTCTTCCATTTCAGACAACATAATCTGGTGCATGAGTGGAAAATCAGAAACAACACTGACAAGCGTTGGACTAATTGCAACAATCATGCATATTTAAATAAAATGTAATTACCCAACACAATGTATTTAATTAGACACTTTATGTTATAACATAAGAACAGTCAGCTGCATTTATTCCTTATAGTAAATTCTTAATGCACATTCCTGCAAGTCGTCATGTTTGTTTGTATAGCACTTTCCACAATACATATAATTTCAAAGCAAAGTCCCTGAACAATTCATCAGTGCACATTTTTTCAAAATGCAAACTTTCCAAACCTCAGAATGACCACCTGACTCCATTCTGGTATGTAACACCCACTTTACACAATCCAGTCAATTCATGATAAATAAATTCTATGATATTATATTTTTTTCTCATTGAATATCCATTGAAATACATCACATTGTGAAAGTAAAATGGGTTATGAACAGCGTTTCAGTGTGAGACCCGTGGAAACCAGTTGCATAAACCTAGCCGCTAAGTTAAGACTTAAGAACTAGTCTGACCAACAAGTAATTAGTTTGGGCCAATCTACCTCTTTATATGACTGGCTTGAAAAATGTATGAAGAAAAAAAAAATAGATGACTAACTTATAAGACTAGTCTAAGCACAGTTGATGCAAGCAGCCTCAGCTCTGTGTTCACAGTCTACAGAGAGATTTCTCTTCTTGTAAAGGAAGCGACACCATTCGTTTCATGCTCCTCCTGGAAATCTTTCTCTTCACACACGCCTTTCTCCTGCAGGGAATGAAAAACAAATCATCTTAGAAAAGACAGATCAGACACTATGAGACCAGACAAAATTCATTTCCTGTAGAAATCACGAGACACTAAAAACAAACCTAATTATAAACCCCTCTTTATTTTCAAATAACTTAGGTCCTTGAAAAGGCCAAAACCATTAATCACATGAGGCTTTGAGTAGATGGGCCTATAGCAATACACTTCTGATGGTCTCACAAGCTCAAATGCCTCCTCACCAATCACGGGGGAGCATAAAGCATTCTGGTTACAGACAAAGTAGACTTTATTGATTTTTCTTTCTTTGTCTTTCACAATAGAGCGTTTTCACCCCAGCTAACAGGGTTATATATAGCGTTCAGGACCCTTATCTTATTGGAGCAAGAGTCCAAACATGGGGTACAATTTGTTTAAGCTCCACAAAGGGGGGCAATTTCATTTGACAGGCCGTTCTGAAACACACACATATGACAACACCCATCAAAAGCACACAGATGTGTGTTTAAAAACGTCGAGTAAAGCTTTCAGACGTCAGACCTGAAGCTCAAAAACATAAACAAAATGTAATAACATGTTAGAAGCAGATCATCCTTGACCGTATCTCTTTCTTTCTCCTCATTCCTCTCTTTCGTCTTCTCGGCTTCCAACATGTGGAAGAACTCCGTCTCTGCACGGGCCACCAGCTCCTCAGCGCTCTCCTCCCCATCCGCCTCTTTGGCCTCGTCGTCTCGGCTCTGCTCGGAGCGGCTGCGTTCCTTCAGGCGCATCTCTCTGTGCCGAGCTTCCAGAATCTTCTCCCGCTTGGTCTCGCGTTCAAACATCTGCAAAAATCAAGGGAAAAGACACCACACAAGTCCAGTCTATGACAGATGGATGTACAGTAAATACAAAATTATTTTTACACCCATTTCTTTCTTTCCCCTAGGATAATTATTGAAAATACTTTAAAAAAGAGCAATCATTCTAGTTTTTTTTTAATATTACAGACTTTGGTTACTTTAAGGTGTCATTGTTGCAATGTAATTATACATTTGTGACCCTGGATCACAAAACCAGTCATAAGTCGCACGGGTATATTTGTGGCAATAGCCAACAATACATTGTATGGGTCAAAATTATCGATTTTTCTTTTATGCCAAAAATCATTAGGATATTAAGTGAAGATCAAGTTCCATGAAGATATTTTGTAAATTTCCTACCTTAAATATATAAAACATTTATTTTTGTGAGTGAATGCAGGACAATCGCGAACATAAATGGACAACTTTAAAGACGATTTTCTCAATTTTTCGATTTGTTTGCACCCTCAGATTCCAGATTTCCAAATAGTTGTATCTCGGCCAAATATTGTCCTATCTTAACAAACCAAACATCAATGGAAAGCTTATTTATTCAGTTTTCAGATGATGTATAAAGCTCAATTTAAAAAAATTTACCCATGTGACTGGTTTTGTGGTCCAGGGTCACATTTAAGTACTAAGTAATATTAATTAACAACATGTACTTACTATAGGGTTAGGGTGGGATTAGGATTTGATTGAGGGTTAGTTGCATGTAATTCTGCATAATTTACTATTATTACTATGGTAAGTACATGTAACATATGTAACAAGGACACTGCAAAATAAAGTGTTACCCAGATTTGAATAGCTTTAAACTTTTAAACTATCTACAATAAATATATATTATATATATATTAATGATTGATTAATGTCAACATTTTTAAATACATTTTAGGATTAAAAGTTGTATCTGTTAACATTAAATAATGCACTGTGAACTTACATGAACATGAACATTTTTATTAACTAACATTACCAAAGGTTAATAAATGCTGTAAGAATGTATTGCTCATGGTTAGTCCATGTTGGTTAATGCATTAACTAATGTTAACAAACAAAACCTTATTGTAAAGTGTTACCAACATGTCTATTTCAAATAAATGTTGTTCTTTTGATCTTTCTCCTCATCAAATAATCTAAATGAATGTGTCATGGGTTTATCAAGCAGCACAGCTGTTTTGATAATAATAAGAAATGTTTCTTCATATTAGAATGATTTCTGAAGAATCATGTGACACTGAAGACTGGAGTAATGATGCTTTGCCATCACTTGAATAAATGACCTTTTAATATTACAACATTACTTGACAGTATTTTTGATCAAATGAATGCAGCCTTTGTAAGCATAAGAGACTTCGTTCAAAAACATGATTAAACCTTACGTGTTCAGGTGTGTTTGTGTCTCACCTCTGAGACCAGGGCTTTCTCGTTCTTCTGCAGTGTGCACAGGCCTGATGAAATCTCCAGAAGTGTGGTGGTTCCCAGCTGAGAGCCACAGCCCAGGTAACGGCCGTTATCTTGCACCCGGATGCTATACAGGGCTTCATCACAAACCTGTGTGAGAGAAAAAAAACATACACACATTGTGAATATTTCCTCAAGCAGATAACGCTGAAATGCTGAACTGTGAGATGGTTTCAGTACAAGGAGGAGACATTAAGCACCAACTTTGAGGCTGAGAGTGGGGTCGTTCTGTTTAAACAAGATGTCCCACACGTCCAGGGTGCCGTCCATCTTTACTGTGAAGAAGACTGAGGGTCTGACTGGACTCCAACAGCCATCTAACAGATGAGCCATGTGATACCTGGAGAAATAATAGATTAGAAATACTGGCACCTGTGCAAGTTTTACCAAACATCTACACTAATAATTTGGGGTCGGCAAGATTTTTTTTTTTTTTTTTTTATGTTTTTGAAAGAAATATCACCAAGCTCACAAAGGCTGCATTTATTTGATAAAAAAACACAGTAAAAACAGCAGGGTTATTATTATAACTAAACCTAAAACCATAAGATGTTAAAAAAAAAAAAAAAAAAAACTTATATACTTAATATATTATATATATATATATATATATATATATATATATATATATATATATATATATATATATATATATATATATATATATATACTTTATTTCATTTAAAAAAATATATATTTCAGCTAGTTGCCCCAATAAAAATTAATACTAAAATATTATAAATAATAAAAACCATAAAACCTTAAACTGAAATTAAAATTAAAATGGAATACAAAAATAATACAAATTATACCAGTAACTCAATGACACTAAAATAACACTGAAAAACAATCATATTGTGAAATATTATTACAATTTAAAATAACTGTTTTCTAATTTAACATATTTTTTAATTCCTTAGATGTCAAAGTTGAATTTTCAGCATCATTACTCTTTCAGAAATGACTCTTTGCCGAATAGAAAGTTTTAATTACAGTATAAATAAAGAACAGTATTAATTTCAAATGGAACTCTTCTGAAACAATGTAAAAGTCTTTACTGTTGCTTTTGATCAATTTAATGTGTTGTTGCTAAAGAGAAATATTAACTTCTTTAAAAAAGTCTTACTGACCCCAAACTTTTGACTGGTAGTGTACATAAAACTGATATTTTCCCCAAAATTGAACAGAGAATTACTTTTGTAATGCTGTATTTGAACAACGAAACATAAGTTACTTGGTCCACATAATGGAGGACTCCTTGATGTCCTCTGACCAGATGCGTGCGGTCCAGTCAGCCACGGTCAGGAAGTTCTTAGGAAAAAACGGGTTCCTCTGCAGGGCGTAAATGGGACCAAGGTGTCCGCTGTATGTGCATACAATCTTCTCAGCTGGGGTTTTTGCTTTGCGATTGCATGAAACCACAAGACCCTGCTCAGTGCCCACCATGAACTTAGTAGGCTTGTGTAATCAAAAACAAAGGATGTTTAAGAACATGTTTCCACAAGGTTTCTTCTTGCACTGGGCCAAAAAAAATAAGAACTGGTCTTACCATAGTGGTCTCAAACTCCAGTGAGATTGCACCAAGGGCATTATCAAGGTTCCACTTCTTACTGGGGTCCAGCACGAGCCTCTCAGTGGGCTCACTCAGCTTACGAATGTCCCACCACAGCACCTGGTGTCAGATGCATGAGTATATTTTATCTCTGAGGACTGCAATGCAAATCTCAATGACATATTGTGTGGTTTATTTCTTTATTTTTGGACTTATGTGTCATTGCACACAGACCTGACCATCTGTAGAAGCAGAGAAGATGTCCATGCCTGTCTTCGACTGCAGCCAGATGACTTTATAGACAGGATCTCTATGGCTGTGTTCGATGGTGGACATCTCTACTGGCTGGCTGCCTTTGCGTGTGTCCCAGTACGCTGGTAACAGGGTAAACAACACGGTGGTCATGCATAATTTTACAAAAACAAACAAGGACATTTGTGTAAAATTACACAATGACATCTACAGATGCCATTCCAAAGTACATACTAATTTCAACTATGCATTCAATGCCAAAGGCAATTAGTTCAGCCATTGGACTTTACAAAACAGACACGTCTATCAAACACTATTCAGACAAGGTCAAAGAGACTTTTTTCTCATTAACCATAATTTATTGAGAACTAAAAAAGCCCAGAGCAACTGAGGCCAATCCAATTAAGCCACTGAAAGAGTTCATATGGTCATAAGTGTTTTGGTAGCTGGAATAGAAAAATTCAAAGAGATGCTCAGGCGCTAAAACCTACCAATTTGTCCATTGTAACTTCCCCCAACGAGAATGTGTGAATCTTTTGGGTTGTACTCCAGACAAACAAGTGGACATACAGGTTTCAGGGTCATCTCAGGTTTATTGTGATTTTCTGAAGGTGAAAAGATTTTTTTTTTCTTCAATATTGTTTGTCCTTTCTAAGTGTGGCGACTCATTTATATCACGGAAAAATGCAGTTTTTTTATGGCATACCAATGTCCCATATGTAGGAGTCGAAGCTCATGTCATCGGGTGCTTTCTGAAACTCCAGGGAAGAGTAGGCGACAGCAAGTTTATGGTTACCATCGGGGTGCCAGGATAAACTTGTGGCTGTGCGCTTCACTTCATTTGGGTCTCTGGAAAAATGCACAGATACTCGAATTATTAAGTCTTTTAAGTTTTGTACAGTTGAACAGTAGAGTGTGAGTGTGAGTGTGTGTGTGTGTGTGTGTGTGTGTGTGTGCGCAAGCTCAAATGTGCTGCTTAACTCAAGAATGAACCTCATTGGTTCTCGCACGTTAAGCGAGCATGCTTGAGCTTTTTTGAGTTTACCACAACTAATGTGTGAGGTTAATGAATGTTTAAATGTGAATAAAAGCCTAAATTCAATCTGCTTATCATATAAAGCAATCGTGTCTCTTCAGAAAATTTGGACTGAACCGCTCATATGGATTATTTTTATCTCTTTTTGAACTTTTTGAAGCATCATAGTTGCGTAGCTGTCAATGGAAGGACAGAAATCTCTCAGATTTCATCAAAAAGACCTTCATTTGTGTTCCGAAGATGAACGAAAGTGGAACAACATGAGGGCGGGTAATGACAGAATTTTCTTTTTTGGGTGAACTATCTCTTTAAGAAACATTTCTATTTATATATAAATGTTTAAGTGAGCACAGTATTTACCCAAAAAGGCCTAAAAATCTGATGAAAAGAGAAAATGTTTTATTCATTCACAAAACTTGTGCAAGTGACCTGGCTGATATGGCTCTTATCAGTGTGGTCACCTGAAGACATTGATTGTCTTTGCTGATGGCTCTTCCTCTGATTCCTCCACCACCTCTTCCTCGACCTCATCATCAAAAAAGTCCTGGTAGATGTTAATGGCGTTGTTCTGCTTGCTACAGTGTTCCATGAGCTGCAATGGGCAAAAGTGGAAACTCTTTGTTTTAATAAAGAAGTCAAAAACATGTCTTCTTCTGAGAGGAAGCTCACAATACAGGTTTAAATATAAGCCCAGCACATCATTTCTCGTCTCAAATATAATAATTCATGGTTAATCTAAGGCACTCACACCAGCAATCTGCATTATCGTGTTCTGATAGTGTTCATCCTTCTCCACTTTCTTCCTGTAGCGGATGGTCGCCTCCACATCCTCTGGATTGAGATCTTTCGGCCACCCTCCTTCCACATGGTTTATTCCTCGTGACTCTGATTCAAAGCGCTCTGTGTTCACCTAAACAGGACAAGAATTTCATGTTAATTCAGACTATGATTGAAATGAATTGCTATATGAAAATATTGTAACTCTAATATTACATTTTATGAATGTACAGTTAAAAAAAGAAAAAAAAGGATGATGAACTTGTGTTCATGGGATTTGTTGCTGTTATACGCTGGTCTCACCTCATGCTCTGACATTTCCTCTGCGCACTGTATCGAGACATTACACGGATCTCTCACGGTGAAGTTTACAGCAAGGGAAGGGTCAGGCAGAATGTCCACATGCAGCTCAGCCGGACGGTCTGAAAAGTTACACTGGCGGCCAAACTCACTGCGCTTTTTTGTGTACACGTACACAATCTCCATCTTAGCTAAAGGTAAGACAAGTTACAAGATTTTCATGATCAAATGCGCATTTTTATATATTTTAACAAATTGTGGGTTAAAAATTATATGGGTAACTGTTTTGTTTTCACTAGTTAATTTTCAATGGTCCTGTGGGGTGACAAATTCATAAAAAAGAAGAAAAAAAAAAGAATATTCTGTACATTTCCTCAATTAATTTAAATAGTTTTAGAGGAATTATAGTATGTCACACCCACTTACTGATGACAAAACCAAGCTGGTGATTTATTTTTTTTAAATACAAATGTGCCATATATTTCCCCAATTAGTGTAGCCATGAAAGTGTCTATAATTATTATACATAAAGATTTAAGATTTTTGGATTAAAATAGTTAGTAATTATATGTCACACCCACTTACTGATAAGAAAATAAAGCTGAAACTCTGAAAACAAACATTTTATGTAGTAATGATGAAAACACTTAAATGTTTTTTAGATTATAATACTAAGCTGGTCACCAAAGATTATCTGCTTACAAAACTAGACAAAAAAAAAAACAAAAAAAACTAATAAAATCTGATCAGCATCATTTATGACAGGAGCACCTCACCTCCCTCTCTTTCCTTTGTTGTAGTTGTAGTAACGTTTTGCTAAGTTACAAAAACACAATTTCAGAAAAAAAAAAAAATAATAATAATCTATCTATCTATATATATATATATATATATATATATATATATATATTGGGATTGAAAGTGTTATGGGAACGTTACTTTTAAAAGTATCTTATGTAACGTTTAAAAGAACATTAATCGAACGCTCAACAAAAATGTTTCAGAAAAACGTTCCATGACATTTTTGTGTTGATGTTTTGATGACGTTACAGAACTTTAAACGAACGTTCTATTGACGTTGCTAGAAGAACTTTAGTTCTTAACTTTGAGAGAACCTTGCCAGAGAATGTTAGCCAAAGTTCTGAGTGAGAACCTCCGTCTCCTGTCAGCTGGGTAAACGTTACTGTTACTGTTAGGGAAGTCCAACCAAACATCAGCACACCCATATCATAAGGTCTAAAGCTGTGTCAAAAGTTTTGGAAAGACTTCCAGAACATTACACGTATCAATCTATGACAGGCACCCTTTTAAAGTTAAACTCTTTCAAAATAAGACATATATTTAACATTACCTGATTTTGTGACGCTTTCTGGGTTTCGATGGTTTTAGTGGTTCACTGGTCTTAGTGGTTCACTGGTCTGTAGTTTACCGTAACCTAGCAGCGGTGGCGCAAGTGACGTCACGTTTTCATGCATACTTTTACTCTCTTTAATAGTGCTAATAATATCAATGGTAATGAATACTAATAGCAACCAATGCTTCTTAGATTTGTACACGTAGATATAAATGCGCTATTTTATAACGTTTCACTCGCATATGAGATGTTGACTGTTTTGTTTTACCTCAGGCTTTCTGCTCTTCTACTGAAGTTCGACAACAGGGCCAGTAGAGAGCGCCATGTAACAACACTCATAGGGTTCAATGAGAAAAGCACCATTAACACTCGTTTTCAGGAATTATGGGGAACATAAGAGGGGTTAAATAAACAGTTTCAATTTATTATTTCATTATCATTCATTTAGTTTTAAGCGAGGCATATTTGTGGCTAGATCTCATCTGCCTTATTTAGTCCACAAACAAATGTTAGCTATATAAGACAGATCTTACCATAAAATTGAACTGTATTCACAGGACAAGATAGCCTATTATTATAAACGTCAGGTCGGGTCAAGTTGTCATGTAATAAAAATGTATTAACACTTGCAAAACGGTTTGATACTCTTGTACACTATCATTTACATTTTTTGTAGTTTTCTATTGGTTTGAGGTTTACATTTGTAAAGCCCAAAATAGTCTGTTTTATGGAAAGTATTATAGTAAGTATACTATTTGCCAAGCCATGTGCTTGTATGTTACATACATTCCAAAATAAAAGTTTTCACTCAAATGACTCTCAATTCAGTTCGAAATGGTTTTATTATATCCATGTTTCTGTCCTCTAAGTTAGACAGAAATCAAGCACCACCTCACTGTCTGCAACAGTGGTATTCATGCACCCCAATTATTAAAATCAGATGTTTTAAAAACACTATATGCAATAAAACAGATGGAAGCCACCATCAATCTCAAACGAGGACACGGTTGTCTGTCCAAGTAGCTGATTTTATCAAACAATATACTGAGAATGGCACACAAGAATGGAGCAAAGAAATACAAATAATCACACATCTGTTACCATACAGGTTATTTACAGCTGGTCAAAGGGTTAATTCAAAGCATATGCATTGCTGCATGGGAGAAAGTTGGCTCAGTGTGCTTTCTACACTTGGTACGAAAAGAAGGTCTGAGATTTTAAGTTCCAGGTAAAATGACCTCTCATTTGTGCTTGCTGGAAATGAGGTGAAAATCTCTCTGGATGTTAGAAACGTCATTTGTGGTACAAAGTGACTGTGTTTGGTCACTATAAACCCAAAGTGATCATGTTGTGCTTTAAGATGCCTCTATGAATAAAACAAATAGAAAAGCTTTTATTCTCCCTCTTTGTCCCATCCCTGCTACAAAGTGGGAATTCACTAAATAAAGCAATGAAAGGGAATGAAAACAAAGACTTTAGAGGCACAAAACATGCTTCCATTCTTGGCACATAAGACATTTAGAAAACAAAATATTCACTTCAAAATAAGATAAAAGGCATTAGTAACTGTACAGTTAGCCATCATAAAAAGTGATGACATGTTCATGAAGTTCACATAGCTAAAAAACATAAGACAACTTTTCACGAGCAACAATTGCTTAGAAAAGTACCTAGCAAAGGGTTACTATGTTGACACTAGCAATGCTGTACACCATGTAGGACTATATGTCCAATGGACAGAATATTGATACTTCAACCAGTGTCCACACTTATATGTACAAACTTTAATATGACAAATGGGTAACCTTTAGAAGGTTATGTAGTCTGGTCCAAAAAAAAAAAAAAAAAAAAAAAGAAGAAGAAGAAAGGGTCCTATTAGGTGTCTTTAACTTCTATGTACTATGTATTATACATATTATTATAATACTTTTTTTTTTAGCAGTCTTGTTAGTTAACTAAAATGACAAGTAAAATAATAATAGTATATAAATACTGGTATACTAATATATAAATTAATAACATAAATAATGGTAACAGTTTATTTTACAGTGTCCCTGTTACACATTTTACATGTAGTTACAAACAGTAATTTAAGCATAGTTATAAGCAACTAAACCTAATTGTATATTAAGTACATGTAGCTAATTAATATTACTCAGTACTAAATTGTATAATTACACTGTAACAAGGACACCTTAAAATAACGTGTAACCTAAAGAGTAAATACTACTAAAATAACACTGACTGTTAGGTACCATGTACTTATTGTGCTCATGTTGTATTGCACAACACTTTTGCTGCTTCTGAGGTGGGATACGGACAGATTGTGTGGTATAGTTAGGTTTAAAGGTAGGTTAAGGGGTAAGCAAAGGGTCAACAGTGTAATAGATGCAATTACAGAAATTAACCACAGATGCAATTTCATGCAGGCATTTAAATAAATACAATGCAAAAATGTATGTACACAATAAGTGCATTGCATCAAATGAATCATTTAAATGTTAGTACATAGTAGTTAAAGACACTTAATATAAAGTGGGTCCAAAATAGTTTTTGTAACCCAGACTGAACAGTTTCTGCACTTGAAAGGCAATAGGGAAGACCAACAGTCTATTTGATGAAAAATATGATGTAAACATACAAATAAAAGATTATTAGAGAGAGGATATTTCAGAAACTCACAAATGTGTCAGTAGTGAGGGAAAAGATGCATTGCACCATCAGAATAATCAACAAACACACACATACATGCACGCACCCATACGGACACACACAGAGTGCTTCTAAAATCATGTTCTCCTCTCAGACTGTGGTCCTGTAACACAAATAAAGATGCGCACACATGCTGGCGTGAGTGTTTTCCATGTGTCCATATTTCCGGCGTGTAAAGAGTCACACCAGACAAAACGTGTGCATGGCGGAAGAAAACGGATCAGTTCTACGCTCGGAAATCCTCCCCAAAGTGTCTGATCTGGTCTTCGGTCATGGAGAGGTAGGTGGCTCTCATGGTTGGAGAGTACTGGGGAGAACAGCAACACAGGAGTCACAAACTCACACTATCTAGATGGACAATTAAAGCAAACGACGACTATTTTTCAAGAGTGAAATGAAAATGAACTACACTTTTTGTGTTTGTTGTGGACTAAAAATGTTTACTATGGTAGCTTGTTTCCACCAAAGAATAAAACAAATTAACAAAAAGGTAATTACGCCTTCTCACAATTCTAACTTTTCTTCTCGCAATTCTGAGATATAAACTTGCAAATAAAAGTTATAAAGTCAGAATTGCAAGATAAAAACTCATAATTGCAATAAAGATGTCAGATTTTTTGTCTCTTCAAATTGTGAGTCCGCAATACGACTTTATATCTCACACTTCTGGCTTTTTACTAAGAATCGAGAGAGAAACTTGCAAGTTATAAAGAATTGGGATATAAACTCGCAGTTTTTCTTCTGAGAATTGCGAGTAGCAATTCAGATTTTATAACTTCAATTGCGAGTTTATATCCAGCAATTCGGACTTTTTCCTCTCCCAATTGCAAGTTTATGGCCCCGTTTACATCTGGTATTAACGTTTGGTCGATCGGACCACAAGAGGACGACGCTAAATACAGGTGTGATGGGGTCTAAAACTTTTTGAGTTTGTCCACTTTCGACCACTTCCAGAGGTAGCCGAAAACGAAAACTGATTGCTTCCATAGTGTAAACGTTCATGTGGTCGAATGCGTTCGAACAGCCACAAAAGCCTACTGACATACTGACTTGTCACAATACTGAGAAAGAGAATTACGAGACATAAACTCACAATTGCAAGAAAAAAGTCTGAATTGTGAGCTAAAAAGTCACAATTACCTCTTTTAATTTTATATTCCCTGGACGAAACAAGCTTCCATAAGATTACTGATGATGCCAAGGCAGGTTTTTTAGATAGTTAATATCCAAAAGACTGTAATTCTGTCATAGTTTACTAATCATCATGTCGCTCTAAACCAGTATAAAGTTTTCAGGCGACAAAAGGGTCCTAAAGGCATGCTAGTGACCAGACAACACTATAATTAGACACAGAATTACAGAAATTTTTTTTACATTCTGACCTCCTAACAATAGGGGGCGTGCTCTATATAACTCATCTGTGTCTAACATACAACATGTGTGGGTGTGTCTATGAGGAATTGAGGATCCATGCCAGGAGTGAAAAAGGGAAAAATCACCCAAACAAAATTTATTACAAAACAAGGGATGAAATAACAGAAAAATTGGGGGGAGGATCAGAGAACAGAGGGACTGGGACAATAATACTGCAATCATACAGCAACTTACGCGGTTTATATATGGCTGAGAGTAAAGCTCCAAAAAGAATTGTTTTTTTGTTGTTGTTGTTTTTTTTGTTTTTTTTTGTTAAAATAAGAAAAAAAATAAGAACAGAAACATACAAACAGAGAAACATACAAACAAACAAAGAAAAAACGTAAAATAAGCTATTAGCAGAAGACAGTACAAAACCACTAAAGAGCAAATATAATATTAAGAATAGAAATATTCATGGTAAGAGTTTAAAGTCAACATGAAATCAAACTTCAGCCCAATCTTAATACGTGTGTGGTCTAATTTGTGTTATGATGAGCACAGATGAATTGTGAACAATAACATCAGGAATAAGTACTAAACAAGTACACTTCTGTTCAACCAATTTTTTGTGTTTTTAAGTTGATGCACCTCTTGATGGAAATAAATGTTGTGATGTTATTTCCATCAAGTCGTGCATACATTTATGGTAAAGATCTTGTATAGACAATGAGTCCAGCACTCTATAAAGTCTCCTCCAGCACATCACAAAGATGATTTTAAGCTCTGGACTCAGAGGTGCATCAATTCATGTGTGAAAATGATTATTCATGCTCCCTCATAACCATTCTTTCACGACTGGAGCCTGATGCATCTTGACATTGTCATCCTGGAATATGACCATGGTGTGTCTTCCTACATGGTTGTTTAAGAAATTAAAAGCTACACACTCCATCAATTAGGGTTAAAATAACTGTTGCCAAACATATAACATGCTAGAAACATAATAATCACTGCAATAATGATCCAATCTCTGACATTTTTGCCTATTTAAATCCAAAAATGTATTTAATTTTTTTGGCCGGGCAGTGTGTCAGTTTATTTCAAAATGAAATTTATTCCAGTGATGGCAAAGCTGCATTTTCAGCATCATTACTCCAGTCTTCAGTGTCACAAAAAGAACAGCATTTATTTGAAATATAATTTTTTTTGCAACATTATAAATGTCTTTACTGTTGCTTTTGATTAACTTAATGTGTACCTACTATATAAAAGTATTATTTTTAAAAATCTGACCCACTCAATACTTTTGAACAGTAGTGTACAGATGATCAATTTGGATTTCATGTAGACTTTAAAATATTGTGTCCTTGTTTTGAAAAAAAAAAAAAGTGTAAATTAGTGTAAATTATTGCTATTGTGTAAACATGAGTGTATGTGTGGTCATGAGAAGGACTGGACCTCTGGAGCCCAACGCACCGAAGGAGGAGGAGATCCCCTCCCGATCAGAGGCACGTTCTCATAGCGTGGGTTTCCACCAAACAGGGCAGACTGGTTCCTGACAAAACAAGACAGTGATGAATGAAAAGAGAAAGTGATGGGGAGAGTTCAAGTCAGACTGAGGAGGAATAAAGGAAATAAGTATTTTAAAAGTAATACAGTGAACTTCATCTAATATTCCTTTAAGAAAGGAAAAGCAATCAAACATCTCCCCTTTACTACATGCAAAAGTTATTGAATGAAGCTGTCACACAATATTCAGACGCATCCATCTGAAAACAGGAAATCAGGGAATATGAAAAAGAATCAATCATGTTTAAAGGGCGACTCTTACATATATTCTGACAGGGGTGCGTTGGACACGGCCTGTGCTGGAGGGTGCAGGCTGGTCTGGCTGCCCATGCTGCTACTGTAGCTGCAGAAGCTGTGCATGTTGCCCTGGTGTGTATGGTGGGACGTTATTCGTCGACTCTGAGGGTTAAATGGGTCCCCGTCATCGATGTCGTCGTAATCTCTATCTCTGTGGAGAGAGAAAGAGAAGCGTTGCATGCTATACACTAACATTCAAACATTTTATTTTAATATTTGATACATTTAATCCTGCTTCTGGAGATATTTCTTCATGCAAAGGCTTTAACAGACCTGCCTGTAACTTTCAACGGACTCCCAAAGACTTAATTAGCTAGTTTATGGATGTTTTATTAGAGTTAAAGGGATAGTTCACCCAAAAATTTAAATTATGTCATCATTGACTCACCCTAATGTTGTTCCAAACTTGAATTAATTTCTTTCTTCTGATGAACACATAAGAAGATATTCTGAAGAATATGGGCAACCAAACAGGCCCAAGGCCCCATTGAATTCAATAGTATGGGAAAAAAAATAAAAATACAATGGAAGTCAATAGGGCCAATCAACTGTTTGGCTACTGACATTCTTCAAAATATCTTCTTTTGTGTTTAAAGTAGCAGAAGTAAGAAACTCATACAGGTTTGGAACAACTTCAGAGTGAGTAAATGACAAACTGTTCATTTTTGGGTGACCAATCCCTTTAAGTGCACTGCAGTCAATGTGTGTGTGTGTGTGTGCAGTACCTGTTGGCGATCTGTCGCCACGCTCTCGGTATGGCGCACAGCATGACGGAGAAGGCACAGGCCGCCAGCAGAGAGAACAGACAGAGATACAGTAACCCCTCCACACCATCATAACACACACCTATCAGCGCGTCCAGGTAGTCCTGCAAACACACACATGCCACAAGAGATTAGATCCATTTTACTAATTGTGGAAATCTCATTAATCGCGCAGCATCATATTAGACAGAAGCAGATGGGATGTGTACCTACCTTATTGAGTCCTCGGCAGTCTAGAAGAGCAGTGAGCTGATGTAAACTGGCCTCTGAATTATTCAATAGATGCTGAATGCTCAATAAATCCCTCTGAAAAGAACCACACACAATAGCTATGAAAAAACTCATTAGAATTTACCAAAAAATAAAATACTTTTATATAGCTTCCAAGAAATTAAATAGCATAATATTGGAGATATATATTAAAATTAAGCATTTTATTTAGTTTGAAAAGTTAGTTTGTGTGTTTGAGAGAGAAATGTGACCTGGACATACACACATATACATACATACACACACACATTTTTTTTTTTTACTCAAATATTATTTTGTTTGAATTAATTGTAGACTATGTAATGTATACAATGCAAGCTATGTTGGGTAAAATTGGCAAATGCATAAATGTAAATTTAATAGCACAGTCTGTATGTCCTCAGGCACACTCACCTCAGCTGTGGGGAACAGAGGCACTGCAAACTGCAGGAGACCCTGTATCTGGATCTGCATGGTGGTCAGCGATCTCTGGAAGACAGTCAGCGACTGCAAAACAAACTAATTCAGGATCAGATTGTTTTGTTTAAGGGCTAAGTTAACAAACTAAACATCAACAGTTCACACATCACAGGTTTGGTTCGGTTCGGATGTGCAGTTCCACTCCCTACCAGCAGAGTGAGAAACTACACCATCCACAGATAAACAGAGCTGGTCTCACTACTGTCAGCTCTCAAATCTATATAAATGATTATATGTATATATATATATATATTATGATTCTATTATGATTATATGTATATAATATGTATATATTATATACATTTTGTGATGAAATATGACCCAGGCTTTTGTTTACAGGATTCACCAGCACTTTATTTGTACTATTTTCACACTCTTGTCTTGATGAGAAAGTGATTAAATTCACTGTGAAAACGTATCTCCATTCCAGACAACACATGAAAAGAGAAGACAAGAGAGGCAAGGAACAGATAATGAAAGAGAACTAAAAAAAGAAGTGACAGAACGAGAGACTGTGTGAGTCTGAATAAAGACCAATTAGATATTAAACAAAGATGAGACAAAGAACAGAACACAAAGAGATTGATTAAATAAGGTTAGAAATACCAGATATTCATCTCATTACAGGAACGTCGTCATACATTAAGTGCTCTACAGACTGATATATCAATACATGTCATGCAACTGAGCTCTTGTTATGAACATCTTTGCTTTCCTTTTCTCCGTGACAACTCTATTGATCTGAGAGAGATATCTACAGTCACTCTGTTAAAGCAAGTCAAGCTGAACTGCAGCAAGCTCAGATGTAGGACACTGGCCTTTTACTGCCTGACCTAAAAACCCTGAGAGACGCTGAGAGACAGAAGTGAGGGAGAAAGAAAGAGTCGGGGAAAGGGTAAAGTATGAGAAGAGGGAGACCGATAAGTCAGTTGCAGTTTGGAATCGAGAACTGATTCCTATTGGACGTTTCAAAACCTAAATACTGTAGAGAGCATTTTAGGCGTCACAGGCACACTTTCAATGGGCAAACAAGGGCAAATTTTAAGGAAGCATGAAAATTATCCTTTGCAGAGAAGACAATCCCACTCTGTGATGGGCAGAGTAAAAGAAACCATCTAAGATGGTGGATAAAGCGAGAGAAATGTTTATTATAAATTGAATTATAATTCAATCAATATAGAAAGTTATTAATAAAAATAGTTTAAATCTAATTTAAAAATTATTATTTTACCAAACACTTGTGTGTGCTATGTATTTGTATGCCTTTTCCAAAATTGGTCACTCATGAGGTTTCATTTAAGTTCCTATTGCCATGAAAAATATGAATTATAATTCGTAACGTTGCAGTCTGAAATGGACGTGATGAGAAAGAATACAAAAGATAATACATGCAAGTCTTCTATTGCATTGCAAAAAGTGCAAACAAGCGTACTCCGATTTGTGAACAAATGACTCTTATGAACCGCTTCTTTTTAATGAACCAGCCATTAAGAGACAATTACGTTTTTAAGTGGTGTAATGACTCACTCACTCACTAATATATGGTTCTTTGATTTAAAAAAATCTAGATTTCTCTAAAGTAGTAAAAGATTTGCAAGGAAATCAGTATTGTTCAGTAAAATGAGAATCAAAAAAGCATCAATAGATTCCTTTTGATTCACATCGATACAGGGGATCATTTTTGGTGAGGAATTGAAGAACATAAAAAGTGCAATTGACCATAGTACCTGCTGAAACGGGTTGGGGAGAGTCTGGCTGCAGTACAGGTAATAATGCACAATATCTAGAAAAGAAGAGGAGAAAAGAAGAAAGAGTGCATTACGAACAGCATGACATACAGAATTTTCTTCTGGTTATCATTAATATTAAATGCAACTTCTGACGCATGACATCCACTATAATAGATGTCTAGAAGCCATTTTTAACCATTCAGGCTGTGGCGTGATATTCATTTTGAGTTGATCTACTCCTTTAAGTCTTGCGAGCTATGAAAAAGCAGCCTCTGAGGAATGAATTTTTCCTCTGGGATGCTCCGTCCTCGAGCACCTGAGGGAGCTTCTGTCTGTCTGGTAGTGCAGAAACATATTATGGCTGAGAACAGGATTTAAAGTTACATAATCACAGGAATGGCCATTTTACAGATGTATTCAGTCACAGTGATTACGGAGCAGGATTAAAGGTCGCCCAGATTAACCCTTTAAACTATTCAAGCACTTGATAGTGTAAAAATGGCATTTCATGCAAATGTGTTCACTGAAGAACCATAATCCCCATTCATAAAGAGAGATTAAATGAACAGGCCATGACTGTGTGTGTGCGTGTGTGTGTTTGTGTGTGTGCATGTTTGCATGTGGTGCGTGTATGTGTTCATGTCTGTATTTTTCAAACAAAACTACATTTAGAATAAGAGACACACTCACCTGAGCTGATTACGTCTTTTGTTTGGTTCATTAGAAATTTGTCTGGTGCAACACAGAAATCACTTGTGCCCTAGATCGCAAAACACACATATAAAAGAAAAAAAGCTGCAATGAATAAAAATATACACTACACCATTAAACAAACGTTTGGGTCATCGATTAGATATTATAAAATTATTATTTATTTTTTTTTTTAAGAAGTTACTTACTATATGCTCACCAAGGCTGTATTTAATTGAATTATTACAATTTAAAATGTAAGTTTTCCATTTCACTTTTTTTTTTATTCCTTTGATGGATAAGCTGAATTTTCAGCGTCATTACTACTGTCTTCAGTCTCAAATGATTCTTCACAAATCAATCTAAAATTAGTGTCACAACTGAACACAATTGTGCTGCTTGATATTTTTGTAGAAAGTTCAAAAGAACTGCATTTATTAGAAATTTACAATGTAAAAGTCTTTACTGTCACTTTTGATCAATTTAATGCATCAATGCTGACTAAAAGTATTAATTTCTTTTAAAAAATGTCAACATTTCAACGGTAGTGTATATCTATTCAATAAATATATAGTTAAAAATGCTTGTAGAGCTGGTTAAGAGGTTAATGCAGGATGTTTGGTGTAATGGGTGAAGGGACCATACATCGACACAGACAGGAAGTAGACACAGGTGCAAACACACACTCATATACTGTAGACTTGTAGAATAAACTCAGAGGTTCAAACAGCTATCTGTCAGATAGGAGTGAATGTATGGCAAAAGTCATATCACAGACTGCACACATACTGTGTAGGCAACAGGAAGTGGAGTTGCAGTGCAGATACAATGGTGAAATGTCTGTCTAAGGAAACAACAGCCATGCAGAAACCTCACGCACACTCTCTATCTGCACATCCTCAGGCGGTGAAAAAAAATATATTTCTGTCAACAATAAATTTGCATTCAGCGATTACATAATTGTTCCATTCTACCAGGAGAGATTTCTCTGACAAGGCAAAAAAAGGACTCAGATTGAGAAACAATGACAGTACAGAATTGTATATTTATATATATATATATTTGAAATTTCTATTTGAAATTCCTCAGGTGCAAAGAAACCTAGGCCTTTATCACATGGTGACTCATTAGGAGCCTTTATTTTTCTTCAGTAATACACATCTATCAACTTTAAAACATTCCCCTCATCCTGTCTCAGAGCAAGGAAGTTTAAAGTCAAGTCCCCATCTTGTTGAACTCCTAAGGCTCAATACCTTGTGTTATGCATTAATTCATTAGCCATGAAGACAGGATCAAAGCCCTGTGTGTCTGTGTCTAACGCCTGCAGGAACGATGAGTTCATTACAGCGAACTGAGCGTGTCCACTGATGCCGAAGAGGTGGTACATCAACATCTCTCTCTTAATGAGCTGATAGGGGAAATATTTGCAACCTGGATGTATAAACTAAATTAGTCACTCAGAGAAACATAAATCGGTATATCTGTAACCAGAACATGCGGTGTGCCAATGAGTGTATATTTCAGTGTTTACATATAAAATTATCAATAAAATAAATAATATTTCTGTGACATGTTGCATTTTTTTTTTTTTTTATAGCGCATAATTCGATCAAAAATCTAATTTTAGTTTAAAGCAGAATTTGCTTGAAATATTAGTTTGTTTTTTAACATAACCAGTAAAAATAGCACGACGGAAAGTTCTGAGTCCTATTCTCTCTCTCATATCATATTCAATTCAGGCTGCAAACTCACATACATATATATTCTAACTTGGGTTGTGAGTTCGTAGGCTACATATTGCTCTGGACTGTGTACACTCAGAGGTGGGAGAACAGCGGTGCAGGAAACACTTGTGTATTTGGAAATAGATTGGCAAGTATAACACATGAACAGTATTTTCTCACACAGAAAAATCTCCCTTGAAAACACACACGCACACACACAGACTCTTCCATACTGATACTATTGATTTTTCCATATGGTTTGTTTTCTTGATGGATATAAATGGTTTGTGGGTAGCCGTTTAAATGCACTCATAACCTGCCAGTTAGAGTTAGAGTAGTGAGTGAATAAGGGGATGAGTGATTGAGAGAAATTGTTCAAAATAGAAAACAGAGGGGATAATGATATAAGATAAGACTTTGTTTTTATTGAGCTACGAGATCTTCCCTGTAGTGTGCTGGGAACTTTTGGCAGAGTTCTGAGCATAAAATAAGGTAAAAAAAAAAAAAGATATGATCAAATTGATTTGCAATGTACTAAACTCTTCTCGGCTGTCAACAAAATGTTGTTTTGGAAGTACTGTCTGAATCAAAACAGTCACTGGGTCTTTTTAACTGAAGGTGGGCCTACATTTCTCCATTTCTGCTTAATATGCATGCCATCATATTAAGCGTTGCAAAAAAGAGATTTGGACAATGCTTTTGAGGAGCTCAGAAGTTCAAAGTTTGACAAATTGTATAAATAATTGTATTTCTTTTCATACCCAAAAGGACAAAACAGCAGATTCCTCTCCCACTATTAGTGTACAACACAAAGAAAAGGTTATAAGGTTTGGTTTTACTAAACTGGAAAATATCAGAGACCATGTGGGAATCGTAAAATAAAAGAAATCCAACAGTGGTTTTACATTCCTTGCACTTTCTTTTATTTCCCACTCCTTCATTGATGTGGTTTAACAAAATCTGCCACATTTTACTCTTTTCCCAATAAACACATAAACCACAGTGATTTTGATAGCGCACACACACCCACATCAAACGCAATAAAATGGAAGTTGATCACCTCCTTCAGGCAAGCAGACAGCGGTTGACTAGTATTTGTCATGCTTTGCCACATAAACAAGCTTTTGATAGCGATGGACTCACAGTGACCCGCCTCAAGTGCATATCAAAACCAAATAACATCACAAACACACTCTGATATGACATGCAGTGTTCAGGATGGAAATGCTGATAATGTGTTGGTCTTGAATTCTCCATATGTGACCCTGGACCACAAAACTTATGGGTAAATTTGTTAAAATTGAGATTTATAGACCACATGAAAGCTGAATAAAATAAGCTTTTCATTGATATATGTTTTTTTTATATTTTTTTTTATTTTTTTTTATTTTATTTTTTTTATATATTTTATATTTTATACAATATTTGGTCGAGATACAACTATTTGAAAATCTGGAATCTGAAGGTGCAAAACAATCTAAACACTGAGAAAATCGCCTTTAAAGTTGTCCATTTCTGTTGGCGATTTTGCTGCATCTACTCACAAAAATAAATTTTTGATACATTTAAGGTAGGAAATTTACAAAATATCTTCATGGCACATTATCTTTACTTAATATCCTAATGATTTTAGGCATAAAAGAAAAATCGATCATTTTGACCCATACAATGTATTGTTGTCTATTGCCACAAATATACCCGTGCAACTTGTGACTGGTTTTGTGATCCAGGGTCACATATCTCAGATAATGACCTGAACCAAATCAGTGATTGTACAACAGGCTTGTTGGCTGATACTCACCACTGCAGTGGCGACATCAGCTCCGAGAGACGCCCAACTCAGTATCAGAGTCAGAACCCCGAACACCATCATCCTGCACACACACCATAAATAATACAGTATGATAAACAAATTTGGTACTGTGCTGGGTCGCCAACTTAATGCCCAATATAAAATCTAGCCGAGAAACCAGTTCAGAATTAAAGTGTGACGATATAGGTGTTAAAGCACTTAATTGTCATAAAACAAATGGAAAATAATGCAAAAAAAAAAAAAAAAATGTTAAAGGCACACTATGTAATTTTCGTGCATTTTCAAAGCAATTACAAAGGCGTAGCTTGATGACGCAGTTGAGGAGCATGAAATGATGGGAGTAGTCGTCTTTACCGCCAATGGAAATCAATCCATGGGACTCACAAATCATGTTCATGGATTAGGTAATGAATTTTTTTTTGATAATTTTACTGTGTTGCCAAGGTTTCTACGGCAGTAAAAGTGGAAACCGAGGATGAAGCTGACAAGACGTCATCGACAGGCGATGCAATGAGGAGGGTTTGTTACACTGGTTGAAACTGAGAATTTCTCTTGATTTAAACATTGTTGGAAACATTTGGGATAATGTATGTACACAAGTGAACAACATATATAACACTGCGCTAGTGGTTTTTGAATATTTGAATGCATAAATATTACATATTGTGCCTATAATACACTGTAAAAAAATTCTAACCTCTCCAAGTCAAAATTTTCTAGTGACTGGTCACATCTACATTTTTTAAATTGGCCCAAGTGCAATTCTTGTTGCAATAGTCTGGTAACATTGGCTCAATGAGAAATAATACGTCAGACTAATTGAAAAATTTAGATGTGACCAGTCACTAGAAAATTTTGACTTGGGGATGTTTTTTGTTTTTTTTACAGTGTAGTGCAATGCATTTTTTAATGCAAAAATAAGAAGCTATTTTTGTGGAGAAATGGCCCTTTTGGTGAGATTCAACCAAGCGTAGGTATACAGTTTGTGCTTTGTGTTTGTGTCCATTTGGGTGGACAGCACCAATCTTGGCCGACTGTCCACACTACTGCGTTTTCGTTTAGAAACGGAGAATTAAAACGAATACGATCTCCGTCCACACCAGCGTTTTAGCTGCGTATTAGAATTGATCTCCGTCCACATTAAAACGACTGAAAACGCGGATCACGTGACCATTCACCAACACTGGGCATGCGCGAGCCGGTGTAAACACAACTTCATTGATAAAATGATCCCACCATGCGCTGGTTCTTCCCGGGTTAACCCAAAACCGACGCTCCATGTACACGGTCGATACCGGGAATTGTCAAACGTAAACTATTTTATCGGGAATTGTCAGTTGCACACGGGAATTGTCACATTGTCACTATTTTACCGGGAATTGTCACAGATCGCTCGAATAATAGCTTGCCTCCGGCGCATGTAGGCAGTTAACATTGTAAAATGCAGAATTTACTTGCACAACAGCTGCTAGAAAAGGTATAGCCTACGCCATGACTGATGACACCCAATCATAGATCCGAGCGTGAGCCTCTACTATGTCATTGTTTCTAAAGTCCTCCGTTTTGACCCGTCCACACTAAAACGCCCTCCGGAGATTCAAAACGAAAAACGGGTCGGCAGCGTTTCTAAACTTCTCCGTTTTGGGTCTCCGTTTTTGCCGTTTTAGTATGGACGGGAGGTGCAAACGTAGCAAAAGGTCTCCGTTTTTAAACGAAAACGCAGTAGTGTGGACGGGGCCTGAGCTTATTCCACAGATTTTGTCCCTATTTCTAAACAATGGTTTTGTACCATACACACCATCACTGAGTTTAAAATCTCAATTTAAAATCTTTCTCATAACATAATCCTTATGTTTCTATAAGACTGCAGAACACTTCCAATGCTTTACTTTATATTGAGCATGACAGCAGGCATTCTCGGTTCAGAAATGCAGAAACGTCTAAATGAAATGTTTTCCACTTTAGGAAATACTAGTATGCAGAAAAATCCAGCTGATAAATTAATCAGTTACTTATGCCTAACTTATTAGTTTCCTTTTAAATTTGTTATTTAAATGAGAACGGTGGTGAAACTCAAAATACTGTCCTTTTCAGGTGAACAGCATTACTTCAGACAATCCTTTGAGAATGAGGAGAACATTTTATTCACAGTTCTTTTCTCTTTGATCTTTCTTTTAATTAACTTGTTTAAAGGGGGTCATATCATACATTTTTTATTGTTTTTCTTCCCTGAGATAAAGCTTTTCATGCCAAAACAGTCATTTTTCATCCCCGATCTGAACTTTAAAATTAAATAGATGGTCATTAAGAGGACGTTTTCCGTGATATTACAATGAACTTCAAAGATCAAGGAAATATGACCCCTTTGGCCACAAAATATCACTCAAATAAAGATGTCTTTAATTCCAATATTTGATACAATGTAATTTAGGTTTGTACTCACGTAGTGAGCAGCCAGCGGGATTGTTTGGCCAGACCCAGACAAGCAGCAAGACAGATGACCAGATCCAATATTAGTATCAGGAGGTATGTCAACCACCTTCAGAAGAAAGAAGATCCAACAGAAAGAGATTTTTTATAAGCAATGAATGAAAAACCATTACATGCCATGAACTGAGATGCTTGAAATAATTCACAGAATATATTGGCAAGTTTAGAAAGAACAAATCAAGATGAGGTAGAAAGTGGCGCTAAAATTATAAGTGTGAAATGTTCCTTTTCCCGAGGTTAAAAGCAGCGTTTAGAACAACAACAACAACAACAACAACAACAACCTTTCAAGCACAGTGTGAAAAGCCTTTTAAACGGAAATGTGTTTAATTTAAAGTTTTTTGCATTGTCATGCAAAATGCACAATAGAAACAAATATTTTTTTAAAGTTTAATTTTCAAAATGACAAATTAAATCTCTATTTTCTCAGTTGTTTCACATAGACAAAATAGAGACATCTGATTAAGTCTCCTGCTTCTCAGATTTTCTGAAGATTTTTCAACAGGATCACAAACTGTTCTCAAATCGATCCCAAAGTCTACAATAAAATTCTTAATATGAACATCAGATTCAAGACCAAGTCATCTGAGCTATCCACATTCATATTATTCTCATCTTTTATGTCAACAATTGTTTCATTTGTGTCATTATTACTTCTCCAAAGGAATTTTAGGTTGCATTTTAAGTTATATACTAGTGAAACATGACAGACTCTCCTGAGCTACGAAAGCAATCTCCAAGTGATAAAATCTTCTTGTTGGTGTGTGTGTGTGTGTGCGCGTGTGTGCTGGCGAGGCCACTCCAGAGAGCTCTTCGTCTTTGAAAATAATTCATAATAGATGAACAACTTCTATAGGTATTAATATTTCATACGCTGAAACGTTGTCAGAGCAGAATAGATGACCGTGTCTCTTCCTATAAACTACTCTTAGACACGCATGCACACACATTCACATTATCATTATCGCATATCAGCTATATTAATATGCCTCCTATAAAATATGAACTTTTTTGGAAACCTACACTAAAGAATTTTGACATCATCACTTTTCAACCTGCCATCTGCAATGTGGAATGATGACAGGAATATGAATCCAGTACAGGCGGATGTTTTGATGAATGGCCAGCAGTGAAGCGGCAGCAGTAAATAACATGTGATCTATAGTGTCTAACGCAAGGAAATGACTTTAAATGCAACTATAAAACAGACTGTACACACATGTAGTCATGCATTAGCAGTTGATGGACTACTATGGCGCTTCACTCAACCACACTTAGCAGAATATCAAGGACGAAATACTTCATAATGATTTTTCTTTCTACAAAACAAGAGTGGAAAATAGACCTGCATTCTGCAGAAAATGAAACACAGGAGAGGTACATTACGGTAAAATTCAAGGTGACAGCTCTCATCATTACCTGTAATACTCCACGTATGCAGTCTGATCGGCTATGGCGGTCAGGTCTACTTTTGCCTTTTCCCAGTCAGGAAGCCCCAGTAGTTGCTTAATGATGTTGTCTGACATCTGTTGCATGAACTGTAGCGTCTGCACAAAGTCTCCCCGTGCGGCAAAGATCTCGCCCAGTCGAGACAAGTGTTCATTTAGGCTGCTCTGCATGCCTCCCATAGTACCCGTCACCTACGAGAGTGAATATCACTGTGAGTGCAATCAGAAATACTTTAATGGTTTTATAATGACATTCATCCATTCAAAAAATGTGTTTTTTTTTTTAAGAAATGAAATCTTTATTCAGCAAGGATGCATTAACTTGCATTAATCGCTATTTATCCAAAAATAATTAAAAAAGGTAACATGGTTTACACAAAAATAATAAGCAGCAAAAGTGTTTTCAACTCTGATAATAAGAAAGGTTTCTTGAGCAAATCAACATAGAATGATTTCTGAAGGATCATGCAGTAATGATGCTGAAAATTCAGCTTCAGAATAAATATTTAAAAACAAATGATTTTTTAATTGTAATATTTCACAATATTGCAGTTTTTACTGTATTTTGATGAAATAAATGCAGCCTTGTTGAGCATAAGAGACTAACATCTTACCGACCCCAAACTTTTGAACAGTAGTGTACTTCATTAGTTGTAGAAGTTTTAGACTTGACTTGGAAACATGTAAAACTGCAGACTAAACAGACACGCCACAGTCTCTTATGTGATTCATAAAAATCAATAAAAATCCAAAAAAAAAAAAAAAAAAAGCTTTTTGCAGAATCTTATATTGTTTACATTTCATTACTGAAAACCTTTAGATCACATTTAAATAATCAATTTAAAATGTAAGCAATTAAATTGAAAAGCTTTTAAAGCTGCTAATTTAACTTAACTGATAACATGCACATTAAATGCAGAAAAAAATAAGAACACAAAAATACATGATGTCCTCCTTTACATGAAAATATCCTTGCTTTCCTTTTTCTGCAATGGAAAAAGCCAAAGTAGGCAAGTGAGAAAGTACCGCATGAGGAAAGGGCCTGCTCTAAAAAGAACGGTTTTCTATTCAAACAGCCACAAAAAAGAGACGTAGCCTGCATGTAACCAAATTTGTGTTTCCTCATGCTTTCTCACAGACCCACCCAACAGCTACATCAAATAGAGTGGGTTATGATAGAAAAAGAAAACAGATGGGTACATGTACATACAGCATTTTTAAAGTTCAATAAAAGCTAAAAACAGCACAGGATCAGGGGATTCCCAGACAAATGCTCTACATCCTGAAATCAAATACTCATGGCCCAGACTCAATTCCCAGCAGCCCTTCTTTGGGTTATGACATCATGACTCGAGAGTGCAGTGATCTCATACCCAAAGCTGTGAGAAACTCAATTCCACATTGATTATCTAGTTTGACCGGACTCATTTTTATAAGATCTTTGATCTCTCAACAGCGCTGCATTCTCCTGAATCCTTTTATCTTCTTGAAATACGTAAGTTCTGATGTTTTACCGTTTTCAAATCCATTCTGCCGATCTCCGGGTCTGGCGGTAGCACTTTTAGCTTATAGCTTAGCATAGATCATTCAATCTGATTAGACCGCGTTAGCATCTCTCTCAAAAAGAGTTTAGATATTTTTCCTATTTAAAACTTGACTTTTCTGTAGTTACATCGTGTACAATGATGGCGCCTGAAAATAGTAATGATGGCGCCTGAAATGGCGCCAGCTAGGTAGCTATTTTCAGGCTGCGTAATATCATTGCGCCTGCTGCACCCATGGTACGGCAGCAAAGTTCCTTGATTATTACGCAGGAATGAGAGTATAGTTCCATACTCTCATTCCTGCGTGTGTACACGATGTAACTACAGAGGAGTCACGTTTTAAATAGGAAAAAATATAGAAACTATTTGGTAATTTTTTTGAGAGAGAGGCTAACGGTCTAATCAGATTGAATGATCTATGCTAAGCTATGCTAAAAGTGCTATCGCCAGACCCGGAGATCGGCTGAATGGATTCGAAAACGGTAAAACTCAACTGTTTAACTCTAGGGGAGTTGGAAAATGAGTCCATTTCCAACAAAAGTGAAGTGTTCCTTTAAGGACTGAGAGTGATTGTGAGTTTTCTAAATATTTTGTACTTTTCCTGGACATAGCAAAGTTTATTGTGTGGCCACGACTGCAAAGACCTCCTTAATATCAAAGCTGAACGTAATCCAATAATCCAGCTAATGAAGAAACGCTAGACATCTGTGTTTCTTAAGCCACAGCTGTAATGCATTTGAGGAAGTGGTTAAGATACGAGACCGAGATTTTTCTCCCAGCGCTGCAGCTCTAATTGATTGTCTCTGGTTTCTGCAAGCGCTGGGCTTCTGCAATTAAATTTGAATGGGAAAGTTGAAGCGTGAAATGGAACACAAGCACTAAGTGGTGCTGCCTGCTCTATATCCAGATATGATTTTCTATTTCTCTATTAAATTGGTTGGGGGAGGGGGGTGATGACCTAACTGCTTACAGGTCTTCTTCTAATAATGGCTGTTGAAATGTCTGGGGATTTGCTGGTGGAACTAGTTCAGAGGTTCTCAAGATAGTTACTGAACATATAAAGACCAACAATGTTGCAAAGTTTTACGATACAAATCAGATGTGACTCTTACGAGCAGCAAGGGGTTGAAACTTGAGCTTTTTAGGGTTCAAAACCTGTCTGACAACGAAGGAGAAAAAAAACAAAACAATGTCAGGAACTCAATCACAAAAATCAAATTCACTTTGTCTTCAAATTCTCCGTCGGCAAACGTTTGATTAACTGCCTCATGGGTGATGGATAAACAGCTCTCAGCTCCACAAAAGTCTTTATTACTTTCTATCAATTTTCTCTCACAGTTAACTGATGTGTGAGTGTGAAGAATAGCAAGAGAATTGTGGTTATTTTCTGTGGGTGAGACTTTCAGTGAGTGTTTGGGATGTTTGAAATGGTGAGCATGCCACAACTTTTCCACCAACAACTAGCAAAAACTCTTCAGAAAAACACCTTCCTATGTTTTTCTGCAATTCAAAGTCCTACAATTCTACAAACTGTTTAGTAAGTTCTGACTGAGGATTTTTGTCTGCCTTGAATAGTCAGGAGGGGACAGTGAAGGGCCGGGGGCCGACAGAAGGTTAATATACACGTAGAGCACTAAAGTGGCTCAAACTCCTGCACCTGGAGCCCAGCTGACAGAGACCAGTTCACCTTCATTCCACAGATTGAAGAAAAAAAATAAGTTAGTTTATAAATCAAAACCCTGTCAAACAGACTCTGCCTCCAAACTATTTTCCTCCAGATTTTCTTGAGCAAGTCGTTCTGAAGCCTTTAGCCTAGACTAAAATGTCCACAAATGTTGCCGTCAAACATTTCACTGACTACTTCTCACTCAAAAATCTAACTCTGGATAAAGTTACACATGAGGAAAACATATTTATGGTCAAGGAGCTGGCATGAGTCCAAAAAATATCCGCTTTCTATTCAAAGCAATAAAAAAAAGTGACCTTCACAAGCTGAGAGGACAGTATAAAATGACCCAGCGCTCTGCATCATGTCACACCCTGCAGAGAAAAAAAGGTATTTATGGAACAACAGAGCTCTGGGTTGACATTCTGTTTTATTATAGCCACCCTCTTAAAAAAAAAATGGCAAAAATATTATTTTATTTTCCTGTATTGACTACAAAATTATTGAACATATCTAGAATTATTACAAAAATACTGTTCATTAACACGTCGACCTTTTAGGTGGCATGTTGTCACAATGACCATGTTGTTTATTGGCATTGATTTTAGAAGAATTATTTTGTACAAAATATGAAAATATCATCTAAAAATCTAAACCAATAATATTTAAAATTTACGGAGCCTGTAAATGTTTTTTTAATGTTTTTTTAATGCAAAATTTTGTCTTTGATCGCAAAACCTTTGCATTCCCTTGCAAAAACTTTTTGCAATCTCCCGAATACAAAGTTTTTCAGGGGAAACGCAAAACATTTGCGAGAGGATAGAAGTTGCATTGACATAATTGTTCCTCCGATCTAATATTTTGTCCATCACCATGCCTCTTTAGGGGCTCCGTATGAATTAATAATAATAAAGTGTATTCTTTTTTTTTTTTTTAAACAATTATAATCCAAATAATAAAAATGATTAAATAAATAAAAAGGTATCTTTAACATATCCGTTTTAAAATGTTCATATTATATATTAATTAGAATGTAGTACAGTAAAACAATAAATTATTAAATAAGAATATATTTTAATTGTAATTACATTTTATAAAGTGTATACAACATAAAACAATGAGATGTTTGCCCCTAAATGTATCTAATTCATTATGGTTCTCCTCTTCTGTAACTCAAACCAAATAATTTATGCCCTTGATAATCCTTAGGTGCCTCTGTGCACACGAAACAGATCCTCACAGGAAACCACACAGTTCATTTGCAAGCACAGAGGGGGTGTTGAGAGGAGGTGAACAGGAGACCTTATGGCCCAGAACCAATAAACCCTAAAACCAAGCAGTCACCATTCAACACTCCTGAAAAAAAGTCTGTTACTCCTCTTAACTCATTTTGAAAGGGCTGCACAGTGATCCCAAACAAAACGAGTGTGGGTGTGTGTGTGTGCATGTGAGGCCGAGCATCTGCGTGCAATGGATGCCAAATTAAATCATTGTTTTGAGGCAGGCAGAACCATTGAAGAGCCTCAATCAGGAAGTTGAAGGTTTCACAAGTGACTTCATCAAAGCCTTTGTCGCAAGGTTCATGGCCAATTATGTGCAATGCATGCAGGGTTTTCAGACAGTGGACACTTTGTGCCATTGGTCTCGAAGGAGCAATCCAAGAATGGAGGGTCTCTTTTGCTTGATGGCAGGCTTAGATAAATGTACTGATGATTCTTGAAGCTATCAAAGCTGACATTAATCTGAGGTCATGACCTGGATATCTAAAACATCTCTAGCCCTTCTGAGCACCATTACATCATTTATTCACAGCTCAGCACTGGTATCTCCTTGAGGCCGAATGCTAATGAAAGTTATGGCTGATTCTTCCCCCGAAAGTGCAGATCCTGGGTCAGTTTTGCCTTTTGGCTTGTGATGACTCAGACCGTGTGTTGAGAGGATCAACTTGACCTCAGACAAGTGTGTGCCTCATAATTCAGAGTGAGACAGAAACAGATGCATTAATCTCCATTAGTGCAGATGGGGAGCTAATCCTCAACTCCTCAATGGTGTGAGCGGGCAGATGCTCGGAGCGCCTTCAGTCTCTGTTCAGGTTCAGAACCACAGCATAAACACTTCCCTGAGGGCTCATACAAGAGGTGTAAGTGTGCTGAACAGGTGTGGATTATTGATCTATAGCTTGTGATCATATATCCTTATATAGAATATATAACTTATATTCCAAGTTCTATATGGAAACAAATGCATCAGCTACACACTTGGAAATAAATATATGGTTATGATTGATGATGTCATCACTAGAGCTGGGCTAATGTCCAATGGATCTCAAACTCGCAGTATTCAGGATTGACGACAGGTGTGACTCTCAAAACGTCCTGTTCAAACAACAGTTGCTATATGTCTGTGTGGAAAGAATGATAGATGGAATGACAGATCACACCTGATCAATGGCTGACAGGGGATATTTTCAGATTATTTTTTCCTGTAAAATTACACACGTCACCTTTAAAGGAGGAAATAGGTGAACTAACCATTGCTTTTGCAGTCTTTCAGTCCACCAGGCAATGAAATAGCTAAAACTCACAACCAGAGGTATGAAAGGCCCGAACGAGTGCATGAAATTGGTGCGTGAAGCAGGATTAAAGCGTCTTAGTGTCACTGTCAGCTCTACGCATTTGAGTCAGAAAAACGGAGACGGATATAAATAGGTCTGGCTGAAGATGCATGAATTAGGTTTTATTCATGCCACAGCCTTCAAGGCTTGGAAAGGAACAATGACGAAAGGAAAAAAAGAGGCCTTAATAATGGCACAAACATAAAAGGCTGTAAAAACCAATTTGAGGTATTTTCTTCAACTACTCCATATCACAGGAACACACTAGAGTGAGTCTCTGTTTTCTAACACGCACAGATACACCCCTCGTCGTTCACGGGAGCAACGTTTTTCCAAAGAGACACGCGGTGGCATGTAACTCCATATATCTTCAATGGTGTCCTTGCTATTGCAAAAGCGATGTCAGAAAATCAATCATGCGCTCAGTAGGGGAACCCATGAAATTTTAGCAGTGCTGATTGGCAGGAAAAAAAACGATTTTACAGAAGCAGACAACTGAACTCTGAGAATATAGGGACCATCTGGCTGAGGTTTGGTTGGAAGGAACGCTTTGATAGAAAGTGCAGATCTATTTTAAGGGAGGGAAAAGAGATAATGTTAGAGCTTTTGGAAGGAGAGAAAGTGGTTGGGAGAAGTCAGCCAGACTATTGGGACATTTCGGCTGAAGACTAAAATTGATTAGTAAGTCAAAAAACAGTCTGAATGTGTTATCTATAGTCAGCGTTGCTATATTTGTACTTACCAAACTGTCCACTCCCGCCAGTGTGTGATTGGCATTATAGAGGGAATAGGTCAGCTGATACACCCCATCATTGGTTTCACTGTTTCCATAGAAACCAACTCCCACAGCAACACTGAAAAGTCAAAAGGTGAAAAGTTAAAATTAATTGTAATCATCAGGTCCTCACAGAATATGCACATGCAGAAATCCGCAGAGGGATTTCCACAGATCTGGAACACCGGTCATTCACAAAGGTTTACACTCTTGCATGATTTTTATTAAATGTTTTGGCTGGTTTTACCATGATTTTAGCTTCCAACTAAGCGTGCACATTTTACCAGGTTTAAACCCCAAAATAACAGCTGAAAATACAGAAAGAAAATGCTCCTAAAGTGTTGGTCTACACTAAAGATACAGGATCGCAAATGTACACAATGATATTTTAGTATAATTTATGTATACCATTACAGTTTTTATTATTAATAACTGGAACTAGCTTTTTTATATTTCAGTTTTCATTTAATATATTCATTGTGATTTTAATTTAGGATTCAGCTTTTATTTATTTTATTTTTTTGTGCTTTTCTTGTTTTATTTTTATTTTTATATATCTTTAATACATTTTTATTTCAGTTATAGTAATCTTAGTACTTCAACTTAAACATATTTCAGTGTGTTTCCAAAGAAACATTGTTAAACTTTCATTGAAGTTTATTTTTGCATATATTTTTATTTTATTTCAGCTTTATTTCAATTACAGAAAACGATTTTTAATAGTTTTAGTTAACAATAACAACACTATGCTATGAGTTCAAGTCATCAAATGTCAGAAAATGTTTCCTGTGCTTAGATTAACATCATTTTGGACCGAAGAAGCTCTATATGGATCGAAAGTTAAATGACTGGGAAATGAAAGCACTGTGGCAGGATGGGTGGTGCACGCGTGCCACATGCAGGTCTTTAATATTCAGCAGGAGCTGTACTGAGCCAGAGGCTAATGTTCCCCAGACACAAAAAACATAAGGGTTGAGGAAATTACAAAAAGATGGTGCCTTCTGCCTGTGAGAACACCACACAAGCACTATGAGAGCGAGAGAAAGATAACCACGCGTTCAGAACAATAATACAAATCACAACCATTATTATTGAAGGGTTGGTCCACTCAAAAAAAGAAAAATACTCACCTTCATGTCGTTTAAAATCCATAACACTTGTCCATCTTCGAAACACCAAGAGATTTCAGTCCCTCCAATGAAATTCTGTTCACTCAAAACTCTGACGGTTCAAAAAGTTCCTAAATAGACCGTAGCATTGGGGTGAATTCAGGGTGATTGGAACACTTTTTACTACTGAAATGACTTGGAAAAAGTGTCCCAATAAACCTGAATTCACCCTAAATCCACAGGATTTGAGCCCGTAAATCCATGTCTTCTGAAGAGATATGATCGCTTTATATGATGAGGAGGTTTGATTTGAATTTCACATATAAACATTAATCAGAGAACACGCATATGGAATTCAAATTTCGCAAACGGACACTCAGTTTGTTTGACGTGCGAGAACCAATGAGGTTCATTCTTGTGTGTCATTCATGCACAATTGAGCTTTCGCAAGAACCAATGACGTTTGTTTTCGCACGTCAAGCAAGAACGCTTGCTGATCAATGTTTATATGTGAATAAAAGCCTGAATTAAAATGTTCAACATATAAAAGCAATCATTTCTCTTCAGAAGACTACGATTAAACCACTCGATTCGGATTTCGTTTTGGGTGAACAGACTTTCAGTGGAGAAACAGAAATATTTTAATTTGTGTTCTGTAGATGAACAAGAGTTGCATGGGTTTGGAACTACATGAGGGCGAGTAATTTTAATAAAGTCTACAATAATCACCATAAAAGAGACTATTTCTGAACAGACCATATTATTTACACTTGACTTTAGCATTTAACTCGTTCCTAACATTAATTCTATCATCTTTTGTTCATGCTCATGTTATTTCAAACTTGTAATTCTTTCTCGTTTGACTTCTTCGGAAAAAGAAAAATTGGGGACAGCAATCTCATAAAACTTACACTGAAGGAGGGGCCATATGTGGATACTAGAATGTGAGAGAAATTGAGCTGGAAAACAACCAACAACAACTGCCCACAACACCCTAGTATCATAACGGCAAGTTCTAGAGAGCTTCTACCACTATTTGGGCTTTATATTAAAAGTAACCGAATTGACATATCCAGTAAAATTGCACTGGTGAAGATATACTCATGATGTTTCACTGCAAACAACATAGTCCTTTCTCCAAACCAATTTCTCAAAAACAGCTATTCAGAATCAGACAATGGTCCAAATACAACCCATTTGAGATAAAGCATGACAGAGAAAGCCATCTCCAATATCAGAGAAACAAGTTAATGAGTCTTTGGCATGAAACAGAGAACACTGGCGTGAGAATCAGTTCCCTCCACAGCAAGCCACAATCTTCTCAACACTGGGAACAGGAAGCATCTCACATAGAAAGAATGATGTCATCAAAATGGCCAGGCTCATCTCTGTTCTTGGTATTTGGCTCATTAGTCCCCAGAGACCCTATGAGGTCAATAACACCGCACAGGAAGTGAAGTCATATCCCGCATTGCATTGTTAATATAGGGTGCCCTTTAAAGTCCATCCCTGGTCCACCCTCCTTTGTGTATAACGTATATTTCACGTTTGGGACCATAATGAGCAGAGTAATGAAATGCAAAATCTGTTCTCGGTCCTGTGTCAGCTGAAGAGAAGAGACTGATGTTAGATCAGACTGACAGTGTGGGACTCCTGGGGAAATGTAAAAGTGTAATGATTCCTCCAAAGCTTCTTGCCTTTGGAGTGGGTGAGGAGTCATAAAGACACACTCACAAACACAAACACATAAAGACTGCACAGTGCCCTGAGGCCGTGTGCCGTCTTGCACCGAAATTACGCACGGGAGAATGTGTGCGGTCTGGAACAGGGGACTTTATTAAAATTATGGGGAGAGTGAATTATCATTAGCTGGATGCCTCAAGCCATACTGCATCATTCTCCTGAATCTGATCCATCTTTGATTTAAAAAGTGCATGAGACAATTTAGCTGCATTGGAAAGAGGAAGGAGAGAGGGAGAGACAGAAAGAAATGACAGCTTTCTCATAAAAATAATGAGCGCCAGTTTCAATCAGGGTTATTACTGTTAACGGAAACCAAAATGAAGAATAAAACTTTAACTGAAAAAAAAAAAAAAAAAAAAAAAACTGAAAGTAAACATATTTGATGACACAAAATTAACTAAAAAAAAATGATTAGAGAGAGAGAGAGAGAGAGAGAGAGAGAGAGAGAGAGAGAGATAGAGAGAGATAGAGAGAGATAGAGAGAGATAGAGAGAGATAGAGAGAGATAGATAGATAGAGAGATAGATAGAGAGATAGAGAGAGAGATAGATAGATAGATAGATAGAGTGATAGATAGACAGAGAGATAGACAGAGAGATAGACAGAGACATATATATCTATCTATATATAGATAGACCTATATTTTTATTTTTAATTTTTTTAGGTAAAACTGTATTTTGATAGTCAAGTCACCTTTATTTAGCGCTTTTTACAATACAGATTGTAGTCCACTTTATACACTCTACATAAGAAACTTTGCAACTAAATGTCAACTAGTCAGAGTATTTGCAGACTGTCTGCATAATATTTGCTAACACTATTTTGATGGTCAGCCAACAGACATTTAACTGACTAAGTAACTCTGCAACTACATGCCAACTCATTCTACTAACCCTAACCTAACAGTCTACTAATATTCTGATGAGAGTTAGTTGACATGTAGTTCCAAAGTTACGTATTGTTAGTAGAATGTCTAAAGTGGACTATCAAGTATCAAAATATCCAGATATGAATCTGTTTTTTTTTTTTTTTCATACAGTGAAAGTCAATAGGCTCCAATGTTTGGTGAGTTCCCCATCTTTCTTTGTGTTCTGCATAAGAAATAAACTGATTTGGAATAACATTAGGCTGAGTTAATGATGACAGAATTGTATTTGGGTGAACTATCCTTTAAACTATATAATTTAAATCACTAGCGTTGGCAGCACAAAATACTCAAATTAAAATAAACAAACTCAAACACTGATAGAAAATCTGATCCAATCTGATTTTGGAAACAAACGCTGTGTCTGAAATCTCAGATACTCCATGACCGTTAAATGGTATGTTCTATATAGTATGCATGCATTGTCAGTTGTGTCACTTCACTTCCATTCACAAATTCAGGGATAGTAAAGTGTCCATCGAATGCAACCTTCAGAATCTCATAGGAAGTAGTAGGGATACGGGTACTTATGTGTTTTTCACATATTTACAGTACACTGTAAAAAAAAAAAAATGTACATCCCCAAGTCAAAAATTTCAAGTGACTGATAACATCCAAATTTTTCAATTAGTCTAACGTATTATTTCTCATTGAGCCAATGTTAACAGACTATTGCAACAAGAATTTCACTTGGGTCAACTGAAAAATTTAGATGTTATCGGTCACTTGAATTTTTTGATTTGGGAGGGTTAGAATTTTTTTACAGTGTAGTAGAAAAAATTCATAAGCAGCGAAAGTCATTTTACAAGGTATCGGCCTGCTGCACTGAACAGTTCTGAGAAAGAATGAATGCCTAAAACTGTTAGAAGATACTCAAAAAGAACTAGATATAACTGTAGATTCTGTGAAATAATCAATAGTTATTTGAATGTAGAAATTAATTGAATGATAAAAGCAAAACTAACTGTGGTCGGTCACTTTCCATGTCAATCATGATGATCATGACTATCAAAGTATGCCGTTCTTGCCAAAATGTTCAATGGATTAGATTCCATACTCAAAAGGCTGTCTTTGCGAAAGACTAAGAACACCAGAATTCGAATTTTTCACGGATTAGTTCACAGATTTATTCAAAACACTATGCTCTCAAAAAAAGACTCCATAATGAGACAAAGCCCTTTCATCTTTCAGTGTTTAACCAAACACTTCAAATGCAAAACCTGTTTGGAAAAGACAGCTGAAGAGAAACAGCTCTTTCTGCAGCACTCTGCAAGATGAATTAGTCAAATTATGAATATTGTAGATGGTTGCTGGTGAAGAACTGAATCAGAATCACTCTGCAGAGCTTCTTAAACCTGTGGTCTTCAGACAGTCAATGAGGAGTTAAAGCTTGCATTTGAAAAACTGGTGCTTTGATGCTTATAAATCTATGCCAAAAATGCAATATTATAGGCAATTGCTCCCCATGGTTCATCACTGTCTCATCCAGGCTTTTCAAAACCAAAGCACTAATGCTTTTTTTAGAAGAAGAACCATAGAGCCTTAAGATGTTTCACCTTTATATGGTTAAAAAAGTGCCCAAAAAAGCTCTGCTCTGACCACAAAAACCAGGTCTGAAAGCAGGGACATAAATAATGGCTAAATAAAGCATTACTTAAGGGAGGCATTACTGAGTAAAGTATGAAGTAAACTAGAGGAGGAGCATCTTCCACCGAATATGATTTCAGCGCATCCTCAGATGTCTCCTCTCCTGAAGGGGGCAGTGCTTTGTTACGATAGATGTGCATTCCTTTATTCAATCGACTGGGTTCTTTGTTCATGCCACCACAGGGCTTCGAAACGACAAGAGCCCCACATTACTAAGTAGGGGGTGGGCAGGCTTGTTTGCTGAAGCTGTAACCATCTGTCAAGCCATCTTGGTGCTGCATGATTCATTAGAACATGACTGATGAACACAATATTGGTCATTCACCCTCAAACTGTAGGCTACAACTTCCTGCTTCATCAAGTTCTTTAACATGAAAAATGACTACACATTCACATGAAAACTACAGTAATCGGTGATATTTAAATCAGATCAAATACAGTGTGAACACATAGTGCCAAAGTAAAATAACAATAATAATAAATTTTACTTAAAAAAAAAAAAAAGTTTTGAGAAAGTGACAATGTTATTAAAACATGTTTTGAGAATAAAGTTATAATGTTACAGGAATAAAATTGTACAATTAGGAGATGAAAGAAAATCAACTTTTTTGTCATTTTTTATTAATGATGAATATCACAATAGCAATAGAACGAACCTGCTTTAATGCGAGACATGGATTTAGTCAAATCATAATTTAGGACAGTATGATCCACTTCAGTTTGATGTACTTTACTTACAAAAAAAAAGGAAAGTCATGATAAAGACACGGATTTGAAAATGACTCAAACTCATTGACTGCTCCTGGCTAAGCAACAGTCAATAAAGAATAAAATAATGACTAGGCTAAAGTGTGCTGATCTAGATTTATCACCATCAGACATATGCTGAACAGCGGTTGTCAGAACTGAACTATTACCCTTCACACACACACACACACACAGGAAGATGACAATAGGTTACAGATGTCAGAGAGCAGGTGAGAGTGTGGCGGAAAACAACTGGCGAAGCACAGCAGGATAAGAGATCCTCGCTCTTCTCTTTTACCTGTCAGTGAAAGCTCTATGAGGTATGTGGAGGTCACGTCATCAGGTGGAGAAACAGCTGTGGCATGAGCAAAGGCTGTTTTTTCAGAAAAATAGCAACTGAAATACAACTCAACTTCATTCTATTAATACGAATGTTTATGTTTTTATAGCGTAATAATAGAGTAATAAATTACTCACTCTCATGACATTGCAATCCAATATTATACTTTATTTATATATATAAATAAATAAATAAATAACCCATATGTTTGTTTAATATCAAGTTATAAGTGGTATATTAAATATGCACACACATACATACAAACATATATACATACATACTGTACACATGCGCACACACACACACACACACACACATATATATATATATATATACATACACTAAACTAAATTATCTATTATTTATTATTAAACACATACAAATAAACACTGAAGGCTAGTCAGTACTATTTAGTGCTTTATTTAATGTTTCTTTAATTAAAGCAGTTAAAAATGCTCTTCATGTCGTGATCTAAGCAACTCTTGAAAAGGAGCAGCACATCTGAACGCAGGGGAACCATGGCAACACAAGCTGTAGATTACCAAAACATCAAAACACCAGAGAAGCTACTGCCCAACTCCTGTCATTCAGCAATATAATGGAGAAAATAAAAGAATAGTGTGTAGTCTCAATGGCTCGATATATCTAGAGTGGCATCTCGGAAAGCACCGTCAGCGATTAAGACCAGTTCCACTTGCATAAAATACTAGACATTGTAGTGTTATTGCTAATTTGCAAATGACTGTTTTCTCTTCTTCATTATCATCATCTTCAACTTTGTTTAAATAAACATTTGATTTCTGAATGTTATACAGTATGTTTTTATACTGAAATAAAATTGTATCTCAAAAGATCAAGGACAACTTAATTACTCATGATATGATTCTTTAAATAAAACATTGAAACTGTATAAGACCCCTTTAATGACATTTGAAAACAGATGATTTATCATTTACACAATTGTGAAACCCGAGAGCATTCTAGGACCCTAAAGGGCTCCATCATTTCACTGCACGATCTGAGACTCTCACAGAGACAGAATATTGATTTGGAGCCAGATAGCCGACTTGAAGGTATTGTATTAAATGCACACCTCTATCTACTTGTTCACCCATCATTCCAACTAAACAAACAACCCTATAATTTACTTCTGGACACTGCAGAAACACTTCTGCTACAAACCACATTAACGTTTAATGAAGATGAAGTCAGCCTTGCTGAAACATGCCAGTTTTAGCAAAAATACATAAATTATAGAAGGAGAGGTTAGAAGAGTTAAATGCAAAGTTTCCAAAGTTAAATTACAGTATACAGAAAACAAAACAAACAACAGACAACCTTCAGTGAACAATAAATGTATAGGATACCAACAATGTCTGCAAGGCGACAATGGTGAAAGTTTAGAGAATCCGTTTCCGATCCGATTTCATATGAAGCTACAATGAACATTAAATATTTACAAGGAGTTTGTTGGGAAAATAAAATTAAGCAATTATACATTGAAATGTAACGCAAATATAAATATAGTATAGAAAGAGAGCTTGTGCTATTTATAGATAATTAGCCTATAGATTAATAGATGAAAAATCATAGAAAAAGTAAAGAAAACATATTTAATAAGTTATCTAAAGATATTTTTGGTTATCCAACCCATATACAAAAGTATGTAATTGCTGATGTTAAACTCAGACCATGCTTTCGCATTTAACCCAACAGTAGGCTCTGTTTCACCACAGAAGGTTTCAGAATACAGACAGTCGTAAAGCTAACTTAATATCAACACAGATGAGTGTCATGGGACTGAGAGGATGGTGCCCTCATAAACATACACACACTCACACTCATACACAACACTAACTAATTCAATTGAGCACTTTAGAGCTCAGCACTTCTCCAGCAGCGGTGGGATGATGTAACAGCTGGGATAGTGCCTACTGTGAGACTGGAGCGTTGAGATAGATTAGAGAACTCTCCTTCTGCTATTAGCATGTCAAAGTAACAACTATTTACTTTAAGAAAGCTCTGTGTAGTGAAGCTCCTAAGAGTTAAGACCTTGGAAGACTGTGAATGTGAATGTCTGCAAAGATATTCAATTTTGCTGACCAATTCACAACATGAAACCAAAACTGACTGTAGTTACTTTCTTAAAGGCATAGCTCATTACAAAAATTACATTTTTGTCATTTCATAAAAATAAAAAAAGGGGGAGACTATACACAATCTTATTGTGCAATTTATAAATCAAACTGTAATAACTCAATCTTCCGTTGCCACGACAGACTTCGTTTTAGTGACGTATGCCGATCTTTTTCAATTATTGTGTCTGCTTTAAACTGGTCCTGCACAAATATCATAAATCAATTTGCTTTGACTTTAGTGCAATGATGATATCTTAATAATATCATGCTCCATTTCTTCATGCATACTTGAAATATGTATGAAATATATACATACATATTCATTTATTTTACAAAAATAGTCCCTCGCAAAAAGGTTACAACATGTTGGGGTCCACGCCATCAAAAGGCTTGAAAACCCCTCATATAAAGCTATATAATTGATCCATGCATTTCAAGTCTTCTGAAGTCATAAGATAGCTTTGTGTCACTGGTAATCTTCCATTACCAAATCGCATTTACGCATTAAAAAATGCAGGAGGGAGAAATATATTTAAGAGCTGAAACAGAGGGTGAGATTTTTACCAACCTAGATTTCAGTTTTCCATTATAACATTGCTATTCTATGGCTTAAGTCATATGGACTCTTTTCTAAGATTTTATGCTGGTGTTTTTTTTTTTGGTCCTTCTTTGAGCTTGACAGCCATGGTCACTAAGAACTGAAGCTGTGAAGAAGTGAATGCCACTCGTTCTTAATGGATGACGGAGGCAGAAAACTGCACAGTGCCTGAGCAGAAGGCAAAGGGCCGTCTCGGTGTGTCCAAGGCTATTCAACCCCCTGTTAAAATCCTAAATACTAGTCAAACTCTGAGTGTTCCCACAACCCCTCCTCCAACTCAGACCTGACAGACAATGTGGCCCGAAACAAAACTGGAGTGTTTCTATCGCCGGTCAGCGGTATGGGGTTTAGACAGGAATGTAGATCCCTCTCTGTATTCGAGCAGAGCAGCACTACCTGACGTGACCCAGTGAACAATCGATTTTATAGAGCAAGAGAATAAACTGAACCTCTCTGAGAAAGAAATTGAGAGCAAATGAGAGTGTGAGAGAGAAACAGAGGCTGTCTCTTTACTAGGTTGTCTGTCTGTTAAATCTCTATAGCCAATAAAATAGAGCAGTTATTTGAGGCTCTCCTGTCTTTCTTACCCTAATATTAAAGGAGCCATACCATACATATTTTTTTGACCAAAATAGTTTAGCACCTTAGTTTAGAAGGAAACAGAGAGATGGATGGAAGAGACAAAAAGCTAAAAAAAAAAAAAAAAAGGTGGGGAAATAATGAGGAAGATGTGTCACCAGGAAGTTATGAGCTAATTTGCCAAAGGGGATTTTGCTAGTAGTTGCCATCACTCATTTCAAAATCACATGACAGACAAAAAAAAAAAACCTTCTTAATAAAATCTTCAATTTTAAATTCTGCTCAACCATGCCAGAAACAGAAAGTTTGAAATAACCACAATGAACATAAGCAAATCATTCTCGCATGTTTTTCTTACACATACACTTGAGTGCTTAAAGGAGAACTCCGGTCAATTTTAACATTGAGCTGTTTGAAAAAATGATGTTTATTCAGCCAGCGCTCATACCTGTATTTACATCCTGTTTTCGGTCGAAGTCCACAGTAGTTGATTGCCGAGTTCACGCCCATAGGTTTAGTACCTAAATGATCACGCGCGTGAACTCGACAATCGACTACTGTGGACTTGGACCGAAAACAGGATGTAAATACAGGTATGTGCGCTGGCTGAATAAACATCATTTTTTATATATTTCTTTCACATCTACTGCAGTCAGATTCACTCGCGTTCACTCCGAAGGAATCACTCACATGACCTGTGCACTTGTAATGACACATCAAGGATGTTAAGAGGCTAAAAGCAGGTTTAAAACTTGCCCCATTGAAGTCAACAGAGTGCAAATTTTAAAAAGAGGATAACACGGTGTAGGCAACACCGATTTTTGTTGTTGTTCTCTGTACTGACAGCACTCTAAATTTACAAAAAAATTAGCTCAATGTTAAAATTGACCGGAGTTCTCCTTTAACTATGCTGTCTGCGTCTTGAGCGGGTTTCTCTCGTGTGAGAACAGTGGGTGGTACGTACCAGCAGATGAGTCCGGCAGCAACAGCAGCCCAAGTGACACAGCAAGAGTTGGATTTCTTACTTTCCTCTTCCTCCTCATCCTTCCGACAGCAGCACAGACAGCTCAGGTAGATGGCCAGACACAGCAGATTCACACCAAGCCCAGCCGCTGCTACACAGCCAAGGAAGATGAGTGACTGAAACAGAAAAAAAAAGAAAAAAAACCTTAAGATATGAGTTTCTTTGTTAAAATAACTCCTTTTTTCCTTGTTCTTTTGAAATGAAAGAGTTTGATCTCATATGCCATTCATAACACAAAGCTCCCTTATCATCAGTCCACATATGGAAACTAAAATTCTCTGAGTTGTTCAGAAAGCATCACTGCTATGATATCTGAATTATGAGTACTTTAAAAATTGACCAACCGTATTTACATAAACACAAACGCACATTCAGTTTACAACTCTTAAAGTCAACATGAAATCCAAATTGATGTCCTGATGCATGTTTTTTTTTGTCTTACTGTGGACAATTTATCTATGCATTTTTTGTTTCACGATCCAATCAATGCATAATGGACAAAAATCCAACCCTGTCCAACATGTTTCCTTATTCCTAATTATTTATCTGTGAAATAAGTCAGATTACACAAGTAATATGGGTTATGAATGCTGTTGGGGACTGGGAGTTGTGGAAAAATATGATACACTGGTGTTTTCCCAGATGAGAAGTTTATCTATGTATCATCTTTTTACTCCTTTAATTCATTTTAGAACTGTATCATATCTATTTTATTTTCTTTTATAATGGTTTTAATGTTCCTTGCTTTTATTTTGTAATTAATTATTTTATGTAAAGCACTTTGAATTGCCATAGTGTATGAAATGTGCTATATAAATAAACTTGCCTTGCCAATTCAAAAAAAAGGTTTACTGTTGAATTTTTAAAATAAATAATTCATGATCCAATCAACTCCTAATGGATAAAAATCAATCTCCGTCCAACATCTTTTCCTCATTGTCAAGACAGAAATAATTATATATATATATAGCACTTTAATTTACACATTAATTGGCTGTGGTGGTTAACCTGCAACTTACACTTCAAACACTACGTGAAAAGACTCGAGGCCCAGAGAGAAGGAAATGAATAGTGGAATAAAGTTGTTATTTTTGTTTGTTTTTGCGCACAAAAAGTATTCTCGTCGCTTTATAAACTTAAGATTGAGTCACTGGAGTCACTTGGACTATATTAACGATGTCTTTAATACATTTTCTGGGCCAGCAAGTGATAATGTCTTAGAAGCCTATGGAGGAGTGAGACAGCTCTCAGATTTAATAAAAAATATCTTAATTTGTGTTCCGAAGATGAACGAAGGTCTTACGGGGTTGGAACAACATGTGGGTGAGTAATTACTGACAGAATTTTCATTTTTGGGTGAACTAACCCTTTAAACTTCAACACCCATAATGCACTGGGGCATGTTGCTGTCCAAGGCCACTCCCACCAGTCTTCTATGAATACGTTTACCAGTCAAATACTGTGTTGCGTTAGTAGGAAATACTTCATAGCAAACTTTTAATCAATGGTGTTGACTTACATTCTCGGGTGCAAGAATTCAAAGAGTAAATGTTTAACGGGAAGTGAGTTACTTTCGGTTTCCAGGAAGGATCCAGCGCATTGTAGGCGGTAAAATAGAGGGTAAAAACTGAAAGAAACTGCCAGTAAATTTTGAATTTCTCAGTTTAGGTAATAGGGAGGATGAGTCAACAATGTTCATGTTGATATGCTACCAACTCTGTAACAATACAAAGCGGGTTGCAGAATATGGACCTTAATAATAAACAGAATCCTAATACAATCTTTATACACAGTACAAACATGAAAATCTCAGATGCAGCCATTAGTTTGCTATATTTAAAGCTCCCATGTGTGCTACCTGTGACCTTGTCTGCTAATGCAAGTTTCTCATTAATGTCGAATGAAGTCACGAGTCACAACCTCCTGAGATGTTTTCCGAACACAGACAATGCATTGCACTGATAACGCAGAGGTCTTTTCTGGTGGCAACACACTGTCATATAACTTAAAGTTCCAGTTGATAGATCCGGAGCTATTTTAGTCCCAAAGCCTTTAATGGGGGCACAAGGTAGCGTGTTGCTCCGCCAATGCTTAGTACACACCACCGTTAAAGGAGCATGATCTCATTTTTGGCACTGAAAATGGTCTTAACTTGGTTGAAAACATTCACCCAGACAGGAATCTATGGATTTTAAGCAGTGACTGGGGATAAATATGACAACTGATGGCGCAGTACAATTATTAAACAAAAGGCACACTCCACATATACACACACCATGTCGTTTCCCATCCTCCTCTCGGCTCTGAAGGGGATGGAGAAAGTAGGACAGCTATAGCAAGCAGCCCCAGAGTCTGTATTTGCTGCATCACCATCCCTGTTTCTTGCATTGTCTGTCTCTTTCGGTTACATTCAACACTGTCTCTTTCATCCTCTGGGTGGTGGGACATCCTAAGCCATCTGCTTCACTCCCATCTATTAACGCTAAGACTAATAAGTTAACCAATCTACCCACAACAGCAGTAGCTGCGTATTCCTCCACTGTGTGAGAGAAACTAGTCAGAAATCACAACAGACAAGATAAAGAATTAGGTTATACAATATAATTTCATTTCAGATTATATAAGGACTGTAAATATTATAACTAATGGTTCGAACCAACAGTATATCAATGGGCAACTTAATCCATCTTGACCCGTCCCATCCAGTACTCTATTAGCATTGGCCATTGAAAAACCCATAATGATCATAAAGGTGCATTCACCCCATGTCAAAATTCTCGTAACTACAACATTACGACTTGTAAAAAGAGTTAACGTCCTCATTAGAACTTTTAATTACAACTTGTAAACTTTGATTTGTCTGAGAGCACCACTGCAGCGTCACCCGAAAAAACCTCAAAATGGCAGCGGCTTCAGCAGTGAAACGTAGTTAAGCAGTTATTTCAGAATTTTTCTGTTTAATAATAACATTGACAGTTGACTATTTATAATGTTTTAATAATACAAGAATAATCTGAAAATAAACAAAAGACATACAATGTCTATTGATTACCTAATCAAACTACACCAATTAATTGAGACGTTAAGAGTGTAATTAATAATGTTGCCATCAAAACACGCATGCCGCTAAATCAACAATTAATACAAATTATTTTGTTCTATATTCACAATTTATCAGTTGGCCAATATACACTAACGTTCAAAAGTTACATATGCAGAGTTCAGATGCAAAAGCCTCTAAGTGACATCTGAAATTTTCTTATAGAATGATAATTTATCAAGCTTGTATATTTAAGTTCAGTAATTTCGCTTAAATGACAATTAATAGGTAATTTTCATTGCCATATACATACACATACATACATACATATATATATATATATAACTTTTGAACGTTAGTGTATATTGGCCAACTGATAAATTGTGAATATAGAACAAAATAATTTGTATTAATTGTTAATTTAGCAGCATGCGTGTTTTGATGGCAAAATTATTAATTACACTCTTAACGTCTCAATTAATTGGTGAACTTTTGAGCTCTGAACTTTTACATTGTTACAAAAAATGTTTAAGCTGTTTTTGTCTTCTTTTTTTTTTTTTTTCTGAAGGATCATGTGACACTCAAGACTTTTTTTTTTTTTTTTACAGTTATTTTATCAAACAAATTATTTTTTATCAAATAAATGCAGCCTTAGTGAGCATAAGAAAGTAAAACAAACACATTTTGACTGGTCCTGTAGTAGACCACTAATCACAAGCATCCATAGGTATCTATTAAATGTCAGATATTTAAGCAAAATGCATGATGAAACCCACAGTGTCTCATTTCAGCCACATTGTCTGGAAAAGATGAGTCTGTGTAAACCCCCTCCTCCACCTTTGAGGATGGTGAATTCCCCATCAGGCCTTTGTGAAGGGTAAATAGGGGTTGATGAAGGTACTGTGATGAGGAAATGGGGGGAGGATGTACACAGACTGCCACAGGGGGGGGGGGGTCTTATGGGAGGGGATGGGGTACATTTTAGGGAATGAGTGTGTGTTTTCATTCTCACTGAAGAGCGGGGATTTGAGTGTGTGTGTGTGTGTGTGTGTGTGTGTGTGTGTGTGTTTGTAAATCAGCAAGGGAAGCAGTTGGTGTGGAAACAAGGGGAGAAAGACTGGCATTATGTTTACTGCTTTTGGCCAGAGACACACACAAAAAAAAAAAAACATAAATAAACATCACCATAGCAACCTCCAGGTCCTCTCTGCCCTTGTAGTTAAGTCCTGGGACAAAGTGAAAAGAGGAATTATCATAGACTATTTTAATGAAGCAGCGTGTGACTACATGACTGGAATTACCCAGACTAAATCCTGTGATCTTCGTGAACTACGAGAAACTTGTTTTGTCTGACAGGGAAAAGCCTAAGAGATTAATGATGGGTGGTATAAGCAAAATCTTATATCATGGCAACATTAACAGTATACATACACCATAATAGGTATTTGGGCAGAAAATTCAAAAACAATATATGTTTAAATAGTTCAGATAAAGTATATTATATTTCAGATACACCATAGAATCATGTGACACTGAAGACTGGAGTAATGACTGCTGAAAATTCAGCTTTGCCATTTTAGTCAAGTCAAGTCATCTTCATTTATATAGCGCTTTTAACAATGTAGATTGTTTCAAAGCAGCTTTACAGAGATACACATATAATTTAAGGTAACAGAGATTGTTTTGGCTTTAATAAAGATATTTTCCAGCTAAAGTTAGTTTTGACTGATTCGCTTCCGTCGCAACGATCATTTGTTATTAAATTAGGGGCCGCTAAGACGACACCATTCTCTCTACACAGACTTTAAACGCGAACCTGTGATAAACGCTCATGCGCATTAATTTTTTAACGAACAATAACACACACAATTATGCTAAAATGTCTTTTTGTCGAGTATCTTCATAACATAAGAGTAGTCTTATGATGAACGTGAAGAGTTATGACTCGTGAGAGAATGAGGCGCGTGTGAGATCCGCGTCTCTGACAGCAGCGGCTGGTCTTAAAGGGACAGTACACATAGCCACTAATTATATCTGTCGCTAAAGTTAATCAAAGAACAAAGGGAACAGAGAAAAACACTCACTGCTCTTGACTAAAGAACTTTTTTCTTTAGGCAGATTATCACTAATCTGTGTGTGCTAGGGGTGTAACGATTCGTTTTAACAACGATTCGATTCGATTCGCGATTCATGGTTGTCGATACGATTCAAGGACGATATTGGTTCATTTAGAACGATCCGATCCGAAACGATTCAGTGACTTGAAATCGATTCAGTAACTTTTTAGCCAAAAATTCTTGTAAGGGAATCAGGTATCAATTAATTATAGATATAAACAAACAAGTAAACAACAATTAATGTAAAATGCATTCACATTTTATTTTAATAAGTAGGACTGAACGATTATGACAAAAATGATAATTGTTGATTATTCCCTTGAAATTGTAATTGTGATTATTAATTACGATTATCACAACATAGAATGATGTTTTGAATAGTTTGGCCATGGGACCCACATTTCCGCATGGTCATCAAGCCGCGACCCACCTTTTTAGGAATTATATAAGCCTATTATAATACTTTTGTTTACACAAATTGTTGACACACAAGTTCTGTCCCCCTTTACTTAACAATTTTTTTTTAAGAATATGACAAATACTGATAGACAGTAGGCACTGCGAGGTTAAGCTATTAAATAGCAGTCCCAAACTAGTTTTTGTTAATACAATCTTGGTATGAGCCACCACAGTCATATAAAAATATACAAAATCAGTAAGTGGCATTTTGTTATGGAAACAAACAACAATTAGGCTACCATGGTGATACACAATACTTAGAAGAACTGGTAAAGAAACATGGAAACTGCTCCTGATAAATAGCAACACACATGACGTACCAATAACGTAATTTATTCAGGGACGCGGGAAGTGGGGGTGCTGGGGGTGCTGGAGCACCCCCTGTTTTCACAGAATTTTAAATGCAACGCATATGTTAGTTCATTAAAATTTATTAATTTTTAGCATTTAGTCATTTATTTGTAATAAACACTTTAAGTGGGCTATTTAAAAATTGTTATATATGTTAAATTATGTTTTTAAAACATAAGCGCAGTGTAGGCTATTGTGTGTGTGTCGAAAGAATTTGTCCGCAGCTGCAAAAAATAAATAAAAAACAGTCAAAAACCCCACTGTTAGTGTTTTGTAAGGAACAGGCAAATATGTAAAATATAGCAGGATACATTTTAATTGTTTACTAATAAAACAGTTATTTTTTATGTCAGTGTCGGCTATAGCCACGAAGTTGACGAATCGCGATCTTCGCAGCGCCAGAGAGAAATGCACATTTCATACGAATTAGGCCTACATACGCAGCGCAGTCTGTTTTCTTTCGTTTTGAATTGTTCTGCTTAAAAGTAGACATTTCAAGCTATCTATGTCTCAGGTCTGTGAGGCAATAGGCTACCTTATAGCCCTACGCCGAGTTTCGGTTCATTTATGAGACGAGCTCCAGGTTCGCCAGCGCCTCCGTGTCCTGATTATCTATTTTCTAATAGCCTTCTTATTTATTAAACCCAGACAATTTTTTTTATGAAACATCGATTAAAATTAAGATACAATTAATACAAAAGGAAATTAAATTTAAAGACAGGCTTTGTGCTTTCCGTTTGAGGTGTCTGTGAAAGTTTTAAAACATTCGTTTAGTGCCGCTTTAGAGCACTCACGTCCGTAGCTGAGAACTGTCTGTAACTTTTTTTTTATTATTATTATTTTTTTTGTGAAATAAATTTCTAAAAAAATGCGACTTAGTCCAGTGCGACTTAAGCTATAGGCCTATATGTTTTTTCTTCCTCGTGACGCATTTTTTGACTGATATGCGACTCTGGAGCGACTTATAAAATAGGCTACGGTAAGTTATTTATTATTTTTGTGCAAATGTCCCATAAAGTCCCATCCTTTAAGGATTAATTTATGTCCCGTTGACCGGTCCATTGCGTTACGAATAAAAGCAGAATCAAAGTAAAAAATGTGATGTGCAGTCAGGTTTGAGTGTGCGCTATTTGAACAAGTGTTCTCACTGATACGCTTGTTGTGATTCGCGGAGATTTGACGAGTTTTATAGTCTTCCTAGTATCGATACAATCGATTCATTACCTTTTAAAACGATATTAGATCGATATATGTCGTCCGGAAGGCCAACTTGCCGAGCACAGATCGATCCAGTTGGATCGTAGGAATATAAATCGATACATCGATGTAGTTGATGAATCGTTACACCCCTAGTGTGTGCATTTATTTTCCTTGAGACCCAAGCAAGTTGACTCATGAAACCATTTGTTTATTATATCGCAATCACAATATTGACCTCAATTATCACAATATGACATTTTTCCCCAAATCGTGCAGCCCTACTACAAATTACCGTTAAAACTGTAATAATATTTCACAATATTACTGCTTTTATATATTTTTTTATTTTACATCAACTAAATACAGCCTCAGTGAGCATAAGAGATATACATGTGTATTTGTATATAACAGTGAATTCAATATTGTTATTTTATTCTTACTGAAGCTCGATGGATGCAGACCAAAAGATAAAATTAGTCATAACAAATGATCATGTCTGGCATGAGTGCAAAAACAGCTTCACATTAGGTAAGAATCAATACAATAAAACAAATATTATAAAAATAGAGTTCTTCCTCATCTTGGCTTGACTGATACACATCCTGCTCTATATTTTTGCACTGTTGCCTGTTTAAATAAAGCAGTCCTGCCACTATTGCCAAGACAATATATCTAGCATAGTGCAATAAGATATTGTTAGACACGTCTCCCTCCCCTGTTGCATTTATCCGTGACATACCTTTGATATAGGCTACTACACATAGTATAAGCCCTACACAAGATATACAGGTAAAGAAATGGAAAACTGAAGCCCACAAAATGATGCAGAGAGTGTAAACAAGAAGGATAAGAAGTGGAGAGAAAAATATTGCATGTGTTTGCGCAAGAGAGAGACAGAGAAGGAAGATAAATCATGCAATAAAGATTCAGAGCCATTATTATGAATACAATGAATCGCTTCAGAATACATTTGGAAAACGCATAAACAACACCCGTGCCTTGTTGCAGCCTTATCTGGCCTCACCAATGTGTTCTCTGTCACAAACACACACTCGCACAGCAAAAGTGAGTGTGTAATTACAATAGTCAAACAAATACAATGTGCACGCACACACAAAGAGTGTGCATTAATACCAGGCAGACATGAATAATGGAACACCTGCATTATCCTCTATGGAAATAGAGGCAAAGAGGAATTATTTACACACTCCCACACTTCTTCACCAAGTCATTTCCACCCACCCATATTCCCTTGTCATTCAAACACGCAAACAGAGACGGGACACAACAAGACTGAGAGCTGTTTTTCAATTAGCCGCCCCTGATGCTTACAAATGTCCACAGGATCACAGCACAGGGTTCCCACACCTTTTCACCAATGAATTCCCATGGCACTCCTATCCGTTTGTGATAGCTGGATAAAGTAATTCTTAAGATTGCACTCACTTTCTAGGCAATATTTTAGGGCTGAGTAAAAATATATAAATATGTCTGTGAATTTTCGTGATTTTTAAATTCCCTGATATTCCCTGACTGTGGAAATTTGGCCAGGATGCCGGAGTTACACCCCTACTCTTTTTCGAAGGACATCCTGTGATTTTTAATGGCCACAGAGAGTCAGGACCTCTGTTTAACGTCTCATCTGAAGGACGGTGCTCTTTGACAGTATAGTATCCCCGTCACTATACTAGGGCGTTAGGACCCACACAGACCACAGGGTGAGCGCCCCCTACTGGCCTCACTAACACCTCTTCCAGCAGCAACCTGGTTTTAGGTACTAATCCAGGTACTAACCAGGCTCAGCCCTGCTTAGCTTCAGTGGGCAACCAGTCTTGGGCTACAGGGTGATATGTACAGGGTGATATGTTTAGTACACCACCACCAATACCACACTACAAAAAGAATCGTGTAAAACTCAGTAAACCCTGAGATTATTACTCGTGACAATAAAACTAAATATATGGATATGAGAATGTGTATACAACATAGCTAAATTAACAATCTCTTACATATTTTCTAATTTCACTAAACATTTCATTAAGTTTCGTGAACATTTTTATTAAACATGGACCTTTATGTTCATTAAAAATACTTTTTATGCTATTGTATGCTCATTTTTTTAAATGTAAGCAACTAATTTAGACGTGCAAACTGGGTGCCGGTGTGGTGAAAAGTTCGGCCAGATTCGGCTCGAAGTCGTTCATCTTCGGATGCGGAGCCGCGCGCGCTGTTACAAAAAAAGCCATGCACACCGCCAAGCGAAACGGGGTCTTGCGCACCCAACGCGCACGACCGCCCACACCACAATGACGTAATTTTTGCCGCTCGTGCGGACGCGTCGAGTAGAAACATAGCTTAAGCCCCTGCTTTCTCAGAGCCTATATTCTGCTCTGATTGGTCAGATGGCAAGTCTGTTGTGGCTGGTCTACCACTTACAGCACATGTCGGAAACGACCATTACCATATCTGTATTACAGATCTGGATCTTCCTCAGCACTTGTATTCACAGTGATACGAAGAGTAACAATGGTATTGTTTTTACTGTATAAATTCGAGTCCTCAATGCAGGCAAAGTGGATTTGCAGCGTCTTTTTAGCCCCTTTCACACAGCGTGATGATCCCAGCAAATTGCCGGGAAATTGCCAGAACGCCTTCTGTGTGAACATGACCCGGGATTGATGCCGGGTTGGGGACCTAGTAACACTACCGTGTTCAGTCCCGGAACGCGCGCTGTGTGCACAAAAAGCCGTAATAATGCCGTGTCGTAGTGATGACGCTGAAGCCGGGATCGTCCGCCAGCTGGTGAAACGGTACGTAATTCGCAAGTTTATGATCGAATCAGAGAAAAAAATACAAATAAATAAATGTACAAGCATGGTCAAATCCCAGAATCTCTGTGTGAAAGGGGCTTTTGACATTGTCAACATGAACTAAACTCTTCCAGGCCTCAGCTACAACTACAGAGTTTAAGGGCGGGTCAAAGTAGACATTGTTCGCAGACAGCCAATGAAAACTGGCTGGTATTATGTAAATTTGTTACAAACCTACGGAGGTTACTGACGACTCGTTTCAGACAGTTCAGAATTGGAGCTTTCTTTTAAGAGACAATAACTTAATGTATCATGCACTTTGAACTTCGAAATTTTGCTGCTCATTTACATTCACAAACAGCTATATTACATGAAAGGTAACATCTGAAAAAGCATAATATGGGCAATTTAAAGTCAGCATGATTTGGAAAACAAATTTTCACCAAAAGTTTTATCAAATTGTAAAAAATGAATAACCATTTACTTTCAACCAGCTCGACTTTACATGATGAAATCAAGTCCCGCCCACGTTTATTATTTTTTTACTGAACATCCTGTCACTCAGAAATAGCCTACATCAGATTATGTATGGAAAAATGGGTTTCGAATGGCGTTTCATGTTGACTCGGAGCGAGGTCTGACAATGAGCCCCCTCAGAAAGCGGCATGCTTTTCTGTGCTTGTTAAGACTTTGAATGTAAATAAGGGAAATGTTGCTGACAGGTCTTCCATAACGTTGTTATATGTTTCTGCTTTGCTGTGGTTAAAAAGCAACCACCCTGCCTCATCCACTTTTTGTTTTTCCTTTACTTTTATCATTTCATTTCTGTAGTCCATCCATCTTATAGCATCCATAAGGCACATAGAAAGACGTCTGGGAGAGAGAGAAAGAGGACAGGCGAGAGAAGGACGGGTGGGGAGAAAAGGGGGAAAACGATGGGGGAAGAAGAAAGGACAGTAAAGAGATGGGGAAACGCAAAAGTAGGGAGCTGGGAAGGAGGGTGGAGGAGATAGTGTGAAAGAAAAAAATGGGAAGGACACAAGGGAGGAATAAAAGGGGTTCAAACAGAGGATTATGGGAATAAAGTGGCATGGAATATCCACAAAAGAGAACAAAGGACACAACGCAGCCCATGTGAATGCAATTTCGCATCCTCACTCACAACCACCCACCGCCCCTCGGTCAAAAACACTGCTGTCTTTCTCCAGGAATGAAGTGCTCAGCATCTCTCTCGTTCGATATAATAAAGTTTAATTGAAGCCTAAAGGAAATGACTGCTGAAACACAGCTCATTCAGAATGTGACGACATTGTCATATACTATATGCACATTCAGCATCCTTTCTCACAGGACCGTATAGCAGTTGACCCTTAATGTGTCCATATGCTGTCTTAAAGGATAATTCCGGTATTTAGCACTTTGAGTCTCTTTTCTAGTTTGTTATGGATGAACTAGAGTGGTGGACACAGAAATTTTGATGATGGGTCCTGTCTCGACTTTTTGACTCGTTTAGAATCGCCGTTGACCGCTTCAGGGTGGCTGGCTACGGGCATGCACGAACATGTCCTTAAAACAACCCTTAATGTTCGTTTTCAACACTGTGCAACTCACCGAGTGGTTAGTGGTGTTCGTTGATGTTCCAAAACAAGTAACGTTAGCGTAGCGAAATACAGTTTCTGTCGTGTTTTCTTTGGCATTTTGTAAAATCCCATTGATTTCTGTTGGAGGACTCATTGCTCGTTGATATTACTGCGCTTCAGACTCAAATATCGAGTGGAAGTTTATACGCGGTTGTGAGGTATCTGAAAAAAAATAGTTCCACTATAGCAAATAACACGGATTGAAATCATACATTGCGCCGATATATTTGTTTTTTAATCATCAACGAACACCACTAACCACTCAGTGAGTTGCACAGTGTTGAAAACGAACGTTAAGGGTTGTTTTAAGGACATGTTCGTGCATGCCCGTAGACAGCCACTCTGAAGCGGTCAAAGGCGATTCTAAACGAGTCAAAAAGTCGAGACAGGACCCATCGTCAAAATGTCTGTGTCCACCACTCTAGTTCATCCATAAACCAGAAAAGAGACTCAAAGTGCTAAATACCGGAATTATCCTTTTATCAATTTAACGAATCCTTGCTGAATAAAAGTATTTCTTTCAACACAATCTTATTGACCCCAAACTTAACTAATTACATAATGCTTGTATATGCTTATAAAGGTTATTTTATTATCAAACCTGAAACATAATACAAACAAACAGCAGTTTTCTCTACCTCAAATGCTATACGGTCAAAATCTGGAATGCATTTGGCTTTTCTGCCTGCTTGGAAACGGATCGAATGGATCTAATTTCAAAATTATTTAGGCACATTAACATCAACCACACCAGTTCTCAGGCACAAGAAGTTGTTTTCATGTACAAATACTTTTCATACCGTTCATACCTTTCAACACAAACAGACCTGGGTTATTTCAGTTCAGTGATTCGGTAAAGTGCTCCGTCGTGTTCTTTAGCTTGTTTGCATAGAGTGTCCACTACATTCAGAGACCGATTTTCCCTTGGGGTCACTGACATACAGCTCAACCTGAGCATAGCTGGCTACAGGCCTGGATAAAACACCCTTTTCAAATGCCAATCACACCGTCTCCATGAATAGGCAGGCTGTAAAACTGGACGTAAATGAGCTTCCACAGACAAAGCCTTTAAGCTTCGAGGAACAAACAGGGCAGATTCAAGTAGTTTCCTGCCTGAGGGGAGATATATATTGAGGCAAACAAGAGTAAAAAAATACTGGCGATTGAGACCTTTAAACAGAATAGACAGACTATTTTCAATTGGAGGAAATGGATGACTGATCCCAGGGTCAGGTTTAGGGAAAGCGGCCAACAAGACAGGTACAAGTAAGAATGTAAACAAAGCTGCTCCGACATGATATGTGCTCAAATATTTGTTGCTTCTCTGAGAAAGAAAGATGAGCCCAACAGGTTTAGGAGACTTGAGACTTGTAATAAACCAGTGTCCTGTATCTATACTAGCATCAGTGACCATGCACACTAACTATAAGAGAAACAGGCTGAATCCAAATTCCCATACGATGTGTCCATATTATAGAATGAAAGATTAGCATTAGTGTGTCTCTACATAGCACATTAAGAATAGTGTGTGAAAGATGGCCAGATCGTGTACTATTTCCAGCAAAGAAAACTTTTCTTGAGCAACAAATCAGCATATTAGAATAATTTCTGAAGGACCACGCACCACTGAAGATTCAGTTCTGCCATCACTGGAATACATTACATTTTAAAATATATTGAAATAGAAAACAGTTGTTTTAAATTGTAATCATATTTCACAATATTACCGTTTTACGGTATTTTTGATCAAATAAATGCAGCCCTGGTGAGCAAAAGAGACCTTTCAAAAACATGTAAACTGTCTGTCTACTTTTAAAGCTAATCTGGAAATCAGATTTAATTTTTTTTGCTAAACATGCAGTCATGTGGAGCAATTTTTTCTTTGATTCCACTGTGGGTGTGGCTACCCAACTCTCCAGAAAGAGAAACCAAGATATCTCATCACCTGTAACTTGTTGTGACTAGTTAGGAAAAACACTCAAGCCGATTCACACTGACAGTGCTGGAGCTTTCAAACTGTTCAACTTGGATCTCCAACGGTCAACGTCACTCATATTGCTGAAAATCTCCAACTTTCATGAAAAAAAAACATGTCTCTCCAAAACGTTATCAGTTTGAACAGTCCTTCAGATTTACACACTTTTAGCAAAAGATTCAGTGGTGTAGAATTATGCCAAAAAAGGTTCTAAATCAGGGGAAACGTCTTAAATGATTGCATAATACTTTCATCTTTAATGGGTTATTTCAAAAATAAATTTAAACTAAATTAATTAAATGATCCCATGTTGGGAACCCCTAAATTATATATATAAAGCGCCTGGCAGAACCCATTGATGTTTCAGAAAGCTTTCCAGTATCACAATAAAACACTGCCAAAAGTTTGAGACAGTTCGATGATGAAGTATCGAGATCGGTACATTATTATCGGTGTATTAAAGAAATGTCTTAATACTGGTGTAGTATTAGTCATTGCCAGTGCAAAATGTACTTGGTAAAAGTATTCGATTTGGGAGTCATCCATATTTTGTAGAGCTAAGCGGTGGATGTGCTTTCTGTGGAAGTTCTGAGCCAAACTTCAGCTATGTGGTCACAGCAGGTGGAGAACAGCTGTGTGGAGCACACTGACGCCCATCTGCTGGGAGCTGGGAGGGAACTAGACTCGTTGAAGAGCGACACATCAACCTATTGATCAGAAATCTACAATTTTACAGTTTTATGCTCTTTGAGGTACAGAATTACATATTTGACATGATAAAATTGAGTAATATGCCTCAGGGAAAGTCAGTGCATTATGTGTTAAAACCATTAAACATCAATGAAAAAAAGATGTACGCTAATGTAATCTCCAGGTGATTTCCAAGATCTCAGTGAAAGCAAAACTGCAAATAGTTTCAGTGAACAATATACCAGCATATCTGAGAAGATTCCAGTGTTGTGTCAAGGCAAGGCCATGAGGTGCCTGGATGACTGGGGTTTTACAGTAAAGCAGAGGCGAGCTTTTAGGAAGGTCCACAACGGAGCAGTCAACCTCACTCGATTCTGTCCTCATCTTTCCTACACTGCTTTTGAAAGGGAGTAGGGGGTCTGGGGGGCAACCTCGGGGGGCTTTTCCAACACAGTGCGCTCGGATGAACCTCCCCACCCTCACAGCTGGGACATCATTAACTGAGCGGAGCAGGTTATGAGCTTTGGGCGAATAAAGAAAAAGGAAGGAGACACAGAGAGGAAGAAAGAAAGATAAGGGCACTGCAGAATACTGTTACATACACCAATGTTACACATTTTGAGGTTAGAAAGATTTTATTTGGTATTTTTTTTAAAGAAAATATCGTAGTTTCCACAAAAATATTAAGCAGCACAACCATTTTCAACTGTAATAAGTCTTTCTGGAGCACCAAATCAGCATATTAAAGTGATTTCTGAAGGATCATGAGACACTGAAGACTGGAGTAATGATGCTGAAAATTCAGCGTTTGCCATTACAAGAACAAATTACATTTTATAATGGAAACGTTTTTTTTAAATTGTATTTAGGGCTGGGCGATATGACCAAAATCTTATATAACGATATGAGTAACTTTGTATCACGAATCACGATAACAATATATAGCCTATATCACATTCACAATATAGTTATTTTTGCTTTAAATAAGGTTTTATGATATTATCAACATTTTTGATACTTAATTCTTGTCACCAATTTCAATATCAGAAAAAACTAATAGCCAAAGTACAGAAATAAACCTCAAGCTTACTGAAGACAAGTAAACAGTCAGTGATTAAATGAGAACAAATGTACTAATTACAAGCAATAGGACAAAACTATAGAACAAAGACACAAATTAAATCGACCTAGGGTACCAATTCATCAATTTTATAAAGTAGCCTAATTAAATGTACAAAAAACACTGCATAGTCTTTACTGTGTAAAATAAAAGAGCAGTTTGTCTTTTGTTGTTTGATTAACATTAAAAGCACAGTACGTATATTAGGCTGCTGTCACTTTAAAACCGAATGCACTGATCTAATACACTGATACACATGCGCTTTCTTTCTCAACTGTTTACGTTCACTTAAGACATAAATGACTTGATACTTGCAAAGAGGGTATTTTGACACAAAAGTATGTGTATTTGACCGTTCAAGCCGATACGGCGGCAAAAAGAACTCGGTACTCTCTCAGACAGCGCTTGCATATACAGAAATGAGCTTTCTTTCGCTGCTTATTGCACTTCAACGGTTTAAAATCACTTGTTTTTGAACAGCAATGCTTAAAAATGCATGCAAGTGATAGGCTAAGCTTTCGAGATGCCACAGCACAGCAATGTCACGTAAGCACTTAAGCGCGTAACCATGATAGAGATAGTCCAAATTTTCTACCAGTTGGCAAATTTCTACCAGTTAATCGTGTCTACCGGTATATCGTCCACCCCTATTTGTACTAATATTTGAAAATATTACGGTTGTTACTGTATTTTTAATCGAATCCTGTAAATGTATCATTCGTGAGCATAAGAGACTTATTTCAAAACAGCTTACTGATCCCAAACTTGAACAGTAGTGTACTTTATACATAGACTTAACTTTGAGGAATGTAAAACTGCAGTCTAAATGTAAACAGAACTGCCAGTTTCTTATGTGATTAATAAAAATATATAAAAAATATAAATAAATGTTTTTTGCAGAACAACTTTAGCAGCTGTAGGAAACCCTCTTCAATTTATTATGAACAAAATTACCTATAAAAATACACTATTTATTTATTTATTTATTATATTAATGATCATGCAGTGAATATGATCAATATTCCATCAAATTAGTTGAGAAATATTTAAAGGTTTGCAATGGATTCATTTAATTTGCTAACATTAATAGTCACTTTCTTTCAAATCTGAAGACAATGCTCCATCCGAAGTGCCATAAAGACCTGACAGGAGGCAAACTATAGGTGATGGATTACAAAACTGATGAAACTGATGCAAGGATTACAAAACTGATGAAACAGCCTGCCTCTGAGCTGTTTGGGAAATGAAAATGCCATGCAATACATGCACGCTTCAATGCACTGACATTAAAATGCTCATTGTAGTAATACAAATTAATACCTAACTTTAAAATGAAGTATTTCACAACCAGCCATACATCTCAATAAGAGACTGAAGTAACAGTGTGTATGAGTGGGCTTGGAGAATACATTCCAGTACAATAACACTATTCACCGAGACCCCCGTGTCCTTTCTAACATTTGTGACCCAAATTCCAAAAGCTGACAATCATCTTTTCTCTCAACTTGGCCACACCACTATCATTAATCTAACAATATTCTCTTGCTAGCTACTATGTGCATCAGTACAAATACGGACAAGATGCCATGGCATTCGTTTTACTGCTTATTTGCATTGCAAAAGACCACTGAGCTCTTAACTTACCACCACATGTCAAACATAAACTAAATATTTCTGTTCTTCACTAGCTAAGCAAACTGTGGATCCCTGATCGGCCTGATCTGGTTAAAGTGGTCACAGCTTTAACATCCTTTTTGGGATTTTTTTTTAGCTTTTTCCTGAGAAAATCTTTGTGGTTTTAAGAAACCTGGCCCACCCAGAATCAACTGCAGAAAATACTTAAAAGGGTGCTGCTGCTGACATAACCAGACCAGGAAGAAAAAAATTAAAAAGACTGCTGATAAATCAAGAGCACAGCTTTTATCTCATCTTACATCTAAAAATGAAGTGAAGTGCCATGGCCTGAAGTGATAAAACAGAGCCTAAGGGGAGGCCATAAATAAGGACTATCAGCAAACAAAATACACCAGAGTCAAGGCTTGAGCAAGAAATATTGGCCAAACATCAGAATGGTTGGAATAAGGGCAAATGTGAGCGTTAAACCTGAATAGAACTGACCGTTTAGAAAAATGATGGCCTCTACATGTACCTCAGATTGCCCCATAACCCTTTTTGTTTTTTTGTTTTTAACTTGAAATTGAAAAACAGAACAAAAATATTGATGATTCATCTGGCATGACATGTTTTTGTCCAATCAAATGGTCTATAAAATATTACTGAACTGAAATATTGACCGCCCTTCTCAAAGTAATGATCAACATGAGCACATGGGAAATTCCAAATATACTTTTTATTCCCATAAGACATATGACTCAGTCAGTGTTGGCCTCTGAGCAAACATTTCTTCATCGTAAAGCTGAAGAGTGTATTTTTTTTATATAAAATGAAATCTCCTATCACAACTTATGAGCAATGACAAATATGTAATGTGTTCAAAAGTGTAAACACTGTGGTGCTATTAAAACACTCTTCTGTTCATTTGAACATTACGACCATGCAGCCTGACATATAACTGCACACTGTTTGGGACAGGAGGACTATCTGTTTGTCCAAACAATGGAAAATAGGGACAGTGTTCAGGAAACCGTTCTTCTTTACAATTCCGTTTGCTGACCCTTGTGCAGAAATTCCAACTTTGACAAAAAAAGCCTGGTTGTTTTTTTTGAGTGATCAGATAGCCTAGATATGCAGAGTTGCAAACCATAATTGATTTGTAAATCAAACTGATCAGACACTGTGAAAGACCAGACTCTTCAAGTGGCTGTTTTCCAGCGAGTGTTTTCTATTTTAATCAAGTCAGACGATGGTATTGTCTCGGTGTGAGATTGGATGGCTAATGCGCTGCTTCTCTTGATGAAAAACAAACATTAAACTGCTCTTTCCACTTAATGTTCATTTACGGGGGATGTAAAGAGGTCTTCAGGAAGGATGGAACGTGTGTTTACCGCTGGCCTAAAGTGCACAAACGGCTTGCGAGAATTTTACGATGCGTTTGCATCTTTTTTAATTCCAAAAAGCTCCCTTTCTACTTTCTGCAACTGCGTGGATTACAAGCACAGCTCTTCAAAATTTCTCTTTCATTAAGTCATACGAATGTTTTTATCATTAACTCCCTGGCCATGTTCATCATAGTCATACCATCACATCTTGAAGTCAGCTTTTAAAAATTTGGTCCAAGTTTGTATAGCCTGATTTCAAGTGATTTCTGTTCTGTTCTGATCGAACTGTTCCGAGCAGGAAGTTGGACATTCCAAGTTGAATGGAATGCAGCATGTGACATAGCAAGATATTTTAGTTCTTTCTTTCCGTACCATTCCAACTTTGTCTTTAAATAACACATTAATGAAAGAGAAAACAGCAACAACAAAAAAAAACAGGAAATAGGCTACATCACCTGAGGGTCAGATGAGTCAGATGACTGGGGATTTCAGGATGGTTCATAGAGGTCACTAAAGCACAGATTTCATCCATCTGCATCTGAAATAATAACCCTTCTCTCTCCTCATTTTTAGTAGTGTGTGCTAAGGCAAGCATCAATGTTACTAATGCTCATCATGCTCATTGATTTGAACTTGACCCTAAGTATTAAACACAAGCAATTAACTCATCTTGAACAGTTTTTGTGGTAAAGACATGAATGGTACCTCAAATTGTGCAGCTTGATAAGGAGAGGTCATCAGGAATAGCCTATCACATGTGACTCTGGACCACAAAACCAGTCACAAGTCGCACGGGTATATTTATGGCAATAGCCAACAATACATTGTATGGGTCAAAATGATAAAATTTTCTTTGATGCCAAAAATCATTAGGATATTAAGTAAAGATCATGTTCCATGAAGATATTTTGTAAATTTCCTACCGTACATATATTAAAAAGTATATTTTTGTGAGTGACTGCAGCACAATCGCGAACATAAATGGACAACTTTAAAGGCGATTTTCTCGATGTTTCGATTTTTTTTGCACCCTCAGATTCCAGATTTTCAAATAGTTGTATTTCGGTCAATCAATGGAAAGCATATTTATTCAACTTTCAGGGGATGTATAAATCTCAATTTAAAAAAATTGACCCTTATGACTGGTTTTGTGGTCCAGGGTCACATATGAACTCTTTTGACATGAGCCAGTAAACAACCACTTAACAACAATCCAGAACACCCTAGCAACACACTAAAACTCATAACTGCAGCAATACCCTGGCAACCACCCAGAGTAAAAATGTAGCTAATTTCTAATTTCTTGTAGATTGCAGTAATCCTAACCACAAAACCGGCAAGTAAATATGTCTACAGGTGTCTTTAAATAAATGGGCACAAACAGCCCTTTTATGGTGTGAATCAAACAGATGCATCCTCTGTCTGGGATGGGGAGAGAAAAAAAAAAAAAACCCAGCTGTTAGCAATTCATCCCCGCAGGAAATAAATGAATCATATGGACAGATGACCTTTGACCCATCTAACGCACAAACACATATCCACTCAGGCATAACTTGACGACTGGTCCTTTCTAGAATTGACGTCTACTTAGTCGCTGTCCTCACTATAACAGACCCAAAAGGGATCTGCATCAACAAACCCCCACAAAAAAGATCTGTTTATTATTATATTGGACCATATTTACATTTATTCCACAGATTTCCCCCCCAAAAATCAGTACTGAAGATACACAAAAAACATGTCTGCAGATTCCATCTGGGCCTGCTCATTGGGGAATCTAGGTCTAAACATGGAGAGGAAATATTTTCACTTCAGCGACAAATAAGGAGAGAAAGCATGCAAAGCAAACAAATAAATAATAAAATAAATGTATAAAATAAATAATATTGAATAAAAAAAATAAAAAATAATAATAACTGATTTCATAGTCTAGAATATTTTAGGCCTATATACAGTATATATATATATTTTTTTAATGTATGAAATAAATAAATAATAATTAGATAAATAAATATGCATTAATATACATAAACACAAAATAACAGATTTTACACTCTCTGGAATGTTTTTTATATTTTTTAAACTTAGTACTAAAATAAATAAATAATCAGATTCTAATTTTATACTCTATAGAATGCTTTAAAATTATATATATATATATATATATATATATATATATATATATATATATATATATATATATATATATATATATTTTTTTTTTTTTTTTTATTATTATAGATATTAGTTGTGATTTATTAAATTCATTGTGACCAATGGGAACCTTTTGTCATATATACCAAAGGATGCAATGGAACAAAATTAGAACAAGCTTATTTTTCTTTACCAATTCAATCTTTACCTCCTAATCATTTGGACCATTTAGTGTTGGCTAAATTGCTGAAACGATTACACACAGCGAGTCTCAACTGAGAGCACATCATCTGCCTGGCGCTCATAATAAACATTAGCAATCAGATATAAAGCACAACAACAGTCTCTTAGCTTTGCAGAGAGCTCATATGCATGGTCTCCCAGGCCAATCCTAAAACCCCAGGAAAAAGGATCCCACCAGTTTCCCGTTCTGCTGAAAATCCACATTAGGATTCAAAGAGCAGCGTCAGCGGGAACAGAGCATTTAGATTGACAAACTAGGGGAAAATGGGTTATGAAGGAGGATCCCTCGGGCTATCTGAAAACGCCCCGGTGTTGATTCCGAGACCCAGCGTGAGCGCCTGATTTCACACCGCAGCATCTGGTCTCGTTCTGCCTCCATTTACACCATCTGCCTTAATAGAAACAGACAGCTACAAAAATTAGCTCTCTGCCCCTCCATGCTCTGTCACATTCCTCTCGCTCCATCTCTAATCAACTGGATGTTGATACAGGTCAGTGGAAGAACCACATCACGATAACAAAGACAGGTTCAGGACAGATTCAAGCAACTTATAGTCTGGGTGAGAAATTGGGTGATTTAGTGACTTGATTAGAAGAATCTGGTTCAAAATAAGATACAGTTATGCTGCCTGTGAAATGTGGTTTTGGTTATTATGACAGTGTACTTATGTCCCAATTTAAACTTATAAACCCCCAGCAGATAAACATTACTGCGGTTTTAACCATGTTGCGCCAGAAAGGATGCACTTTTCAGAAAGAGCCTGTTATCCAGGGAAGAAACATTACTTCTGTTAGAGTCGAGGACAAATCAGAGAACTAATGCATGTGAAAATGCATTGTATTTCATTCATCATTCATATTGCATAAGGGCTCTCTAATCAAGGACGTCTGAAACATTTTGCAATCTTGTTCATAATCTTTCTCATAAAAGTATGAACCTCAGTTTTAAGCTATTTAAACAAATGGACTTGAAGTCTCTCAAAGGCCAAACAGTGAAAATGCAGAGCATAAAATCAATCTGAATTGGTTTTTACACCATGATTACAAGTTAACTAAAACATAGGGCCTACATAATTTTAACACGTCTAACTTGATGTCCTAAGATTAAACTAAACATGAAATGAAAAAAAAAATACAACAACTTTAACATATTAAAATAAAAAACTATTCCAAAATAGTCAAAAAGTAGACTATAATAGCATCTGGATAGGCTAACGTTACTTAAATAAGACTGGTCTTGAGTTCATCATGTTCAGGTAAGACTGACTTTTTAGTTGGGTTCTCTCTCTGACCTAAACAAAGCCCATTGAAGCTCCAGTCCTCTGTTGAACCACAAAATGTTGTCCAATTTAGTAGCATTTGTGTCTGGGCTCAAATTTGACTCCAATTAAAACACATTGTGGGGGGAAAAAATCATAGTAAACAAATTCAAACTGACAAGAGTGTAAACGGGAATACGAAGAAAGCGTACATGACTTCCGAAACATGTTATCAAGTTGCTATATTTTTGAAGTATAACACGGAGTCCCAAAGATAAACTAAGTGTGACAGTGCTTATCTTGACTGTTTGAACCACGAACCTCTGTATATGACAGTATAAACAGACAGGGGTCTGACCTGCTGGTAGTTCTCCTCTTGCGGTTTGAATGTGTGATCCAGCGGCTGAAACCTCAGATTCACATGAGGAAACTGATGAAGCCAGTAAGTCCACCAAGGAGCGATATAATCAACCCGTGCAGACGACATCCTTCAGCAGTCAAGGAGACGAATAAATCACTTTCCCAGATAGAGACGGTAGACAGACAATTAGGGTGTTCCTTCCCCGTTTACTCTCCGGTGTCTTGTCTTCTCAAACAAAAGCCATGGATGTGGACATTAGAGAGACCGAGTACTGAAACAAAAGTGCCGAAAGGTACATAAGAAGATCTCTGAATACTTCCCCCAAATCGCAGACCATGAGAATTCACGTGAAACGTGGAATTATTTCATTAAATCCTGGTCTCGTGCCGCAGCCATTCCTGCGCGTGTTGTGCGCTCATTCTCTGCTCTCATACGGGAGCGAGCTTGCTTTGAATGAGCGCACGAATGGGACTCGGGGTCGCGCCTGAATAAGAAAAAAGAGGCAGTTTCTTTCTTTCTGAACTTTTTTTTATTTATTTTTATGGTGGTTTAATTGCGTTGAAAACGAGATTCAGTGGAGATTGGGTATATTCTTGCTTTTAGAGTTTAGCTTTAAATTACTTGTAAGAATAAAATATATTTAAAAAGATAAATGCTGAATGTAGTCATAAATATCCGACGCAATGCTGCCGTCTATTGGGCAATTCAAGTAAATGCAGAAACCAGTACATAAGATCCATTTGTTTTCAGTTTTATTTTCTTCTCATCGTTTCGTTCCAAAGGGGAACATATATACAGAAATAAAGGCTAGCATACTGCTACATTAACTTTCATAGTGAGATAATTGTATTATTGTTCGCCGTTTAAATTGTATTATTTTATTAGTGTTCGCCGAAAGAACACCAGACACATCGCCTCAGAGTAAAACTCTGGTGTTTTTTCCAGATGAGAAGTTTATCTATGTATCATCTTTTTACTCAAATTTTATAACTGTATCATATATCTCTTTTAATTTATTTTATAACTTTTAATTTTCCTTGCTTTTATTTTGTGATTTTAATTCCTTTCTGTAAAGCACTTTGAATTGCCATAGTGTATGAAATGTGCTATATAAATAAAATTGCCTTGTACTAATTCTTTAAGAACATGGTCTCTTTGTGTTGGTTTTGATAGGATTGTAAGTAGATCTTGAAACGTCACTCCTTTTGTCAGGGTCTTGCACAGTAAACAGTACAACATTTGTTGAAATATATCAGCAATAAATTCTCTTAGACACCTTGTAGTTTCAGGAACTCAAAGAGAAGGCCACATCTATGGAAGTTTTGTAAATGTTTAGAGACTGACTTTGTACCAAATACCAGTTAGTTAAAATACCATAAATATCATTGGTTTCCTAAACAAGCAATTTAAATTGTAATTATGCAAGGAGTTTATAAGGGTACGAAGCAGCAAGTCAAATGTTTGGACACACTCGACTAACATTTAATTACAATATAAACCTTTTGGCTTAAAAGCCTTAATGCTAATAAGTTTGAGCTCAATAAAAATTTCACAAAGTACAAAAAGTTAACACCAGCAAGAATGTGTTTTTTTTAAGACGTCTCTTATCCTCGCCAAGACTGCTTTTATTTGATAAAAAATACAGTAAAAACTGATTCTATTTTAAATATTGTAATTTTTATTTTAATATAACAATTTATTCCTGGCAAAGCTGAATTTTCAGCATCTGATTTGGTGCTGTATCATTTACAATCAATGTTAAAAACAAAAGATGCCCTAAATATCAGCATTTATTTGAATGAATGTTTTTGTAAAAATGCAATTTGCTGACCAATTTAATGTCCTTAAAATTGCAATTCTTTAAAAAATATATATCTTACTGACCCCCCAAAAAACAGGCATGTATACTTTGCACAACAGATCAAAAACTGTGAACAGTATAGAGACACACAAACGAAACCACTTAATGTTTTCCCAATTTTATTCCAACATTTTGTACAAGAGACATCTATTTCAGCTCCTTCACAGCCAGACCTGAAACCAGAGAGAGAGAGAGGGGTTACATTTACAGTAATGCTTGTGAAGGGACCAAGTCAAGGTATGACAGCTATAAGTGTTAGTGAACCGGTGGAACTGAAATCTCGGAGTGATGCGAAACTCAGCACTAGGTCCATCATTAATCTAGCAAGCGTGTAAATGCACAATGGGCACAGGACAAGCCCAAAGTGTTTGGACAACTTGCACACTTCTCACAAACACCTAATGTTTCCAGTCGGTTGGCATTTGAGAATTAAAATCAAGTAAAGGATCTCACAAAAATTAAAATTAAACCCAATTAAGAGCTCAACTATAATACATAAACAGCTTTACTTCAAGCCTGAACATGTTAACATTCCCTGTTTATAGGTGACTGTTCCCATCACTGACTCAACCCTGGTAAATTAACATTTCAAGATGCATTACGTTCATTCTATATCCAACAAAAATGGAATTTCTACAGTCAAACATTTAGTCTAAGGGTACGTTTACACGACAATGATATGCTTAAAGGTTGTATCAGTGATTTCAGGCCCCCCCCAAAAAATGATCACATTCATCTAATCTTTCCTAACGAACCGCTTGCTGCCCGCCCCATAAGCATGCTGTTAAAAAACCTCGTCTCTGTAGGCAGCCTAGGCTCTGAGATCTGCACACAAAAACAATTGGTTTCACCAACCACTCAAAACCAAAACAAATAGTGTTCCAACCAATCACCGACAGGGGGAGGGTGTTGTGAGGTTTTGAGCCAGCTTCTTCTTCAGCTCCGACTTCGCATGCAGCCGTGCACGAGCACAAATCCTCACAACACCCTCCCCCTGTCGGTGATTGGTTAGAACACTATTTGTTTTGGTTTTGAGTGGTTGGTGAAACCAATTGTTTTTGTGTGCAGATCTCAGAGCCTAGGCTGCCTACAGAGACGAGGTTTTTTGACGGCATGCTTATGGGGCGGGCAGCAAGCGGATCGTTAGGAAAGATTAGATGAATGTGATCTTTTTTTTTTGGCCTGAAATCACTGATACAACCTTTAATACGGAGAAGTTTTTCCTTTGAGGTTTCCGCATACAGACGACATCATTGTCAAAATGATCTCCAATAACATGGATACGCGAAAACGAATAAAAAACCCAGTATTCTGCTGCCAGGCCATTAGATGGCGATGAAACACTAGACTGAACATGTAATACGCATGTGCATGATGTCATCATCTCCAGAGATTCCTGTTTTTGAATACAAGGGAGACCGGTTTCAATAACTTGCACTTTGAAACCCGTTTTCAAAACATTGCGTTTTCAGGCAACCAAAACGAACGTTCTTGTAAACGAACGGCCAAAACGCATACGGTGAAAACGGTGTCATGTAAACAGCCCCTAAATCAGTGGTTCTGAACCAGGGGCCTCAAACTTCCAAGGGGACGTCAAAACGACTTTTTAAAGATTATTTAAAAGACAAAATGCGACAAATAGGAATACTCCACATGTATTAATTCAATTTGTGTTTACTTCGAGAATGACTTTAGCCGGATGAAGGTAATGAGAAATCCGTTCACATGATAGTTTTAATCAGAGTATTGTCTTAATCGGCTTAATATCAGAATATTGTCGTCCATGTAAACGTACTGACTGATGTGTTCTGTTATAATCTTAATTGCATGTCATCACTGCGGTTTGATTGGGTGTTGTTGAAGACTGACCTGGTGGCAGGGACTGCTTGAGCTTCTCAGCCTTCTCTTTGTCTGTGATGACCAATGTGTACAGGTATCTGCTGCAGCGGACCTTGAACTTAACATTGTCTTTGTTCTTCTTGATCTTGACAGCTGTAGGAAAACATGAATTTAGAGAAGTCATCAATACAAGTGAACATTTTTCCAACAGCCAACGCAGAAGCTAAATATGCGTATACGCATTTAATGTGTTAAAATAGCAATAGTATTATTTGCACAATACTTGTCACAAACTCAGGCCTCTGAAATTCATTCATTTTTGTACATTATGTCCTTTTAGACCAACAGTACAAAATCTGTTCAATCTTAAGCCAGTGCTTGTCAATCCGGGTCCCGGAAGACCCAAGTACTGCACATTTTGGATGTCTGTCTTATTTAACACTCGATTTACATCAGCTTATTTCAAGGTGCGTGACAGCTATAAGTGTTAGTGAACCGGTGGAACTGAAATCTCGGAGTGATGCGAAACTCAGCACTAGGTCCATCATTGCTCTAGCAAGCGTGTAAATGCACAGTGGGCACAGGACAAGCCCAAAGTGTTTGGACAACTTGCATACTATAGTCTCTTGCCTTGACCACACTAATACGTTTTCATTTGACAATGCATCTTTTTCTCTCTGTTTTGGCCTTCTATCCACACACTGAGACGCCATTATCATCAACTAAGACTGAGGTTTTTGAAAAACCCCTCCTAAGTGGATAAATGTGAAACAAAAAAAATAAAATTCACATTGTAGTACTGTAGTGTGGACTGTGAAAATGACGTGACGCATATCGTACCCACTGATATCTATGTTTATAACGCCAATGTTGTGCCTGCTGATTACTGTCAATGTTGCAAAGGATAAATGCTCCTTTGTAGAATCAATCTTCATACTACTTTCTGCAAAGATGACTCACAATTGCTGAAAAAACAACAATTGCGTTTTAGACCATACGGTTTTGAGGGAGACAAAAGTGAGCATTGGGATATTTTAGCAATAAAATGATCGTGCCAGAAGAACATTGTGTGAACTTTATGTCTGCTCTCTCTGAATAATCTAATGAGCTTTTATAACGATTTACACATGTACATTAAGTTGATTTAAGCATTTTCAGACGTTTCAGTGTGGATGAGCAACTTTTGGAAAACGCTAGTGCGCGTAAACAGCGTTTTCAAATGTGTCCGGGTTTATGTAGACAGAGCATCTGAACCTGAAATGAGTGTCAAATGTTCAAAATGTGCAGTCCTCTAGGATTGAGATACACTGCCATCAGTTCTGTGAAAACTTGAAAAGCATCAAAACAAACCACCTGACACAATATACAGTACTACACCAGCAATACATGAAATGAAAAGCCACCTCAGAGATCATAAATGGATTATGACTGGTTTATTTTAAACTTACACTTGGCATCCTTCCTTCTTGCTGTAAGCAGGAAATCTTTGATTTCTTCAATTTTGCGTGGCTGTTAAGAAAAAAAACGCACATTTGAGATCTTGCCATTCACATATAGCACTCATAGTAATGCTAAAATCAGAATCATGGTTTCTCAACAGCCTAAGCTTTCCACTTGTTTCTGATTCTGACATTCTAGATTATCCACAAGCGTGAAAATCATGTTTTAGCATTAGCCACATTCTGCGTTCCCATGATCCTATTCCTACAGACTTCTTCTAAGTTAATTTATACAGATTATTTTTAAACAAATGGCACTAAAACAGATAAAACAGAACAATCCATTTATTAGCAAAACAACATTAATGCAAATACAAACACAATCTCACCATTTTGTTTCAGGTGCGGCTCGACCCTGCAATGCAACAAAACAGACTTTATTGTAACACTTTTGTAAACAACTTCCGGTAAATATTCCGTTTAATGACACATTTATACATATGCTTTCACACCAAACATTCTACAAATGTGTATATTGTTGGATGGATGCAGATTTACACGGATTATTTTGACAGAGCTAAACTGCTAACACTTACACGTCCTGCGAGCGAGAGGGGAAAAGGGGCGGGACTTCCGCGTGAATCCGTCATATAAAGCGCTACGGTGGCTCGAGAGGGGCTTTCCAGTCTAGCAAGTCAAAACTCACAGTGACATCTACTGTTTAAGCATGGATATGTGTTCATGTCATTTATTCATATATAGACTATAATTGAACATATTTGTACTTAAAATACTTAAAACTGTCACACCATTTAATATTAACAATTTGCGCCATTTAAATAAAAATACAGTTTATCATCGTTGTTATTGTGTTGTTGCTATACACTTCATTTTCTTCATATTTTGACATAAAATAGACACAAAAAGAAAAAATGAGAGAATGAGAGAAAGAGAAAATGAAAAAAAATCCAAACATTCTTAAATTCTAACCCTAAATCTTGATATTGAATAAAGAAAAGGTTTTATGTTTATTACCCAGGATAATGTTTTTTTTTTTTGTTTTTTTTTTAAGCAAAGTACTGGTTACAAAAATGTTGCTGGATATTAACAATCTTCAGATCATAATCATTCTTTAGGAATGTGTTAAATTAAACATGACACTGGAATAAATTGGTGCATAGAATTAAAAAGTCATGGTCCAACAAATATATATCAGGTCATTAGCTTAAGATCAACCACATTTCTCTCATTACATTTATGGTCTCACTGTGTATATAATGAGGTGTAGTTAAAGATAAATATTGGGACTGGCATTATTATTTATGCTATTATTATTATTATTATTATTAGATTACACTGTAAAAAAATATATATTGTTGGTTTAACTTAAAAAAAAGTAAGTAACCTGGTTACCTTGAAATGTTGAGTTCATTGAAATTAAAAATTTGAGTTAATACAATGAAGGAGAATGGTTTAATCAACACAAAATAAAAAAATTATGTTATCTGAACAACATTAATTATCGATTAATAAAAAATCGATTTGACAAAAAAAAAAGTTGTGATGATAAAAAAGTTGATAAAAAAGTTGTGATGATAAATCGTGTGTGTGTGTGTGTGTGTGTGTGTGTGTGTGTGTGTGTGTGTGTGTGTGTGTGTTGACCAATTATAAGAACCAACAACCAAAAGTGAATCACTGATTTGCTAGATCTGATTCTAAACAGCCATCAGTTCAAACAAGTTATGCACATCTGCCATGCATACACATGCACATCAATAATTCACACATCTGGCTTTTGAATTTATTTCACCTCATCTGCTGGATTCTTGAGTGACATCTGCAGCTTCTCTGCACTTAATTAATAAAGGTATAGACGCCAGCACTGCCCTCCTCACACTAATTACGGTCCCACTGGCTCATATGTGTTTCGGCCCACGATCCCACAGCTCGCTCCCCTCCACTGAGCAGAATGCTGATTGGGTTCATTTGGCTCAGTGTATTTGCTGCTTCCATTCAAGGAATTGATTAAAGCCTGTCCGACCTCAGTGAGATGTTAACGAAGGTAGGTTTGGTGCAGGTTGGGCATTAAAACTTAAAATCTGAAAAGCATATTTCAGATGGCTGATGAGGAGCAAATGTCCCCATCTTCCAGTGCTCATAGGCATTTATCATACTATATTTTATATATGATGTTTCCATATTTTTTACAGTCACTTTGATGCAATGGCACTAGATGGCAGATTAAGCTCATGAAACAAAAACAGCTGTATGAATCATGAGAGAAGGAGAGGAAAGAGGGCACTCTCTGACCATTTACTGAGCCTGTATTTTCCATATACATATTTCCATATACTTCAGTCCTCTGACTCTGTAACGCTGTAACAGAGTAAAGCTGTAAAGCTGATTCTTACTGATTGATGTGTTATTATGCAAAATATTTGCTAGCATTCTCATTCATTTCAGTCGCAGTTGGTTGTGATCCAACCTTGACCCTTTTGATCAGACTTGATTTCCACTTGCTAGACTCACTTTGAAGGAGGGACCTGAGGAATCAGATCAATATATAGAAACTAGAAATGGTCATCTTGGCAGCAAGGTTTGCATGGGCAGGCATACATTTTCTTTAATTTTATATGATTAAAAAAAATAATAATTATTGAGCAACCTGTTCAAAATTCTCACCTGGTGAAACTTTAATTCGCGCAATTAGTGTGCTACAGACTTCAGGGTCAGACTTCTGAATATGTTTACATGAAATAGCCAATCATTTTGAAATGAAGCTGCCATAAGCGTATAGTCATGAAAATGTAAGCCCCTGTATGTCGCAAGTCTCTAAACTTTAACTAAACAATTTAATAATCAATTAAAAAGGAATTTATACCTGTATGATATTACGCTGTAGCCACATTGGACCAGCGGTTTGGAAAATGGATGGATGGATAATTCTGCTGCGGGCGCCATCTTCTGGCGAAACGTGGGAGTTAATTTGGCAACACCCTCACAGTGCATTATTGGTATTCTCTAGATGTTGAGTGCGTCAGAAATACTTATTTTGTCACAGGACATGCGATTTCGGATGTACGATGTAGCCTATCTGTTGTACATTTGTTATAGCGGTGATATGGGATTGAATGAGTGTACTCGATATATAACGTCCACTATGGTTTCGGACACCACTACAAATGGCTGTCCCTTAAATAGTTCCCAGGGTATAGGGGGATTTTGGACTCAGCCAGTGTCTCCAGAAGTCGACTCTCCATTGAAAATGAATGGAATCATATAGCTCTGTGTCGCTGGTGGTGAACGTGGCTTCAAAAGTCACCATAAAATCAAAATTGACAATTCTTTTTTTTATATAATATTCCAGTATTTATTATAAATGATTTATCCATGCACAAAATGTTTTAGAAATTCATGTGCCCTTGTAATGTCTAATCCAAATAACTCCCCATCCCTCTTGCGGTGACCTCATCTCTTCTCTGATGATGTGTTTACCGGTGCGAGGGCGGGACAACCTGTCACTCACATGATATCCACCAATAGCAAACCACAACCATCCAATCAAATTCCCATGGACGAATATGTACATCACAACAGGGAAGAAAAGACTAGCAGAACTTTCATTTCATGCCGAAGAAATCATTTCTGCATCTTGCTAGCATGGTGTTCAATTCCAATGTTTTGTGCCATTTATTTTTCACTATACAAAAAATTACTCATTGCAACAAAAATAATCTCCTTAGGCATTTTTCACAATGGACTACCACAGCAGCACAGGGCTTTCCTTACACACCGTCTCTAAGACATTAGAATAGATGCGTGCCAAGTCTTCAGGCTCCATTTCGACTAACGCACATCGTCAGTAATGACACGCAGTTCATCACTCCGCCATTCAGGTGAGACAAACACAAGCTTCACTGTGTGTATAGCCAGAAGTAATGTGTGGTGCTGGCCCAGCATCAATCATGGTTTGGATTCTGCTGGAACCATACATGGGAATAAGAAGCAGGGTTCATCCAACCATCATTAGTTTTGCTCAACTTAATTTCATCCTTAATTTCAAACCTGTAGCGCTGTAGGGCTTCACAGGGATGGTATATATCTTGAGCTGGGATAAGACAAGAGCCCCTGGAGTGGAAATAGCAGTGGTAGAATAACGTAAAATGGAATTTTCAATTAGGTTTCCATCGGTTGAGGATTTTACACATGAATACGGAATTGAACCAAAGGTAAGTGTTCTCATGAGTCCTCGGCCTACACAGACACATTTTCTTCCACAGGAATATATTTATACAGTCCCACAACGGGGTTGAATTTGACATGGGATTTTCCCTCATCTTTATATGCATTATGTGCATTGATCGGCTAGTATTGATTCTCACATCCTGGATTATAAGATGCTATCTGAAAGCAATCATACTGACTTCAGAGGATGAAGGACATCATTTTTTCAAGGGATCAGAAAGGGCTATTTCACCATGTGATAGGAACATTACAGGCCATTCAGAGCTGGATCCAAGTTAACGTACAAAAGTTTGAGGTCAGTAAGATTTCTTAAAAATACTTTTATTTTGCAAGGATGCATTAAATTGATCAAAAGTTACAGATGTTTGCTTTGTTACAATATATATATATATATATTTTTTTTATTAATTCATAAATTAATTAATAATAATTAATAATAAGAAGAAATGTTTCTTAAGCACCACATCAGCATATTACCGATATAATGATTTTTGAAGAATCATGTGACACTGAATACTGGAGTAATGATGAATGATGAATGAAAATATCTTTGCATCACAGAAATAATTAAAACAGAAAAGTGATTTTAATTTGTATTTAACTGGTTTTCAAATAAATGGAGCCTCAGTGAGCATATTAGAGACATTTGTATGATTCAAATTTAGGATGTTAATGATTAATCAACTACCAACTACCAATTTCTTGTTGTCAATAAATTGCACAGATGCATTTTGGTAATCATCCAACTAGTGAACTAAAAGCATGGCATGCTTATTCCATAAGTTGATGTTGTAACTACACCATTTTGAGGGCAAATATTTCATATCAATTTTTCAACGCTTTTGCGTTCTCTCGCAAAAGTTCTGCATTCCCCTGAGAAGCTGCATTTCCTCGCAAAACTTTTGTGTTCCTCCAAGATACTTTGCGTTTCCTCTCAAAACTTTTGCGTTCCCCAAGAAAATGTTGTATTCGCTTGCAAAACTTTTGCGTCCCCCCAATATTTTTTTCCATCCCCATTCCCCTTATATTTGTGTATTCTCTCTAAATATATTTTTTTTCTAAGAAACATATTTCATTATATTTTCAGTGACTGTTTTTAGAAGACCCTTAAAAGCATGAAATGGACTTGTTTTTCTGGTTCTGGTTTTGTAATCACATCTCACGATATTCACAGGTGAAGGAGTTTGCGTTCTTGTTGAGTACAATACCGAAAAAATTGTTACATGAACATTTGGAGTCTTCCGTGTTCTGATGTATTAATGTTAACCGTGAAGACATGAAAGACATGATGTTAAAGAATATTGCAGCAGTTCGCTCAAGAAAAAAAAAATTTAATCTTCAAATTTTAGTTCCTATTTTCATTTTACATAACTTCTTCCTACATTAGTATTTTCTGAAAGTCAGCATTCTGTCAGCATCCTTTTCTCAAATTGACAGTCTCCTGACTTCCTGTCCCGAGCTGTCTGCCATGATGCCGCCCATCTATGCTGGGCTGCCGACTTTTCTTGCCGTCCATGTGCCTGTCAGTCTTCCAGAACCAGGCTTCCAGCATTTCTACCCACTTTGTCAGTTCTGGTCGACAGCAGGACTATTTCAGTTGTCTTTTCTGCTCTTGGCTGAAATGCAGCGTTCTGTTGCCTGCACCTCTTAATGTAAAAAGGACTGCCAGAGTTGCTGAATATCTAGTATGCTCCAGAATTTATACTGTATTAGTACATCTGAGACACTGGACTGACATATGCCGGAGACATTTGATGATAGACTTTGGCATATTTCCCATCTTTATCATCCATTTGGCTGAATCAGAGCTTAAAAAGATGAAAAGCGTTGGGGTTATTGTTCTCTGATGAGAAACTGCAGCTCTAATGGAATCAGGCACCTGAATTTTCTCCGACTGCCTCCCTGAATCACTGTCTCCCATCTAAGTGTTTTTCTTATTACCTGAACTGCATGGGAGCTGAGCCAGCAGGTTTCCATTTAGCTAATCAGACTTTTATATTTACATATATCCATATCTGCCATCATTTACATTATAGCATTTAGTGGACCATTACTCCTTGGAATACCAGGCCTGGGCATTCTTGTGCTCAAATTGGACAATGTATTGCTCTATAACAGGGCTTGGCTTTCTTTTGAGGACCGGGATATGCGAGGCAGACACAATTTAACACTATGATCTGAAGCCTAAATGTATATTAACTTAAAACAATTAAGAAAATTGACTGTCATTTGCTGGACAGTTCAGATTTATTTTCATTTATATGTGCCCTAAAATGTAAAACTATTATATAAATGTTTTTATTTTATTTTATAGAATTTAATATAAAAAATATTTTGCATTAAAATGATTTAAAATGTGAAATATTGTATGTTTTTATTTTATAACATTTATTATAAAAAATATTTTTACATAAACATTTCTGTCAAGTGCAGGACAGTTCAGTCATTTTTATTCATATGTGCCCAAAATGTAAAAATATTGTGTTGACATTTTTATTATGTAAATTGTATTATCAAAATAATAATACATAATTTTTAAAAAAAAAAATCAATTTAAAACGGCCATTTAGTGAGAAATCTCTTTGAAGTATTTGGAGCCATTATGCAATTCTTACATATTTGTGCTGATGATTATTGGTTAGTGCAAAATGAACTTGATCTTGTCCAAATATGCCTTATTTACTTTCTTTTTTCTAAGTCGATAAAAAGCCAAATTTCATCTGAGCTGAGCTGTGGCTTAGTGGTAAGTGCTAAACCTTAGTACTCAAGTTGAATGCATTCTGTGTCGTGACCCGTTTTCATGATCCCTCTGTCTCCCTGAATAGTGTTCCCCCTAATCTCTGTCAATAAAATGTGGCATGCAACCCCCCCTAAAAAGTCAAGATTCGCATTTGCTTTTAAAGTTTCCTCATACTCAAAATAAAACACCATATCTACAATTTATTACATTTGACTGGAGACTGGAAAGCATATCATTTAGTTCAGAGGGACTGGGCTGCAGAAATGAAAACAGCTTTGTGTTGTGGTGGACGCTGACATTCTGATATAGTGTTCCATATCACACATGGGGTAATTCTGCATTCTGCTGTTGCCTGCATGCTGCTCCTTTGAGCCATTCAAAGCTCCGTCTCCACATCATCTCCAAACCCAGCTGAACCTTTACCCTGTTTTACTCTGCTGCACAGGAACTAACTTATTAAATATTTATGGTCTTTAAGAATGTTATTTACCAGCTTCAGTCCCACAGTCTCTTGATTTCCAGTGCTTGGTGAATTGCACTCCATAAGACAACCTGCAATGACCTTGGGTTTGAAAAGTTGTTTGAAAATGTCAACTCTAAGTTTTCCAATTAGAAATCATTGATTTCAGTTACTTTTGAACGGTTTCAAATAGAATTGTGTCATTTTGGCGCCATTATTGGCAAAACAGAATTGCAATCTGTTTGGGCTGCTCTCATTAATATTGTATGTTGGCATTATGAAAGGATAACTGACTAATCAGTGGTATGCAAAACTAGAATGATAAGAATTAATGACTATAATTGATTTGACCATTTACATGGCCGTTCAAAAGTTTGGGGTCGGTAAGATTAAAAAAAAAAAGGCTCTAATGCTCATGAGCTGCATTATAAATACCGTAAAAGCAGTAATACTGATGTTAAACATTATCACAATTTAAAATAACTGAGAGTTGAGTAAACTTCAGAGAGTTGAAGCCCAGGGCAGAATCATTTTCTCCAAACATTTTTCAAAGGTTGTCCTGTCAACAGTGACTTGGTGGATTCAGAGAAGGTGAGACACAGTGTTCTTTTCTTATTATCATCATCATCAAGTCTGGGAACTAAAGGTGCATGCAAAGCCGGTCTTGCATTTTTGACTCTTGCATTCTTTGATTTTACCTGTTGTTGTATTTTTATCCCGCTGTAACCTCTAGATCAAAACATACTCATAATCTGCTGCAATCAAATATTGCCCTTACCTTTAGATTAAAGATGTAAGATGTCGATTCAGGGTCCTCGGTGGTGCCTCTAACCGGTTCAATCTTGGATTTGAATATTGGCGTTTACCAATATTAATATTTCAGTACAAAAAGAAAAATCATGAAATATTGATAGGGATTTTTTTTTTTTTTTTACAAATCACCACAACATGATTTCGTTTTATTTAAAAAATATTCAGAGTAATACAAAGACAAAAATTTCAAACGAAAAAATAACATAAACACGTAAAAGTTTTCACCCGAATTGCGGCCCCCAAAAAAACCCCTCAAGGCTAGCCCTGCTACAGGCCACCTTCTAACTAAGGGCTGTCATTATAGTACAGCCAATTCCATTATATGGTAAAACTTTGGACTTATCCTAGTCCTTTATTAACATACGCTTGCAGAAGCACATATTTAAAAGATCCTATTTCCTTTTCACACCTATTTTATGCAGCACATACACAAAAGCTTTATTTGGTAAGTTTTTCTATCGCAGCCCTTTTGACCTTTCTCTAGTTTCCCACATTTTCTATGTCTGATGTTCACAGTTCCCCTTTAAAAATACATGTGGCCCTAACAACCTAGACAGTTTGCGACCACATACACCCACACACATAACACTTCTAACAATGACCCTTAAGTTCGCAGCCGCAGGTCAAGCTCAAATTGCTTTAAGTAATTCGAGTTTGTCCTGCAAATTCAGCACATCCTCATCTGAGCCATCTGTTTCATTTTCAACCATAAAACTGTTCACAATATGTATTATTTTCTTATTAAATAGTTTGACTCGTCTGATAATTTTTATTAACTGCTGTGCACGACGAATTAGTCCATTCCTGCGTCTTAGCGGAAGATCTTCTCCAGCGCCTTTCTCTCCTTCTTCTCCGTCTTGCAAACTCTCCTTGCGTTGTCCCTCCGGAGATGTTCAACCATAAGATCGTCCATAAAAATCTCAACCTTGTCTGTTACATGAACATTTCTTATTTCTGGGTCATCTCCATCCGTTACATTCAAAGCGTGCAAATAGTCTTTAATATATACCATTTCTGGGTATTTATCAGAAGAATTCCTAATCATTTGTTCTCCAGTTCCAACATTTATTACACTGTGTAAACTTCAATAAGCTATTGAGCTCAGCATCAGCTGAAATATTGTCAATAATGAGAGCAATCTTATAGTTAGCTTTTAAAACTGGTGAGGAAAGCTCTCCAAATACAATGATTGATTCTTTAAGAGGCCCTTAAAGGGTTAGTTCACCCAAAAAGTTAAATTCTGTCATTAATTACTCACCCTCATGTCGTTCTAAACCTGTAAGACTTTCGTTCATCTTCGAAACACAAATGAAGATCTTTTTGATGAAATCTGAGAGCTTTCTGTCTCCCTCCATTGACTGCTACGTAACTGACCCTTGGCCACTTATAAAACTAGGCTTAGTCCAAATTGTAGTCCTGATTGCTTTATATGATGAACAGATTAGTTCAGGCTTTTATTCACATACAAACATTGATCAGAGAACATAAACAGAAGGTCAACCAAACCCGCTTGACGCATGAGAACAAACCTGTTGCAGAAGCTCAAACATGCTGCATAACATGAGAATGAACCTCATTGGTTCTTGCAGAAGCTCAAACATGCTGCGTAACACAAGAATAAACCTCATTGGTTCTTGCAGAAGATCTAACATGATGTGTAACATGAGAATGAACCTCATTGGTTATCGCATGTCAAGCGAACATGCTTGAGCTTCCGTTTACCACAACTAATGTGTGAGTTGATGAATGTTTATATTTGAAGCCTAAATTCAATCTGTTCATCATATAAAGAGTTCGAGTCTTCAGAAGATTTGGACTAAGCCGCTCAATTCATATGGATTCGTTTTAAGATCTCTATGAAGTTTTTGAAGCGTCAAAGTATCAGTTGTGTTGCTGTCAATGGAGGGAGACAGAAAGCTCTCAGATTTCATCAAAAAGATCTTCATTTGTGTTCCCGAAGATGAACTAAATTCTTACGGATTTGGAACGACGAGGGTGAGTAATTAATGAATGAATTTTCATTTTTGGGTGAACTAACTCTAAGTATGACTGAACATGCTGCCTATTTATTTATAGTTTTCTCTCTCATCGAATTGAATTCACACTGACAAATTTTAAAGAGCAAATTATTTTGAGTATTTTTGTACAGTGTTCCATCAGTTTCAGTAAAAGAGCACAGATGTTTAACAACCGTTAATGGAAACAAATGTCATGAAATTATTCAGAATAAATTATTCAGAATAAGTTTCAGAATAAATAAATAAATAATATATATATATATATATATATGGAGAAACCACGATCATCTTCAAGATGTTGAGCAAAGCAGGAACGGGGTTAATGCTGCATAGCTATGCACATATGCAGAGTAAACAAGCCATTTACATTCCACAGTTGTCTCGTTTTTCTAATCTAGTAGAGTTTGCTTGGTTAAATATGTATAGTTGCAAGATGTTGAAAGCATATTTGATCAGAACTTCACACAACATGTTAAAACTGCTGATGAGTCGAAAGACTGCAAAATGAGCAATGAAGATCTGAACAAATTTCAGGAGCGCCGCATTAAAAATATGCCTTGAAAGGCTAATCTTAAAGAAAATCCCTGACTGAATGTCAAAAAGCTAAAGTGGTGGTATTCTTCTCTTTATTTCTTTATCCATGGGCTGATTAAGTGTTTGAGCTTAGTGAGTGTATATCAACAAAAGAAATTGAGAAGAGAGATCCGTGAAGCGTGGCGCACTGGCTATTAGTTTCCCTTAGCTGAGGATTCAAATCAACAAGTTTAGTGATCCTTGAGACTAATAACATCTATTTATGGATTTACCTCGATTTGCATTGTGTGTTAGACGGCCACAAACAAAGACACGCACTCCAAACAGACTGCTCTTCATTACTTTTGTCTTTAATTGGGTTGCAGTATAATTTGTCAAAAACGGAAAAGATTGGTTTGCGAGTAAAATTTATGAAGATTGATGGAGGTACAGGGAGGGAATGACTGTAAGTGAGGTATTGAGAGAAAGAGATGAGGCAGACACTTTGCCAAGACCATTAAATCCAAAGGAAACTTTTTTTTCAGCACCATGTGAGAAAGTTTTGTGATGGAATAGTGATTTTCAAGGTGATTAAAAAGCCATTACAGAAACGACTCTCTCAGGTAATTCGAAAGGTAGTTATTCAAACCCTTTTTGAGAAGCCTGGTAGGGAAGAGCACGCATTAAAGAAATGTCAGTTATTAGACGAAGATATTATGCAGGATTGTCCTTCTGAGAATGCGCCGAGCAGAAATATTCTGTCTTTCTTAAAACAGGCAAATACTCCGCAATTGATTATCCTTGTGTCTGATTTATATTTTTATCGTTGTTTTTCTCAGAGTGTTGAAACATCTCAGGAAAATAATGAAAAATGTAAGCCTTTCCTTTATCAAGAGCAGCCTATCAGTTTTGGATTTGAACAGTTCTGTACAGTTACGGTTGACTGTGTGTGGTGTGTGTCAATTTGAAATTGGAAGTTTCTCTGAAAGAGTTTTCCAATATGCAACTTTCTGTCTGTTCTTTTAAGAACACATATGCAAATAATCTAATAGAAGGTGATGATTTATTTGGTGGAAGTAAAAAAAAACCTTTGACTTTATACCCTTGAGCGCAATTCTGTAAAGACGACTGAGAAATTTTGCTCCAAAAGGTAAGGCAAGTGAATAAAAGCCCTCTTAGAAAATATTAATGGATATTTCAGGTTTTTTTTTGTTCACTGGTTTCTATAATAAATCTTGCAAGACATCGTCAGCCCTGCCTTTAACTAAGCATATTTGATCCTTGACATTTTGTTCGACATTCATTGCATCAGATCAGTAAAAAAGAGACAACCTTGCGAAGTTAGGATCTGAAGATGACTCTGTCCTTTTACCCATCCTATTGGTGGATGGGAAATGTAATTGCAAATGTATGCAAATCTAATAGTTTGATTAAATAACACTTGCAGAACTTTAGTTGCCACTGCCAGTGTCGGTTGTACCATAATGAGATTTTTGTCATTTCTAATTACAGTAGAATGAGATGAAGTTTTTACTGTTAATTTCATATTTCTGCCGTTCGATTCCAGGCCTCATTACATACGCATGGAGCTACATCTCATTCTACATTAGTTTAATTAAAGATTTTTAAATACATCTTTATCAGCTCAATCATTAATTGAGGATGAAGAGGAGAGGGAAAACAAGTGAAAGTCCTCCATCTGTCCATCACTCCATTAGCCATCTTTAAATGTATTAAGATACAGAATTCAGAAATGGAAAATTAATTGAAGTATCTAATTCAATTTCCTTCCTCATCTCTCACTTTGATTGAATTCCCAGAGACCCCTGCTTCTGTATCCTACAGGCTTCAAACCTCCTCATTCCACTGTTACAGTGATTGCAATAAAACCAGCTCACCTTTGTGAGTCAGACAGCCAGGTTTCCTGAACTAAACAGAATAAAATGGATATGTCTGGGAAAGTTTATAGGGACGTTTGCACTGCCAATTTAAGCTTGTGCAAGTTATTGCAAGCTATCAATTTTGAGCAAAGATTTCAGAACTATAGGGACATTAAAAATAAGCTTCTCAAAAGTGATTTAGTTTGAGGATGATATTTATTTGTGACACATAGACTCTCTGGCAGATAATAAACATTTCAGGCACATCGACTGATCTGAAAAACAAGGGGGGACTGGCGAAGCAGTTGTACACTTCTTTTACACTGTACTTAATAACTCGCAGACTAGCCTATTACAAATCTAACTATTCTTTTGTATTAGAAACTTTTATATGTGCCACAAGTACTTGCAGCAGGTATGTTCATTTTTGCAAACGCATGTTTTTAATAGCCTAAGCAACTAGATAAGACAGCTTGGGGTGTGTTTGTGCAGTTTACATTGTAAAACGTCAATTTGTAGTCAAGTTATGTTTACCACAGGCTTTATTTTGCACATAAAAAAACAAAAAAAACATTATAAAACATGGAAAATCTTTGACATCATGCCTGCACCACTCTGGCTGTTTAAGTCCATTTTTTTTATGCCCTTCCTTCGCTAACTTCGGCCCTGTCCCAAATGGTCACTTTCGGTCTTGTGGACTTACAATGGCTGCCGCGTGCACGTGTCCGTTAAGTCCGTGAGACCGCAGTGTGTCCCATTTTTCATTTTTAGATCTCAGAAGGGTGCTCACGAGCGCCCCCATGTGGTCGATTTGCGCCCTTGATGCACACTTTTGCCGAGCCCACGCTGATGCGGGCTCGGCAGCAGACTTCTTCTTCTTCCCGACAGTCAAAGCGGCAATACGTCACGAAAGTGCGGACTCAGAGGAAGACCGCGAGTGCTTAGGGTTCCATTTGGGACAGGGCCTTAGTCGCGTTCACTTGGTTGTACATCATTGCTTACGTTGCACGAGTGCCCACTACTGGCGGAACCCTTGACGTGTTTAAATGGAACACCCTAAAGCCCTTGGAATCCGCAATGGAGCTGATTTATGATGTACACATTTTTTATGATGTACACCATTCTATAGGCCTGTCGGCATGCTTGGGCTGTTGGATAGAATATAAAAATGACACAAATGAAAATGATAACAAAAACTTGTTTAAAACAACAGCTTAAGGAAGCTATATTGTTACGTAACGTGTAGTGGAAACAGGCACGAAGACGAAGGAGATCAATTAGAATGGTATTTAATGACATAACCTACACTTGGAATCAGGATCATCAGAACAGGAGACTCACACTACTTTACATTAACAACGAACAAGACTGAGGGAGAACACAGGGTCTAAATACACAGAGCAAACAAAAGGAACTTAATTAGATAATTAACAGGACACAGGTGAAGGAGATGACTAATTAGACAGATTGGGGAAAACTGGGTCACAGGACTAAAACGCGATAAACCATGGGAGACAGATCATACATGTAACAGATAATAGTATTATGCAGTTAAAATGCGATGCTGTGATGTCACAATCGTGTTTCATTATGTTCTATGGAACAGATCTGCCTGAAGTGTACATATTGGTTGCATCCAAAAACTTGGAGAACTAAACAAATATTTAATATCTAAAATGTTGATTAAAAACGTGAATTTGGACACAAACTGACCAGCAACAGCAACTTTCAGAAGCCATCTTTCTTTTTCTAGCTTGATTTTGTGTATCATTCCACCCATCCATCCCTCTATCATACATACACACATACAGTGCAATGCATAAGTTAATACACCCATGCTAAAGTTGACTAAAAAGAGGAATAAAAAATCATATTTTGGAAATTGAACTTAATGCCTTAATTTAAAAAATTAGGAAAAATCCAACCTTTAAGGACACCAATTTTCTTTGTGAATGAATAATGTATCGTAAATAAATAAATGTTCTTCCTTAAAATACATGGTGCATAAGTTAGTACACCCCTATGTTAAATTCCTATAGAGGCAGGCAGATTTTTATTTTTAAAGGCCAGTTACTTCATGGATCCAGGATACTATGCTCTCAATGCAAATCAAACTAGCCTTTAGGCTAACTGAAATAAAACCATGCCAATCTCTAGGTATGGTGAATGCTATGTGATGATGTGGGGCTATTTTAATTCCAAAGGCCAAGGGAACTTTATCAGGATGCATCCTGGATCCATGAAGTAACTGGCCTTTAAAAATAAAAATCTGCCTGCCTCTATGGGAATTTAACATAGGGGTGTACTAACTTATGCACCATGTATTTTAAGGAAGAACATTTATTTATTTACGATACATTATTCATTCACAAAGAAAATTGGTGTCCTTAAAGGTTGGATTTTTCCTAATTTTTTCAATTAAGGCATTAAGTTCAATTTTCAAAATATGATTTTTTATTCCTCTTTTTAGTCAACTTTAGCATAGGTGTATTAACTTATGCATTGCACTGTACATACATAGACCAATGCAGTTGTTACCAGACAAATGCAAGATCATTGGTGCATACATTTCTTTTATAACTGAAATGATTTTTGTTGTTGAAAGTTGATCAATTCGAAGTAGTGTGCGTGCATTAAAAGAAGAATATTCTTGGTTGCTTGTGATTGTTTGTGAAGAAATGTACTGTTATAATTGTGCTGTCTTCCCACTGTGATGGAAAGAAAACCAATTCAAAAGTTGCACATTTCACATTTAAAAGGTTCAAATTGCATTGTTATAAAAATGCAACTCTGTTGTATCCCACAAAACCATCGGTCTACCTGGTGGGATAAATAGTCTAATTCCTCGAGCAGGTTTCACTAAATCCTAACATCCGTCTCAATCCAGGAAAGTCTGATCTGCCAGACGTTTCTCGGTTGGCATCCGTTTAGTTGTCTTGTCTCCCTCTTTGCAGGTGAATATCTTCTGAGGAGCTTTAGGTGAAAAATAAGAGCCGTGGATTGGACTCGCCGCAAGTGGCAGTGTTTCAAACTCTAAATCCAGATTAGCAGGCTCGGCATGATCATTACCCAGCTACATACACAGAGAAGGATTACCACAGCATGGCTTTTTCGAAGCAAATATCAGTGGCTTCGTGACAGCGAGGCTGACTAATATGTGATTAACTCATTCGTGGATTCAGAGAGAGAAGCAAGAGGGAGCCATTTCTCAAATCATCCGCAGGGTTTTGGTGGAGATTCACAACACGTCTTGGAGCATTATGGGAACTGTGACTCATTGATGTTTAACTCAATATTGTGGACCTCACTGTTTTCATGTGAGAGGCGAGCAGATGATTTGTGCATGTTTCAAGAGTAACAACTGACTCAAATTGTAGGCCTGCCCCTGCCACTGACCTTTGAGAGTCTCATAAATCACTGATATCATATTGACTTTTCTCTCTGCTTTAAATCATATATGCTTTATTTCCTGGTTGACTTTTGCATAGTGTTAAACAATGTGATCTCATTCGTTTAGCTTTTTTTTTACATTTAGAAATTGATAGAAAATAATTGGAAACACTTTATTTCAATGGTCCACTTTAGACATTCTACTAACTATAAGTAACTTTGCAACTACATGTCAACTTATTCTACTAACCCGACCCTAACACCAAAGTCTACTACAGTCTACTAATAGTATAATGAGAGTTAGTTTATATGTAGTTGCAAAGGTACTATTTGGACACATTTAAATTACATGGTTCAAGTGACCCAATTCCGATCTTTTCCTCCTATGTGGCACAGATTGGATATGACCCACGAACGTGTAAGCAGGAAAAAAGCACATTGATTTCGATATTCTCAGATAGGTACCCAGCCTCATTCATATGTGGAAATAAATCTGAAATTAATCGGTATCGTGCATTTTTGTCTGCCATGTAAGCAGACAGATCGGACAATCTCATCAATGCGAGTCGTATACGTCAATGAAAAAGTGACAGTGGCGAATGATGTCAACTCAGGTGGACACCAACTGCAATCACATGACTCTTGTCAATGCCCAGGCTGCATCAAGGTCTCTCCTCTTTTTTTCTCCGCCTTAAAAGACCAATGTTTTGTTGACCTTCAAAGATGGTGCAGAAAGCAAAAGCATGTATTATCATTTCATCTGCGGCCAAGGCAAATCGCGGCATTTTTACCTCCTTTTCGGCCAAAGCTTTTTCGGATCAGTACGTCTACTTTGACGTAAAAAAACAAACAAAAATCAGATATAGTTAACAAATCGGAATTGGGCATCAAGACGTTGAGTGCAAATGTGGAATGTCTAAAGTAGACCATCGCATATATACTCTCCCATTAAAAAAGCCCTCCTGGGTCTTTAAATGTGTCTATCTTTTCATAGGCTCAAAGGCACCATGGTGCAATGAGACGGTCCTAAAGATCGTCTCTCCGTATGGCTGCTCATTTTAAAACATAGCAGTGTGGAATCACAAGATCATTAAACCTCTATTTAGAGTGTCAATATAATGGCTTCTGTCCTGTTCAGGGGAAAAGAAAACAGAGATATAACAGGAGGAATGGGAGCTATGTACATGAGCGAGCCAGAGGAAGGCTACAATGCAGCACAGAGAACAGAGACCACATTCCCATCGGCTCCCAAATCTGATATGTCTTACCTCTTTTCACTCAGAGTGTGTGCATGGAGCAGCCATTATGCTTTCATCTCTTTCTTAATGAGAAAAAAAGCTTGATAACAGTGAGGCCTCTCTTAAGACTTCTAGTAATATACCTACAGTGAACATGCTCAGTGTGATATAACCACAGACTTAATGGACTTGCAGTCTATATTTGTTCATGCACTGTAATCCTATGATAGCAAATGTAAATATTTTTTTATATCACATACGCTTAACCCATGAGCTCATCCACACCCTGGAGTTTGAAGTCTGACTGACTCGATTGCAACAAACTGTGAAAATAAAATGAAAGGAACCCAAAAAAAAAGAAAAAAAGAACAGAGATTTCGGCCTGAGGCAAAGCTAAGCGGTAGAGATGAGCTTGTTTATCTGAAGTCTTTCATAAGATTAACCTCTTGAATACTGTAGAACAATCACGGCCAACACGATCTCACAAGAAACGTTGTTTCTAATCATAATTTGGAAATCATAGTGTTGAAATTTGAAATGAATTGACCATGAACCACCACAGGATGTCCACATGAATTTATTGAACTGTAGTTTAAAAATGCTAAAGCAGTCACACAAGACTCCACCGCTAATCTTCTTATGGTGCATTCCATAAAACTCAAATCAAATCAAAACTTTTATGTGATGCATCCATATACATAACTTCAACATGCAGTGAGTAATAGTCTTGGGTGCAGTTCCATGCAATATAGCAGCTGTGACAGTAAAAGGTCAGTAATGACAGAATTATAGTCCCCCAAAAAGAAAATATAATTAAAAAAAATCTAATAAAAAGTATTAAAAAATCAACAATAGGCTATAAATGTCAATACACATTAAACAATAGAGGACACAGGACACACTTGACATACACACAACCAACAGTCGTGAAGAGTTACAGTTGCAGTGGTGGGTACTCGGAATGATCTCACTTCATACTTTAAAATAATAACTGGACCAGCACTCAAGGTGGGACAACAGACTTGTTACGTATTTCCAAGATGGCAATGACTAATGGGCAAAGTGTTGGTTTGTAATTATTTTTTAAATATAAACATCTACTTATCTGGCAATCAGAGAAAGAGTGACAATATAAATATAAGATATTTCTGAAAAGGCATTAAGTTAATAATTATGATTATGTTATGTTGAGTCACAGCGGCATCATGTCCATTAGCTACATGAGTAGCTAATAGCCTAATAATAATAACAATCAATTTTAATGTCTGAGAATTGTAACACTTTAGATTAGGGAACACTATTCACTATTACTAGTTGCTCATTAGCATGCATATTACAGCATATTGGCTCTTTATTAGTACCTATAAAGCACATATTAATGCCTTATTCTACATGGCCATATTCCTGATCCCTTAATCCTATCCAATACCTAAACATAACCACTACAACAACTACCTTACTAACAATCAAGAAACAGTAATTAGGAGTTTATTGAGGGGAAAACTCATAGTTAATAGTGATCCCTGATCTAAAGTGTTACCATTGTTTATTACCATTGTTTATTTTCTAAGACAACCACCATTTAATGATGATTATATACTTTTTCATTCAGTGCACAAAACAAAACAAAAAAATGTTTTGTGTGATGTACTGCATGTCAATAATGTTTAGGAATACTTTTAGTTCATAGAATATATTGAATTAGTAGGTTGATTTAATGTTTCAATAATAGGGAATTAAATTAAAGAATTATATTCTTTAATTCATGAGTTGAAATTGGAATCGGCCACAATTTATTCTTTGTTTTGTGTGTTCGTTGTTCTAGGACTTTTATTTTGAAGTGAATTTCTGTTTTCACTGTTCCTTTTATTCACTGTGGTTTGTTCCTGTTTGCCTTTGTTTAGTTACCCTAGTTTTTTTTCATTGTTTTTGATTACTCACACCTGTTCCTTGTTAGCCTCTTGTTATAGAGTATTTTACCCCGGTGAACATGATTCCACCAAGTACAACATGTTCATGGATTAACATCTTTGTTGATCCTGGAACAACAATGAATTCAACCTATCAGATTTGAGGGAGAAGTTTACAGTTTATGTCAAGTTTAGTCTTACAACCAGGGTTAGGTGCTTCTACATCAGTGTTATTCATGTCACTTCCCTTTGATTTTAGGGATAAGTTTTGGGTAGGGATATGATTAGGACTGAATTTTTGAAAAAGGAATGTCGTTCTATGATCAACAAAATACTGTATATAAGAAACATTAATTGAATCACAAATAAGCCTACTTCAACACTTACTGTGGCAATAGCCACTGTTCTTACAGTCTCTAGAAAAATCTATTTCTTCTCCGCCCTCTCCTGACTGACCTCGCCGATGCTCTCTGAATGCACAAGTGAAATTGTCACATGCATAAAGAGCGTATTTATTAGATTTGTCATACCCGTGTCAAATGTCATATCCAATCTGCAGAAAATGAGTGTCCTGATTGCCGTGATGTCTGCGCTTTGTACAGGAGAAAAAGGAAATGATTATGGAGAAGGACTCTCATGCCATGGTCGTGTCATAGCTGAGGTGAATGGGCTCAATAGCTCTCTCTCTGTGAAGGCTATTAATCTCAAAGTACAGAAGTCATGCCATTCAGTGCTCATGACACAATGTTTGATGTAAGAACACAAAAGCCTGTCATTGACCTCCAAGGAGCCACATAAATATATATATAAAAAAAAAAAACCTCGTCATCAAGATTGGCATTCTCGTCTGATATTACCCATCACAAAGAAGAGCAATGAGACATGCCTATCTGAAGAATCAAAAGGCCTTATCAAATATAAATGTTTCAAGGATTTTTAAACTACTGATTCATTGTCACGTCATACGTTCTGGAACTAAAGCTGTGTATCCCTAGACTTCAGTTTGTTGCTGTCAAGTCAAGTCACCTTTATTTTCCACAGCGCTTTATTCAATACAGATGGTTTCAAAGCAGCTTCACAGTGATAAACAGAAAAGTAATGATCAAGGATGCAAACGTCATCAAATATTGAGACAAATTCAAATTCTGCAGTAAATCAGCTCTACGGAAGATAATATTGTCATTATTCAGTTGAAGTTCAATAACTGTGTAAAGTTCATCAAATATAAAATAAGTTCCATTCAGTTATAAGCAGCAATACAGACAACAATAGTGTTGCTATTCACTTTGGGCCCTATCTTGCACCCAGCGCAATTGACTTTGTACACCGACGCATGTATCATTCCTATTTTTCACCCGCGCACATCGGACTTTTCCCTCCACAGACGCACGTCGGTAAACTAGGAAATGCATTTGCACTCCCGGGGGCGGTTCAGCGCAAAGAGGAGGCGTGTTCCGGCGCAAATGTTTCCTGATGCTATTTTGCAGGTTTAGAAAACAATTCCATGTTGCGCATGTTATTCATATGCTATTTTAAGGGCGCATGCTTGGCCATAATCAATGTAGCGTGTGCAAAACGTGCATGCTCTTTGCTTATCTGATCTACTCACAGATGCAGCAGTTCTCATTTTTAGAAAACCATACATTATTACAAGGAAAAATATTAACACACGAGGGAAATCATTGTTGTGTCCATGAAGATGTGAAAAAATAGGCATAAATCTAGCTTACACATTTACCCACATTTTTATACGCCTGTTTAACCGAAGCTAATTTGGGTGGGTTTCTCCCATCCCCAATGTCACTTCTCTGTCTTTTACGGGCCTGACGAGAACGTCGGTCTCCTCGGCTGTGAACTGCTCCTGGCGTGCGCCTGGCAAATCCGCCGTTATAATATCAATCCGCCATGGAACAAGCACGCCTGCTCTTAAAGGGAATGTGAGATGTCGCTCTGATTGGTTTATTTCACGTTACGCCCAAACCACACCTATGAATAATGAAGCTACTTCAGACCAACCCATTTTAGATTTGCGTCGGGCGCAAGAGTAATTTATCCCGCCAGTATAATAGCAACAGCGCCCAAGACCCGCCCACAAAGTTACTTGCGTTTCGCGCTTGATACTTGCGTTTCAGATCGTTAAAATAGGGCCCTTTGAGTCAGTTCAGTGTTGATTCAATTCAATTTCCGTCAAAATGATCAATTATGAAACAAAGTTGTGTCGGCTGCATCCAAAAATAGTGTGCTGCCTTAATAGAAAAGTACACACAAAAATGAAAATTCTGTCATCATTTCCTCGCCCTCATGCGCAAACTCTTCATCTGCCATCTTTAATGCAGTTTTTCACCACGCTTGTTTTAATAAATCGGATTGCCTGTTCTTAAGGATGCATGCAATTCTGCTGTGGAATTTGGTCCAAATGAGGAAAAGGCATTATGTTAATTTTGGAAAAGCTCTATAGTTTCATCCACCCTTTTACCGCTTTGTCTTCTCGCTAATTAATGTACTTGTTTTTTATTGGGGAATGGGCATGCTGCTGATCATTTCAGTTTAATTGTTGTGGAGAAATTGTGTTTGTGAAACTGTTGATTGTGTTACCGTGTGGAACTGCCGTCTGCTTCACCTATGTGGTTTGGCTGAGTCTCTCTCACTCTCACACACATACTTGAATAAAGTTACTGTCCTCTAAATGTAGATCAATAGTCCGATATCAGCTGCCAAGTAGAAAATTTCACATCTGTTTCCATTTATACTCAATTTGTACTTCACGTTTTGCCTTTTCCCAATCCACTGAAATGTTCATCTCTGCCAGACATTTTCTGCAGATTTGATGAATTATAGGTTGGCTATATTGTGAGAGTTTTCTACAGTAACTAATATTTTAACACTCTAAATAACTAACTGAAATGGGGGAATGGCATTGGGCCATAACTGGTTAGATTTGAACCTGCATGTGCCAAATGAGCTCTACAGCTCTATAGAGGCAGATGAATTGAGAAAATGTACCCATAAAAGAACATAAATACTGTAGTTATGGATGTATTGACAGCATCTAAACATGAACGCATTCGTGTATACATAGCTTTAGAAATATTAAAATCTGCATATTATATATGCCGTATCATCACATCATAGGAATAAATTAAAGTTAGAATTATATTAAAAACATAAAAGAGTTCTTTTAAACTGTAATATTTCACAATAAATATGTAATTGAAAAAAAAAACTTAATATGACAACATAAACTTTGACATAAACATTCACTTATTCACATACAGGTAATCAAATGAAAAGAAAGGGAAACAAATCAGTATATACACCAACAAATACATAAAGACCCCCCCCCCCCCCCCCCCCCCAAAAAAAAAAAAACCTTAAGGCCTCCTAGTACAAGAAACAATACTTTGCTTACATATCTTCTAATATACCATCATATATATCCCCATTGTTTTCTTTTTCCAAGAAACACATAAAGGGTTTCCAAGCATCTTCAAAAGCCCTATATCCACCTTTGATAATATATGTTATTTTTTCCAAAGACATATTGATTGCCATCTCCTTGAGCCATCTTCCTATACTTGGTGCCTCCAACTTTTTCCAATGAAGCGCTATAAGACGCTTCGCTTGTAGAATACACATACAGACAAAAATATGTTCTCTTCTTCTCAATTTAACATTACTAGGATATAAGTTTAATATAAAACATTTTGGTTCAAGAGAAATTGTAACATTGATTATTTTCTCTATCATAGTCTGCACTCTCTTCCAGAATTTCAAGATCTCTTCACATTCCCATACACAATGAAAGAAAGTACCTTTACATAAATTGCATTTAGGACAGATGTCTGTAATATTCTTGTTTAATAGCGCATAAGAGATAAAAAATAAAAAAAATAAAAAAACTTTAAGAAATCCTATGTATCCAAACTTTTGTGCATAGCCCCAACCCTACCCTATATATATTTCAATAATAATAATTATTATTATTTTAACCTATGGCTATGTCTGATATGAATTTAATGGCCATGAGGGACTTGTGTTTTGCTGAACTAGTCTAACCAGTCATACCTTGAGACACTTTCAGAAGAAGTAGAAACTGCGAGGATGAGAAGAGTGGCTCTTCATCTTCAGCACTTCAGTCAATCCAGACAGAGTTGAAGAGATCATGGAAAGCAATTCCCATACAGGCCAGGAGGACGAGCCTCTGGAATGAACTGTTACTTGAGCTAGTGATCCAACAGATGGCCCTGTGTAGATAATGTTAAAGGACTGGCTGGCCCAGGATCCTACAAAAAATAGAGGCTAGTAAAATAGGGGAGATAAAAGGCTAGCTGTATCAAAATATTAGTGCTGGGTAAAAATATTAACGTTCAGATTTCTCACAACCTTCATTTGAATGGTCTTGATATTGATTCTTAAAATCCCAAGATGCCAGTCTTATTGCGTTGCATTTCAGCAGTGGTTGCTGAAACATCCTCACAGCAAAATAAGTCATATTTGACCTACACTCCGAAGGAAAAAAAGAAAATGGCTAAACACTAAGCTTTTAATTGTCTTAATCACAAATGATTGGTCAGGAAATTAGTCAAATTTAAGCAAATGCACTACTTAAAAAGCCATTTCAGAATGATGTTTTTGGCAGAATATGGGAAGTTGTGTGTGGAGTGATGAATCACAATGAAACAGGAGTTGCATGGTGATGCTCCAGAGCAGTGTCTTCGTAAAAACGCTGAGAAATATAATAATAAATGCATCTCTACCACAGTGAAGCATGGTAGAAGAGTGTCATTGTGTGGGGAGCCTTTTTAGCTGCTGCTATTGGTGAGATACTTCACTGTGAAAAGTAATTTAATGCTTTGGAGTACAGGAGAATATTGCAGAGTGGCTTGCCTCCCACAAATGAAAAGTTATTACCTAAAGTGTGTGATCAGATGTTATTGGTAAAGGCAATTCTCCTGCCCAAATTGCAAATACAACTAAGACGTCCATCAGGCTCATGTTTTGGCCTGGTCAGAGTCCAGATTTGAACCCTATATGGTACTGTCTGGCTCTTTTTAGTGAATCAAATACATAAAGCACAAGCTGTATAGTCCCATTAGTGACCTAATGACTCGTATGAACCGTTTTATTTTATTTATTTATTTATTTATTTTTTATCAAAAACATATACATCACAACTGATGTATACCCATTCATGGACAAATGACTCTTTTGAACTAATCCTTTTAATGAACCATTCAAAAAGACTCACAAAGTTAAAGGTCTAATGAATCCAATTCACCGAATGAACTCACAGAATCCGTCAGCAAATATTTACCACACATTATTTTAATAATAGTAATACATTTCCACACAGTATTTGCAATTTACAGCATCACTTGAGAGAAAATATTTCATATTTTGGAAAGGAAGATAAAAAGAGTATAATAAATAAAATAAACAAAATGTTTTGTTGGCTGTTGACACTGCGGTGTATTGAAAACACCTACAAGCATTTCTACCCCAAACTGACGCAGTACTTGGTCACAACTTGAGATATTACAGCAAGATGTGCCCTTTACTGCTCCAAATGTAAGGTCAGATTATGGAAGAAATGTAAGCAGAATCATAAATAATATTACAGTGGCATTGTCTAAATCAAAGAGCTCCAGGGAAATCTATATGTCTCACTATCTGCTGACCTTAAAGTTCAGCATTTTTTCCTCTCTAAAATGTGCTTTCCATTTTTTAGCTGCCTGGTTACCAGACTCATGGCATTGCGGTTTGTAACTGCTGTTGTCTGCACAATTTCAAAGCTCTCTCACTCTGTACTTATTTCATATTCAGAAAGTCAGAGTAATACAAAAATTGCTTTAAATTTAAAGCCTGGGGCCAATTTATACTCAAAAAAGTGTTCGTCTCTTGACCGAGACTTATTACTTGTCTATTTGAGAAGTGGTCTGTCTGTGTGATTTCTCTCTTTTTTTTCTTTTTTTTTTTCATGGGATAAGATGGCAGTTTCAATAAGGCGCTCAGCTCCCACACGGCTCTGTGGGAACTAGCAGGGGAGAAAGGAATGGATTTCACAAGGGAGGGTCGTGCTCAGGGCCGATGAAACGCAGGCAGCACATTTGCAGAGGTGAGATAAAGCCTTTTTATTCTGGTTTTCTTGCTTTTTTTCAGTAAGGATGCCGAGTAGTACTCGTGAGCTGGGAGTTTGTGTGGTTTGTGCCAGCCAAAACCCAGTGATAACATAATGCTTACTCATACTGAGAGATAAACAGGCCCAGTGTTGAGGAAGCTACTTTGATTTTTCCGGTAAAATAGTTTCTCCCATATACTAGCAATACTGCCGTTGATTCCCCTGTAAATGTATGGGGCTTTCGAAACAGTGACCTGTTTGAGCATCCTGACCAGGAGTGCATTTCCCAAACGCATCGCTGGCCAACTATGATCGCAATTTCCATTGAACATATTGGTAACAACGGAACTTGCAACCATAGTTGGCTTTGGGAAACGCACCCCATTGGTTCAACCATGGTGTAAGTTTGGGGCAGGACTACATGTTCATCTGACCTATGCTATACAACATGTTACACACTTTATAGTCAAGCTATCCTTATAGTAGCTACATTGTAAAAACAAAAAAAGCTGTTTTTACACTTTTAAGTACAGTCAACTTGGATATTTAAGTTATTTCAACTTAAATTACATTAAACTGACTTAAAAAATTAGTTGAATCTTGTATCACAAAAAAGTTGACTTAGCGATGTAAAACTTATTTAGCAATGTAAAAAAAAAAGAAGAGTTAAAGCAATGTAAAAACATATGTTGTCACAACTTAATGATCATGTAATTTTTACAGTGTATGTTAGAAAGCTCTAACAAAATCAGCTAAACATTACACAAAAGTTTCTGTTGCAAATGAGTTTACTGTTTTTTTACCACACTGGAAACATTAAGATTATTTATATCGTAATAAATTAAGAATAATACAATTTATAAATAATTTAAATAATATTTTTTTTTCAAAAGTATTGTCTTTTTTTATAATTAATTTTCTTTTTTCATCTGACCCTTTAAAACCCATTGAGCAGATAACGCTTTTGATAAAGCATTTTTGTTCAATGTAAAAAAAAAAAAAATGTTGAGGTGTGTCATCAAGTTGAGATTTTTTAAATCTCTGACACCCCAATTTGAACACGAGGGTTAACATTTATCACATTATACAGTTTATACAGCCTGAGCATTAAAATGTACTATTCTGCCACAAAACCAATAATGAATATATTTCTACTGAAAAGAAGACATCAAAAGCCTCACGTGGACCTCTGTGCAGACGCTCAAATGAATCAGTGATTTAAAAAATATAAAAAATAAATGTATGGAGAGCATTTCAGGACAGACCATTGCATCAGCTCACTTACTTGGCTCTAGAGCTGTGTGTGCAATACAACGTAACAAAAAAAAAAAAATGGTACATAAAATCGGCTTAAATGTAACCATAACTTAAATGTCAGTCTGTTCCTCACACAAAATAACCATATGACTTCAGAAGACTTTGTAATATATAGTGCATGAGACCACATGAATGACTTTAAAGATACTTATATAGTGCTTTCCTGTTATTTTGAAGCTTGACAGCCCCATTCACTTCCATAATATTGAAAAAGTGTATATTCTTCAAAGATGAAATAAAATCCTTTACATTTCTATAAGTGACCATGGCTTTGTGACTCAATAGCCAGCAAACGTTTAGAAATGGTACAGTATATCAGCAACAATTTTACAGTTCTAAATACATTTCACTAGATTTCAGTGTCCTTTGAGAGGATTTTAATTGAATTAAAAATAATTACTGAGAACATACTGTGCATTCGCCATCTGGAATCCGTAGACACGGCTCAGGAAAATTGCTTCTTTTCATTCTTCTCTCCCTATTCAGTCCATGATTAACCTTGAACTTTTTATTTTGTCCTTGGAAAAAGTAATTTCAGTGAGACAGAGACCAGGGGCCCTTCTCAGCCATTAGAAAATAATGGCACATCTACAGAAATAATACAGTTTGCCATTGTCCATGTATTTGTGAAATGCTGTCCATCTCGTTCCAGCTCCTTGTATGAAGAAATTATTCAGGAAGACGATAGTGTATGTTTGCGTATATGCTAGTATAAGTGCATGAATATTTCACCTGGCAAAATGATAATCGTATTGCATCTCTCTCCTGCTGTGTTGGAGATAGCAGAATGTTGGCATGATAAATACCCTTTGCATGTTTATTTTTCTTCCACCATCTCATTAATGATGGTGAAGAGTGAGCACACATATACCCACGCAGGGCATTGCATTCACATTAAAGTGAAAAAGCTGTTTGCCGGTGTAACACAGAATTAGATTTTGAGACTGAGATGACTTTGGGGGAACTGTATCAGAGGAAAAGTGGCAATGACACTTTGAAAGTTAATTATATTATCTCTTAAAAATGAAAAAGTGGAGCTGTGCGAGTTGCCTTTACTCAGTGCAAGAAAGATGATCAGATAATCCCTCCCTCCTTACTGTGAGGTAATGACTTACTTTAGTTGGCCTCATTAGATGTTTCTAATTTGTCAATTTTTGTCAACTTTCATGCTGTTTCTAAAAAAAATGATCAGAACATTCAGAGATGATTGGAACTGATCAATGAGACCGTCACACAACCACACACACAGTCCCTTGAGAAGCATAGGCCTAAATGATGGAGAAAGACATTCTTTACGGATAATTTATTTATAGATCAAACCCAGATGGGGCATTCACCTAAAGTCAAGTCATTTACAGACTTTATGGTGACATTTAATTATCACTCATGAAGTACAAAAAGTGAATACCACCCAGAAGTGAAACTGAATGCAAACATCAGCGAAGGAAACCATTGAAAACACCAATCTTATGCATAAGATTACAATAATAATGGTGAAAGTGGTTATATTATTGAATTATCACTGACTTACATGCATGCATTCCATGTTTTAAAGCAGTTTGAGGAATGTAAACTCTTTATAATTCAAGTGAGATGAGTAAAGTATAAGCTTGTTTCCGCCAAAGAATAAAACATTTTAAAAGATAATTGCGACTTGAAATTGAAAAGATGTCAGAATTGCGAGATATAAAGTCAGAATTGTGTGATTATAATGTCGCAATTGCAATTCAGAGAAAAACCCAATTCTGACTTTATAACTCACAATAGCGACTTTATATCACGCAATTCTGACAATTCTGTAAAATCGCATTTGTGAACAAAAAAAAAAAAAGTCAGAATTACCTTTTTTATTTTTTATTCTGTAGTGGAAACAAGCCTCCATAGTAAAGAGCACTGCTGCATAAACAAACTACATGTTTTCTTTAGTTTTCCTTAAAAAGGAACTGGATGCGTTAATAAGTAAGCTATGAAACTAATGCAAACATCATTTAAATGAAATAAAGACAGATACTGAATCCACATCAGGTTATAGTTTTAATTTTTGTTAATATATAACCACTTTTACCATAAAGAAACAACAGTGTATCAGAACATAACTCAAAGCATATTTGCAAATCTCTCTGCACCTGTAGAATGAATTAAGACGGATCCAAGAAGATAAACTCGGACTGGAGATGCAGAAGGTCATGACAGAGGGCAGATGGTAGATGGTATTTGCATAAAGCGTGCTGACTCAGAATCAATAAGAACAAAACCTGTAAAGCTCATCGCCATGCTTCGTTTCTGTCCTCCATTATGAGTGGGGAAAATCACATCAGGAATAAACATGGCATGAATTTTTAAGAGCCTCTGCCACCTTTATTCCACTTTAAACTATTGCCATCTGTCAGACACGACCTCTGTTTATCTTCAGAGGAGAGATGCTTCATTTGTGGCAGATTTGAATATGGAGAAACGCAAAGATTATGCAGGTCCCAAAGGCACTGACAGTACAGGTGCTGAATATTGCAAGAAGTGTTTCATTAACTCTACAGACACAATGAAGGAGATATCATTCAGCACAGAAAGAAGTGCCGTGAAAAGAAAAACACATGGAAAAAGTTGAGTGAAATTATGCACTGCAAAATTTTGACCTTACTTTAAAAAAAAAAAAAAAAAAGCTCACACAATTATTTTGCTCACACAAAGTGGACTAGGAATTGGACATCTTTCTTTGCTGAAGTACTTGTCTTCAAGTTCAACCTTGTCTTCTCAAACTACCATTTAAGTAAATAGACTAACTCACTCTAACTCACTCGTCATTCATTTAACCTCATGCCGTTCCATATGACTTTCTTTATTCAATGGATCGAAACACAAACAAAAGATATTTTGACCCTATTATAATTCAGACCCCATTAACTTATTAACATTTTATGGACAACAAAACCCTGAGACATTTTTTTTTTTTAATGATCTTCTTTTGCATTTTTGGGGGAACCATTCCTTTAACTGGAACGTCATTGTTTTTACTCATTATCTTCATTGAATTGGTTAAAAATAATTCAAAATCTTTTAGATCATGACATAAAAGGGAACAGCACACTTGTTAATTGATAATTTCCAACTATAAATACTTCAAATCTTAATTTTTATAAATTTTGAAGCCACAAAAGTTTAAAGAGTGTAGATAGTATAATTATGATTACAAAACTTGATATATCAAGTAATTTAAGTAGTACCAACACATTTTTTAATTAATAACATTAAGGTTTTAGTAAAACTAGACAGACAGACTGGGGTGCGTTTCCTTACAACTATATAGCTCGCTGCTTAACTACCATAGTACGATGCATCGTTGGAGAAATCAACTAGCTAGTCACGACTGTTTCCCGAAACCGTATGTCGCAAAGTATCGTTCAACCACGTTGGTTTATGACGTCTCGCACGTGGTGGACTAATTAATTTATTTTAATGAATCTGTTTGAGATCGAATTAACGCTAGATTTGGTCATATAAGTTACAGACATGGCATCTGAAGACCATTTCTAATTTTTTTCTCAGTTATTTTGCTTTATTACCAGACTCAATATTTGGCTCGTTCTTACATAGTAGAGCACGTTCGCACATGCGCAGTCTTCAAAAACGGTGCTTTAAATCTCTTGACAAACTAAAAGACGTAAATTACATTTGTATGTATTCTAAATAAATAACACGGGTTGTACTGAATGTCAGCTTGCTTGTTTTGCTAAAGATAAGGATTTATTCAGTCTACATCTCAAGTAAACTATAAACTATGCGATGCTGTTTGCGAACGTTCGTTGGAACGATGGTTTCGGGAAACACCAAATCGTTGAACTATGCTGATAACGACGGAACTTGAGACCATAGTTGGCTAACGATGCTTTCGGGAAACGCACCCCAGAACGAAACAAATAGATAGAACGAGATAGACAGACAGATGAGATAGAAGAAGATGATATATGAGAAATTCAAAAACCTAGTAAGTACAACAACAACAAATATATAAACTTAAGACAACAATAACACATTCTGATAGCTGTTATATTTACAGTATGGCTATGGTAGTCAAGACTGCTGTGAACCGTACATTTTCCAGTGTAGCTTTGAGTATCTCTCAAGTGCATGTATAAACACAGCTGTATATCACAGCATTATGTGGGATGGATGACTGAGATCAGATTTATCTACATGCCAGTTATGGCAGCTTTTGAATAATAGACGATGCTCCCATTATTTCTGCCCTAGAGAAATAAACGTAACTCTAACGTTCCTCACAAAAGGAAAACTATAGAACAATGAGAGTCAAAACATGTCCTTGAGCTGTTCCTTTAGTGTACACTCCGGTAATGATCCTGGAAATGCACATTGTTTATTCTGAGGAATGGCACGTCAGAGATTCAAAGCGCTATGGTTTGGCATGCTCGTGTCTCCATAGGAACGGGGCACTTTGTGGCTTCTCATTTACTCAAGTGCAAACTCATCTGAAATGTCTCTTTTCCAATTTTAAGCCATGAAAAAGTGGGAAAAATTGAGGGAACAATCCTAGTGCTTAAAACGGGCCTGTATAGTGATTGGGTTTGCATTTATTCATGGTCTGCAGCAAGCGGGTGTGATAGAGGGGAAATATAATTTCACAGCCTGTAAAGCTTTTAACTCTTCTAGTAAACAAAGAGAGGGAGGTGAGCACTTGTCCGTGTCTCACTCAGACCGTAAGAGTGTCAGGTTGGAGGCCCCCGTGGTCCTCCGATGGAGCCCTTGGATAGTTCAAGGACTCTCAGTTGAGCTACGAGTGTGTAAACATGGTAAAAGTGGCTGCCACTTCTGACCCGATATAATCAGTGTAGTTACATGCAATTAGGATGACAGAACAGAGAGAGAGACACTCTCAGTGCAAGTCTAATATACACAGAATACAAATTTAAGTAGTCAGTAATCTGGATTAACAGAATAAAATCTTGCTTCGCTTGCACTCAAGGATAAAAAGTCACACTCCAGCACAAAGTATATGTTAAATGCTGTATGTATTATTATTTTCTGACTGTACTAAAGCATAAGAATACCATAATATGTTGGCAGATATTTAGGAAATATGCTAAGTTCACATACTTGCTTCTCTGAAAAACAATGACACAGCCAGTTATTCTACTTCTACTTCTACTTCGTTCTTGTATGCTAAAATTTACTTATAAGTCAAATGTTGAAATGTGTACTCGCAGACAATAGTCACAAACTTGTATTCTAAATTTGAAGCTGCAGACAAGTAGTCACAAATGTGTAAAATGCCATTCACAAAAATACAATGACAGACACAAACTTGTAATATATATTTGCACTTATTCTTACATTCACACCTGCAGTACAACGTCAATTCGGCACTTGCAACTTCTCAAATCGGTCACTGCAATTTCAAATTTCGTGCCCAGACTTTTGCTACTCTTTTCACAATATATTAGATGCAAAACTAACTTGTGCACTTGAAACTCAGTGGCAGCGAGAGAGAAAGGGTGAACTGGGTCAGAGATCGCAGATTCTACCCGACATAAAAAGCTTTGGCATACATCTAAAAAGCTCTGACCAAAGGCGTGTTAAAACACGGATAAATCCACTCATCAACAGTGTAAGGCTCGTCGCCTTGTAGATTGCGCTCGTTCCTGTTACGTGTCCTCAATCTGGCAACCCGTGTGAGCGTCGACTCTCTCCAGTATTTTGAATTTGGACTGCAGTATCCATTTCAAACGCTAGCTGCCAATATTACTGCACCTTTAAAGGAATAGTTCAGCCTAAAAAAAAATGTATTCATAATTTTAGTCATCAATAGTCATCATTTACTCACCCTCATGTTGTTATAAACCCATCTGACTTTATTTCTTCATTGGAACTCGAAAAGGGATGCAATGGAGAATATTCACTTTAAGTCGTTACTCAAAAATGTGTCATATTTCTACATTTTAATTAGGAAGAAATATGATCTCAGTGCATTACCTATAAAAGAACAAGAAAAAAAGTTTAAACCAATTGCTTCAGAAAAGTCCAAATTGTTTCACCTGCGTATCACCTTTGTTTATAGCAACACTTGATGAAACCTCTGTGGGAAGGTGTTGCATCTCGATGGTGTGATCTTGTTCAGTTTACAGTATATGTTTTAAAAATAAAATCAGGAACAGCAGTAGTGTGCGAATACTTAACACCAGAATGAATTGTGTGAACCGATCAAGAAGATAAACACAATACTTATCTAGTTAGTGTGACACTTTCCTTTTTATTTTGCTGCATCCTTTAGCCAGACTTTTACTTTTTAGACTATTGCCATAAAGATAAACTCACACTAAACTGACCAAAACATGGGCTGAGAAATATATATACTTGAGGAATTGGGAATTGGTTTATTTGTACAGCTACATTTTTATTTTACCATGATTATACCCACAAACATACAGTACAGTACGGAAAACTACGGGTGCCAATTAAAATTGATTGTCAATGTATTAATAAAAAAATAATCATTGCAATAAATAAATAATGTAAGTAATAACTTTTTAAACTAACATAGATTTTTAAAAGTTTAATTCATGCTTAAAAAATATACATTTACCTTAACATTTTTAAACATGATTTTAAAACGGGGTTTTAAATATCTATTTATTTGTCAGCTTGAAAAGTGATTTATTAATATATTGTTATATTTAACTATTTTATTGTTAAATTTAACTATTAAATATTAATTAAAACATTTCAGTTTTAAAATATTTTTGTCAATTGGCAAATTGATTCATTTACATTTTTCTTTTGGAATTGATACATTTATATTTTATTTCATTTAATAAAAAATAAGGACTGCCTTAAATCCTCTATAAAAATATATAATTCTTCACGAAACCACATGGCTTTAGTGTTAAAAAAAAAAAATGTCATGAAAGGGTCTGACATATTAAATTGTGAGGAGAGACCCTTCAAAACATTTTTTTCTTTATTTTTTTTTTGTTGCTGTTGTTGTTGAGAAAAGTAATCTCAACCAAATCTCAGTTCTAACATTAAAGTCTAACTTCTTTTGCCTTACTTAATAAACTGAGTTAAATAACTACTTTGGACAAAAAAAAACAAAAAAACATTTGCCTAAAAAAAACAAAGGCAAAGCATTTTGTAACATACAATTTCTTTCATGTGACTAAACTGAGGTGCTGGTTGTCTTAGCAACTGCTGTGCCAATCGAATGCCTTGGCAACCGAACAAAACATTTTCTCTGTCAAATCCAAATAGCATCAAATAAGTGCCCTCTCTCGTGTTATTTGACCCCCTTCCCACCCCATCACCCGAGTGAGATGACCTCTCCGCTGTTAGGCCTTAGCACACTGGTAAGAGTGGTGACAGGTTTTATTTGTTAGCCTGCCATCACAGGACCATTAGCCTTGTCCATCTGCGTGTAGCTGGAAGACAAATGGGCGGCCCATTGCATCCCATCCCCAGTCTAAAGGCTTTTATTGCTCTGCAAGGGGACCAAGCATGACCCTCATTGTTAGCATGAGTCAGTGATGGGACCATTAGTAAAGGCTCAGTGGAGGTTCCCTTCAGTGCTGGACTGAAGTAATGACTGCAAAAGATAAATATTACAAAAGAAAAATATTACATGTGGTCACATGTGTAACACATGTGTGAAACATACTTTAACATGTGGTTTTGGAACAGTTCTCATGTGAAATCCATGTGATCACGAGGAAAACATGGGAAATTCAAGTGTGTTTTTTTTCTGTAAGGGTGGTTTATCCGTGCACATCATTATTTTATTTATTTCTTATTTCAATTCATGTGCTCTCGTAATCTTTTATCCAAATAACTTCCTCTTGCAGCGACATCTATTCTCCTCTTTGATGACTTGTTTACTGGCTTGAGGGCGGGACAAAGCTGTCACTCACATGAGATCAACCAATACACCCCCTAAATTTTTTGTTTTTTGTTTGAGAAAATGTTTCACTCGGATATACAATACGAAAGAAAACATTATAGCAACTTCATGCCAACTTTAAGTTTTGACATCATTACGGATATACTTCAAAAGAGGAAAAAGAGCAAGATATTCTACCCATGCACATTTCTTTTCTCGATGCTTTAGTCTTATTTTCCTCTGGCTTCTCCTCTCAACTGACCCTCTCCTCTCTTTCTATCTCTTTCTCCCTGGACACTCAGCCTCTGACCCTCCCAGTGAGGAAAAATGAGCAGCTCGGAGTTGCACAAAAGCAGTAGAGACCTATTAATTTCACACTGGCAACCTTAATGCCAAGCTGACGAGACAGCCGTTTAATTGTGCTCACCTGAAGACCACAGCCCCACTGTCCCTAATGACTTCTGTAGGAGAATACCAAGAAGCCCCATAACCTTTCCTTCATTAAAGCTGGAGAGGTATGGACAGGTATGTCCTCTCATTCTCAGCCCCGGCTCTCCCTGCCGCTTTCATCAGAAATGGAGAGCCGGGGCAGAGTTCACCAACAGGGTTCCACACAAACCGCCAATCACAGGTGGTCATGGCATTGTGTGGAGACAGCAACATATTTTTTCTAAAATTGAGGAATTGGCAATTTAAACCAATGACAGAGACCAGGTGTAGCACTTTTCCTGGCGAATATGACATACGTATGGCTCCTCACTTTTCTAGTCACAGCATCACTGCCATGCCAAATGGGAGGCCGGCAATTTCAATGTTTTTAGTGCACTAGAACATTTATTCCAGACAAATTGAGGTAAAATTGAGGCATAAAACCACAACGACATAACTCTGGCAGCCATGATTCATCCTTTGACCTTTTGCGTTCAGCAAACCAGCTCACTGAGGCTGAACACAATAACTGTATAGAACATTGCATTCATACACTCTTGTGGAGCCCCAGGGAACAACATCTACAAGGCATACTTTGGTACATATAGCCTTTAGAGAACAGTTTTCAACACAATACCGAAGCGTCTAACATTATTAAAACAGTCTCAGAGGACATAGAGAGCATCACAATAGAGACACCGCAATGCCTGGAGGACAGGAGCAGAGCTCAGAGGCAGCATTACAAGAGTTTGAGATGGGAATGTTCTCCTCCCTTTCAGTCCTTTAAGAGGCATTCACACTGACACCGATTAAATCACAGGAGGTTGCTGAGCTGTTAGGCATACCTACTAGTTGTCTCCGGTGTTCAAATTATAACGGACGTAAGCCAGTAAGAGCTGTGCATGTGAACCTCATTCCCCTGTCATCAAGAGGCGCGCTAGCATCCTTGTTTGTGCGTCCGCCTCCCATGCCGGAGACCCCGGTTAAAATTCCGCTCAGGGGTGCGTTTCCCGTACAACGACATATAATGACAGTTCATTCGTTGAACTATGCGGATAAAGACGGAATTTGTGACCATAGTTGGCTAACGATGCTTTTTGGAGTCGCACCTCAGAGCGGGTCGAGTAGGACTGGTTACATTTTGTGCCGTGACCCGGACAGGAGTGAGGTTTAGGGGGTTAGTGTGAAGGACTTAGGCCAGTAAGAGCTGTGCGTGTAAACCTCACTCCCCTGGTCTCAAGAGGCGTGCTAGCGACTGACGCTAAAAGGCTGCTTATTTGTGTTTTATATCAGGTATGTCTTCTATGTTTAACTATTTTCTTGTTTAAAGTGATTTTTTTTTGTCAATTTTTTTGGCAAGCCACCGGTTACAACAGAGCTCTGTTGCTGAAACATACATTGAAATTAAAGCTTCATTAAAACTCAACCAATTTAATATATCAAAAACTTTCAGAACATTAACTTACTTAAATATCAGCAAGTTCTTATGCACCATTAAAAATATACATTGTCTAATCAAGGTAGTAGTAGTCTTTATGCAGAACAGACAGGATTCAATGCATGCAGTGATAACAGGATCAGAATCTCATTTGTTTACATTTTAGTTACTGACTTAATTGACTTGATTAACTTAAGATCAAGGCAGTAATGAGCCTGACATTCTCAGTGACAGCAGCACTTGAATCTAATCATGCAGCAACTACTACTGTGTCACCTAAAAATAAATCCAGGTGTGTTATAATTGTGACTGTTCAACACACAGACAAGCTTCATGCTTCTTAATTAGCTTAGCCACCAAGATTTCCTTTGTGTAAACCATCTTTACCAATTTCTTGCTCAAAGTATGGCTAAATTACCAGATAGTCCAGCACTAAACTGAACTAATCACCATGGATCATTTAGTTTATTCACACATTTATCCAAAATGTACAAAACACCTTACTTCCGCGTTGAAAGAAAAAGGTGGATAGAGTGATTTAATCTTTATTCTGCATAACATTATGGAGCTCAAGACAATTCCACTGGTAACCGTCCTCTTAAAGTTCCCCCTGAAAAAAAAAAAAATATATGATTGGTTATGGCAATAACCAAGGCAATTTAACTGAGCCACAAAGTGTTCTCCTGGCATACACTGTCAGTTCGCTCTGAGTGGGAGGCTGGAAATGGTGTCTTATGATTGTAATGTTCTCTTCAGTACTCTAAATTAGACTATCAAGAAGTATAGCTTCATACTGGGTATGAAAGCTTCCTAAATAGAACATATTTTGCATTATTACACGCAAACACATACATAACTTCTTTCCTACACACTCAACATCTGTGGGAGAGAGATCATTGCTTAACTACTCTAACAACCGCACAGTTTAAACCGCAGAACAGCACTTTGAGAGTAGCTGCAACTGTCTGCTCTAATCAAGTATAAAACCTGTGTGGTGCTCAATAATGCCCTCTGGGTGACCAGCCATGTGTAATTGGTTTAGCTAACCGCTGCTTTTGATTAGCTGCACTGTCATTATACCCTCTGCTGCTCGGTATTCTGTTTGTACTATTACAAAACGTGTTCCATTACTTTGGTGAGTTTGTTAAAGTGGTTAACTTAGATCAATGCAACTGATTAAAGTATGATTATTTTACAAACTTAAATGCACAGACTTAAAATACTATAAATGTACACTAATGAAGAATCTCTATTTATAAGAAAGAGTGGTGAGAGAACGCACTACTGAAATGAAGCGCTAATCTGTGAATCAAACTGTCTAAATGCCTCCAGCATCAGTGAAACAACAGAGACAGAGCGATATAAACAATTTATCATTAAGTAAACATACACACTTGCTAATTATACTTCTGTATTCTCACCCTGCAATTCATCTTATTACCTGCAATATCTTCATTTTCACTCTAAAAAAAAAAAAAAAAAAAACTCACCTAAGTAAAAAAAGCCACTAAAAGTCACATAATTAATACTATTTATGTGATACATCTACAGCACCAAAATCAGGTACAATCAGTCATTTGATATTACACCATCTTGACTTCCCTCTTGTAATATTACTGACAGTGTGCACATATGCTCTCATGTTTGCATCCTGACTTTTATTTTATTTTTTCTTCAGCCCAGTCGTGACTATGAAATCAGTCCTGTTGGCCTTAATCTAATTCTTCGACACCTAAATAAATGGCCCCCCTGACAGGGAATATGCAGAACTATCTGTCAAGCAGACGAATTGGCTACTGTGGAGGTGAAATAAAATACAGGGCCCTTTTTAATCAATGACAGGCAAGGAAAAAAGGACCACATGCAGTCTGTTGTCCCTAATATGTCCCTAGCTAATGGCTTGACAAAGACTAAACACAAAAGTAAGGTGTAACTTGGCAGAGGAAGATTAGCAAACTCCATCACATCACTAAGCAATTGACACTGCATGGATACATGGCTAAAAGTAACAAATGAAGCCAGTGTACACTGACTGTGAATTCAGTCAGGTAGGGAATTTGATTCAGCATATACTACTACATTAACATTGTTCATATAAATGCATATAAAGCACTAAATAAATCATTTAGCTTGACATTTTAAATCTACACATGGGACATGTTCACACGTCTAACTGCAATATTAAGTGGAGTAGAGAATTTGCTGATATAAATAAATTCCACAGTACTATATCGTTGAACTAACGTAGTTCAAACGACAGAAGTGTGACCGTTTTCAGGAAACAGTCATGAATAGCTTGTTAGTTTCTACAACGATGCATCGTACTATGGAGGGCAAGCAGTGAGTTACGTCACTAAACAGAAATGCGTCCCAGATCTTGCATGGGAAAACGTTAAGAGGTGGTGATTTCGTATAAAAAAAAAAAAAATTATATATATATTATTAGGAAAAAGGTAAGCATAAATATAAAATATTTGCGAATATTGCCATGAGATTGTATTGAACTGTCCATTCCACTAATGCACAGGCCAGCGGTCTGTTTGAAACACAGACAACATATTTCCCATTTCAGTGGAAATAAATGGTGGCACTCTCTTCAGGATTGTGGGTAGCATATTTTTCGCTTTGAGAATTTGGCAGTGACACTTAATTAAGTAAAAAATAGCATTACCTGTTGCCTCTACAAAAGTATAAATCATCATTCTGAGAAATCATCTGAGCTCACGGTCACTTGTCTTGAAAGGTTTATACATCCTTGCTAAAAATAAATTTGTCTATGGTGAAAAAATATTTTTTGTTTTGGCACCCAAACGGCGTGCTCTATTGGTTTGCTAATTGGACAAATGAAAAGATTACAGATTTAATTGCCATGAAATCTTCTAGTTTTGAATATAGATTTGAATGCACATTTCATCAATGTACACTTCATTACTTATCTGAATGCTGAATGTTCTGAGCTAGAGAAAGCTGATCAAACATGTTCTGCCTCATTCAAATTCCAAGGACAGCCTCTTTAAGGAAATCAAATATATTTGCAATATTCTGTTTAGAGGAAAGAGACAATGTACAGTCAGCGCCCAACCCATGACGTCCTATATAGTATTAGGTATTAAATTACAAATCACTGTCCTGGCTAGAATCATTTCCCCTTTCTGTCACCTCATCTTTTGATACAATACTGGCACTGTGTGGGCAAGAGAAAGCCACACATAAATGAACATAAGAGAAGATATTTTGAAGAATGTTGGTATAGTTGATGGTAGTCATTGACTTCCATAGTATTTTTTTTTTCCTACTATGTTTCGGCCACATTCATTTAACATTAATCTCAATTAATGCCTAATTGAGAGGTCACATGTCACATGTGAAAGGTCTCATGTGAGCAAAACCTTTGCCATTCTTTCATTAAAGTAGTGGTTTTATCCTGCAATTTTCCACCTTTTAGATGTTTTTTTTTGTTTGTTTTTTTTTACTGTATTTTTGATCAAATAAATGCAGCCTTGATGAGCATGCAGGACTTCTTTCAAAAATATTAAAATATCTGAATTTATAATGTAACGCAAGAACTTGTTGCATTCTTAGTATTGCAGCAAGGGCCATTATTGTCAGTTTAGTCTTTCAAGTTGACTAGAAACATGGCAGAGCAAGAGTGTAATATTTCGAAACACATTAGTCAATGTTCATAGCAATTCACTTGAATAATAACAACACAACTGAATGTCCATAACACTGTCGCTCCTCGAGTATGTGTAAGTTAGTTCAACTAGATTGTGTTGCAGTGCACTTGCCTTCTTTCTTGTACTTGCATAAAGCAGGTATAATGGAAAGTGGAGGCAAATTCAGATGTATAAGTAGAGGTACATAAAGCATCTTCCACACATTTACCATGAAGACAGAGCACGTCTCAGTGAATGCCTTCGCTAATAATAATGGCATCTACATAATATAGTGCCTGCATTACAGTTAAGTTGTACTTCCATATTCTACAAAAATAAAAGTTAATGACCGTATTTCTTATCTCTATATATAGCCTTTCCCGTGACTATGCTATTCATTCGGGACACAGGTCAGCAGGCCTCTTCTAATTGTTCATTTTCTCCTTATTGCCACACTGTCACAGTCTAATTGGTAAATGGGTCCATGAGTCAGATGGATAATTGAAAGTGAAGGGTGTTTACACAACAAGTACAGCGGCAGACTGGCAAGTAGACAAGGAGAGTAGGCTTTAACCGTAGCACTCTACAGCTTGCTAATGATGCAGATCGCACTATTTAGATTGTACGGCAGCCAACATTAGTTATATTAAAGTTTTAGGTTTTAGTTACTTTAGCATTTCAACTGAAACTAAAGAAAATGTTTAGCTCCAAGCAGCAAGGACGGCAATGACAATGGCGTTTTGGGGGTCAGAAAATGCAATCTTTTGAAAATGTGTTTTTGAAAATATACCATTATCGTCTACGAGTGAACTACAAACATGCAAATCTGTGAAACCGGTGACGTCATGCAAATGCATATTACGTGATTAGTCTACAGGCATGCACGTTTGGTGCGAGTGCTCTGTAAAAAAAAATGCATATGTGCGCAGGTGAGTAGTCTTTCTTCACAAAGTAATATCGCCAACTACTGGCTTGGCATGCATAATACTACGTTTTAAAGCGGGGCTCAGTAACTTCGGGATTTCTTCGCTGTATTCTCGCTTTTTGCTCGCAGGTTTCTCTCTAGAGCTCCCCCCACAGCTTCGGAATAGATATTTGACAACACTGTTGTAAAAACTCGTTGGCTATTCTCAGACACCAGAGGCTAGTAGATCAAGGACATCAAAGCAGATGGGACATTCTTTAAAACGTCTTCTTCATTCGGGTTCGAACAGCGTGAGGGAGCGCAATAATGACGGCATTTAAGCAGATTTCTTTTGGCCGTAAAGCAATTGTTTACATCGCGAGACGTGATATCACGCGATACTTCCTGACGCGTCGGCCGGCGGCTCGCCGCCCCAAAGTTGCAAGTGCGGATTTTCCGCTCACGGGCACCAGGGGGGTGCGAAACGACCACCATTCAACCCGAAATAAGTAATATAACCATTCCAATGACTCCGAAGCTGTTCAGTTAAGGTAAAAAAAGTTACTTAGTTCACCTTTAAGTAGTTTTTTTGCGGATCCGTGTGAATGGGGATTGTTTCGACAATGTTGTCATCTGTACAAAGAAAAAACTTTTCCATATTTATGTACATCGTTGTAGTGTAAATGTAACAGCTGTTGCCAGTACATACAAATATATAATAAACACTATAATGTAAAATAAATGTAGAGAAAAAATCATGTAAAATGTAAATAAACATGTATAATTTTTTAACATTAACACTAAATGTAAAAACGAGTAATCTGGTGGCATTTCAGGTGATGCATTGAGTGGCGCTAAATGCTGCCATGTGCTTGCAACAACATGTATTATTCAGCATGCTGGTTATTTCATGTTCAAACTCTGAAGTATGGAACACTCTGTGGCTGCACTTTCTCTCTCTGTATCTACTGAGAGCACATCATTTCTTGTTTTTCACAAATCAAAATCTTTTTTTCCCCTGACCACCATTAAAACCGAAATGTCAGTCAGCATTAGCGGAGTCATTCATATGGTGTCACACTTGAGAGATGAACTCTTCCTCCTTCTTCTTAAACCTTAAAGTTTATCTAAACAATTATAAAAAAAAAATATTAGTCCTAGAGAGAGCGAGAGAGAGGGTAACAGGAAGAGAGAGTGTTAATGGTGCTCTATTATCTCAGCATTACAGCAGTGAATAGTAATTTTAGATTTGAGGTGCATTAATGAAAACATTAAGAGGTAAAAAGCTGCCAAGTACAATAAAATGTCACTGCAGGAGCTTTGGCCTCATCTTGAGGGATGGAGAACATCAGGCGGACATATTTATAGAGACACAGGGACCCAGCTGCTCACCCTGGAGGGTAACATCTGTGCAGAAGTTAATATCTCCACCAAACCTGTGCAGAATGGACAATTACTCAGTGCGTCACACAGTAAAATGTTACAGATAGTATTGTGCTTTGGGATGTTGTTAGACTTAAATGACATATGAATTTAGACCATTATGCTATATCATAATGCAAAGCAACCTACAAGTGTAAATAATTCTAATTAGATTATTATTTTTTTTATTTTTTTGCAGGAATTTACATTTCTGGACTATCAATTTAAATACTTATACAATATTTGATATAAAGGCCTTGAGTTTAAATATCTGATACATATATATTTATATAATCCTTTTTGTAATTGCAGAAAATAAAAACAGATGATACTAAATGTCTGCTGCACATCCATGCTGCAAATCTTCTGTTCCACTACATCCCAATGGTGCTCTATTGGATTGAGATCTGGTGACTGTGTCTGAGTCATTGTCAAGTTCAAGAAACCAGTATGAGATGATTTGAGCTTTGTGACATGGAGCGTTATACTGAAGTAGCCATCAGAAGATGGATGGACATGTTCAGCAACAATATTCAGGTGGGCTGTGGCATTTGTGATGCTCAATTGGCAATAAGGGGCTCAAAGTGTGCTAAAATATTCCCCACACCATTACACCACCAGCCTGAACCGTTGATACGAGGCAGGATGGATCCATGCTTTCATGTTGGTTACGCCAAATTCTGACACTACCATCTGAATGTCGCAGCAGACATCGAGAATCATCAGACCAGACACCGTTTTTCCAATCTTCTATTGTCCAATTTTGCTGAGCCCATGTGAACTGTAGCCTCAGTTTCCAGTTCTTAGCTGAAAGAAGTGGTACCGCTGTGATCTTCTGCTTCAAGGTTCAACATGTTGAGCGTTCAGACATGCTCTTCTGCAGAGATCGGTTGTAATCATTTGAGATACCGTTGCCTTTCTATCAGCCTTTCTACCATTCTCCTCTGACCTCTGACATCAACAAGGCATTTTCGCCCACAGAACTGCCGCTCAGTGGATATTTTCTCTTCTTTGGGCCATTCTCTGTAAACCCTGATGGTTCTGTGTGAAAATCCCGGTATATAAGCAGTTTCTGAAATACTCAGACCAGCTCGTCTGGCACCAACAACCATGCCACGTTCAAAGTCGCAAAATTACTTTCCCCTTTCTTCCCCATTATGATGCTCAGTTAGAGATCCAGCTTTACTTTTTATCAGTGAAATCTACTTTGTTTTAATAAAATCAAAAATAAAGAGTAGCCAATAGATCAAAAATAAGAAAGGAAATCACTGCTGTGAGTGTCAGATCCAGTCGAGATATGAACTTGCTGTGTACCTTGACCGCTGTCATTGCAGGCAAGTGCCACGGTGGTTGCGGGAAGGCAAACACAGACGAAGATAAGAAATCCAAAATGACAGGTTTAATGGTAATTCTGGCAAACAGACAATCAGGTAGCAACACACACTAACCAAGACGGTGAACAGACACTGAGTGACTGAAAAGGAAGAACACAAACTAGGTAACAAGCAACAAAGCTGAACAGAATGAACTCATAATGAGGTGATCTAAGAAATGGCGGGAATACAAACAAAGGAAGGCATGTGACGGGAAAATAAACTGAATGTCCATGAGAACAGGACAGACTGTGACAGCAAGAATCTCATCTATAAAACCATTGAGTTTTATATCCATTCCTAACCCTTCACTTAAACTTTATACACATGCAATAAAGACTACCGTTGTACTCCTCCCACGGGTTTTCTGTGCTAACTACAAGACTCATTTCATGGGTGGCTGTCAGAGGTTTGACTCCAGCCATGGTTTCAGTGATGGATTTTTGAGGATAAGGGATGAGGTTAAGGTGAGAACCAATGTTCCCTCTAAGTAGCGAGCTTCTGATGTTGCTCCCATGAAAAAAAAAAAAAACTTCAGTCAGAGTCAAAAATGTGTGTACAAAATGGTAGATTTCTGGAATCAGAGCTAAATTGAATGGGTATAGCAGTCTGCAACTAAAGCTGTAAAGCATTCTGAACTCAAATAGCCAGAAAGAGATGAAAAAATTCAAACCCATAAACACATTTTTTAACATTCAATGATGACACTCTATTCCTGCTTCCAAATTTGCATAGTATCTGCCCTATCCAAGATTACACTATTTCAGTCTTTCGACTTCAAAAGGTCACATTTAATTCAATGCATATATACTGTATATGAATTTGTCAATGTTTATAGAACTTCTTTATAAAAGAATGGCATGGTGAACGCTGCATGATTCTGCTTAGGTGCCAAAAGGGTTTTACTCAGCAAAAACAATAATGAAAAGGAACTCCCTCCTGTACAAGTGTGAGAGCTTTCCGTTACTGAATTTTATCGTTGTGCTGCCTGCTCTGCCTTCTGGAAGTTCAGTTTGAGGGAGATTAAGAGTGTGTGATGAAAGCTTGTTGCCAAAGGAGATGGAGCAACTCCTGCCAAATAAGAGCATTAAACATCATTTGCTCGCCATAAATACATTTCTGTTTAGTGAGTTTCTTGACAACTTATCAAAGCAAGCGCACACTTTGCTTGCACCTAATCTTATTTAAAAGTGACAACACAACATGGCTTCTTTTCCCAGATGCTAAATTACTATCTTGGTACGTTTTTAATGCTCCAAAACAAACCAAAGTGGAAAAATAAAAGTGTGAGAAATCTGTTTTTAACTTATCACCAATTAATCTGGGAAATAAATGTTCTGATGAAAGATTCTGTTCTCCACTGATAACAAAAATAAGCTTTTTTTGAGGGAAAATAGCAAGTGGGAACTGTCTTTTCATTGGAATTTTGCATTACATATATAAATTTTTTTTATAAAAATTAGGAATTCAATGGGTACCACAATAAAAATGGTCAAACCCATGCACAAACAAACAAATTATTATAATTATGTAATGACTGAGACAATCAGACACATAACTATTTGTTATATTTAACAAATAAGCTTTAAAGCCCACTCTTAGCAATTAAAAACATCCCCTCAAAAGAGACAAGAGAGCAGGAAAGGATTCAGTCGCCAGCGCGGCGATCAGATAAGATGAAGATACAGGCTCTTAGTAATACTGTACCTTCCCCGGAAATGAACATTTCTTAGAATTAATAAACAATTAACACTGAGTGTTCATGGGAAGAAAAAGGTTGATTGATTGTAATATTAATTTTACTACATTAAATGAATTCTATTAACTGATCCAAATACTCATAATTAATTATTACAAGTTATGATTTATTATTAATATTTATTTTGAGCTAATTTGCTACAATTATTATAATTTCATAAAAAAATTATAACTGCAATAATATAATTGATGACACTATGTTGTAAGTTTTTTTCTGAATAACAAGAAAGTGAAGGGAAAACATGTATTTCCATTTACTGTACCATATAAATGTGTTCAAAACAAAATACGTGTCATTAATATGCATAGCTGTGAGTATGTATGCTACTGTACGCATATCTGAACGCTCAAGAGTAAAAAAAAAAAAAAAACCCTGGCACCCTTTCCATGCATAAATGATGAGGCTTTCAAATAAGCCTGCCTCTCTCTCTTTCACATCATCTTCCTTCCATTCTTCACTTGCAAGACTCATCTTGTGAATCAGAGGAAAGATGTCTACCAGTCTATCAACATGTGCTAACAGACTGTGAAATTAGGGGAAATAATGAAAACATAAAGCTGGGCTACTGATAGACATGTCAATCAGCCTGTAAACGATAAATATGATGAGATTAGAAGATTATATGTTTTATATTTCCCTTGCCCACGTAGACAGTAAAATGTGTAAAAAAAAAAAAGAAAAACAATTTAATTCAACCATCATTTACTCAAATTGTTCCAAAACTGTATGACTTGTATGATGGACCCTGCAAGTTAAAAAATGACAACAATATATATAAAACAAATCACATAGCACGAGAGTCATGACACAATGTTCAAATATATAGATGTAGCAGTTGTGGTTAATAACGTTAATAAAACAATTTATAAAAACGTATAATTAAACCAGATATTATTGGAGTACATTTTACATGAAAATGCTATTTCAGTCTTTCTACTTCTAATTTTATGTTTAATTTAATGTTTTATTTGAAATGTTTTATTTAATGTTTTTATTTTTAATGTGAAAATCTTTCCAAAGTAAATTCCAAATCATTTAATTTCAGTGTAAAATAAATAAATGCATAACAAATGAATCTCACAATCTGAATCGTTATTATACATAATCATTATTCAGTGAAAAAATCTCCCACTGCCAAGACTGTCACATGTCTAACTAGTTAAATTGAGGTCTGTTATCAACAGAAAGCTATTGCATGAATCACTTGTATGATGCTTTTGTGATCATGTTGTATCCGAACAGATTTCCCTTTCATTGTACAGGAAAGAGCACCAAGGAAAATCCGTGAAACGTGGTTTTTACTGAAGAAGAAAAATAGACAAAGGGGAACAATGTGAGGTGAAATGACAGAATTTTCTTTCTTTTTTCAAATAAACTATTCCATTAATGACCATCAGTGGACTGAGTTCAAACACTGTGCTGGCAATGGCAACCGCAGGGGTGCTTTTACAGCATCCATGCAGAGGTACTGTGACTAAAACTCATAAACAGTGACTAATTAATTAGGTTGGTTTAATTTCTGTACTGCTATGGGAAAATTACATAAGCTTGGGGGGAAATGGGGTGTTTAGAACCCTCTGAAGGTTAAATACAGGACTATTGAGGAAGTAATGTTTCTCATAGAGCCAATGAGTGCACAAGAGCACCAGTCTTGACAGAAAAAAAAAAAAAAAAAAAACACACAAAAAAAAAGTCAGAACGTCCTGATCACCAGGACATCTGAGACACGCTAGATGCCACTGGGAACCGGAGAGGCACAGCAGTCATTCTAAGCCTATCAGCGGCAGAGATAAGAGAGGAATTAACAGTCAATTTGTGAGAAAATTAATCCACTTTTCCAGTGAATGACACCCCGCGCCGTATTATTGTTGAGTTAGAGGTCATTCCTATCTCAGATCCCCAGACACGAACGGGTCAGGAAGAGAGGAACTTTGCTTTTGGCTTTCTCCCTTCGAGCCAGATCACACCGAGGTCTTTAGAAATTACTTCCTTTTGTGCGTTTCGCTCAAGTTCGTAACCCAACGCCACGTGTTTTCTCCACATGCTCATTTTCAGGGCTTTTGTGTCACATAGCAAGCTCGTATTCAAAATGGCTCCCTGACGTGGAGTCGGCAAGCCTGGGCTCACCTTTATTTAACGGCCACAGCTGAGGCCAGAACAACCTCAACAATGAGACCCAATGGTAATTGGCGCCTCACTGTTTGATTCTGAGCAATTAAAATCGGATCATTACAGCGCTGCCATTTTAGAGCTTTGTTGTCAGACTAATTTA